>NW_006408519.1:4789779-4815089 GCF_000296735.1 Chrysochloris asiatica
TACTGGGTTGCATGCCCAATTTGCAAAACTGAATAAAGAAATCCTCACTCTCGCTAAACGAAGGGGGAAAAAAAATGGAAGGCATACCAAGAATCATTGTACCAAAAGGAAATAGTCAATGTTCAACTATAAGTAGCATATGATCAAGAACCAATGGTGCTAAACACAGAAGTCTAAGGTGGACTGAAGGTATTGGCAACAAACAAGACCGCAGGAATTGATGAAATTAAAAATTTTTAATTTTATCTTTCAACAAACTATGTGTACTGGAGTTACTCACTTACCTATGCCAAGAAATATGGAATACATCTATCTGGCCAGCGATTTGAAGAAATCCATATTTGTGCCCATTCCAAAGAGAGCTGATTCAGTGGAATGTGGAAATCATTGGACAATATCATTAATATCACCTTGCTTCAACCATATGGGGACCATATCTGACTTTTCCTGGCTTCACAAGGGGGAAAGAAAATCAAACTCAAAATAGAAAAGAGGAAGGTTCCCAATGGGCTGGATTGGCACAGTGGCAACAGCAATGGGCTCAAGCATAATAATGATTGTGAGGATGGCCCAGGGCTGGGCAGTGTTTCATTCTGTTGTGCATAAGGTCGCCATGAGTTGGAACCAACTTGAGGGCACCTAACAACATGGTTATCCCATGCACAATGTGATTGGACTCCTGAAACCCATAGGGTTTTCATTGGTTAATAGTGAGGTTGGCCTAGGATTGGGCAGTGTTTTGTTCTGCTGTGCATAAGGTCACTATGGATCAGTACCAACTCGATGGCACCTAACAACAACAACAACAATTTTTGGAATAGATCACCAGGTATTTCCTCATAGAATGCCTTAGTCTGAAAACTCTGCTGAAATCTGTTAGGATAGGACCAAATCCCATGAATTGCCTGGAGTTAATGAAAGCAATGTGTATATAGTTTTATTTTAAATGATATCTTCATTAATCTAGTATAGTAGTTAGACTTTGGAGTCAGGCTATCTGAGAATGAATCCTAGCTCTACTCCATTTTTTATATAATATTGGAGTCCTAACTTAACCTCTTTGTTCTTTAGTTTCCATATCTATAAAATGAGGATAATAATAGCACCATTTCAATATATCATAGTATTAAAAGTTTAAAAAAAATAGATTTTATTATTCATTAATTTTTTTCTTTGGATTCTATTTATATCCTACCATTGTATCCAAGTTTTAGCGTGCGTTCTCAGTAGGGTCTAGGTCTTCAATTGTTGCATGTTTCTATAAAGTTGCTACATCCAAGACACTGGCATTTTGTTTTACCTGTTGTCATTATTAGGTGGTCTTAGGTTGGTTCTGACTCATAGCAACCCTATGAGTCAAAACAAAACTCTGCTTAGTCCTGCACCATTCTCACAATAATTGTTATGCTTAAGCCCATTGGTGCAGCCACTGGATAAATCCATTTCATTTTTCCCCTTTTATACTGATACTACATTACCAAGCATGATGTGTCTAGGGACTGGTACCTCCTGAAAACATGTACAAAGTACATGAAACAAAGTTTTGTCATCCTTGCTTCTAAGAAACACTCTGACCATACCTCTTCTAAGACAGATTCGTTCATTCTTCTGGAAGTGCATGGTATATGAAATATTCTTCATCAACACCATAATTCAAATGCATCCATTATTCTCCAGTCTTCATTATTCATTTTCCAGTTCTTTCATGCATATGAGGCAATTGAAAATACCATGGCTTATGTCAGGCACATTTTAGTCTTCAAAGTGACAGGTCTGCTCTTTAACAATTTGAAGAGGTCTTTTGCAGCAGATTTACCCAATGCAACACATCCTTTAATTTCTTGACTGCTGCTTCCATGGGTGTTGATTGTGGATCCAAGTAAAACTTCAGTCTTTTCTCCATTTTATCATGATGTTGCTTACTGACCTACTTGAAAGGATTTTTGTTTTCTCTATGTTGAGTTGTAATCCATACTAAAGGCTGTAGTTTTTGATATTTATCAGTAAGTACTTCAAGCCCTCTTCACTTTCATCAACAATGGTGTATCATCTGTATCTCCCAGGTTGTTAATGAGGCTTCCTCCAACATTAATGCCACGGTCTTTTTCATTTAGTCCAGCTTTTCGAATCATTTGCTCAATTAAGAGGTTGAATGAATATATGATGAAAGGCTACAACCTTGACTCACACCTGCTCTGATTTTAAAGGATACATTATCTCCCTGTTCTGTTCAAATGATTGATTTTTGGTCTGTGTACACTGGGGAATGCAGGAGAAACACAAAATCCATTAATAACCAAGATCAAAGATATTTGAATTTTTAAATTGTTATTGTTTTCTGTATACTGCTCCCAAATACTTTATGTTGCCTACAAATGCTGTGAGGCAGCTATTATCTTTGAATTTAGAGCTAAAATAAGCACATTTAATTGTAACCCAGTTACCAAAAGCTAAGTGCTAAGAAAAATTATTAAAAGCTTCTATGTGATGATGATTGTATTTAATAGGTCTCACAATTAGACTGGAATGCAATAAATACTAAATTGGTTTACTAGAACTGTGCCTTGCTCCGGTTTGACAATCAGAGCCAAAGACACATCAGTCTTCCTTCACATACACAGAAGGCCTGTTGTCCTGAGGAATGACTCACTATAATACACGTGTTGTCAATAATTTATCTTATGACAAACCTTGAGAAATAAGCAATTATTCAAATAACAAAAGTATTCATTTGAAAGATTTGATTAAAACAAAATCATTAATGAATGCCAACAAAGCAAGGCATTGTTAATATTAGGAAAATAAAAATTAAGGTTTTGCATCTCATTACATACCATTTTGATTTGAAACTTTGAAGTGTGGATTCTGTGCTGCTAGTAGTTTAGAAAACATCACTTATTTTAGATGGGCTATTTATACCTCATTTAAAATGAGCTGTTTTGTGCAAAATTAGCAAAAAAAAAAAAAAAAAAAAAGTTCATTTGTGGAACAGATAATAATGTGATGCCAACTGGCCATATCTCAAAGTTCTTTTTTATAACAACTCGTGTCTAATGTGGCTAATATTTGATTTAGTGATTCCATGAAAGGGAATGATGGAAAGATAACATAAGGAAAGACACATAGTGTTTCTATTTGTAGGAATAAAGATTTAAAATGTGTTTCACATGGAATAATAAATATCATCATGGCAATTGGTTTTTGACCAACAGGTATCATAACCCAGAAGTCATGTCATCTATGCCTTGGATTAAATTACTTCTTTATCCAACTGAATGAGTGAATGAACTAAGAAATGGATGCCTTTTAAGAACTAAGTTTTGAGTGATCTCTATGAATGGTTCCTTGGGTCTCTATTGGAAAGACCTCATGTTGAGAAAACCATCACTCAAAAATTCCAGATAAAGATGAAGGACTGAACGTAGGTATGTACATCCAGTTCCTACTTTACTGTAGAATAACATTGTTGTTGTCTCTCCCTATAGCCTCCAAAAAGGAATTCAGTCCTATCAAAATCTTGATTTAATTCCATGAGACTCTTTGAGATTCTTAACTACATAACTATAAGGTAATAAATTTACATTGTTTTGAGCCATGTCACATTCTCAAGGCTTACTGGTGGTTTTTAGGGTCTCATTCTGAAGACTCAAATATTTACCAAGGAAAGCATATAGAAAAGAATAGGCCAAAACAAACACACACAAAAATAACTTGGAATAAACACTGTCAATTCAGATCTATCTATGGATCCATGAAATAAGAAGAGGATGCTATAAAAAGAAATAGAAGAAATAGCCACAGTACACAAAAGAGCTCTTAGACATTCAATGTAATTATAACAAAAATGAAAAATTTCAATAGAATCACTGGAAGAGAAGTTTAAGGACATGGCCTTACTGAATAAAATTACTTTTAACAACAAATTATGTTTTTATTAGGTGCCATCAAGTCAGTTCTGACTCATGGTGACCCTATGAACACAGAATGAAACACTGCCCTGTCTTGTGCCATCTCTAGAAATGTTTTATTTGAGCCATTTGCTGCTGCAACTGTGTCAGTACATTTCATTGGGGGTCTTCCTTCCTTTTGTTGACCCTCCATTTTACCAAGCATGGTGTCCTTCTCCAGGGACTTGTTCACTGATAGCATTTCCAAAGTGTGAGAGATGAAGTCTGGTCATGTGGCTTCTAAGGAGCATTCTGACTGCACTTCTTCCAAGACAGATTTGTTTGTTTTTCTGGCAGTCCATGGTACCCTCAATATTCTTTAACACCATAACTCAAATGTATTGATGCTTCTATGTCTTCCTCATTCATTGTCCAACTTTCACATGCATGTGAAGCAATTGAAAATCTATTGCTTGGATCAGGATTTTCAAACTGTTATTTTTCCTCTTTAACACTTTAAAGAGGTCTTATACAGCAGATTTGCCTAATACTGCTCATTGTTTGATTTCTTGACAGTTGCTTACATGAAAATTAATTCATGTGGACCCAAGAAAAATGGAGTCTTTAACAACTTCAATCTTTCTCTGTTTATCATGATGCTATTTACTAGGCCAATTGTGAGGATTTTTTATTTCTTTACATTGAGGTGCAATCCATACTGAAGGCTGTGGTCTTTGATCTTCACCAGTATTTTAAGTCCTCTTCACTTCAGTAAGTAAAGTTGTATTATCTGCATATTACCGGTTTTTAATGAGTCTTCCTCCAATCCTGATGCCACATTCTTCACATAATCCAGGTTTTCAGATAATTTTCTCAGTTTACAGATTGAATTGTTGTTAAGTGCCATCGAGTCAGTTCCAACTCATAGTGACTCTGTATACCACCACCACCATAGAGCTTATGAGGAGCAACTGGTGGCTTTGAACTGCTGACTTTATGGTTCCCAGTCCAATGCTGCTCTTACAGAGCCATACCAGGAATTCACAGATTGAATAAGAATGGCAAAATGATAAAACCCTGAGGGTATCATGGCACACCTTTCCTGATTTTAAACCATTCACTCTCCTCTTGTTCTGTTTTAACAACTGCATCTTGGTCTATGTATAGGTTGTTCATGAGCATAATTGGTGGTGGTGGTGGTGGTTGTGGGCTATTGAGTCAGTTCTGATAGCAACCCCATATATTCAAGGCTGTAAATCTTTATCGGAGCAGAAAACCTCATCTTGCTCCTGAGGAGAGACTGGTAAATTCAAATTGCTAACCTTGCAGTTAGCAGCCCAGCTTGTAATCCACTGGGTGACAATCGTTCCCGATGAACATAATTAAGTGCTCTGAAATACCCATCCTTTGCAATATTACCCATAATTTGTTATGATTTACACAGTTGAAAGCCTTTGCATAGTCAATAAAGATCAACCAAACATCTTTTTGGTATCCTTTGCTTTCAGCCAAGATTCATCCGATGTCAGCAATGACATACCTGGTTCTACGTCCTCTTGTGAATCTGGCTTGCACTTCTAATGGCTCTCTGTTGATGTACTGTTGCAACAATTTTTGAATTATATTCAGCAAAGTTGTGTTTGCATGTGATATTAATGTCATTGCTCTATGATTTCAGCATTTCATTAGGTTATCTGTTTGGAATGGGCATAAATATATCTCTTCCATTTGGTTGGCCAAGTCGCTGTCTTCCAAATTTCTTAGCATAGACAAGTGAGCGCCTTCAGTGCTACATGAGCTGTTGAAAGAGTTCAATTTTCATTCCATTAACTCCTGGAATTGTATTTTTCGTCAATGCCTTCAGCTTGGACTTTTCCCTACTGTACCATTGGTTCTTGATCAGATGCTATCTCTCTCTATTTTTTTAAAGCTTTTATTGTGAATTGAGCAATAGTTTACACTCAACCAATCATATTTTGTTTCATTGTAATGAGAACAATTTCCCTCTGTGAGCCATTGATTTTTTTTTTTTTTTTTGCCTGTATTCCCTCTTTTTTGGATGAACACAAAAACATGCAGGAATATATAATTCTTTAAACAACCAAAGGGCACATTTTGCAAGCCAGCCTCCTACCTGCCAGCACACAGCCTTTCTCTTTCCATGAGTCTAGAGTCCTCAGCTGCTCTCTCTCTCCAGGTCATCACCTCTGCCTCCATCTCTGGTGTAGCTTCTTCTCTAGTTAGGATCCCACGTTCCACTCACGCTCTTCCTCTTGCTGGTCCTAGGGTTCTCTGTTTCTGGAATGTAAGATTAACTTCTCCTCCTTTATTATTACTTAACTTCTATCTTTACAGTTGTGACAATCACAATTAGTCATGTTAACAATTACTGTTGAATCAAAAGAATCCTATCTCCACCTCCTTTCACCATACCCATCTAGATAAGATGAAAACTATTCAGTGGGGATTCTTCCTCAACCCCTCACTCTGAAACTAAACTCCCTCTTGAAAACTTGTAAGTCAGCCACTTCGTGCCTTGATAGCACCCCCATTATAGGTAGCCAATGTCTAAGCTGCCTGTCCCTAACCACCCAGAGCTACTACATCCATAAGTAAAGGTCAAGTTCATCAAATTGTAGAAATTTACACTTGCTTCCATATCAAATTTCTTTATCTTTCTCTGTTCGAGGCATGATCATCAAGCCATCCAAAGTAGGTCAAATGGGTACTATCTGCAAGTTTGAGCATTCTTAAGCAAATCCTCCCCGTTTCATATCAGCAGAACTCCTCAATCTCAGCTCTACACCCCAGTGGCTAGATCAGTGTTTATGGGCTGAGGAATTCCCAAGTCACCCCAGACTTTGTGCCAACCAGCCCTTCCTCTTCTCTCTTCTCAAGGTTGACAGGAGTCTATGGAACCTGGTTGAACTCAGCCCATGCCTTCGTTACTGCCTTTCCCCCACTTCCACTTATAAGTAAACCAACATGGTCACCAGTGAGCTTACAATCCTGTTCATGTGTTCCCTTTGAGTTTCAGTCTTGGAAGGGGGTTTGTCCCAAAGGGACTTGATGGCTTGCTTTGATGGCTCCCAGGTGAACCTCTTGTTTGTTCTTGTAATAGCCAAACAGTCTGCTGGTTTTGTATTTTTTTCTTTTTCTGTTGATCTTACTTTTTAGCTGATCTTCTGTTTTTCTAGCTGCTCCGGGTTGGTCTGCTTGTCCTTTAAAGTGGGAATGTTCCACCTCAGAAGGTTCTGGATGGGATTCAGGCTTCCACCCAAAGTCCTATACTATACAAAAGCTCTGCAAGAAACCTGTTTCACTGGACAAGTTCTAGAACCCCTTTTAGGTATTCCAATCAATTGTAGGCTGAAGACGAGCTTATAAGCTTTCAGTTATCATGTTTCCCAATTTTCCTTTCTATCCCATTCAAATGTCTATTTTACAATAAAAGGCATAATACATAATTCAGTGAAGCACCTTAACATTATTTACCTTTGTATCCATTCAGATTATACCTGGATCCCTGTATCACAGAGCCCTGTTTTCCCAAGACTGCGTACACATCACTATTTACCTTTGTCCCATTTAGCCCACATAAACCTGCCTAAGTGTTACCCTATCTTCCTTGTTCTTCTGCCCCTCCCTCCTTTTTTTGCATTGCCCTCCCCTTCCTTGTACATTGCCCTTCCTCTCACCCTAGCTATGATGTTACTATCCCCAACCTGCTATATGCTACCTCTTGAAATGGTTGAACATTGACCATCGCTTTTTGGTACAGTGACTCTGTGTATTCCATCCATCTTCTTTAGATGCTTTGTGCATCATTCGATATTTTGCCCATAGAATCCTTCGCTATTAAAAGTCTAGGCTTGAAGTTTTTCTTCAGTGCTTTCAGCTTGAGAAATGCTGAGTGTGCTCTTCCCTTTAGGTTTTTTAACTCCAGGTCTTTGCACTTTTCATTAGAATACTTGACTTTGTTTATTCAGTTGCCCTTTGAAATTTTTTGTTCTGCTCTTTTACCTCCTCATTTCTTCTAATTGCTTTAACTTTTCTATCCTCAAGAGCAAGTTTTAAAGTCTCTTATGACATACATTTTTCACCCCTTTCTTTCCTATTTTTTTAATGATCTTTTGCTTCCTCCCTGTATGATATTCTTGATATCATCCCACAGCTCTTCTGGTCTTTGTTCATTAGTGTCTTATGTATCAAATTTGTTCTTCAGCTGGTCTCTAAATTCAGGTGTGATATATTGAAAGTCATATTTGGCTCTTGTGTACTTGTACTTGTTTTAATGTTCCTCAGCTTCAGCCTGAACTTGCATATGAATAATTGATTGTTCCACAGTCTTCTGTTTTGTCTGATGGTATTGATATTAAACTTTCCTACCTTCTCTTTCCACAGATGTAATCAACTTGAGTCCTGTGTTTTCTATCTGGTGAGGCCCTTTTATATCATTTGAAAAGGTATTTGTACTTAATAAGTCATTGGTCTTGCAAAATTTTTTCATGTGATCTCCAGCATCATTTCTATCACCATATTTTCCAACTACTCATTCTTTCTCTTTGCTTCCAACTTTTGAATTCCAATTACCTTTCTCTGTTTATTAGGTCAGTTCTGGTCAGTTCAGCCCTTGGTCAAATGGGTGCCAGAAACAAGCTTGGGAACAATTATCAGTGCATTTTTTTTGTGTGTGTGTTTAATATCTTTAATTATGTAAAGATTTGTTCATTCACATCTCCTAGAGAACATTTCACCCACTGCTCTGCTTGGCAGCCAGTCTCTTATCTCTCTCTTCAGCAATGGTAAGGCGGATACCTTTTCCTCGGGGAAGAGAAATCCATGGTTTATTGCCCTTGCCAATAACGAAAATGTTGGAAAGTCGGGTGGCAAAGCTGTTGCCATTGGCATCTTTCACATGAACCACATCAAAAGAGCCAGGATGTCTCTCTCTGTTAGTGATCACACCAATTCTTCCCAAGTTGGCACCTCCAGTCACCATACACAGGTTACCAGTATCAAACTTGATGAAATCAGTAATCTTTCCAGTCTCCAAATCAATCTGAATGGTATCATTCACCTTGATGAGGGGATCAGGGTAGCGTATGGCACGAGCATCATGGGTCACCAGATGGGGGATTCCTTTCGTGCCCACAAAGATCTTTCTTACTTTGCACAACTTGTACTTCGCCTCCTCAGGTGTAATACGATGAACAGCAAATCGACCCTTGGTGTCACAGACCAGACGGAAATGTTCTCCGGTTTTGTCAATGCTGATAACATCCATAAAACCAGCAGGATATGTTATATCAGTTCAGACTTTGCCATCAATCTTAATGAACTGCTGCATACAGATCTTTTTAACTTCATCTCCTGTCAGGGCATACTTAAGTCTGTTCCTTAAGAAAATGATCAGTGGGAGGCATTCTCTCAGTTTGTGGGGGCCAGTGGATGGGCGTGGAGCAAACACACCAGTCAGTTTGTCCAGCATCCAATGCTTGGGGGCAGCCACACGCTTAAGATGTTTCTTGGGACCACGAGCCATGGTGGCACTGAGCAGGAAAGAGAACGAGCTTCTTTATCAGTGCATCTTAATTATATGTCTGATCAATTTCAGGCTAAAGAAGTTGGTAAAGCATTTCAATTTCATTATCATTGGACTTAGTGATGGTACATAAATTTGAATAATGGTGGTATTGTTCTTCCATGTAGGTGTATGGATATTATTCTATAGCATACAACATTGTACTTCAAGATAGCTCTTGAAATGTTTTTTTTTTCTTCTTAGTTTTTATTGTGAATTGAGTGATAATTTACATCACACATCCTACTTCCTCCCTGTGTTTCTTGTTTCCACTTCTCCTTTTTTCCTAACCCTTCTGAACTTTGTCCCTGGGTAAATGCTGCCCTTTTGATTCCACATTGTTGGCTCTTCTAAGGTATATGTGCCTCACTAGTGTTATTGCGTTCCTTATACCCCTTTTTATTGATAATTTACATGGGAAACATCAGCTTTACATTAATTCTATCTTATTTAATTTCATTGCAGTGATTACAATCCCCTCCATGCATCATCAATGAAATGTTCTTTTGGATGATGAGTGTGACACAATTCCTCTTCAAATTGTCATTCTTGGCATAGTAAACCATATGTTTTTGCTGGGTTAAATTCTAACTCCCCTTTTAGCATATCTAATCAAGTATAGGCAAAAGGTGAGCTTTTAATTTTAAGTTCTTGGTAATCGTAATTGTCAATATTCATTTCTGTTACAATATGTATATCCATTTTATAATGATAGGCAAGAGAAACCAATATCTAAAAGGTAGTCAAACACATAAACCATTTTCAAACACTTAAGTTCAATGTTTTTTCCTCCCTTGGACTAACCCAGTTCATATGCATGAACCTTGGGCCTCTGGCAGAGTGGATTCCAGTAGGCCCTGACCTGCCATCAGTCCTGTTTAACCAGTGTGTTACATTGTGGGAATTTCAATCAAAGGTGCACTGAAGGCATTGGCAAAGAACAAGTGTCCGGGAATTAATGGAAACATTTCAACAAACTGAGGTAGCACTGGAGACACTAATTCACGTATGCCAAGAAATTTGGAAGACCAATACCTGTCCAACTAATTAGAAGAGATCCTTATCTATGCCCATTCCAAAGAGAGGTGACCTAGTGGAATATAGGAATTATCAAACAATATCATTAATATCACATGCAAGGAAAATTTTACTAAAGATAATTAATAAATGACAACAACAGTACATTGACAGGGAACTGTCAGAGGTTCAAACCAGATTTGGAAGAGGACTTGGAATGAGTGATATCATTGCTGATGGCAGATTAATCTTGGCTAAATATAGAGAATACCAGAAAAAAACGTTTATCTGCGCTTTATTGACTATGCAAAGGTTTGCAACTATGTGGATCATGACAAGCTATGGACACATTGTTGAGAATGAGTGTCCCGAAACACTTAGTTGTGTTCATGAGGAACTTGTACATAGACCAAGAGGCAGTCGTTCAAACAGAACAAGGGTTTAACATCAGGAAAGGTGTGTGCCAGGGCTGTATTCTTTCACCCTATTTATTTAAGCTGTATTCTGAACATATAATTTGAGAAGCTGAATTATATGAAGAGGATCATGATATAAGGATTGGAGCTAGACTCATTAACAACCCGCAATATGAAGATGATAAAACCTTACTTGCTGAAAATGAAGAGAATTTAAAATACTTATTGATGAAGATCAAAGCTCACAGCCTTGGGTATGGGTTACATCTCAATGTAAGAAAACAAAAATCCTCACAAATGGACCAATAAATAACATCAAGGTAAATGGAGAAAAGATTGAAGTTGGCAAAGACTTCATTTTGCTTGGATCCACCATCAACACTCATGAAAGCAGCAGTCAAGAAATCAAACGACTTATTGCATTAGGCAAATCTACTACTCCACAAGATCTATTTGAAATGTTCAAGATCAAAGATGTCAGTCTGAGGACTAAAATGCACCATGGTATTTGCAGTTGCCGTGGGTTAATGCACCAGACTGCAAAGCCATTTGAACTGCAAGGGCGGCAGTTCAAGCTCACCAGCTGCTCCTAGGAATCCCTATACAGGGTTGCTATTGGTCAGAACCAACTGGACAGCACTTCAGAACAACAACAACATATGCATGTTAAAGTTGGACATTGAATAAGGACGACCATAGAAGAATTGATGCATTGAGTTATGGTGATAGAGAAGACTATTAAAAGTACCATGGATTATGAGAAGAATATATAAATCTGTGTTGGAAGAAATATACCAGAACTCACCTTGGAAGCCAGGATAGCAAGACTTTGTCTGTCCTACTTCATGTCAGATATTGTCAAGAGGGACCAGCTCATGGAGATGGATATCATGTGAAAAAAGTGGAAGGCCTCAACAAGATGGATTGGCACAGTGGCAGCAGCAATGGATTCAAACCTAATAACAATTGTGAGGATAGCACAGGACTGGGCAGTGTTTTGTTCTGTTGCGTATAAGGTCGCTTTGAGTCTAAATCAACTAGACAACACCTAACACAACAAAACAAGAACCAACGGAGGGCAAAAACAAAAGCTAATATATGATGAAAAGAAGAAAATTTGTGAATCCCTATAGACAATTCGGGCTGCGAACCTTAAGGTCAGCGGTTCAAAACTACCAGCTGCTCCACGGGAGAAAGATGAGGCTTTCTACTCCCGTAAAGATTTACACCCTCGGAAACCCTATACAGGGTCGCTATGGGTCGGAACCGACTCGATGGCACATAACAACAACAACAATAGACAATTCCAAATTTAACTTTTTAAGGAGCAATGAATTAAGGGACTTTTTTGATGAATGCTCAAGATTAAAGGGGGCAAAAATTACTAATAGAAATACAAATATAACAGAATTTGTTCCAAATTCTGCATTCATTCTTTTTGGTGTAATAATAATAATAATAATAATAATAATAATAATGGTGTCGAAATTGAAACTACATTAGAATATAAATTTTTTGTATCTGCTTGTTGTTGTTGTTAATGCCATTGAGTTTGCTCTTTCTCATTGTCAACCTGTATAGGGTTTCCAAGGAACAGCTGTTGGGTTTGAACCACCAACCTTGTGATTAACAGTCCAGTGTTTATCCTACAGTGCCACCCCAGGCCTCCAATATCACAGTGGATCATTGAAAATTCATGTTGAAAATTTCTGGATGATAAACAAACAAGGTTCTGCAGCCAGAATATATTTCTAGTGTGCAAAGCTAATGGAGAAAATGATAAGAGTGAGTGGCTACTGTGTTCTCTACCAGTTAGCTCTACACATTGATTTGTTTGCAAAATAGGTAACCCTAAATAATTTGGTTCTAGATTGGCTGTGGATAGGATTAGCAATTGGTACAACTTGAATGTAATTGATAAACATTGAAATAATTCAATTCACAGGGACTGCATGGTGTCATATTTAAACCAAAGACATAGTTTTGGCTTAACTTATGAACTGGAAAGACATTGGCAATGAATTATTACTATCATTTTAGCAATTACTGAATATGGACTATCTATTTGAGGAAGCAATGAAGTTTTAGGTTACCATAAAATGGAAATATTTTGGGTTTACGTCAACTTGCTGCTCAGATTGATCCATTTTTAGTGAGGCACATCTCAAAATATGATAATACAGGAAAAGGCAACCAATCATATGTGCCTAAAACACTGCATGAAGAATTAATAAAGTTAATAACTGCTACAGTTCAATCAACTACTTTCAGTGAAGTAAGCACAGCTTGCTATTTCAGTTTGTAGATTCCATTCCTGATCTTTCTCATACAGATCATCTAAGTACTGCTTTACGATATGTAGCTCCAACAGATGGAAAATCTGTCAAGTAATTTATCACTTTTACTAGCTTAAAAGTCTTAATGCTGAAGAAATTGCAAATCAGATACTTCACAATTTATATGAAGTCAGCAAAATTGATTTTACAGAGACCAGTGTTATGACAATGCTGCCATCGTATCAGGACATTATAAAGGCATACAACGGGAAATTTCAGAATATAATGAATATACTGTGTGCTGTTCGTTCACTTAATCTTGTAAAACATAGCATAGTAGATTACTTGGAGGCAGTAGATTTCCCTCTACCATTTAGTTACTCTACATATTTTTGCCACCTCTACTTGCCAGTGGGCAGTTCTTAAAACATATTTAGTCAATGATAAAGTTTTAAAATGCCTAATACATGTGGGGAAGTACATTTTGTAACAATGACTACAAGCCTAGAATCATACACTCTAATTCTAGATGCCTTAGAAAACATTACAGGAGACCAGACACAAGAAAGAAACCAAAATATTGCCAACAAAATGCAAACACTAGAAGGATATGCCACATAACCAACATATATATTTATGTTGGCTAAGTGGCATAATATATTGCAGCATTTTCATGGGATGAATCACCCTCTCCCAAATTTGGAATTAAATTAAAAATGTTACCAATCATTAACGGATACTTACGTAATTAAAAAAAGATTTTTGAAAAGACAAGAAAATACAGACTGCTGAATTTTAATTATCAAGCAGTTCACCATTGAAGAAGCACTAGAAAGAAAGAAGGAAATGATGGAAATGGTCCAGAAGTATGTGTGCTACCAATCAATTTCATGTACTGATGTGTGTACCACACCATCATTGACACATTTGAATCTTGCATTTAAAAAAGAATGTTGAAAGTGTAGGAAGTACTTTCAAATAGATTTTCTTTCTTGAAAAATATGGATCTACATGATGAGGAGGACCCCAAGAAATTAGTTCAGGATTATCCCAATGACGTAAATATAAACTCTTTACAGAGAAATGTAACAATTTCATTCTTCAATGAGAGCTAAGTTTACAGATTCAGAAAGGACAAATTTTACTCAGGTAGGCATGTGTGATTCATATTGTTGTTATGTGTGCTGTCAAGTGGCTTCTGACTTATAGTGACCCTGTAAATCTTTGCAAGAACAGGAAGCCTCATCTTTAACCTGTGGAGCATAATTGATGATAAAATTCAATACATATTTCCCAATGTTGACATGGATTTACATATATTCCTAACGTTAATGATCACCAATTGCATAACAAAATGCTCATTTTGCCCCTAATGAGACTGAAAATTCACCAGATACGACAATGATGAAAGAAAGACTCAACTCATTATTATTATTATTATGTAAGGAAGTAGACATTGTTCAGCAGCTTCATTGACAAAACCAATGAAGAATTTGTAAGAGCAGAGAAGATAAAGAAATGTTTTTAACTATAACATATTAGAGATGAAAGAATCCTGGTGTGGTGCTGTAGGATAAACACTGGACTGCTAACTGCAAGATCAGTGGTTCAAACCCACCAGTGCTCTTTGGAAACCCTATACAGGGTCACTATGAGTTGGAACTGACTTGATGGCACTTAACAGCCACAACAAAAGGGAAATGAAAGATATATCTAAAAATAAAATATAGTAATTTATTGTTTGTTTTCTGATCATTAAATCTTTTTACATCTTTTCATTTGTTCATTTATAATTATAGCATTTGTTACTAAACAAGTATCAAAATAGAAATGTGAGCCATTTAAAACAAAATTGGTGAAAGTCAATTTTTCATTGTTGGAGATAAACAGAATTTTACATTTGTTGTTGAGACAGCTAGTGCACTGACTTATGTGTGTTGCGATAGAATATGTGGAATCTTCTTTTTGTCAAAATATGGGATGCCCCACCTCCACTACTAAAAATGTTACGATCCCTAACTCTCATTCCTCCAAAGTGGCATATACCGCTTTAGCATTCCATTGCTAATATTATAGTTACATCGTCCATGGCTAAGGCACATGTATATACAAAATATGGTGTGGTGTTGTAGGATAAGCACTAGACTGCTACCCTGGTGCTCGGAAACCTAGCCGACTGTATGTTGCTGCTGTCGTTTAGTGCCATTGAGTCAGTTCTGATGGGTTTAAACTCCCGGCCTTTCGGTCAGCAGTCCAGCTTAACCTACAACGCCACACCAGGACTCCAGCTGACTTTGTGGTTCTCAGATATACTGTTGTTGTTAAGTGCTGTGTGGTTCAAACCAACCTTGTGCTCCAGTGCTTATCCCACAGTACCTCACCAGGACTCCTTGGAAACCCTATACAGGGTCACTTTGAGTCGAGAAGATGGCACTTAACAACAACATAGCATTTCCCATTCCAATGCATTAGTCCACAGAGGAGGGAGCAGCCCAGGTGATCAGTGTTTAGGAACTGCACATGCTTGAACTGGCTCTGATTATGAGGTTCAGGTGTGAATATTTTTGCCTAGTCATCACGATATGGATATGTTGTCATTAAGTGCCCTCGACTCTGTCTGACTCACAGTGAACCTGTATAGAGTTTTCGAGGAGCAGCTGGTGAGTCTGAATCAGTGACCTTGCGGTTCACTGGAAAAATGATAAGGGAAGACAAATGTGTGCATGCATACATGTGTGCATGTATATGTGGTAGACTGAAATGGGGGTGGATAAGAAGAGTGAGAGGGAGAACAAACGTGAGTGAGTGAGCTAAATCCTTATATAACATGTTGCTCAGTGCCGACAAGTTGGTTCTGACTCATAGTGATCTGTGCAGGTTTTCTAAGGCTGTAAATCTTTAAGGAAACAGAAAACTTCATCTTTCTCTAGTGGAGTGGCTGGTGGGCTCATACTGCTGACCTTATGATTTGAAGTCCAATGCTGATAATACAAAGCCACTGTGCTCCTGCTGTATAATATTCTATTGTTGTTGTTAAGTGCCATCGAGTCAATTCTGACTTATAGCAAACTTGTATAGGGTTTCCAAGGTTCAAATCGACATTGCAGTCAGATGCTTATCCTACAGTGCCACACCAGGACTCCATTTTATATAACATAATAGGAAGTTAATAAAAAATACCTAAACTGGAAAAATCAAGAGCTGGTAACATAAGCATTATATTTAGGGATAAGGAGGGCAATACTTACCACCTAAAGGGTAGGGAGATCTGTGATATTAGATACGTGTGTAGAGGCACAACTCAGAGATATTGGGGATTTGGTTCCAAACCACCACAATAAAGCAAATATCACAATAAAGTGGGCCACATGCGTCTCTTCCTCAGTGCATATAAAAAGTATGTTTACACTCTACTGTAGTCTATTATGTGTATAATAGAGTTGTGAAAAAGTTAGAAATATTATGAGAATTACCAAAATGTGACAGATATACAAAATGAGCATGTGGTGTTGAAAAAAACAGCAGTGATAAACTTGCTTGATGCAGGCTTGCCACAGGCATTTCATTGGGGAATCTTACCCCATCCACTATACAGCCATGATCTTGCCACTTCAGACATCCTTTTGTTCTCAAACCATCAATTTGTAAAAAAATATAATATCTGTGGAGCAAAATAAAGTAAGGCACAATAAAACAAGCTGTGCCTCTCTGAAGTATTGCTGCCGGGGTTCCAGTTTCTACATGCACGACTTTATTCCAAACAAATTGGGTTTAAGCCTGTCTCTGTAATTAGTGGATGGCTGCAGACAAGTTCTCTCCATAATGTTGTTAAGTGCCGGTGAGTAGGCTCCGACCCATAGCAACCCTGTGTAGGGTTTCCAAGGAGTGACTGGTGGGTTTGAACTGCTCACCTTGTGGTTCCAGTGCATCATCCTGCCATGCCTCACCAGGACTCCATATACACCTAGTTTAGTCTGGTTAGAATGCTTTCAGAAGGGCCAATCAAAACACTACCTTGCAAAGAAATCTATTGGCCCCTTTAGATTCAGGAAAGAGAAATCATTTCAGAAGGTTATGACAACAATTTTTTGAAGATTTCAAAGGGACAATCTTGATAGATATTCTCATAGGACAAAGAACAATCATGGAGGCTTATTATGAAGAAGTTTTAAGGAAATTGTAAACTATTGGTGAGAAAAAGACCAGAAAAATTGTGCTGAGAAATGTTTGCTCTTCATGTCAATGCATTCTCCCAGCATAGCAAGAGCATCCCTACAAGCACTTCATTGGGAAACCTTACCCCATCCCCACTACATTCCTGATCTTGCTACATCAGATTTCCTTTTGTTCCCAAACCTCAAAGAACATTTAAAAACAACACTGTTTGGGTATCTCAAGGATGTCAAAACTGTTGTTTTGAAGTGGTGTTAAAGGAAAAGCACAGATTTCTTTGGGGAAAAGTTAGAGAGATGGAAACACCACCTTCAGAGTGTATAGATGTAGATCAAGGACATATGGGGGAACAATCACTTCACATTTTGATATTTTTATTTAATAAAGGTTTCTATGATTTTGAACTGTACTTTTGGAATAGCCCTCATATATCTCACATATATACACTAGATCTTCTGACATTTCTAACCAGTCCTGGACATTCTTGATTTCCTGATGAATGGATGATGAGAACCATCCCTTTGACACTGAACAGGGGTGGGGAGGAGAAGCTACAAGAATTGTTGGTTCATTGTTATATAATCTAGGCACAGAGGGGTCAGGCCTTAATGGGTAGTGACAAAGTTTAGATGAGAAATGAGATGTGGTCAGACTAACATTTCTGTTTGCTATTCCCTAGATTAGACTGTCTCTCAGGAATGATGAAAAATGTGTGACAGGCTATTGAACATTAATCCGTAATCATTTATTCCCAAGATAACTGGCGCTTCTGGAACTGGGTGACTTATGAAGTCTAACTTCTTGCGTGGATGGGCTTTGCTACTTTTCCCTGAAAAAGTTTCAATGCAGGCAGTGTCACACTGGAGGGAAGAGAAGGTACTCCCTCTGGCAGGGCATATGAGTAAGAAAAGCACCCCAATATTAAAAGATTAAAAACAAATTTTTCTTTTGCTAAACTGGAAAACAAAACGAAGCAACCCACCCCAAACAAGAACAAATAAAACCTTAAAGTCATAAAAATGGACTTAATACAAGGAGAAAACAAACATCTGGGTTGTGCAGTTAACTGTCCAGATATGTAATTAAGCACATCACATTTTTAAGTGGTCTGCAAAACAGTTCCTGAATAATCTAGTTAATTTATGGCAATAGCGCCACAATAACTGTGACACTTCAAATGGAGTAGCTCTCCATTCCTTCTCTGGAGAATGGCCCTTCTGAGTCACCCTACATGTTCTTAAAACAGCAACAGCAGCAGCAGCAAAATGCTGAGTTTAGCCTGTTGGGTTTCTTGATGCAGCAAGAGATTGCTGAAGGATGCTGGGATCTGCAGCTAGCTTGAAGCTGACAGTTTCACCCCCACATCTTGTCAGGAAATAGTAGTTAAACTTTAGCTTACTGACTCTTTGTTCCTGGAATAATATAATGTTTCTTTAGATGGTTCTGTTTTTTCAGAGATGGAATGATAGTTGTACTGAATATATGTTGTAAGCGGTGCCTCATACAACGCATTAAACAGAGCAGACACTCAATAAATTTTGTTTAAAGTGAATTGGACAAGGTTTTGAGAATCACTGAAGGGGTGGATTAGCAAAATCTTATTTATAGAATGTGCTCTAATTCTCTTTTAATTGGTGTTGTTGTTAGGAACCATCAAGTCTGTTCTGACTCATACTGACCTTATGATTTTGTGCCATCCTCTCAATCATTGCTACATTTGAGTCCATTTAAGGGTAGCCCCAGTTATTATGTCTAAGTGAGTTATAGACACATATTGATTCATTTTACCACATATTTGCTGAACTGTACCAGGCACATTTCATCAAGAGCTTGGAGAGTAAAGACAGGTACTGATACAAAACTATATCGAACATTGCGATCACATAGCAGGTCCTAGAGAAAAATGGAGAACAAAATTCAAAATAAAAAAAGATCAGATTTGCTGGTTTAATAGAGATTGGTGGAATTCCTCAGACTGTAGTCTTCAGACACCCTTCAAACCTGGAACTGAACCCAGAGATCACTTTTCAGAGAAACAATAGACAGGCCTATAAAGTGAACAATAACACCTGTAAGGAATGTAGGAGAGCAAAAGGGCAGAATGTGGCCCAGAACAATGTTCAGGAGGCAGAAAGGGACTGGGAAGGAAGATGAATGGAAATGGGGGATCCAGAAAGGAAGTGGAAAGAGTATTGTTACATTGAGAGGATTGTATCTAATGTCACAGAATAAAATATGCATAAATTGTTGGATGGGAAATAATGTACTCTGTAATCCGTCACCCAAACGACAATAAAATGTTCACAAAACAAAACAACCCCCAGCCATCCCAAAGAGATCCCTTACCCTCAAGGAGTTTTTAAGCTAGAAGGACAGAAGGAATTGAATGATTGTCTGCTTTTTAAAAGTTGGGAAATAAAGAGACTTGGAATGTTCTTGAAGGAAAAAGTAGAAGAGAAATAAACGGAGAACAAGCTGCCTAACCTGAGAATGAAAAAGAGGAAAAGGAGAAAGAAGAAAGGTTTGGATGGACAGTATTTTCTCAGGTAACGTTGCTTCTAGAGTCTTCCACTAAAACCCAGGCTTCTTGTGCCAGAATTAAGACCCTGATTCATAGGTTCTAGGTCCCTCTTTTCCCAAGTCACCCTGACACCCTATTTCCCTGTATCTTTATGAGTAATTCCCTTGGGCTCTGACAGATTCTGCTCAACTCTAGGGAGTTTCCACTCAACAATGGTGCCGCCTCCCACCCCCCATCCCCTCCCCTTACAGATTCTCTATCCTGGTTTGATTTGCTCATGAGTTATAATATTAAGGGATCAGTTCCAAAATATGAAATTTAGAAATGATACTTGAGCAAAACAACACTTAAATCGACTTTGGAAAAGTCTACAATTTTCCTGAATCTTTGCCAGGGCAGGAGGAGGGGCACTTTTAGGAATTCATGGAACCCTCTAATAGCACTCTGGTATTCCTTCCATTTTCTTTTGATGCTTTGTGTATCACTCACTACTTTGCCCATGCTGTTATTAGGTGCCGTTGTGTCAGTATCGATACATAGTGACCTTGCTAACAACAGAACAAAACATTGCCTGGTCCTACGCTAATCTCATGATCATTGCTATCCTTGAACCCATTGCTCCTGACACTGTGCCAATCCATCTGGTTGGGGTCTTCCTATTTTGTGCGGGCCCTCTACTTTAATAAACAACTTTGACCACAGAATCTTTCAGTGTTGCAAGTTCAGGCTCAGATTTTTTCATTCAGTTCTATCAACTTGAGAAATGCTGAGCATGTTTTCCTCTTACGGCTTTCTCATTCTAAGTTTTTGTACATTTTGTTAGAAAACTTGACTGTCACTCAACCTGCCCTTTGAAATTTTCTGTTCAGTGCTTTAATTTCATCATTCCTACAATTTCTTCAAAGTTTTAGCTTCTCTATGTTCAAGATCAAATTTCAGAGGGTCTCCTGACATCCATTTTTGTCTTTTCTTTTTTTCCAGTCTTTTAAATCAACTTTTGATTTCTTCTTGTATGATGTTCTTGAAGTCATCCCACCATACTTCTGGTCTTTGGTCATTAGTGTCTAATGTCTATCATGTACATATATGTTGATAATGTATACACATATATATTTAAAAATAAAAATGAAATATTTAAAAATGAGATAAATATATCATTAAAATCTTTTGTCTTTTTTTATCTATTTCCTATTTGTCCTTGTTCTCAAATTGCCTAATAGTGAAAGGCCTGTTTAAGGATTTTGACCATTTTTCTGTCAGTTTGTTGTACTGTGGTGGTTTGCATGTTGCTGTGATTCTGGAAGCTACACCATGGGTATTTTAAATACCAGCAGGGTCATGCAGGGTTGACAGGTTTCAGCCAAGCTTCCAGATGAAGCCAGACTAGGAAAAAGGAGAAATGGACTACCTCTAAATATTTAGTCACTGAAAACCTTATGAATAGCAATGGAACACTGTCAGCACCAGAATACTGAATATTGAAACATGATTAAGAGCAACAGAATATTGTCAGAAAAAGTACTGAAAGATGAGCCCCTCAGGTTGGAAGGTACTCAAAATATGATTGGGAAAGAGTGGTAATGGGAACGGAGTAAAACCTTTGGATCGTCATCTGCTGATGGAACACAACTTAAAATGAAGAGAAACAGCTGTAGACATTCATAAATAATCAGAATATCGAATGGAAGAAGGAAATGGTCAAAAATGACATGAAATGGGTAAACATCAATATCCTAGGTATTTGTGAGCTGAAATGGCCATTTTGAATTTGACAATCACATGGTTTACTATGCCGGAATGACAAACTAAAGAGGAATGGTGCCACATTCATCATCAAAAAGACCATATCAAGATATGTCATAAAGTACAATGCTGTCTGTGATAGGATAATATCCATACACCTACAAGGAAGATCAGTTAATACCACCTTGGTGATAGAAGTGATGTAGTGATCACATGATAGAATTATGCAAGATCAATGACTTCTTCATTGCAAATACCTTTTTAAAAAACATACATGTGGAAAAGAGCTCTGGTAGTGTAGTGGTTACGAGTTGGGCTGCTAACCGCAAGGTCAGCAGTTTGAAACTATCAGCAATGCTGAGGGAGAAAGATGAGACTTTCTGCTCCCATAAAGATTTACAGCCTTGGAAACCCTATACAAGGTCACTATGGGTCAGAACCAACTCGACGGCACTCAACAACAACAACATACATATGGACCTTACCAGATGGAACACAAAGAAATCAAAATGATTACATTTATGGAAGGGTATGGAGGAAAAACTCCATATAATTAGCCAAAATAAGGCCAAGGGCAGGTTCTGGAACAGACATTCAATTTCTCATATACAGATTCAGGCCTAAGATGAAGAAAATTAAGACAAGTCTACAAGAATAAAAATATGACCTTGAATATATCCCACCTGAATTTAGAGATCATCAAATAAACAGAATGAATGCATTAGACATTAAATATCAAAGACCAGAATAGTTGTGGATGGCATCAAGAACATCATACAGGAAGAAAGCAAAAGGTCATTAAGAAGACAAGAAGGAAAGATAAGACCAAAATGAATGTCAGAAGAGACTCTGAAACTTGCTCTCCAGTGTAGAGAAGCTAAAGCAAATGGAGGTAGAAGAGCTGAATGGAAAAATTTCGAAGGGCAGCTCAAGAAGACAAAGTCAAATATTTTAATGAAATGTGCAAAGACCTGGAATTAGAAAACCAAAAGGGAAGAACATGCTTAGCATTTCTCAAGGTGAAGGAAGTGAAGAAAAATTCAAGCCTACGCTTGCAATATGGAAGGATTCTATGGGCAAATACTGAATGATGCAGGAAGCATCAAAAGAAGATTGAAGGAATTCACAAGTTCACTGTACCAAAAAGAAAATGGGCAATTTTCAACCATTTTAAGAGTTAGTTCATGATCAAGAGCAAATGATCCTGAAGAAAGAAGTCCAAGGTGCATTGAAGGCATCTGCAAAAAGCAAGGCACCAGGAATTGATTGACTACAAATTGAAATCTTTCAACAAACTGATGCAGCGCTGGAGGCACTCACTCATGTCTGTCAAGAAATTTGGAAGACAACTACCTGGCTAACTGATGAGAAGAGATTCATTTTTGTGTCCATTCCAAAGAGAGGTGACCCAACAGTGATGTGGTATCACTGGTAGCACGTGTAAGTAAAATTTTGCTGAAAATAATTTAAAAAATGGCTGCAGCAGTACATTGATAGGGAACTGCCAGAGGTTCAAGCTAGATTCAGATAGGGACACGAAACAAGGGATATCATTGCTGACGTCAGGTGGATCTTTGCTAAAAGCAAAGAACACCAGAAAGATGTTTACTTGTACTTTATTGACTACACAAAGGTTTTCAATTGTGTGGATCGTGACAAACTATGTGTAACATTGCAGAGATTGAGTATTCTGGAACACTTCATTGTGTTCATGAGGAACCTCAAAGACCAAGAGGCAGATGTTTAAATAGAACAAGGGAACACTGAATGGTTTAAAATCAAGAAAGGTGTGCACCAGAGCTGTATTTTTTCAGCATACGTATTCAATCTGTATGCTGAGCAAATAGTTCAAGAAGCTGGCTTATATGAAGAAAAAGTGGCATCAGGATAGGAGGAAGACGCATTAACAACTTGCAATATGCAGATGATATAACCTTGCTTGCTGAAAGCTAGGAGTACTTAAAATACTGATGAAGATCCAAGATTACAACCTTAGGTATGGGTTGCATCTCAGTGCAAAAAAAAACCCCACAAAAATCTTTACCATTGGACCAATAAATAACATTAAGATAAATGGAGAAAAGATTGAAGTTGTCAAATACTTCATCTAATCAACCATCAACACTCATGGAAGCAGCAGTCAAGAAATCAAATGCCATATTACATTAGGCAAGTCTGCTGCACAAGACTGCTTTAAAGTGTTGAAGAGCAAAGATGTCAGTTTGAGGACTAAGGTGCACCTGACCCAAACCATATTTCCAATAATTTAATGTTGTTATTGTTAAGTGCTGTCGAGTCAGTTCCTACCCATAGCAACCCTGTATAGGGTTTCCAAGGAGCGAATATTGAGTTTGTGGTTTAAACTGATTTTGTAGTACAGCACATTAAACCAGGACTCATATGTATGTGCAAATTGACTAATGAATTAGGAAGACCATAGAAGAATTGATGCATTTGAGTTATTGCATTGGAAGAGAATATTAAAAGTACCATGGACTGCCAAAAGAACAAACCAATCTGTGTTGGAAGAAATACAGCCAGAATACTTCTTGGAAATTTGGATGACCAGAGTTTGCCTCTCATACTTCAGACATATTATCAGGAGGGACAAGTCCTGTAGAAGGATACCATGTTTGATAAAATGGGGGGGGGGGGGTCAGAGAAAAAGAGGAAGACCCCCAATGAGATGGATTGTCACAGAGGTATCAGCAGTGGGCTCAAATGTACAATTGTGAGGTTGGGGCAGGACCTGGCAGTGTTTCACTCTGCTGCACATAGGGTCACTATGAGTTGGTACTGACTTGATGGCACCTAACAACAACAACATTTAAGGATTATTCTATGGAAAATGTTCCTTATAGAGAATCAAGGGACTTATGTCTTAATTCCTTAGGAAGTATGGATTGGTAAGTGAATGAATGAATGAATGAATGAATAATCTTTCCTTGAACAAAGACCAGTTATCAATAGGGCAAAGCCTAAATCAGTATATGGTTCTCACTTCATTTACCATACTATGAATATTATAAAAAAGTTAGTTTGTTCTCTTTGACCAAAAGATGAATATTAAGTCAACTCTGTGGGCTAAACCTGCAAATAGTATATTTGACAGCTTGAAAGAGAGAAGGGAATCTACACTTCTGGATTTATCCCAGCTGGTAAAGGAAAGACAGATGCTCAATACAAATATTACAAAGTTACAAAGACAGCAAGGAAGAAAAAGGTCATATTGAAAATAATACTCTTTCAAAATGAAACATTTGGACAAAGAGAATTACAAATGCAACATCTTTGACCTAAAGGAAGCTATAACCCATATAATTTTAGTTCAAATTGTCACACAAATGGCAAGTTAAGTACAAAGAAGCTAGTTAAAGATAACTGTGATAGTTTAAAGAGAATGGTAATACACATATGTGGAGACACTGACACATCATATTGTTGTTGTTGTTCTTAGGTGCCATCGAGTTGGTACCAACTCATAGCAACACTATGCACAGCAGAACGAAACACTGCCCGATCCTGGACCAGCCTCACTACTGTTGCCACACTTGAGTCCATTGATGCTGTCACCTGGCCAATCCATCTTGTTGGGGGTCTTCCTCTTTTTCTCTGACTCTCTACCCTACTAAGCATGATCTCCTTCTCCTGTGACTGGTCCCTCCTGACAATATGTCCGAAGTATGAGAGATG
>NW_006408519.1:4816895-4823991 GCF_000296735.1 Chrysochloris asiatica
CTTTTCCTTCTTTCTTGTCTTTCTTGTCTTCTTAATGACACATCATATAGCAAAATGCTCTGGTCATGTGTTTCATGACACATAGCCTAGCAAATTTATATGAAAGAATTAATACTGAGCAAAGTATCAGGAGGTTCTAGAAACATCAGAAATTGATCTATGTGGTGGTAGTGGTGTTTTTAATAATAAAAATTGACACCTTAAGATTTCAATGAGAGGGGCCTAGTTGAATTTAGACATATCCACAAAAGTAATACTACGCAGCAATTAGAAATGATACTGATTTATATTCATTGGAATGGAAATATATTCAATGCATTAATGCATATTTTTAAGTAAAAAAGCAGATTTTAATGTAGTGAGTATAACTTGATCTCATTTTCTGTGATATTGTTGTAAGAGCTGTTAAGTCAGTTTTGACTCATATAGATCCTGTATAGGGTTTTCAAGGAGTGTCTGATCAGTTTAAACCACAACCTTGCAGTTCAAGCCAACCTTTCAGTCCAGTGCTTATCCTAGTGTCAAACAATATATTTAATAATTCTTAAAGAATATGCTAAAAATTTCTCAATAGTTATATTTCAGTAGTGGGATTACAGATATTTTAAAAATGTGTTTCCTTATCTTAATTTTCTGGCTTTATATATGGAATAAAAATTAGTATAATAATGGAAATTAAATGAATTTTTAAAGAGGAAGTGGTGAAATGGATCAACCTATTAGTTTCTTCTCCCACTCTGTTCTTTGAGGTCCCACTGTCCTATCACCTCCCTACACACAGTCTCTGGAAGATGTGGGTATATTAGGTATCACAGAACCCCTGGGGATTAGAAAGGCCAGATGATGGATGGCTCAACTGAAAGATCATGCAGAGAGGGAACCAAAGTTGGCACCATAACAAGCCAAAGCCTGATGTGGACTGACATGCAAGCCAGCAAAGAGGCCCTGAATAATCCAGAGGGCCACCCTTCAGAGAACAGTGGACAAGCAACTGTGCAGAGAGGAGCAGAGTGGAGAGCCCAAACACCCTACGGAATGAACAGTGTAGCCTTGCTTTAGAACCCTCAAGCTTCTGCTCCTATGTGGCCTGATTCTATTTCATTTTTTGCTTCTAGAATGATTCTGGATTGGTCTGTTTTATTCTTTTTTGATTAAAAAATATCTTTTACATGAGTATTTACCTTTCCTGCAAACATAGCTGTGAATGTGGTGGAGCAAACAGTGGGCAAATTGAAGAAAACTTCTTAGAGACTATCAAACATGTTAAGGCAACAAGTAAGCTGATCTTGGGGGCTCAGGACCATAGTCTCAGGGAACACCATGGTCACTTGGTCTAGCATAGTCAACAATGAAAATGTTCTACATCCTACTTTGGTGAGTAGTGTCTGGGATGGTAAAAGTGACCACTTAAGGTACAACTATTGGTCTTTCTATATATGGAAGAAAGATGAGTTGAGAATTGAAGATGCTTAAACCAACCAACCAAACAAACAACTGAGTCAATTAGTCCAGTGAACATCAGTCTTCACGACGCTAAGATCAGAAGAGCTAGAGGGTGCCCAGATACCACTGCCAACTACTCTGAAAAGGATAACATTAGGAGGTCCCAGATTTGAGTGGCAAAATGCATGGCACAAAACTCAAAATTATTTTTAAAAATTGAAAGAAGACAGGGCTTATTGGTCAGAAAGTCACTGAAGGAACTTGAGAATATGGCCCTCAACCACCTTTCGTGTCTAGAAAGGAACTCACCCTTGTGGTCCATGTTTCAGCCAAGCAGTAGATAGATGTGTAGGGGAATAACCACATTAATAAGGGGCAACATGTACCTAAGGACAAAGGTGAGAAGAGATGGGAATGTGGATGGAATGGAAATTGGAGCCCCAGGAAGGAAGCAGGATAACTGCTGTTGCATGGAGAGGATTGCAATCATTCAGATGAAGCCAAGTGTTGAACGTAAAATTGATGATCTTGTCAGTAAACCTTCACTCAATTCACGATAAAGTTTTAAAAAATCTCTTAACTCAAGCTGATCATCCCAATGAGTGAATTACTATTCACTGCAACCAAAAAGCTTTGATAAGTAAGGATAGAAAGTTATGCCCCCAGGGAAACAGCAGAGAAGGACCACAGTAACCCACCATCACCAGCCTCTGTCAGGGAACCCCAGCACAGCCCAACTCCAAACTGAGATTTTGCTTTTCCAGTTGGTGGCTGTGAAGATTGGAAAATGGATGAAGGCAGTTTCTTTCAAGAACTGGTTGAAAAATTTGAGAAGTAAAACCTTGACAGATGTTTCTCCTGAGGTAACTGTAATTACTAAGTAAAAAAAGGTGAGTTTGTGGACTTCCTTGAAGACTTCTGAAAATGAGGACTTTTACAAAGCAGTTCTTTTATTTAATATTCTGAATTCTGTTATGCAGAACTTAGCCTAATGTGCCTGACAGGTTTGGTGAAAAAAGCATTATATAAATGCATCATCAATATAATAATATAAATTGAATTAGAATGTTCATTCTGTTCTGCTGAATTTCTTTCCTGAGCTGATAAATGTTTGAAATACTTCTTATTAGCTTTCTTATTATAGGAACTCACTGCTCTGTTCCAGCCCTCTGTCAATTGCCACCTGTTTGGCAATTTCTGCTCTTATTTTATTTATTTATTTTTTTAAGTCAACTAGCCCATTGCTGTAGAATAAGCAAGGTTGACAGTTCAAACTCACCAACTGCTCCTTGGAAACCCGATACAGGGTCACTATGATTTGAAACGACAACCACAAGTCTATGATGTTATGATGTGAAGCTCAGTCATGGCATTAGACTTGTAGCATACTGCTTCTCCTGAGTACTGTTTCCTGTTAGTAAGTTAAAAGTTACATTTTCAAGAGAAAAAGGTACAAGTTTGTACATTTGATTACTGACAAGGTCAAATGGTGGCCCAATAAAAGATGATCCTAACATTTCTCTAATAGTCTTCTAGTTGTAATATTCATCTTTTTTAGCCTCATAAAGAAGTATGGACTAATTGCTATGTTTTAAACCACTTGCAATTTAAATAGTCTGGCTAAGTGTCTACGTTATGTATTGCTGGGGATGGGTCTTTTAAATTTTTTTAGTTAATGGACTCTTTTTTAAAACAGGTTTAGAGTTACAGAATAATTAAGCAAATAGTACAGAGAGTTCTCATTCACCCCCATACTCAGTTTCTCCTTTTATTAACATCTTACATTAGTACAATACATGTGTTACTATTCATGTACCAATATTGATACATTATTATTAACATAAGTCCGTAGCTCATTTAGACTTCTTTAGTTTTGTTTTTTTAACCAAGTGTCTTTTTCTGTCCCAGTACCCTATCCAGTATCTCACATTGCATTTATTTATTGACTTAAATGCATATAGACAAACATATAAATGTTGTTCTTGTTAAGTACCATTGAGTCAGTTCTGACTCATAATGACCTCGTATAGGGTTCTGAGGGAGAAAGATGAGGCTTTCTGCTCCTCTAAAGATTTATAGCCTCAGAAACCCTGTGCAGGATCACTATGAGTTGGAACTGACTCCAGGGTACTCAATAACAACAACAAAATTTGTAGTATCAGAAAGCTTCATCTTTCTCCCAAGGAGTGGTGTTAGTCTCAAACCACCTACCTACATTGTGGTTCATAGTCCAATAGTCCAGTGCTTATCCTACAGAGTCACTGATATATATATATATATAAGTCCTGGTGTGGGTTAATGTATCAGACTGCAAAGTCATTTGAACTGCAAGGTCGGTAGTTCAAGCTCATCAGCTGCTCCTTGGAAACCCTATACAGGGTCGCTATGGGTTGGAATAAACTCACTGGCACTTAACAACAACAACATATATATATAGGACTCCTGGTGTGGTGCTGTAGGATCAGTGCTGGACTACAAACCATAAGGTCAGCAGTTTAAACCTACTAGCAGCTTCTATACTGGGTTGTTTTGAGTCAGAACCAACTCAATGGCACTTAACAACAACTATATATGTATATGTTGTTATACAACTATATTAGATATAGATATAGTTGTTCTTGTGTGTATATATATATATATGTAATTTCATATATTATTGGAGCACCCTGGTAGTGTAGTGGATTAAGACCTGGGCTTCTAACTGCAAGGTCAGCAGTTTGAATCTACCAGTCGTTCCATGGGAGAAGGGTGAGGCTTTCTGCTCCTGTAAAGATTGACAGCCTCAGAAACTATACTGACTTGGTATGAGTTGGAACCAACTTGATGGGACACAGCCACTACCACTACTACCATTATTATTATTTACTTTTTATTGTAGTTTGGATGAAAGTTAGTTTTTGACTAACTGGAGCAAATTCGTTTTTCGTCCAGCAATTCATACACATTTTGTTACTTGACTTTGGTTGCAATCCCTTCACTTCCTCCCCACTTCCTCCTTGGGTTCCCCGTTTCCATTCATCCTTCTTTCTTGCCCCTTCTGAGGTTTGTTTTTGGGCAAATGTTACACTTTTGGGCTCCACAAAGTTGGTGGTTCAAACCTACTAGCAGCTCCTTGAAAACTCTATATAGGGTCGCTATGAGTCATAACTGACTCGACAGCACTTAACAACAACAACACATGATGATACTAAGGAGTCCATTTCTCCTTGATGCTATTACTCACCTCATGTGTTGTTATTGTTAAGTGTTGTGGAGTTAGTTCTGACTCCTATTACCCTCTAATAGGAGTCCTGGTGTGGTGCTGTGGATTAATGCACTGGACTGCAAGGTCAGTTTGAACCACAAGGCTGGTGGTTTGAACATTTTACCTTGTGGTTAGCAGTCTAGTGCTTATCCTACATCCTCACACCAGGACTTGAATGTATAGGCCTGTATATTGTTTGTCTGAAAGCTGATCCTCAGACTGGGCTCCCATCTCCTTTGGTTCCTCTTAGCTCTTACAGTTTCTCACTCTTTCTTTGCTTCTTGATGTTCTTGACAGTTTTGAGGAACACTGGCCATTTGTAGAATAACCTTCAAATGGAATGTGTCTGATGTTTTTCTTATAATCAGTCTGGAGTTAAAGTTTTTTTTGGGGGGGTGAAGAGAGGGAAGATCATAGAGGTAAGGTACCATTTTCATTTCACATTGTGTCAAGCCATGATATTTTCAATAGCCTCACATGCGTGTGAAAGTCGGACAAGGAATAAGGAAGACTATAGAAGAACTGATGCATTTCAGTTACAGTGTTGGAGGAAAATATTGAAAGTACTGTGGATTGCCAAAAGAACAAACCAATCTGTGTTGGAAGAAGTTCCTTGAAAGCCAGGATGGCCAAACTTCATCTCTCATACTTAGAATATGTTATCAGGAGGGATCGGTCCCTGGAGAAGGACATCATGCTTGGTAAAGTGGAAGGTCAGAGAAAAAGAGGAAACGCCCAATAAGATGGATTGGCACAGTGTCAGCAGCAATGGGTTCAAGCATAACAATGGTTGCAAGGATGGTGTAGGACTGGAAAGTGTTTCATTCTGCTGCACACAGGATCACTATGAGTCAGAACTGACTGGACGGCACCTAAAAATAGCAACATCTTCATTGTTAAGAGAGAGGTGGCTCCATAAGATAAGCACTGGACTTCAAACCACAAGGTTGGTGGCTCAAGTCCACCAGCCACTCCATGGAAAAAAGATGAGGATGCTTCCTCAAAGATTTAAAGTCTTAGAAGCCTTATACAGAGTCACTATGAGCAGGAGTCTACTCAAGGGCACACAACAACAACAACAATCTTCCTTGTTGATGATAAAGACTCTAGGCAGTTCTTATATATTGGCATACAGACTGTGACAGATTACACTAATGTTTGGGCATCTGATTAATACAATAATCTATATGCTACGGAGCAGTATGGAATTATGGAATACGAGCTTTCTTCAACCAGAAAAATAGAGATTAAAGAGCACAAATCAGATTTTTAAAAAAAGAGATCTAGAGAATGCAAGTGGTAAGGTCATCAAGTGGAAGGATCATGAAGAATCATGAGGCACAGAAATTGTCAGTAAGCAGAGGTATAAGTAAACCACAGCTATGAGTCAGTGGAAACCAGATGGCTTAGGGTTGCTGTTTGTAGCAAGTGGAGAATGAGAGACAGAAAAGGGCTGACTCTCTATACCGATGGGAACTTGGTGAACCTATGGGCCTGAGGGAATGACAAGATAATTTCGCTCTAGAATTGTCTTGGGTCCTGAGCTATGTCCCAACTCTTGAGCTTTTTCCTTCTCTGAGAGGCACCCTCTTTCAGCTATTTTCAGGTTTCACAGAATTTCATGTTGTCTTCATTTTCTTGTGTACCCTTACATCATGCAGGTTTTGTTTCTCAAGGTAACATAAGGGAATTGAAGTAGCACATGTACTTGTCCCCATGGTTGACAGATGAGTTTGCTCTCTCACCACAAATGGTCTCTCTTCAGTTCAGTTTCTTAACTTTGCACCTCATCAGACAAGCTCCAAATTAATTAATAGGCATTTGACCTTCACCCCCAGTTAGGGAAGTAGCCCTCTAAAATACTAATAAATGAAATAAAAAATATACCTATATTATGAGTAAAAATGGTTGTGCTCCCCACATATTCTTTGTCAACTCCCACCCACTTGCCCTGGGTCCCTTTCTTAACTGACATACTAAAATCAAATTTGTTAAACATTGTTAGATTAGAGACTGGTTATGGCTGGGTTCTGTCATAGATCCTATCATTATCTACTATCTAATAATTGTTGTTGGTGCTCAGGGCCATCGAGTCTGTTCCGACTCATAGCGACTCATAGTGACCCTGTGTAAGGTTTCCGAGGAATGACTGGTGAGCTTGAACTGCCAACCTTGCAGTTCAGTGTGTTAACCCACAGTGGCACACCAGGGCTTCTATCTAATAATAAGAGTCACTAAATGAGTCCTGGTGTGGCACTTTTGGATAAGCACTGGACTGCCAACCATAAAGTTGTTGTTGTTGTTGTTGTTTAGTGCCGTCGAGTCGGTTCCGACTCATAGCAACCCTGTACAGGGTTTCCGAGGCTGTAAATCTTTACGGGAGCAGAACGCCTCATCTTTCTCCCGCGG
>NW_006408519.1:4835520-4839797 GCF_000296735.1 Chrysochloris asiatica
GGGAGCAGAAAGCCTCATCTTTCTCCCACGGAGCAGCGGGTAGTTTTGAACTGCTGACCTTGTGGTTCGCAGCCCGATTTGTAACCACTACGCTACCAGAGCGCTCTCTCTATGTATCTATATCTATCTATCTATATCTATCTATCTATCTATACATATATTAAATAAAATAGGCATATAATCTGTATTGGACTCCTGGTGGGCACTGTAGGATCAGCATTAGACTGCGAATCACAAGGTCAGCAGTTTAAACCCACCAGCTGCTCCTCAGAAAACTTATATGGGGTCGTTATGAGTCGGAACCGACTTGACAGCATTTAACAACTATAACAAACAATCTGTATAGTTGAGCCTGGTGAAGAAGAAAGGGTAAAGTATTCTAAATGGAAAGATCAGGGTCTAAGCCCTAGAAATACAAATTAGTATTTTACTATTTAGGTAAACTTGATGAAGTTATTTAGCCACACTAACAGATAAGATTATAGAAAATATAGACATAAAAACTAATGACTGTTCATTAGTTCAAACTCACTAGCCACTCCTTGAAAACCCTGCACAGGGTAACTATGAGTCGGAACCAACTCCACAGCACATAACTACCACCAGTGAGGTTGTAATAGCAAGTGCTTTATAAGGTTGTTACATGAATTAAAGCACTAAGCAACATGCTTGAGACTTAGTTAGCACTCAATGCATTCTTAGTTGTATCTGATATTAAAATACATCCTACAGCTATTTAGAACTGGCATAACAATTCAGAGAAATGAATCAGAATCCATCTATCATATTTTATCCCTCTGTCTACTCTCAGAGAATATAGTTTATAATAGATTTTATCATATAGACATGGAATCCCCAACTATGTATGGTGGTGGTTATGTGCTGTGGAGTCGGTTCCAACTCACAGCGACCCTGTACAGGGTTTCCAAGGTTGTAAATCTTTATGGGAGTAGAAAGCCTCATCTTTCTCCCGCGGAATAGCTGGTAGTTTCAAACTGCTGACTTTGTGATTCGCAGCCCGATTAGTAACCACTATGCTACCAGAGCTCCTTTAGTTGTAGCATACCAACACACAAATGTTTATACCTCAGAGGTACTGTGGGTTTGATTCCAGATCACCTCCACTAAGCACATATTGCAATAAAGCAAGTCGTGAATTTGTTGGTTTCCCAGTGCATATAAAAGTTATATTTCCATTATGCTTACTGTAATCTATTAATTGTGAAATAACATCATGAAAAAGTTTGAAATATTGTGAGAATTTTCAAGATGTGGCACAGAGACATGAAGCGAGCAGGTACTATTGGAAAAACCATGCTGATAGTCTTACTTGACACACAGAGTTGTCATAGACCTTCAATTTGTAAAATCTGTAATTACCTGTAAAGCACTACAAAGCAAAGTACAAGAAAATGAAGTATGCCTGTAATAAAGTAAACATCACAGTGAATTAAGAGGGGAAGCATACGAGGAAGTTTCAAAAAGGTTGTAGAAAATAGAATGGAAAGATAATGGAATTTTCCAGGAATGTTTTGAAGCTCCCTCACTTATACTGCTGCTGTTGTTGTTGTTGTTAAGTACCCTGGAGTCGGTCCCAACTCATAGCGACCCTGTACAGGGTTTCCAAGGCTGTAAACCTTTATGGGAGCAGAAAGCCTCATCTTTCTCCCGTGGAACAGCTGGTAGTTTCGAATTGCTGACCTTGAGGTTAGCAACCCGATTTGTAACCACTACCCCTCACTTATATGCTTATATATCTATATACTATGTTTATACACATAAACATACATGTAGTATGTGTTTATGCATTCCAAACCAATAAGACCCACTGTTTTCAAGTCCATTCTAAGAGTCCTGGTATGGTGCTGTGGGTTAACGTGCTGGTCTGCAAAGTCGTTTGAATCAAAAGGTCTATGGGTCAAGCTCACCAGTCACTCTTTGGAAACCGCAGGGACCTTCCCTGTGGATCGGAATCAACTCAATGGCACTTAATAACAATAGGGTTTCTTTGACTGTAACTCTTCTAGGGAGCAGACAGCATCATCTTTCTCTCACAGTGACACTGGTGGGCTTAAGCCACTAACCTTGGGGTCCACTCAAGTGCTTATCCTACAGGACTTCTATACATACATACCAAAAACAAACAAATAAACACAATCCTCCCCAAAACCCAATATTCAAAGCTATTGAATTGTGCCAATTTCCTGTAATTGTAACTATTTAGGGCAGAGAAAAATTGCCCCATAGAGTTCCCAAGGCTGCAAATCATTATGGAAACAGATTATAACATCTTTCTTCCATGGAGCAAATGGTTGGTTCGAATCTCTGACCTTTTGAGGTTAGCAGCTGTGTGCTTAACTGCTGTGCTACCAGGGCTCCTATATACATACATTTTTGTTGTGGTGTTGTTGTTGTTAGGTACTGTAGAGTTGTTTCCAACTCATAGTGACCCTCTACGCAACATAATGAAACGCTGCTCAGTCCTGCACCACCAGCCTCACAATTATTATATTTGAGTCTGTTGCTGCTTCAACTGTATCAGTCAGTTTTATTGGGATTCTTAGACGTACATGAACATAACAAGGTGTCAACTTCAAAAGTTTGGGAGTCAATGGTGTATTCAGTGAAAAGATAACCTCCTCAGAGCACACTAAACCGTATCTGAAATATAATCCCACCTACGAGGAAAGACTTTATGCAGAATTCCAACTGACTGTGCTCTTCTTTCCTATTTCTTTGGGCTAAAATCAAACACAGACACGGGTGCAAAGGTTAATCACATCTCTTTAAGGGGAAAACCCTTTAAAATCTGATAGCTAAGTGTTAGAGGAACATTGTAAATATGTAGTAAGTTCTGAATTAAATTTAAGGTTATTTTAATTATAAAAGCATTAATGACAGCAGGAAATTTAATGAAATAGTGGACCATGAAATCAGTGTTATCATTTTAATACATAACAGAGTATGACAAACTCTATAAGATTCCTGTTCTCTTTCTTGTCTATTACAATTTCCTTCTATTAGTTTCTACAAATAGAAAATTACATATAAAATTGAGTTTAACCAAATCTCTGTTAAAATCAGACAATCTGATTTTGTATTATATAACGACACTGAAATTTCATTTAATTTAGAAAGGGCTTCTCCTGGTGCCTTGAATACTAACTACTTTTCTCACAACACGCATGTAGCTCTGAGTTTGACAGGGGAATAATCCTTTTGCTGAACAATAGATCTAGATTTTAACAGAAAGAATGAAACGGCTAGAAATGGAGAGCTTGACCCAACCTCACAGAGGAGAGTTTTCAAAGACATTTCTTGAAATGGTCTGACAATATTTACTTTTGCTTATCATTTTACAAAAGACTACTGTCTGAGAAAAGTTAAAGATTCAGATGTCAGGCCTGAGTATCTCCACATGTACCACAGATCTGAATCTCCCCAGGGTCTCTATGAAGAATGAAAGGCCTCAGAATATAGGTCTATGTGATTCAACTAAACCTGCGGGATTGCTAGGATAGCAGTGTTGTAAATTGGTAATTATTCAAGGTCTTCCTAAATACAGATGAGAAATGCTGTTTTAACAAGAGGTTAGTTTGTTTTTTAAAAAAGTAAATGCCATAAAACCAAGTCTAGAAATAAGTTAGAAAAGTGATCACCCTTGTGGGAAGTTCACGATTGGACAGGCCTCGGGGCCTTCAGGACTGCTGCTAATGTTCTTGGCCTGGCTGCTCCTTTCAAGGTCTGTTCATTTATGAAAATTAATTGAACTGTATAACTATAATATGTATACTTTCCTGTGTGCATATTAAAACTTGTTGTTGTTTAGTAATTGCTTTAACATTCTGTTACAAAAACAAATTGTCTAAAATAATGTAAAAATCATGAATAGTAAGAATTTCTAGGTTAGCATTTATGGCAGTTTCTAGTTTTCATTTTATCTTGTGCTTCATAAAGATAAAATTTTTTTTGTTCTTATTAAGTGCCATTGAGTCAGTTCTGACTCATAGTGACTCCATATAAGTTTTTTTTTTTTATTGTTCTTGTTGTTTTTTAGGATTACAGTTAGTTTTTTTTAATTTACTTTTTTAAAAAATATATATTTTATTGTGAATTATCTGACAGTTTACATGGGAGAACATTAGTTTTACATTCATCCTATTGTATATAATTGTATTGCCATGGTTACAATCCCTCCCATGAATCATCAACCATCCAAAGGGTATACCCTGCAAGCCTGCCCCCAGTCTTCAGCACACAGGCGCTCTCCCTCTCTG
>NW_006408519.1:4839897-4846887 GCF_000296735.1 Chrysochloris asiatica
GAGGTTGGCCCAGGATCGAACATTGTTTTGTTCTGCTGTGCATGGAGTCGCTATGAGTCGGTTCCGACTCGATGGCACCTGACAACAACAACAACAACAATCAGTTGGAATCAACTCTTTGGCAGTGGGTTAATGTGTATCTGGGGTGTTGTTATTGTTGGTAAGTGCCATCGAGTTGGTTCCAACCCATAGCGACCATGAACAGGGTTTCTGAAGCTGTAAATCTTTATGGAGCAGAAAGCCTCATCTTTCTCTCATGGAGCAGCTGGTAGTTTCGAACTGCTGACGTTGCGGTTTGCAGCCCGATTCATAACCACTATGCTACCAGTGGTTTATTGGTAGAATTTTCGCCTTCTGTACGGAAGACCCAAGTTGATTCCTAGTCAATGCATCTCACACGGAGCTACCACTTTACTGTCATTAAAGGGTTTTGTATTGCTGTGATGCTGAACAGGATTCAGCAGAACGTCTAGATAAAGACAGGCTCGGAAGAAAGCCTTGACGATCTACTTCCAAAAATCAGCCTGTGAAAACTCTGAATCACTACACTTAATCCCCAAGTGATCATGGCGATGGTAAAGTACTGCTCAGCTTTTTCATGGTTTAGTCATGAGTTGGAGGATTGTTCATGGCAGCTAACAACAATGTTGTTGTTGTTAAGTGTGTTGAGTCAGTTCCTGTATAGGGTTTCCAAGGAGTAGCTGTTGAACTTGAACTTTCAACCTTGCAGTTCAAACAGACCTTGCAATGCAGTGCATCAACCCACAGCACCATACCAGGACTCCATTGAGACCAGAGAAGGTAAATAATTTGCTGGAGTTCATATAGCTAGTCAGTGGGATTTGAACTGATTTTAAAACTTTGGTTCTTAATCAGAGCCTATGTCATCTGATGCCCACAGATCTATGACAGAATTCTTACTACCTCGGATCATTGGCTGAGGTACATATCCAGTCAATTGCTTGCCTATGGACACATTCCTGATAAACACTCCATAAGGAGGTTCATTAGGGATATAAATCAGAATAACACTTTACTTGGAAGCCATAGAAACTAACCTTCAATGTCTATTTTCTCAAAAAAACCTTACTGGACTGAGTTGCCTCAAAACCCAGTTATGGTGACCTGAACACATGGAACAAAGTCTTCTTGCAGGGATTAAAGTCTTTTACCAATTTCATCAGTGGTTGGCATTTATTTTCTTTAACCAGCAGAATTTAGCAGGCAAGGGAACAGTGAAAGTCAAGTTGTAATCAACCCTTTCTTTGCATGGTGCTCCCGTAGCTACCAGATGTTAATCAATCCCTGGTTTGCAGTGACCATTGTTATTGTTGTTAAGTGCCCTTGAGTCAGTCCTGACCCATAGAGACCCAGTGTAGGATTTCTGAGGAGCAGCTGGTAGGTTTGAACTGCTGACCTTTGGGTTAGCAGTCCAGTACTGAACTTACAAAGCCACACTTCCTGTTAAATTCCTCTTCTCTGGTATATGGCTGCCCTGCTGTTCTGTGTGACCTCAGTGTGGCCGGAACCAATGGATGCTGTGCTGGAAGTGGTTTGCTGTACTTCCGGCATTATAGAAGTTGCCATTTCTCAAGGAGGTCTGTTCTTCATGCTACTCTATTCTCTTGTTAGGAGTGGGTGGCATCCCTCATTCAAATTCCTAATGACATTTCCTAAATAATCAGAAGGGAAAAGACTAATTCCAAGGTGTAAACCTTCTAATGCCTACTTTTAAGTTGCCTGACAACATCTCTTTCTTTCTTGGGATTCAATATCTGAAGGTAAAGGCCAGTGTTACAGGATTGATAACTTCCCACCCTTTCTGAGCAGACTGATGGGAGAACGACTCTAGTATTATGGGAGGTTGACCCTATAAGCAGCCTTCCCAGGAGCTACCTACTGTTTCCCTTTCCTTATATTGGTTAAGTCCTGGAAAATGGTGCTTACTCTTTCCTCAGGCCCCTTTGCAACTAGTACATAAGTAAGCAACTCAGAACTGTGGCATCTGAGAGAATGTCTGCTAAACCCTTTGGAGAAAGGCTTTTCTCCCTCAGAAGAAGGGAAGCATGCTTTCTGTGATTTTCCTGAAGTGATATGTCACTGTAACTGCTATAGTCTTTGAGGGCCATAGGGGAAGCATCAATGTCAGTTACAAATGTCAGAGTGCAAAGAAGAAAAGCACCTTAAATGGTTGCCCAACTCTGGAACTGCCATGCCTCTTGTTTTAAAAATAGTAGTAATATTAGCAAGAACTAACACTTCTATAGAGCCTATTTTGTGCCAGACACGTTTGCAATTTGCAGTATAATTTCCACATATGTTATCTCATTTGAATCTCATTACAACCTCCATTTAAAATAAGAATATCGAGGCTCAGAATTGCCCAAGATGACTCAGTTTAAGCGTGATGAAATCATGAAAAGGCACCAGGTTGTTAAGAGGCCAAGGAAGGTTCCTTGTGCTATAAGTCTTTGACTTCCCTTTAGACATGCCTGGTTCTAAGATTGAATAGGGCCCCGCAGGGCAATGACTTGGAGTTTTGTGTGCATATTGAAGGGAAGGTTGGGCAGGCTCATTCAGGACTAAAATTGCTGTGGGAGAGAATTAAGGCATTGGGATATCCCAAATGACCACATGGTGAACTTTTTTTGGTTCTTGAGTAAGTCACTCGGGCAAGTTATTTTTGTTTTTTTTCAAATAGGGAGCGCTGGTGGTGCTAACCCAAAGGGCGGCGGCTCTACTTGAGAAACAGCTGAGGATCTGCTAGAAAACCCCATGGGGCAATTCTACTCTGTATCATGGAGCTGTTAGGAGTTGGAATTGACTTGATGTCACTGAGCACAAACAATCATCTGTAAAACAGAGATCACAATAGTACCCACTTGCAAAAGCTGTGAGTTTTACTGTGACTTAGAAGAGGGTTTGCCATATATTAAGTGTTTTGTAAAAATTTGCTGTTTTTACTTATTTTTGTCTCCTGTTGAGAGAGAAGTGGGTCAATTCAGCTATTTTTCTCTCCTTACAGACCATTCCCTTTTCTTTAGCTTTGAAAAAGTTCAGGGTAGTGTGTAGATTATAGAACCCATGTCTCAATGTCCTTAGAGATCAGCTAACCTTGAATGTAAGCACCACAATAATAAAGTAAAACTTAAGCTTAAATGAAAACTAATATTCAGCTCCGTTCACTGTTGAAAGAGTTTCTTTGAAGAGCTTAATAACAATGATCAGCATGATTCTTGGGTATTAAACACGTCTTCCAATGCAATATTTTAACGAGGTAAGCATCATCCAGCATACCCGTGGATTAATCTTCCTTTAAACTACACATGAACAGAGAAAATGATCCTTGAAAAATTGTGGGGACTTTTATTAAACCCAAGTGTAAAATGTAAGAAAATTGTGTATACTTGACTTCTAAGCACCTCCAGGCTTGCTTAGTCTCTTAAAATCTGGAGGCAAAAATAATTGCCACACAGAGACATGGACAATATTGCCTCTTTGTCCCCTCCCTGGTTCTGAAACAGTCATCTCTACCAGGGTTTATTTTGAGGGTTAGTTGGGGAACAGTTGTGCCCACTGTAGTTGTTGTTTCTGTTGGGGGTTGTGACCTCCCCTGTTCTAAGACCCCGTAGTGTGTCCTCATTGCAAAGATTATCTTTCCTCTAAGAGTGCACAGTTTATTTTTAACAAGACGTTGTGCTGTGTGCCTGCATCAGTGTGGGCAGCTCGGAAGCACATATGCAATTTCAGAGCATGGGAGTCATTTGCCCGGTGTTACTCATCCTGAAGTGGCTGCCACCTTCTTTGGCAGTACTTTATAGCTGGGGCCAATTTAGGTTGCCTGTCTTTGTGTATACAGTTGTAATTTTTAGCTCCTTAGCTTAATTTTGTTCTTTGAATTCCTTTATAAATTACAGCTCCTTGTGATTCCTTTTTTTTTTTAAAGAAATGACTAGTATGTAAATCTCTGAAATGTGTGTGTCTGTGTGCATGCTCAGGTGATAGGGAAAAGAGAGAGAAAGAAAAGATTATTTCCTTTTTCTTCTTAACCTTGGATGTTGCAAGATGGGTACAAATTACTTTGATGGGCTTCAAAAGGTAGAATGGGGTGGAGAATTTCTGTGGGATTTATTTTGATAAGTACATGAATTGTCTTGTTGCCCCCAAATTATCATCTCTACTTTTTGGTCTTATTTATTCTTTGCGGTAAGTATTGTCTTCTGTAGGAGGCTCATTTGAAATTAAAAGCCCTTGAGAAGGCTAAACAAGAGGTTTTTAGTATTTGCTAAGAATAATATTCTCATATTGGTGGTCCCAAAATCTAGCTGATCATCCTTAACACCTGGAGTACTTCTTAAGCATGCAGATTCCAGGTAGGGAGGAATCAGAATATCTAAGGAGAACCTGGCATCTCAGTTTGGAAAAAAAACTTATTTGACTGAGTTGGGAATTACTTCCAGATTTCCAGACTTGGAAGATTTGTTTTTTATAGACAGAAAGGAAGGTCAGGGAAACAGAAATGGGCTGAGGTTTTTTTGAGAGTAAAAGGAGTGACTTTTAAAAAGTGACATACTCCAAAGACAGTTTACCTGCCTCACAGTTTTGCTTTAAGTTATCTGTGCTGTGAAGAGTATGCCTTAACCAACAGCCATCTTTATTCATCAGCTTCATAAAACCAATAGAGCGGTTCTTGCTTTTGTCCAGCACTTCACACTGGTGTCAGTCAGAGACTTGACTCTGATTCTCTAATCTTGAGACTTTGCTAACTTGGATTGTTTTTGTTGAGATACATGCAGGAAGTTTATTGGAGAAAACCCTGGAGAGAAGGAAGTAGGAGTGGTCAGAAGAGAAGTCCTCAGCCAATCACAGAGAGTTCAAGAGCTAGTTGTCCCTTTGGAATTGTGGCCATTTCTAAAGCTCACAGTTTATAGTTGTCAGCCCCCAAACAAGGGGTACCTAGGGGCATATCGCTACAGCCACTCAAATTTGACTCTGCTTTTGTACAATCATTTATGCTCTACCTCCCTTGGAGTCCTGGTGTGGCGCTGTAGGATAAGCAATGGATGGCAAGGTCAGTTTGAACTGCAAGGCAAGCAATTCAAACCCACTAGTTGCTTCTCAGATACCCTATACAGCGCCACTATGATTCGGAAATGACTCAACGACACTTAATAAAACATTTCCCTACCCCCACTCCTTTTATCCACCCCAAACCCGTGATTTTGATTTTCACATACACTGTACATTGCTTAGTTTTTCAGGGTTCTTGGTTACTAAAGAGTGTGAACAGAGCAAACTGAACATGTTTAAGATGCTAATCCTTTAAGATGCACAGTTTCACAGAATGTAGGTCTCAGAGTTGACAGTTCATGTATACCTTTATTGGTAATAAAACTTTGCCCCTTGAAGGATGAAGAAAGACAGGGAAAGGGAAGAAAAGGGAAAGGATGGGGAGGAAAAAGAAGAGACAAAATGAGAAAGGAGAAGGGAAGAGAAACTAATAGTCATACACCTGTATAAGACTCTAGAAATAAAAAGGTGAATACGACACAGTAGGAATTCACAGACTGGCAAACAAGTATTCACTACATAGTATTGTGGAGCCCTGATATGGTGCTGTGGGTTAATGCACTGGACTGCAAAGTCAGTTTGAACGGCAAGGTCCATGGTTCAAGCTCACCAGCTGCTCTTTGGAAACCCTATACAAGGTCACTATTGGTCAGAACCGACTCGATGACACTTAACAACAACAACAACAAACAAAGTATTGTGGGTTCTCTGAATGAGTATGAGTAGTATTCAATGCAGATATAAAAAAAAAGTGTTTACTCGTTAGCTATAGGGGTATTAGAAAAACCTTTATATAAGAAGATATATTTGAAATGAATGTTAGAATGTGACCAAATATTGTTCAGGAAAAAGGTGCGATAAAAGTGTTGGGTACCATGGCCTAGTCAATCTGATATGAAATTAACCATCACAATCCATCTCTTGTCAATTTAGCATTCATATATATTTCCTTACCTTGATCTAACCTTTGCCCTAAAAGAGGATTTCTCTTCTCCGTTGTATCCTATGACTTAAATACTTGATGCAAAGTTTGTCTATCTTATTTGACAAAGAAGGAGCTAGGAAAGGGAAACAAACAAAGATTGTTGTTGTTGCTAAGTGCCATTGAATAGGTTCTGACTCATAGTGACCCTGTATAGAGATTCCAAGGAACGGCTGGTGAGTTTGAATTGCCAATCTTGTGGTTAGCAGTCTAGGGCTTATCCTACAGTGCCATACCAGGACTATCTATCTATCTACATAAATATGTCCATAACAAAATAACAAGTACTGTCCTCATTTATGTAATTGATCAAGTGGTCATAGCTGGCATTTATGACTATCTTCTCCTACCGCCCAGCCCAGATTTCCTTTGCCTCCAACAAGCATCTCAGATTAATAGCTTCTCTTTCCTTCTCCCTTCTCTTTTCTCATATTCTTTTCCCTTCGCCTTCTTTCTATTTCTATTACCTTCTATTTGTATACCCTTTGCCTGCAGCAAACATCTTGGTACATCATAGTCTTCATTTTATGCAAATGGGCACTCAGAAAATGAAAGCTCAGAATGATGGTGCTTATAATATGCAGAATTAGCTTCATACTTTAATTTTTCTATTGTTGGTGGCAGCGGTTGTGTGCCATTGAGTTTGTTCTGACTCACAGTGACACCATATAGGGTTTTTGAGATTTGGAGAATGTATACAGGGTTGCTTGAGTCAGAACTAACTTGACGGCATGCCACCAAATCTTCATGGGAGCAGGAAGCCTCATTTTTCTCCAGAGGAATTACTGGTGGATTCAAACTCCTGAACTTGCAGTTAGCAGTCCAATGTATAATCCCCTACAAGAGTAGGGTATAAAGTAAAAGTAAATTTGAGAATTCATGTTTATCAGTTCTAACCAATATTAAAACCTGAAAACCCCACTGTCATTGAGTTGATT
>NW_006408519.1:4853522-4856411 GCF_000296735.1 Chrysochloris asiatica
GTCCAGTGCTTATCCTGTAGCACTACACTAGGATTCCAAAAATAAAATTAGTATCAAATAATGGGATTCCTATCTCCTCTGAATCTGGCTAGTTCACTATGACAAGTCTAATTATAGCTCCTAAGACCCAGATCATAACAGTATCCTTAACCATATATTCCTGTTGATGTTAGGTACCTTCAAGTCAGTTCTGACTCATAATGACCCCATGTACAACAGAACAAAACACTGCTCAGGCCCTTAACCATTCTCACAATTAGTGTTAAATTTGAGGCCATTGTTACAGCCACTGTGTCAATCTATCTTGTTGAGGTTCTTCCTCTTTCTGGCTGACCCTCCACTTTACCAAGCATGATGTCTTTCTCCAGAACAAGTCCCTCCTGATAACATGTCCAAAGTACATGAGGTGAAGTCTTGCTTTTAAGGAACATTTTGGATGTACTTCATTCAAGACAGATTTGTTTATTCTTGTAGCCATTCATCACTATTCTTCTCCAATACCCTAATTCAAAAATATCCATTCTTCTTTGGTCTTATTATGCACTGTCATGGAACCTGACTATATTAGGAGGGGACTTTAAAAAGTTTGTGGAAGGGACTTCCAGTTTTGGAGGAGGCAGAAGCAGAGTCAGGTAGGACAGACTCCATGGCGGAGGTGCTGAAAAACCAGAGACGGTGCTTTCACGGAGCAGCTCCAGAACTCTGGATCTAGTAAAAGGTGCAAGGTGTCAGTTTCCCACACCCACCGGTGGAAAAATCACTGTATAAAGAAAAATAGTTTGATTTCGGAATCAGTCAGGACGTGGGACTCTCCCTGGGGCCACTCCACCCGGGCTGAGTTCAGCGGGTGGGACCACAGCCAGACTGACACAGTGACATATAAAACCTGCACAGTGACTTTGGAAAAAGAGGTGTGGGGGATTCTACCCATTGTTTCATCTTCTCCTTTGTCATACTCTCTCTGTCCAGTCTGGACACCTTCAGATGGGTTGGTGCACATCCCCAAAAAGGTCCAGTATTGAGCTCACAGTTTTCCCATGGCACAGAGAGAAGGAACCCCACTGATTCTTTCGCGGCTGCTAACAATGTCTGACTCTGGGATCCAGCCCTAAACTTTTCCTGTGAGGGACCTTTTACTCATGCCTACCCAGCAAGAAAAAAGCAGGTCTGGCCAGACAGACAAACTTTATGAATACTCAGTAAAACCCCAACATAAAAGGCAAGAGCCAATGCCAACTACTCACACAAGGATACAACTATTTCAAGAATTACACTGTGCACACGCATATACCTAACTGACCTTCAGAGACAAAAATAGTAGACACTCTTTCTCTCATTAACATCTCAATATCTATCTGCACACCTCCACAGTGGTGACTAAAGGAGAGGCTGAGTGAGTGGACACCCCCAGCCACTGCTGGAGGCTTCTGCTGTGCACACACACTGACCTGTGTAGCAAAGGCTACTGGTCAGTCTGCTACGGTTTTATTTTTGTTTTTGAGTGGTGTTTTTTGTCTCTGCATTTATATTGCTTCTGTTTTTGGTCCTTTTGATCACACTTTTATCCTGAGTGTGGGAGATTTTTCTCCCTACATTACCCAAGAAGAGACAGAAATCATGGCCATATAGCCAAGCTACAAGCATACCTCATAATATCCCACCATTGTGACAGGAGCCAATACCAGCTGTTAGGCATTTCTTGCAAGGAAAGCCTATCTCCAGATCATATCCACCAGGAGACATTCAGTAAGCCTAACAGCACAGCAACATACATCCATTTAAGCATTAAAAATCCACCTAACTACTGAAAATGTCTAATAAAAAACACAACAAAAGATCTCAAAACATGTCCCAAAACAGAAAAGAGTAACTGAAACAAATGAGCTGGAGGCAGACACAGACTTTCCAGTAGAAGAGCAGACTTTGGATCTGCCTGAGAAGGAATTCAGAAGAATTATATGGAAACAAATTCAAATGCTCCAAAAAGGGGTGGAGGAAAATAAGGAAGAAGTCAGGATTAATCAAACAAGATAGATACAGCATTGGAAACAATTCAAAATCTTCAAAAAGAGATCCAGATGATTAATGATAAAATATCAGAAATGGACAATACACTGAAAGAGCAAAGGAATAGAATTGAAGAGATGTAACCAGAACCAGCGAGCTGGAAGACAAATATCTCAATACTGCTAAGATAGAAGAGCAAGCAGAATAAAAGGATAAAAAAATCTGAAGAGAGTCTAAGATTCATGTTGGATAACATGAAGAGGACTACCTTAAGAATTATTGGCATTCTGGAACAGGAAGAATCAGAGAAGTCCACAGAGGAGATAGTTGAAGAGCTGCTGGAAGAAAATTTCCCTAACATCTTGAAGGATGAGAAGATAAACATTCAAGAAGCTGAACGTACCCCAGGAAGGACAGACCCCAAAAGAAAATTACCAAGACATGTCATAATCAAGCTCTCCAAAATCAAAGACAAGGAAAGAATCCTAAAAGCAGCCAGGGAAAACAGTAGTGTTACTTAGAAAGGCAAGCAAATCAGATTAAGCTCTGACTTCTCAGCATAAATCATGCAGGCAAGAAGGCAATGAGGATACATATATACAAAAGCCTAAAAGAAAAAAGAATTGTCTATCTAGCAAAACAGTCAATCAAATATGATGTTGCAATCAAAACATTCCAGGATAAACAGAAGCTAAGAGATTTTGTCAAAGCCAATCCAGCACTTCAAAACATCCTAAAGGGAGTTCTTTGGACTAAAACCAACAAGAACAGACAGATGTGGTAATACCACCTGAAACTCAGATGACAGATAGCCGAGTCCAGAATAGAACAAAATTAATTCAATTCAACGAATTCAAAGGAGCTGGGAGGTCAAGCAAAGAT
>NW_006408519.1:4859120-4871481 GCF_000296735.1 Chrysochloris asiatica
GTATAGAGGAATCCAAATGATTTTTTATGTTGATCTTATACCCTGCCACTTTGCTGAATCTTCCATTGAGGATCATAGACACAAGATAGTTTGGGTGTTTGGGGCGGGGGAAGCAATACACAATAAGGGGGAGAGGATTGGAATAACAAGGAGGATGGGAGAACAGTTAGGCACGTTTGCATGGGTAAGTGGGACAGAGGTAAATTATGATGCATACACAACCTTGGAACAACAGGGTTCTGGGATACAGGGATTGAGGCATGGTTTGAATGAGTAAAAGACGGGACATAATGTTAAGATGCTTGGTTGTCTTTTGAATCTTGGTTTCCCTTGCCTACCTTTGAAAATAGACACTTGAGGGGAAGAGAAAGGAATAGCCAGACACATCACAATAGAAAGCTTGTTAAGTCCGTCTTCAGACTATAACTGATTGGAATACCTTAAAGGGGGCTAGAAGTTGCCCAGTGAAAGTGGCTTCCTGTGGAGTCTTTGCATTACATAAGACCATAGGTGGAATCCTGAACCCATCCAGACTCTTCTGAAGTGGGAAATTTCCACTTGGAAGGATAAGCAGACCAGCCAGAGGTGGCTAGAAGGACAGAAGATACTTTGTGAAAGAAAGAATGGCAGGAAAAATAAAAAGCAGTAACAGCAGCCTGATTGACTACTACAAGAACAAGCAAGCTGTTCACCCGGGTGTAGGGCATCAAGGCAAGTGGTCGGATCCCCTCAAGCAAACCCCCTTCCAAGACTAAGACTCAAGGGGAATCTACGAACAGGCAAGTGGTCTGGCTGGTGACCACGCTGGCCATCAATAAGGGGAAGTGGGGGAAAACAGCAAAGAAGTTGTGAGCTAAGTCTGACCACATTCAATAGACTCCTGTGATCCCGGGTGGAGACCTGGTTGGCCAGCAGTATGGCAAGACTTGGGTATGCCTGGGCCCAGAGGCAGTGACATGGCCACAGAGGCCTAGAGCGGAGAGTGAAGCATTTAGCTGTTATGAAGTGAGGGGAGATCACAAGAACACCCACACTTGCAGATAGTACCCTCTTGACCTGACTTCAATGGCTGGATGATCAGAACTCAACTAGAAGAAGAAAGAAGAGGGAAAAAAGAGTATTCTGATACAATTTGATGAACTTGACCTATACTTATGGATGTAGTGGCTCAAAAAAGGGAACAAATCTTTACAGCGAGGATCATTCCCACCCCTCAATACACAGGGGTGGGCAACTTAGACATTGGCTACCCAAAATTGGGGAGGGGGGTGCTACAAAGGCAAAAAGTGACTGGCTTACAAGCTTTTAGGAGGGAACCTAGTTCTAGAGGGGTCAGGGGAAGGTAGACTCTCCACTGAGTGCTTTCCAATCTGTTGGGACAGGGCTGATGAAAGGAGATGGGGATAAGACTCTTGTGGTACAATAGTGAATAATTGCTATCAGGACTGACTGTGAGGGTCAGAAATGTAAAGGTAGACATTTTGTAAGAAAAGGAGGGGAGTTGTTGATTTGGCAGTCCAGGAGTAGAGGTCCCTGGGACCATCAAATGACAAAAGCAGAGTGTGGGACCCTACCCAGAGAGGCAGTGACACCAGAGATGGAGGCAGAGATGATAACGTGGAGAGATGGAGTGGCTTGGGACTCTGGACTCAGGGAAGGAAAGGGGCTGTGTGTTGATAGCTGAGGGGGCAGGCTTGCGGGGTGTACCTTTGGTTGTTTGATGATGCATGAAGGGAATTGTAATCATTGCAATGAAATGAAATATAATAGGATGGATGTAAAGCTGGTGTTCTCTCATGTAAACTATCACATAATTCACAATAAAAACTTAAAGAAAAAAAAAGTTCATGGAAAACATATTAAAAGATAATGGAATTTTCCCATAAACTTTCTGGAGCCCCGTCCTATGAAGACTAATGTGGCATCAGGATTGGAGGAATACTTATTAACAACCTGCAATATGCTGATGACACAATCTTGCTTGCTGAAAGTGAAAAGGATTTTTACCTAAAAAGATCAAATACTACAGCCTTCAATATGAATTATATATACCTCAATGTAAAGAAAACAAAGATCCTCACAACTGCACCAATAAGCAGCAACATGATAAATGAAGAAAAGATTGATGATGTTGAGAATTTCATTTTACTTGGACCCATACATAATCAATACCTGTGGAATCAACAGTTAGGACATCAAACGACGTATTGCAATGGGCACATCTGCTGCAAAAGATCTTTTTAAATCGTTAAAAAGCAGAGATGTCACTTTGAAGACTAAGAAGTGTCTGACCCACTGTGTAGTTTTCAGTCACCTCATATACATGTGAAAGCTAGACAATGGATGAGGAAACCTGAAGAAAAACTGATGCCTTTGAATTATAGTGTTAGCAAAAAATATTAATATACCATGGACTTCCAGAAGAATGAACATATCTGTGTTGGAACAAGGATAGCCAGAATAGTTCTTAGAAGTGAGAATGGCAAGACTTTGTTTTATATATTTCGACATTTTATCAAGAGGGCTCATCGTATGAAGTGGCTGGAGGTTCACTTGAGTCCAGAAGTTCTGGGCTGTAGTGTGCTATACCAATTGGGTGTCTGCACTAAGTTCGGAATCAATATGGTGACTTTCCAGAAGCAGCGGACCACCAGGTTGCCTAAGGAGGGGTGAAGCAGTCCAGATCAGAAACAGAGCAGGGTCCTTCAGTAATGTACGTAAACATGTTTTATATGCCATTTACAGCAGTGCCGAAGTTATTACAGTAATGTGGACTATGGAGTATGTGTTTGTGCTTGGGGGCAAGGGGTTCTTGCCACTTAAAGTCTTTTTTAGCTCATCTGAAGAATGGTACTCAGAACCATATCCAAGGAACGGGAGTGCAGAGTTGTTTTTATTCCACTTCTGGCCACTTCATTATACATCTTTCAAAGGCAATGTGACTTACTTTAGGCTTGAAGTGCAGATGCCAACTTATAGTGCCAACCCTTCTAGGCGGGGCAATTCCCTTAGCTCCTTCCAGGCGACTGTCTGAAAGAATTTCACATTTGTCCTCAATTTGCTGTGTGGAGAGTTTCCCAGATAACCAACCAAAAGTACATTGTGACAACAGCAGCTAGGTCATTTGAGGTTTCTATGAGCAAGTCAGTACAGAACATATTAGATGAATGTAATATTTTAAGTTCCATTGATATTGGGAAAGGATCAATAGAAGGATATTAGTTTTTGGATCAAGAAGACCTATCAGCAAGTGCCTAACTATTTAGTCTTGGTCTGTCTCCTGTGGAATCCTGGGGACCCCACCCGCTTTTAATTCAAGGAATTGTTTGTCAAAAGATTCCAATTCAAACCTGCTGGAATTCTGCAACTTGCTTCAAAAGGTTTGTAAGGTTACATAGCCCAGAGGGAACTGAAGACTAAATTGAATTCTTTAGCTTTACAATTTCTTTACCCAGCTGGAGCTTACACATTACATTATTTACTGCTCTTTGGAGTAGTAGCCTCTTTCTTGTTCTTAAGTCCCAGATAAGCCATAAGTAATACTTAAAGAATTATAAATTCAGAGAATAGATGGCCTAAAATAAACATAAAGATGTTTGTAATTCTCATGGAAAGTAACAACCCTCTATTCCAAAGAATATAGGCCATAAATATGCCCACAGACTAGAGTTCTAAATCTTTTTTCTGGGGAGGCGGGGTGGCAAAGCAAGTTAATTATATTATTGTCCTATAGGCTGGGTAGAAGGTCATGTAGCTCCTTCAAATACATATTGCTGTTCTATGTACTAGAAGAATGGTACTCTCAACAAAGTAGCAATCAAGCTGTCCCTTTTGCAATGACCACTTCATTACATGCTTTCAAAAGCTACTTCCCTCCCTCCAGCTTGAGCCTAGTGCAATTCAAAAATCACAGGAAAAAATGGTCAGATTGGTGGTTGCAGATGGGAACCTTGTATAGTTACCCGTCTTTCCCATTACAGGAAAGTCAACAGCATTTCTTAGGAGGTAGGCCTGGGAGGCAAAACTGAAGATGCAAAAAGAGTGCTCAGAAAATATCTTTCCACAGATCTAGGATTTACTTTGGGCTAGGTCCAGGCTGACCAGGGTGATGAAAGCAGAGTGCACTGGGCTGCAAAGGGCAGCAGCAATCATCTCCCTTGGTGGCCTGATACTGGTGTTTACCATTTAATGATGGATCCTTGGGGTAAACCTTGGCTTGACTGAGCTTATCCTTTGAAAATACAAACCTTCACTGATGAGGTTATGCCTTGGCCACTTACCACCTTGATGTGAATGAATCTAGAGTCAGCAGTGAGAATTAGTAATGCCAAAAGTCAAACTACAGATATATCCAATGAAGTTTGGTGGATATCAGGCACAAGAGGGATTATTTGTTGCTTCTTTGCTGTCACTGCCCTAGGGGAGTGTCCCAAGGGTAGACAGTAGTTATTATGAGCGGAGGACTAGTGTAATACGACGCTTCAGCTGCAGTGTCTTCTTGTCCTCTCTCTACATTCTCCATTTTGCCCTCACTGAATTCTCTTACTTTTTCTGCTCTTCCTCTGGAAGAATGGCTCATCAGTTCCTCCTGCATTTGGCCCTTGGGCCTTTCTGAAGTTCACCCGATGGCCATTTTGGCTTTGATAGTTGGCTAGCCTCACCCTCCATGCAGTGCTCACTTAGGGAGGATGCTGGTGGGTGTGGAGGCACAGCAATCTAAAGGTTTGGAAAGAGCTATGAGGAGAGATGAAAGGAATGGGATGATGTTGCCCAGAGGAGATAAGCTAAGGGGAAATTGAGTGAACGTTCAAGAGCACCCAAGGCTCCTTCTCTTGGGTTGGGAAGCTATGTCCTCCACCCACTCTAAAGGTCATACAGATGGAAGGGAAAAGGGAGGCAGATAAGGCACTGTGGCTGTATTTAAGGAAGGTTGTACTAGAGGTAGAAAATAAGGGGAAAAAAGAGTAATTTGTGAAGTACAATAATGATTTTCCAACTTGTTAAAGTTACTGAACATTTTTTTCTTTGAATTTAATTGTATATAAAACTCTAATGCTAAACTGTGCTGGTTGAGCTGAGGATAAGCATTCAGGAAGCCAGTCCCATAACCACTGAGAAATATGGTTGTTATGGGAACTGAGTTTGATGAGCCATCTTTTCTTTCCTGATGTAGCTAATGACTGGTATAGAAAACCAGTGGGTCCTGTGCTTTGTCAGTAGCATGGGTGCTTAGTATTAATCTGCGAATAGAAAAGATAAATATCCCTACTCTCAGAGACAGACAACAAGTCATAAAATAATGAATAATTCAGTTAATGTTAGTGCTGTGGAAAAGAAAAAGTAGAACAAGATACCGGGGTGGGAATACTAGTGTGGGACTTACTGTATTAAATAGGATGATGGGGTTGTTGTTGTTAAGTGCCATCGAGTCACGTATGACTCATAGTGATCCTCTGTAGGAGTCCTGGTGTGGCATTGTGGGTCATCGGCAGCTCAAGCTCACCTACCACTCCTGGAAACCCTGTACAGGCATGGCATGTGTTGGAACTAACTTGACGACACTTAACAACATGGGGTTTCCAAGGTTTTAAATTTTTTGAGGGATCAGAAAGCCTCATCTTTCTCCTATAGAGTGACTGGTAGGCTCAAACGGCGGACCTTGTGGTTCATAGTCCAGTGCTTATTGTATGGAGACATCCGAGCTCCGGGTGATGGGGTAGACTTCATTAAGAAGGTGACATTTACAAAAAGACTTGAAGGAGGTGAGATAGTCAGGCAGAATAAACCAGTACAAAGATCCCGAGGCAGGAGTGCACCTGCGGATTTATTTGAAAAATTGTTAAATGCAGTCGAGTGGTTCAGACTCATAGTGATCATGTATAGGGTTTAAGAGGAGTTGCTGATGAGTTTGAACTGCTGACCTTGTGATTCAGTGCCATGTCAGGTCTCCTTTTGAAGAATTTGTTGTTTGAAGAACAGCAGTGGGAAAACCACGCAGACATAACTGCACTGTTGGATAGTTCCATTTCTAAAGCACAAAGCTAAAGACTCCAGCTATTCCTAACTATTGAAGAAAGAGAACAAACAAGGACTCCATGACATGGATATCCTTCTGTGTCTGACTGCATGAATGACCAAGAAGACTGGTCCAGGCCTGGGACAAGGAGTCATCCAGACGACTGAGAGAATGGCTTGGTGAAAAAATTAGGAGATGGAGAGACAGAAGTGAAAGTTGGTACTTTTAAACTCATTGAGAAGAAAGAAGCAAATGTACAGTGGAAGTATCTACTTAAAACAAATAGCTAGAACCTGGAAATAAATAAGCCAACACTGGTGGTGTCTGATTCCAGGCACCATTCCAAAGGTGATGCAGGTCCCTCCTTCCGGGCCTCCTTTCTGCACACTCTTGAGACAAGCCTTGTGGGTAACAGAAACATATAATTGGGTGTTTTTTGTTGTTTGTTTTTTTTTAGGGTGATCCACACCTGTGCTTCTAATTTATGTTAGAGGAAATTCCTTCTCTCCCTTCCTTCCCTTTCCCTCTGTTTATCTGTCTCTTTCTTTCTTCTTTTCTTCCTTTACAATTTTCACATATAATTTATTCTTCAGCAGTTTGTTGGGCTCAGGTTGTCAGGTTTAGCACAGAGCATCTCCCCTTCCTTCCCCTCCCCTCCTACATCTCTTTTCTGGCTTGCATTTCCTGCCTCCTTTTCAGTCCACTCACATGTTTCTCACCCTGAAACTACCTCTTCCTCTTTCTGTCCCCTCTACTCTCTCCAAATGGAGAGCAAGAAATGAATGGTAGTTAGGGAATTCTAAGGCATGAATACCTTCTGGCCTCATTCTGTGCATTGTTTAGTACCTATTATGAGGGAGTAGCTTTTCTGTCCTTTACAATTTTGTATTTTCTGCATGTGCTGAAGTATTTTTAAATATTCAAAAGGGATGGTTTCACTGCATGCCAAAGTGCAGTCTGTGAGAAGAACAAGTTTGGCAGAAAGTGACTTTAGCAGGTAGAAGCCTCTGAAACAGGCTCCTGATTTCCTTTGAGCTGTCATGAGCAGCTGGTGGCCCAAGGCTCTCCACCCTGGGCGCAGCATGAAACAGGTCTTGGAGTGTGAGGCTTCTGACCTAGGATCCCACGTCAACAATTCTATTTTCTTGTTCTGGCCTTACAACCTTCAGACACCTGCCTCTGTTTACCTAGCATCTCACCAGGTACTACGCAGGGGTATACTACTCAACAAGTAAAGAAAGCACAAGCTTACTGGTGCTTCCTTACTTCTGAAGTCCATGTGGAATTATTCACTATGGATGTTTGATATTACACAGTGGATTACTGTCAGGACGGTGGAATGGCACACATTCAAAGTGGTGCAGTTGGCTGCCATCTTTGAGTCGGGCACTGTTGTTGCCAACTCTATTGGACAGGAGATTTAGTTGCTATGCAATGTGCATGCTGTCTTGTTTTCTAAGAGGGAGATTGTATTTCTTGCAAGGCATCAAGACACAATTTTTTCCATTCTAATTATTGTTTTGTTACACTCACAGTTTATAAATTTAGGGTTGCCAGGATTTTGCTTTGTCAGAAATGGTTTGAAACTCTGGTTCAAAACACCAAACTTTAGGTTAAGCTGTTGTGTGTTTAAATTTATTATTCCCTTTGCAAATTCTTGGATGGTTTAAGATCTCTGTTAGAATGTGAAGATACTTGGAATCTATGTTTCTTAGCTCTGAGACTTTAAGCAAAACCCCAAGATGGTCCCATTTTAACATCCTATTACACTGAGTTGGAAAGGGCTTTTTCTTCTGGTCCAAATACCCCAACAGGCACCACTGTTTTGTGAAGGGTTCACTATGGTTCTTCTGAGTCTCCCATTCCAAGGCTTCAACCTGTTTTGAATAATACAATAGGTTTGAACCTACTGCGTGGTATTATGGAAGAAAAGGCCTAGTAATCTGCTTCTTTAAATATTATAGCCAAGAAAAGCCTATGGAACAATTCTACTTTGGAATATAAGGGGTCACTATGAGTCAGGGTAACATGATAACAAATAACAACAACATCAACAAAATCTAGACTACAAAAACTGTTGCAAATTTATTAATTGATGTGATTTTCCAACAAGGTCCTATGATTTCTCCACTCCTTCCTGACACTACCTCTGTAGCCACCGGAATGATCCAAGTTAGTGTGTGAGTGAGAAGCACCCCCCATCCCCCCCCCAGTGGCTCTCAAAGTGAAAGCTCAATCTTGCAATGGCTTCCAAGGCCAAAGGTCACCTCTTTCAAACTTCTTTCCTGCTACTTCTCTTTTTGTTCTGTGCTGCAGCCATACTGCTATTCTTCGAATAAATACCTAGGCACACTTCTGCCTCAGGATCTTTGCATTGGTTCATTATGCTTGACCTCCTCACCTCATTCAAGTCTTTTAGAAAACGTCACCTTCTTAATGAAGTCTACCTCATCATCCTATTTAAAACTGTAAGTCCCACACTCTAATATTCCCTTCCCTGTATCTTGTTCTGCTTTTTCTTTTCCACGGCACTAACACGAACTGAATTATTCATTATTTTATGGCTTATTGTCTATATTTAGGGTAGGAATATTTGTCTTTTCTGTTCGCTGATTTATACCAAGCTCCCATTCTACTGACAATGCATAGACTATACTTGTTTTCTGTACTAGTCATTAGCTACATCAGGAGTTCTAGGACATAAAAGATGACTCGTCAAATTCACTTCCCATAATAGCCATATTTCTCATTGGCTTCAGCTCCTTCTTGAATATCAGATCATGAATTTATGAAAACTGCCCCTTTACTTAAATAATCTTTTGTTATTGTTTACTAGTATTTTAAAGAAGTTCTTCAGAGTAGTTTATCACAAAAGCAGTCTCTTTTTCAGATATAGGTGATAAAAAAAATTCTCTCTAGGTTTCCCTTTGTTTTATTTTGTTTGTATTTTTAATTTTCTTCACTTCTTTCTCAGGTGGAGGAGACAATTATCCTGTATGTTTTATCTTAACCAAAAGAAACAGAAGGGGAATCACACAAGCTGATAAGAAAAAAAAATAAAACAAAACAAAATCCTAATGGAAATGAGAAGAAGGAATATGAAGACACATGGAATTAGTTTGAAAAGAGTTTTTGAACAGCTAATCCATATTACAAGGCTCATAAAAACAGATGAGATAGTTGTCACAGATTTCAGTATGTGATCACATTTTGGACTCATAGGTAGAGGTAGAAATTCTGAGTCCTTACCTTATATGTCTCTACAAGCAGAGTGGTAATTCCTTGGTAGAATTCTCATCTTCCATACTTCAGTATTCCATTCAGTACACCTCATGTGCATTCTATTAGTAATTAGAACATGGAATGCATGAAGTATGAATCTCAGAAAGTTGGAAATTGTCAAAAATGAAATGGAACACATAAACATTGAGATCCTAGGCATTAGTGAGCTGAAATGGACTGGTATTGGTGCTTTTGAAACTGACAATCAAAAGGTTTACTATGCTGGGAATGGAAAATTGAAGAAGAATGGTGTTGCATTCATCATAAAAAAGAACATATCAAGATCAGTCATGAAGTACAATGCTCTCTATGATAGGATATTATCTATCTGTCTACAAGGAAGACGAGTTAATACAACTACTATTCTAATTTACAGACATACCACTAAAGACAGTGATGATGAAATTGGAGATTTCTACCAACATCTTCAGCCTGAAATTGATCAAACATTCAATCAAGATTTATTGATAATTACGGGCAGTTGGAATGCAAAGATTGGAAACAAAGAAGAAGGATCAGTAGTTGGAAATACGCTCTTGGTGATAGAAACGATGCTAGAGATTGCATGATAGAATTTTGCAAGATCAGTAACTTCTTCATTGCAAATACCTTTTTAAAACAACATAAAAAATGACAATACATATGGATTTCATCAGATAGAATACACAGAAATCAAACTGATTACTTCTATATGGAGAGACAATAAAAAAGCTCGATATCATCAGCTTAAACAAGGTCAGGGGCAGACTATAGAACAATCAAATGCTCATATGCAAGTTCAGGCTGAAGCTGAAGAAAATTAAAACAAGTCCAGGAGAGCCAAAATATTGTTGTTGTTGTTGTTAGGTGTCATCAAGTTGGTACCGACTCATAGTGACCTTAGGTACAGCAGAACGAAACACTGCCCGATCCTGGGCCATCCTGACTATCATTGCCACGCTTGAGCCCATTGATGCTGCCACTTGGCCAATCCATCTCATTGGAGGTGTTGCTCTTTTTTCTCTGACGCTCCACCTTACCAAACATGATATCCTTCTTCAGTGACTGGACAATATGTTCGAAATCTGAGAGATGAAGTTTGTCCGTCTTGGCCTCCAAGTAGCACTCTGGCTACACTTCTTCCAAATTGGATCTATTGGTTCTTGTTTTGACTGATGATATGGAATTTTTCCATTGTCTCTTTCTGCAGATGTAGTCAATTTGATTTCTATGTATTTCATCTAGTGAGGTCCATGTGTATAGTCATTTCTTATGCTGTCTAAAGAAGGTGTTTGAAATGAACAAACCATTCATTTTGCAGAATTCTATAATGTGTTTTCCAGCATCATTTCTATCACTAAGGCCATATTTTCCAACTACTGATCCTTTCTCTTTGCATTCCAATCACCAGTAATGAGCAATACATCTTGATTGCATATTTGATCAATTTCAGATTGAAGAAGTTGGTAGAATTCTTCTATTTCATCCACACTGGCTTTAGTGGTTGGTGATAAATTTGAATAATAGTGATATTAACTGGGCTTCCTTATAGGCACATGAATATTATCCTATCACAGACAGTGTTGTACCTCATGACTGATCTGGATATGTACTTTTTAACAATGAATGCAATATCACTCCTCTTCAATTTGTCATATATGGCATAGTAAGCCATGTGGTTGTCAGATTCAAAATGCCAATACCAGTCAAATTGTACACTAATGCCTAAGATATTGATGTTTATGTGTTCCATTTCATTTTTGACTACTTCCAATCTTCCCAGATTCATACTTCATACATTCCATGTTTTGATTTTCAATGGATGTTTACAGCTGTTGCTTTTCATTTTGAGTTGTGCCCCATCAGCAGATGAAGGTCCCTTGGGCTTTTCTCCCACAGTCTTTACTCCATTCATGTCATCACGGTCAACTCTACTGAGGAGGCAGCTCTTCCCCAATCGCATTTTGAATGCCTTCCAACCTGAGGGGCTCATTTTCTAGCACTATATCTGACAAAGTTTCTCTACTATTCATAAGGTGTTCATTGACTAAATATTTGGAAGTAGTTCGTCACTCCTTCTTCCTAGTCTATCTTCATCTGGAAGCTCATCTGAAACCTGTCCACTATGGGTGACCCTGCTGATATTTAAAATACCGGTGGTATAGCTTTCAGAATCACAGCAACTCACAAAGCCACTACAGTATGACAAACTGACAGAAGAATGGTGGCCTTGTATATATGGCCTTGTACATATTCCACCATGTTCAACTGAAGAACAGATTTGATTCATTAGACACTAAATAACAGATTTGATGCATTAGACACTAAAGAACAAAGACCAGAAGAGTTGTGAGATAACATCAAGAACATCATACAGGAAGATAGTGAAAAATCACTAAGAAGACAAGAAACAAGGAAAAGACCAAAATGAATAACAGAAGAGACTCTGAAACTTGCTCTTCGGATGGTAAAGTAAATAGAAGAAATGAGGAGATAAAAGAGCTTAATAGAAAATTTCAAAGAACAACTCAAGAAGATAGAGTCAAATATTATAAAGAAATGTGTAAAAGCCTGGAGTTAGAACCAAAAGGGAAGGGCATGCTTAGCATTTATCAAGCTGAGGGAACTGAAGAAAAACTGAAGCCTTGACTTGAAATATTGAAGGATTCTTGAAATATTGAAGATGTTTACCTGTGCTTTATTGACTACACAAAGGCTTTCAATTTTGTGGATCATGACAAGCTATGGATAACATTGAGAAGTATGATTATTCCAGAACACTTAATTGTGCTCATGAGGAATCTGTACCTGGACCAAGAAGCAGTTGTTCAAAAAGAACGTGGGAACACTGAATGGTTTAAAATTAAGAAAGGTGTGTGACAAGGTTGTATCCTTTCACCATGCTTATTCAACCTGTATACTGAGCAAATAATCTGAGATACTGGGTTCTATGAAGAAAAACGTGGCATCAGGACTGGAGGAAGACTCATTAACAACCTGCGATATGCAGCTGATATAACCTTGCTTGCTATAAGTGAAGAAGACTTAAAACATTTACTGATGAAGATCAAAGAGCACAGCCTT
>NW_006408519.1:4871581-4872496 GCF_000296735.1 Chrysochloris asiatica
TTAATGGGTACAGATTTTCTATTTGCAATGATGAGTTTTAGAAATAGAAATAATGGTTGTACAACACTGTAATGTAACTTTTCATTGAATTAAACACCTAAAATACTAAAATGACAAATTTTATGTCATATATGTTGTCCACAAATTTTAAACAAATATTTAAAATTTAAATTAATATATTTTTCAATCTTGTTAAAAATTAAAAAAGAACTATTCCATAAGATTTTCAAGGTTATAAATCTTTATGGAAGCTCACTGCCATATCTCTCCTTCGGAGAGGGCTGATGGGTTTGAACCATCAACATTTTGGTTAGCAGTGGAGTACTTTAATCACAGTACCACAAGGGCTTCTTCATTAAACTAAAACAAATCAATTAATCTTTGCTAGGTGTAGGATGGAGTCCTTGTGTAGGATGGAGTCCAGTTTGAATTGTGAGGTTGGCGGTTCAAGCTCACCAGCTGCTCTTTGCAAACCCTATACAGGATTGCATGGGTCAAAAGTGACTTGAAGACACTTAACAACAGCAATGACAACAGGTGTAGGATGAGCACTCAACTGAAAGGTTAGTTTGAACTGCAAGGTAGGCAATTCAAACTCACCAGCCAAACCTTGGGAACCCTACACAGGGTCGCTATGAGTTAGAACCAACTCGATGCCACTTAACAGCAACAGATGACTTTAGAAATTCAGGCTGGTGGTGTCTGTTTATCCAGAAACAGCCTAATAAAATGTAATCAGTGAGTTTCCTTGAACACGTTAACAAAGAAAAGTATTTTTAGATCTACTGTAGCACAAAGATGCATTCATATATCATTGATTCGTCCATTCAGTCACATCTCTGCTGGTCCACTCCAGGCACTGTATGAGACACCATGGCTGCAAAGATGACTAAGTTGATCCTCTATTCAAAAATA
>NW_006408519.1:4872596-4882303 GCF_000296735.1 Chrysochloris asiatica
TATGGATTACATCTCAATGTCAAGAAAACAAAAATCCTCACCACTGGACCAATAAACAACATTTTTATCAATGGAGAAAAGATCGAAGTTGTCAAGAACTTCATTCTTTTTGGATCAACTATCAACACTTATGGAAGCAGCAGTCAAGAAATCAAAGGACGTATTGCATTAGGCAAATGTGCTGCACAAGACCTTTTTAAAGCGTTGAAGAGCAAAGATGTCTTGAAGACTAAGGTGCACTTGACCTAAGCCATGGTATTTTCAATAACCTCATATGCATGTGAAAGCTGGACAGTAAATAAGGAAGACCGTAGAAGAATTGATGCTTTTAAGTTATGGTGTTGGAGGAGAATACTGAAAGTGCCATGGGCTGCCAAAAGAACCAATAGATCAGTTTTGGAAGAAGTATAGCCAGAGTGCTCCTTGGAGGCCAAGATGACCAAACTTCGTCTCTCATACTTTGGACATATTGTCAGGAGGGACCAGTAGCTGGAGAAGGATATCATGTTTGGTAAGGTGGAGGGTCAGAGATAAAGAGGAAGACCCCTAGAGAGATGGATTGACAAAGTGGCAGCATCAATGGGCTCAAGCGTGGCAATAATTGTGAGGTGGGCCCAGGATTGGGCAGTGTTTCATTCTGTTGTGCATAGGGTTGCTATGAGTCGGTACTGACTCGATGGCATCTAACAACAACAACAACAAGGGGCAAAATATTGAATGATACAGAAAGTATTAAAAGAAAATGGAAGGAATACACAGAATCGCTGTACCCAAAATAAATGATCAATGTTCAACCATTTCAAGAGGTAGCATATGATCAAGAGCCAATGATACTGAAGGAGGAAGTCCAAGGTGCATTGAAGGCATTGGCAAAGAACAAGGCACCAGGAATTGATGGAATACAAATTGAAATCTTTCAACAAACTGATGTGGCACTGGAAGAGTTCAGTCATCTAGCCCAAGAAATTTGGAAGACAGCTATCTGGCTAACTGATTAGAAGAGATCTGTTTTTGTGCCCATTCCAAAGAGAGTTGACCCAACAGAATACAGAAATCATCAGACAATATCATTAAAGTCTCATGCAAGTAAAATTTTGCTAAGAATAATACAAAAACAGCTGCAATCATATATTAACAGAGAATTTCCAGCAGTTCAAACCAGATGGAATACGCAGAAATCAAATTGACTACAGCTGTGGAAAGAGACAGGATTTTGGCTCACCTATCGGGATTTTGGCTCACCTATTACTCACCTTGGGGAATGAAGTGGCTCTATAAGATAAGCACTGGACTGTTAACTACAAGGGTCCATGGTTCAAGCCTACCTGCTGCTCCTTGGGAGAAAGATGAGGCTTTCTTCTCCTACAAGATGTTGTTGTTAAGTGCTGCTGAGTCGGTTCCTACTCATAACGACCCTGAATAGGGTTTACAAGAAGCGGCTGGTGGGTTTGAACTGTCTCTTTGCAGTTCAAATTGACTTTGTGATCTAGTGGTTATCCTACAGTGCCATGCCAGGACTTCAGTCTAGACAAACTTATACGGGGTTGATATGATTCGGAATAGACTTGTTGACACTTAACAACAACCTCTCTCATCTTAGATTCAGAGTGATGCAAATGACTTGTGCTTGACTACTACCTGGAAGGTTGTCAGTTCAAACACACCCAGGAGCATCACAGAGAAAAGACCTGGCAATCTGTTTCAGGAAGATTATAGCCAAGAAAACTCTATGGAGCTCAGATTTAGTCTTTTACACATTGGATCAGAATCCATTAGACCGCAGCAGTTCTTTCTCTCTTTTATTTTTGAAGAACTCATTTCACTTATGAAGCGTAAAGTTAGTTTTGAGGGACTGGGTCTCTACCAGGTATGACCAGAAGAGCTACTTTGGGATCCAGTATGTTGTTGTTGTTAAGTGCCATTAAATCAGTTCATAGTGACCCTGGTTAGGGTTTCTGAGAAGAGACTGGTGAGTTTGAAACTCTAACCTTGTAGTTAGCAGTCCAGAGCTTATCCTACATACAGCCTTAGGTAACCCTGACTTTCATGGGCTTGCAACCTCTACTTTAAGAGAAGCCTGGGGTGCTCTAGAATTGGTTTTTAGTATTCCAGAAACTTACATGTTATCTTGATTTATATGGAGTTTGTCAGTTTAAGGCTCTGCTTTCTTTTTAGTAGCACCTTTTTTGATGGGACAGGGAGTACATAGGGTGGTGCTGATATGTGCTGTGGAGTCAATTCTGACTCATAGTGACACCATATAGGGTTTCTGAGGCTGTAAATCTTTATGGGGCAGAAAGCCTGATCTTTCTCCCACAGAACAGCTGATAGTTTTGAACTGTTTGCCTTGAGGTTAGCAGTTCAACTCCTAACCACTATGCTGCCAGAGCTCCTTATATAGGGTGGAGAGATAGGAAATACTGAAGAAGAAACTGCTGGTTTAGGCCAAAACAGTACATGAGCATTTCAATAGGACATTGTGCATTTTCTCAAAACGCCAGCTTTTGTGCTCTTTTTGAATGCAAGTCAATCAAGCAGATACAAAGGTGATTCTCAGCCTTCTGCTGTCTGTGCCTATGAAATGCTATTTAAATCTGTGGAAGAAATGTAGGAAGAATCTGTTTTGAATGTCAAAGAAGGGAATTAATGAACAACAAGATTTAAAAAACCAAAGTAATCATTGCTACTGTAACAAAACCAGCCACATGTATTACAAAGATTCTCCAGGGTCCCCAAATCCCTGATTTAACTCCCACTCCTAAGCAGCAGAAACTGAAGAATGACTCTTAAGTGCTTATCACCCAAAGGTGATAATGCCAACAATTAAAGAGTGACATAGTGAAATGTTAACAATTACTTTTATTTATTTTCCTTGGCTCCAAAGAGAAGATGAGAAAATCTATCTAGAAACTTAAAGAAAGAAAACAAAACTGAAGGCAAAACTAAATTGGAGGGTTGTGAAAATCAGCAGTATTTAAAAAATGAATGCAATCTTCCTGTCTTACATACTTGGTCAACTTCGAGTATATGAGGAGTTTTCTCTTTACCCCATGTATATAATGAACTTGACTCTGTTTGGTTTACTTGGAAGGATATACAGTATAGTAAAGAAAAACAGGGACCCTGGAGTCAGACTCTGCCATTTACCAGCTGTGCACCCCTGGATGAACTGATTGATATCTTCAAATGTGAATGTCCTTATTTGTAAAAAGAGGAGATGCTTCAGTGCCTAGTACGCAGTAGGTGCTCAATACATTTTAGGGATTGTGACTCCCTCTTCCCTTTACCAATGCATCCAGCCTCCAGCTGCTCTGAGTGTTGGTGCTAAAAGATAAGAGCTGCCCCTTTTTGGAATATTTACTCTTGCCAAAAGGGAGGAACCCACCCGTATCTCCTGCTGCTGGCGACGGCCAATTACTGACTGAAATGGGGAACAAAAGGTTAGCAGCCTTCCCTATATGCCATATAGCACAGAGGAGGAAAGAGCTAGATTTTTCTGACCTGCTCCATCTATGTGGCAGGTAGGGAGGGTTGAATTATGTCCCTCAGAAAGATACAAGGGGACTTCAAAAGCTTTGTGGAAAAATTCTTTTCTTTTCAATCTCCTTCTTCCATGAACTTTTTGAATGCCCTTTGTATATTTAAGTCCTAACCCTTGGTATCTGTGAACGTAATCTTATTTGACAATAGGGTGCTTGCAGATGTAATTTAAGCATTTTGAGTTGAAATTATACTAGATTTAGGGTGGCTCTTAATCTAATGACAGCTGTCCTTTTAAAAGAAAGGAGTGGGAGATTTGATTGTCACACTGAGGGAAGGCCATGTGACAAGTGAGGTAGAGATTGGAGTGATGATGCAGCTATAAACACAGGCATGCCAACAATTGTTGACAGCCTTCAGAAGTTGGGAGAGAAGCATGCAACAGGTACTTCCTCAGAGACTCCAGAAAGATCTACCTCTGTTACCAGCTTGATTTTTGAATTTGTGGGAGCCCTGGGAGCTTAGTTGATTATGTGTAGGACTGCTAACCTCAGGATCAGTTCAAATCCCCTAGCTGCTTTGCAGGAGAAAGATGAGGCTTTCTGCTTCTGTAAAGATTTACAGCTTTGGAAACCCTCTATATGATCGCTATGAGTTGGAAGGATTCTGCAGCATGTAGCAGCAGCAACAGCAGCAGCAGAATTCTGAGAAGGTACATTTCTAATGTCTTACATCGCCCTGTTTGTGGTAATTTGTGAAGGAAGTCACAGGAAGCATTCTTGCTCAGCTCCTTCCTCTCTGCATCCTTCTTCTCTCCCCTCACCCCCGCCTTACATAATATTGTCGTCTCTAAAGAACACTCCTTCAATAAACCACATGCACTCAAATCCCTATCTTAGGTTTCTAATAACCTGACCAAAGTCAAGAATCTAATGTTTTGGGGTGTTAGTTTTTGCCACTCATATTTTCACATTTTGAAAATTCTGAAATTAGAATATACCTTAAAACCACTTGTGACTAACAAGAATGTTTATAGCAGACTTTTTATAGTATCCCCAAAGTTTATATTACTCAAATATCTATCAATAATATAATGGACAACTATACTGTGGCTTTTTCATACAGTAGAATACTATGGAGCAATGAGAATGAATATTCCACATCTATAAGCAATACATAACAAATCTTTTTAATGTAACGTTTAGCTAGCAAAATTAGATTCAAGAATATATAATGTATAATTTCACTTATATAAAATTCAAAAACAGACAACATTTTTCTACATTGTTAGAAATTAGGGTAGTGGTTACCTTGAAGGGTGGTATTAACTGATATCAGACATATGGGAACTTTTAGAGTTTTGGAAATGTTCTGATTCTTAATCAGGATGCTGTTTACATGGGTGTGTTCACATTGTGGAAAATCATTGAGCTATACTTAGTATTTTTGCAATTTTCTGTAAGTGTGTGAAAAGAAAGAATTCTATCATTGCTTAATTGTCAGCATATTTTCTTTCTTAGCAATATAAAAATACATGATATCTTTTATAACTAATGGATGGGATCTTAGTTGAGATAAAATATGGTATAATAGTAATAATAAAAGTAATAATAACAACAATAATAATCACTATTGCCATTAGCCAAGGAGTAGTATTTCCCTGAATCTGATCTTCCTTTTATTCCCACTTTTCCATGGCTCCCCAAGTGGTCAGTGTGGCACCCCAAAATATATTCTCAGTTTTTCCCCTAAGAGTAGAACTTCTGATTCTTAGATAGGTATGAGTAAAATGTACCTTTCCAGACTCCCCTGCAGCTAGGTGAGGCCATGTGATTGTATATTAGAGGAAGGGGTATTGGTCAGTGTGTAGGAATGAGTTAACTCAGCAAACATGAGTTGCTGGAAGCTTGAACATTCCCAAGAATGTTGTTTCCATGACTGGTCCTTGGATGACTCCTGGGAACTGAAGTCTTGCAGCGTACTAACTAGTAAGAGTTTTCTGAAACACACTGTACTAGTTTGTACATGCAATGTGATTTATGGTGAGTGCCCACTAACCTTCTGGAGGTCTGGAGCTTCTGTGAGTGGAGTCATAATGTCTGTATGACTGACAGTAAAATCCCCAGACTCCTAGGTGTGGGCCAGCTAACAGCGCAGACAGGACAGTGTGCATCACGTGTCATCACAATCTGTGGCTGGAAGAAATAGCACATCCTTCATGACTCCACTGGGAGAGAATCCTAGAAGCTTGTTCCTGGTTTCCTCTGGACTTTATTCCACGGGCCTTTACCTTTTACTGCTTTTTCTTTTATCCTTTTGTTATAATAAACCATAACTTTTATGAACCACAGAGCTGATTTTGGGACCATTGACAAAGAAATGGTAGTAAATAGTTAATATTATTGTAAAGGTACTCAGATCCACTTATTTCCCCCCAATTTCTTTTTCTTTTCTTCCCCTCCAGTTTTTATGGTGCTTTAGGTACATAGTGTTCCATGACATGGTTGCATGCCCCACAATAGTTCAGCACTCTCTTCATTTCTGCCCTAGCTTTCCTGCTTCATTTTATTCAAAATGTCTACCCCTTCCTACCTTCATATCTTTACTTTTTAGCAAATGCTATGCTTTTGATCTTGTAGAATTGTTTGTTCAAGGAACATGTTAATCTTGGGTATTGCTATTATTATTTTTAAAGACTTTTATTGTGAATTGAGTGATAGTTTACATGGGAGAACATCAGTTTTACACTCATCCTATCACATTTCATTTCATTGCAATGATTACAATCATTTGAGCCACTCATGGTCTTCTGTAGGCAAACTCATTTATTTTACTGAAAAAGCAGCAATCCAGCGACTGATGCTGTGTGGCTCAGAAATAATCTGGTTTTCTTGGGTTCCTGCTCTTCTTTTATTCAGGTGGTATATGAATTTCCTCTTTTCAAACCACCTATTAGACCTTAAACCTGTTTTATTATAGGAACACAAATACTTTTCTTTCTATCCTGTAGCACCTTCTTTGTTGTTGTTGGATTTTTTTTTTTAACTTTTATTGTGAATTGAGTGATAGTTTACATAGGAGAACATCAGTTTTACACTCATTCTATTGCATTTTGTTTCATTGCAATAATTACCATCCCCTCCATGCATCATCATTCAACAGTTTTTGCTTCTATTCCCTCTTTTTATTTTTTATTTTTTTTTGGTTTAATGTACACAAAAACACTCAGGAATATATAAACATTTAAACAACCAAAGGGCACATTCTGCAAGCCAGCCTCCTGTCCATCATTACATAGCCTTTCACTTTCCATGAATCTAGAGACCTCAGCTGCTCCCTCTCTCCATGTCCTCATCTCTGCCTCCATCTCTGGTGTTGCTGCTTCAATGGATACGGTCCCACATCCCGCTTGTGCTCTTCTCTCTTGATGGTGCTAGGGTCCTCTGTTCCTGGACTGTAAGATTAATTACTCCGCTATTTTTGTTACAAAACTTCTATCTTTATAGTTGTGACAATTGCAATTATTCATGATAACAATTGTTATCAATGATTAACATTTGAATCATTAGAATCTTATCCCCATCTTCTTTCACCAGACCCATCTAGTCAAGATGAAAATTATTCAGTGGGGATTCTACCTTCCCCCGCACACTCTGAAGCTAAACTCCCTCTTGAAACCTTGTAAGTCAGTCACTCTGTGCCTTTATTGCTCCCCCATTTTAGGTAGCCAATTTCTAAGTTGCCCATCCCTATCAAGACTGTGTACAGAGGGGATAGCATTGATAGTTGATGTGAAGATTCCTTCCCTGTCAGTTGCTATTTTGAGCTACTACCATCTCAGGTATTATTGTTTATTTAATGAGACTGAAAGGAAATCTCCAGGAATGGCTTCAGTTTCAGGTCAGAAGGGCCTCTTGGGGCCACAGTCTTGGGGATTCCTCCAGTCTCTGTTAGACTGGTAAGTCTGGTCTTTTTAATGAATTTTACTTTTTCATTTTCCTCCCACTTTGTCTTGGACCCTCTGCTGTGATTCCAATCAGAGTAGTCAGTGGTCTAGTTCTTCTGGTCTTGGAGACATGTAAGCTTTGATTCACATGGTCCATTAGTCCTTTGGACTAATTGCTCCCTTAAGTCTTTGGTTTTCTTCACTATAGTTTGCTACAGACAAGAAAAGACCAATAGGTATGTCTTAGACATTCTCTGGCAAGCTTTTAAGAACCCAGAAGCTACTCACAAAAGTGGGATGCAGAAGAGTGTCTTTATGGATGATCCGTCAATTGATGTAAATGGACCCTAAGTCTATAGTGCTTTGAGCCTAGGAACATCACCCCACAAAGTGTTTGATAATGCTGAGAAGTTTCCATGACGGTGACCTTTGTAAGCTCTATTGTCTATATTAATATATGTGGGCTTCAGAAACGTCATAGAAAATTGGAATGAAAAGATAATGAAAATTTTCTATGAACTTTTAAAAGTCCCCTTGTGCAAGCAGAATATACAGTTACGTATGTAGAAATATGCACAACTAAATCTATTTCTTCACGTGGGTGTGCTTCCCTGTACCATCTCACACCTCTTTAGTGTGAAGTTAAGGTTTGGAGTCAACTTGACTGGACCAGGACTCTCAGTGGTTTGGCAGTTAAGAAAGAATTCCCATGATGGGAACTAATACAATGGAATCAAGTCCATGATGAGATCTGCTATGAACAGTCAATCGATTGAAAGGAAGTTTCCTCGGGGTTGTGGCCTGCTTCCAATATGTTAGACACTTGGGACAAAGCTTCCTTGCTTTTTGCTGGGTCTACATTGCACCTCTTCTGATTCATCATTTGACCTCTGGCTCTTTAGACGTGAGTGGCCTTCTGTATTGCCTGTCACAGGCACTTCACCAAAGAAGACATTCAGGCAGTGAACAAACATGAAAAAATGCTTGCGACCATTAGCCACTAAAGAGCTGCAGATCAAAAGAACAATGAGAAGTCATCTCACCTCAGCAATAATAGCAAAATTCAAAACAGTTCTAATCTCCTCACAATCGCTCCAGTATTGTTTTTACATTTTTGTTTTTCTGAGTGCCTTTATTGTTGGGGTGAGATGGTATGATTTGCGTCTCTTTAATGACTAATGAAAGGATCCCTGGTGGTGCCATAGGGTAAGCACTGGACTACTAACCAAAAGATTGGCAGTTCAAACCCAATAGTTACTCCATGGGAGAAAGATGAGACTGTTCCTGTGAAGATTTACAATCTCAGAAGCCATATATAAGGTCAGTGTGAGTGAGAATCTACTCTATGGTAGTGAGTTTGGTGTGGTTTCGAACAGCTAATGATTATGAGCATTTCTTCATGTGTTTGTTAGCTGCTAGACGTCTTCTTTAGTGAAGGATCTATTCATATTGCTAGCACATTTTTAAGTAGATTGTCTGGTGTTCAGGTATTGAAATTTTCTATAAATTTTAGAGATTAGAATTTTATAGAATATATCACAGCCAAAACATTTTTTTCCCAGTCTGTAACTTCTCTTTTCCACTCTTTTAGGGAAGCCTTTTGATGAGCATAGTATTTAATTTTTAGGAAGTCCCATTTATCTAGTTCATCTGCTGCTGCGTGTGCATTTTGAATTATGTTTGTTTATTTTATACATGTCTTAATTATGCTTATTTGTAACACATATTAAAACCTTTGGTGTTGTCCCTATTGTATTTAGCCATGATCGTTGTAATTTTAGGTTTTATATTTAGGTCTTTTATCCATTTTGAGTTAGTTTTTGTGTGTGGTGTGAGGTATGTGCCCTGTTTCATTTTTTCTGTAGTTAGATATCTGTTTTGCTTGCACCATTTGTTTAAGAAACTGTTCTCATTTTAATGTACTTTGACCCTTTGTTGAAGATCAGATATCTATATTGTTGTTCTGTAATGTTGAATCAGTTAGACTCATAGCGACCTTGTATAGAGTTTCCAAGGAATGGCTGGTGGGTTTGAACCACTGACCTTGTGGTTAGCAGAGCAGTGCTTATCTTACAGCACCACATCAGAACAGGTGGATAGATTTACATCTGGGTTCTCAATTCTGTTCCACTGGTCTATGTGTTTGTTGTTGAAGCAGAACCAGGTAGTTCTGATTACTGTGGCTATATACCAAATTCTAAGATCATGTAGTATGAGGTCATTTACTTTGTTGTTCTTCTTCAGTAATGGTTTACTTTTGCAGGACCTTGTTCCTTTCCTT
>NW_006408519.1:4884048-4892985 GCF_000296735.1 Chrysochloris asiatica
TGGAGAAGGACATCATACTTGGTAAAGTGGAGGGTCAGTGAAAGCAAGGAAGACCCCTAATGAGATGGATTGACAAAGTAGTGGCAACACTCACGGTTCTGAGGATGTCACAGGGCTGGGAGTGTTTCATTGTATTTTGCATAGGGTTGCCACAAGTCGGAACCGAGTTGACAGCACCTAACAACAACAACCCATGACATGTTTGTCCATTTCAGTAAGTCTCATGGTTTCTTGTAGTAGTGTTTTGCTATTTTCTTTGTGTAGGTCTTTTACATCCCTGGTTATACTTATTCGTAAGTATCTTGTCTTTTGGGGGGCTATTATAAATGGTATAGCTTTATGGTTTCCTTTTCAAAGGTCTCATTGTTAGTGTAAAGAAATCCAGTTGCTGTTTGTATGTTGATCTTGTATTCTGCTACTTTGCTAAGTTCTTCCCTTAGTTCCAGTAGCTTTCTTGTGGACTCTTTGAGAGATTTTCTATGTATAATACCATTGTTGTTGTTGTTGTTATGTGCCATGGATTCGGTTCCGACTCATAGCGACCCTGAACAGGATTTCCGAGGCTGTTAATCTTTACAGGAGCAGAATGCCTCATCTTTCTCCCGCGGAGCAGCTGGTAGTTTCGAACAGTTGACCTTGCGGTTCACAGCCCGATTCGTAACCACTATGCTATCAGAGCTCCTTATATCATCTGTTAATAAGGAGAGTTTTACTTTTTCCTTATCAATTTGTTCTCAAGGGGAATGCTTTCAGTCTTTCTTTGTTGAGAACAATGTCTGCTACAGGTTTTGTATAAATGCCTTTTGTTATGTTGAGGATTTTCCCTCCTATTTCTATACTGCTGAGTGCATTTAGCAGGAAGAGGTGTTGGACTTTAACAAATGCCTTTTGTGTATAATTGAGATGTTCATGTGATTCTTTTGTTTTATTTATGTGGTGAGTTACATTGATTGATTTGCTAATGTTGAACCACCCTTGCATACCTGGTATGGATCTCACTTGGTCATGATGTATTATTGCTCTTTTTGATGTGATGTCAAATTATATTGGCTAGAATTTTGATGTTCTGGTGGAATAGTGGGTTACGTGTTACACTGCTAACCACAAAATCAGCAGTTAGAATCCAACATCCACTCCACAGGAGAAAGATGAGGCTTTCTGATCCCACAAAGATTTATAGGCTTAGAAACCCCATATAGGATTGTTATGAGTTGAAACCGATTTGATGGCACATAACCACCTAAAAAGTTGATGAGCTGGCAAAAGATTTACACCCTCAGAAATTCTATATTGGGTCACCAAGAGTCAGAACCAACCTACTGCACAAAACAACAACCACAACATATTCATGATGGATACTGGTTTGTAATTTTCTTTTTATGCAGTATCTTTATCTAGTTTTGGTGTCAGGGTTATGTTGAATTAACAGAATTAATTCAAGAATATTCCTTCCTTATATATGCTCTATATTAACGTAAGTAGTATTGGTTAGACCTCTCCTCTGGATATTTGGTAGAATTGTCCAGTGTAATCTTTTTTTTAAAACTTCAGTTTGTGCTGCTTTAAGTAGGTAGTTTGTCCATTTCTTCTAAATTTTCAAATTTGTTAGAGTTTAATTTTTCATAGAGTTTTGTTATGATCCTTTTTATTTCAGATGGGTGTGTTGTAATGTCACCTATCTCGTTTCTTATTTGGATTTTTCATTTCTCTTGCTTTTCTTTTGTCAACTTGATAAGTGGTTTATCAATTTTATTGATCCTTTTAAAGAACCAACTTTTGGGTTTGTTGATTCTTTCTATTGTTTATTTGTTTTCTGTTTATTTTTGCTCTGATGTTTATTATTTCCTTTTTTTCTGGCAACTGTGGTTTCTTTTGTTGCTCTTTTTCTATTTGTTTGAGTTGTAAGGTTAATATTTTGATTTGGGCTCAACCTTCTTTATTGGTGTGTGCATTTATTGCTATAAATTAACCTCTGAGCACTGCTTTTGTTATGTTCCAAAGGTTTTGCTATGTGGTACTTTCATTCGTTTGATTTTAGGATTTTTTTTTTCCCATCTTTGACTTCTTTTATTACCTGATAGTTTAAAACAAGGGTTTATTCAGTTTTCATGTATTTGATTTTTCCCCTTGCTTTTTTTGTTATAGATTTCAACTTTTATAGCCTTGTGATCAGTGGAAGTGCCTTGTGATATTTCAGTGTTTTGGTTTTATTGAAGCTTGCTTTGTGGTTTTATGGTGTATTCTGAAGAAGGATCTATATGCATTGGAAAGAAATGTAACTTTGTTGGTGGTGGTTGTAGTGGTCTATGCCTATGAGGTCAAGCTGGTTGATTGTGGCATTTTGATTTTCTGTGTCTTCGTTGAGTTCCAGTCTCGTTGTTCTGTTCTTCACTGAAGGTGGTGTGCTGAAGTCGCCTATTACTGTGGAACAATTTCTAATTCCAATGCTGTTAGTGTTTATTTCATGCAATTTGAAGTACTGTTGTTGGGTATGTATATACAAGGGCACTTCAAAACATTTGTGGAAAAATGGAAAGAAAATTTTACAAACTTTTTATAACCCTCATATTTATTATACTTATGTCCTCTTGGTGGATCAGTCCTGTAACCTTATATATTAATCTTTTGAATTTCCTATAAGGCAGTTCTATTACTATTCTTTTCTCTGGAAAGTTTTCTGGTTCTTTATTTGCATCATTTACTGGAACCCTGTTGTTCTTTTCTTTATGTGATTTGATATTGTACTGTTTACAAGGCAGTAGCATATTACTATATTTATTTGCTTATTTTATGTTTGCTGCATCCTGGTTTTGTTTTGTTTTGTTTTGGTATGTCTCCACAAGGTGGAGCGTACATGCTACTGTTGTTGTTAGCCTGGCTATATTGAAGTTCTCATCACCTGTCTCTGGGTAGGTGTGACAGGGACTGGGCATGTGAGTATGGGTCTCTTTGTTGGTCTTGTGCAGCAGCTGAGGATGTAGCTAGTTTTGCTGGGGAAGTGATGTGTCTGCCTGACCAGTCACCTTGGCAAGCATACAGCGAGTATTCTCACTGGTCACTGGGTTCGGTGTAGTGTGTGCTCACTGCCAATTGCTGGATGGTCACAGCAAGGGTGCCAGGTCATTAGTCACTGCATGGGTATTCCAGAAACACTCACCAACAGTCCAGATGGGCAGGGCTGTGTGGGAGTGGTTAGAGTGGGTATAAGTGAACAGTTGTAGGGAGGGCGAGATACTGTGGTGGGGCAAGGCAGGGGGATGCCACCAGTCTATGGGTGCCCTCTAAGAAGACACGGCCCTGTCCATTGCAGCATGGAATCAGGACACACAGGTGTCCTTAGGGCCTTAGATCCCTGGCACAGGAGGCTGGAGGAAGTAGGAGGTGCCACTGGTCTGTGAGTGCTCCGGTATTCAGGCTTCTGGTGCCAGTGGATTACTGGGTACCTCCTGTCAGTGGGTTCTTGGTGCAGGCGGCTGGGCAAAGGAGCAGGTGTCACCATTTCACAAGCTACTGTTGCTGGTGGCCAGGCGCTTGTCCACAGATCCCTGGTGTGAGTGGCTGAGTGAACTAGTGGGTACTACTGGTCTATGGACCCCCCTTCTCAGGAGAAGGGGCAGTGGTAGGTGCCGCCTAATTGCAGTTGCATGTGGAGAGTATAGATAAGGGAGGTGGGTACCACAAGTCCATAGGCCTCTGACATAGGGAATGGGGGGATGCAGTAGGTGAGGTGAATGCACTTAACTTTTGCAGGGTGAGAAGCACTCCTGCCTGGTTCTGTATGTGATTGCAGAGATGCTTCTGTTTAGCTGCACCAGATGTAGGAGGTTCAGCTGAAAACATTATTTGTTTTGTCTCAGTATGGCCTGGACTGAAAGGTTGGTTTGAACTGAAAGGTTCATAGTTCAATCTCACTTGTCACTCCTCAGAAACACTATACAGGGCCACTATGAGTCGGAACCGACTTGATGGCACTTAACAACAGTTCCATGAATGTTGATTGGGGATCCAAGTAAAATGAAGTCTTTGACAACTTCAATCTCTTCTCCATTTATCATAATGTTATTTACTGGTCCAATTGTGAGGACTTTTGTTTTCTTTACATTGAGGTGCAACCCATACTGAAGGCTGTGGTCTTTGATTTTCATCAGTAATTATTTTAAGTTCCTTTGCTTCCAACAAACAAGGTTGTATCATCTGCATATTGCAGGTTGTTAATGAGTCCTTCTGTAATCCTGATGCCATGTTCTTCATATTCCAGCTTCTTGGATTATGTGCTTAGTGTATAGATTGAATAAGTATTAAAAGCATACAGCCCTGACACACCTCTCCTAATTTTAAACCATTCAGTGTCCCTTTGTTCTGTTTGAACGACTGCCTCTTGGTCTATGTACAGGTGGTCATGAGCACAATTAAGTGTTCTGGAATATCCATTCTTTTCAATGTTATCCTTAGCTTATCTTGATATACACACTCAATACCATAGCATAGTCAATAAATCACAAATAAACACCTTTCTGGTATTCTCTGCTTTCAGCCAAGATCCACGTTTTATCAGCAATGATATCCCTTGTTCTACAATCTCTTCTGAATCCAGAATGAGTTTCTGCCAGTTCCCTGTCAATGCACTGTTGCAACTGTTTTTAAATTATCTTTAGCAAAGTTTTATTTGCATATGATTTTTGATGATATTGTTCAATGGTTTCAGAATTCTTTTCGGTCATCTCTCATAGGAATAGACATAAAATTGGATCTCTGTCAATCAGCCAGGTAGCTAGCTTATAAATTTCTTGGCATAGATGAGTGAGTGCTTCTACTGCAGTATCAGTGTGTTGAAAGATTTCAGTTTGCATTCCAACAATTCCTGGAGCCTTGTTCTTTGCCAGTGCCTTCAGTGCTCCTCGGACTTCTTCCTTCATAGGCTTTTGATTATATGTAACCTCTTGAAATGATTGAACATTTATCTTTTTTTTTTTTTTTTGATAGAGTGACTCTGTGTATTCCTTTCATCTTCTTTTGATGCTTTCTGTATCATTTAATGTTTTGACCACAGAATTCTTCATTATTGCAAGTAGACTTGAAATTTTTCCTCAGTTCCTTCAGCTTGAGAAATGCTGAACATGTTCTTCTGTTTTGGTTTTCTAACACCAAATCTGTGCGCAATTCCTTATAACACTTGTCTTTGTCTTCTCTAGCTGCCATTTGAAATTTTCTGCTCAGCAGTTTTACCTCCTTATTTTGTACTTTCTCTTTAGTATCTCAATGCTGGAGAGTAAGTTTCAGAGTCTTCTGACATCCCTTTTGGTCTTTTCTCTCTTATCTTCCTAATACCCTCTTTTTCTTTTCCTATATAATATTCTTGATGTCATCCCACAACTTTTTGGGTCTTTGGTCATTAGTGTCTAAAGCAGCAAATCCTTTCTTAAAATGGTCTCTAAATTCAGGTGGGATATATTCAAGGTCATATTTTGGCCCTTGTGGACTTGGTTTCATGTTCTTCTACTTCAGCCTGAATTTGCATATGAGTAATTCATGATCTTTTCCACAGTCTGCCCCTGGCCTTGTTTTGGCTGATGATATGAAGCTTTCCCACTGTCTCTTCCCACAGATGTAGTTAATTTGATTTCTGTGCATTCCATCTGAGGAAGTCCATTTGTATGGCCACACTTTATGTTGTTTTAAGAAGATATTTCAATGAATAGATCATAAGTCTTGCAAAATTCTGTCATGTGATCCGTAGCATCATTTCTATCACCAAGGGCATATTTTCCAACTACTGATCCTTCCTATTTGTTTCAACCTTTATATTACAATAACCAGTAATTATCAATACATCTTGATGGCATGTTTGATCAAGTTCAAACTGAAGAAGTTGGTAGAATTCTTCAATTTCATCATCATTGGTTTAGTAGTTGGTGAGTAAATTTGAATAATAGTGGTATTAACTGATTGTCCTTGTAGGTGTATTTATATTATCCTGTCTCAGACTTCATGACAGATCTTGAAATGCTCTTTTTGAGGATGAATGTGATACAATTCCTCAAGTTATCATTACTACCGTAGTAAATGATATGATTATCAGATTCAAAATGACCAATATCAGTCTATTTCAGCTCACTAATGCCTAGGATATCAATCTTATGCATTCCACTTCATTTTGACAACTTCCAGTTTTCCTAGATTCATACTTACATTCCATGTTCCACTTACCAATGGACATGTATAGCTGTTTTCACTTATCTTGAGTTGTGTGCCATCAGCAAATGAAGGCCCTGAAAGCTTCAGTCTATTCCAGTCATCGTGGTCAACTCTACTTGTGGAGGCAGCTTTTCTCCAGTCGTATTTTGAGTGACTTCCAACCTCAGACCATCTTTGGACAAAGGTCTGGTGCTAATCAAAATACTTTCATCTTCCAACATTATACCTGACAGTGTTCTGCGGGCATAAGGTTTTCAGTGGCTAACCTTTCAGAAGTGGTCCATCTCTCCTTTTTCCTTGTCTGTATCCGTCAGTCTGGAGACCAAGCGTAGTCCTGCTCATCATGAGTGGCTCTGCTGGTATTTAAAATGCTGGTGTGCAAGTCACTACAATACAACAAGCTAACAGATGAGTAGTTGGTAGTTTCTGGAAACCTCCTTAAATAACAGCTAATGTGTGTACTCTATACTTTTGTTCATTCTACTGTCTGGGAGACCAGATGTGGTGCTATAGCTCTTTGGTGTCGAATGAGGATGAGGACCAGGCTGTAGAGATGGCTGAGTAATGAGCTGGCAGGCTCCTGAATTCCTGATGACTTTGTGGAGCGGCCACCCTTTCATTTTGTTTAGACCACGTTTAGGTTAGATTATCTACCACAAGCAGCTGCCCTTAATCCTAATGAATCCAATTAACAAATCTTTTTCTGTCAGTAGGGCAAGAAGATCTGGGGGAGACTAATCAAATGCACAACGCTCAAGTGAGTGCTTTTGCTATCTCCTGCAAAATTTAGGCTACTTTTAGAATGTGAATCTGTAGCCAATTTTGATATTTTATCCCTCCTATGCCTAGAGTCTTGGTGTGGTTCTGTAGGATAATAACCAGACTGCTAACCTCAAGGCTGGTGATTCAAACCCACTAGCGGCTTCTCAGAAACCCTATATAGGGTCACTATGAGTTGGAATCTACTTGATGGCACTTAACAATGCCTGGAGTCTTGGTGTGGTTCTGTCAGATAAGCACTGGACTGCTAGCCACAAGGTCAGTGGTTCAAACTCACCAGCCACTCTTTGGAAACTTTAGGTTTGGAACCTCATTGGTCCTTAACAACAACAACATGCCTGAAAGAAGGAAATGTGGTGGTGCAAATGTTAAGCACTTAGCTGATAAAGCCGGTGGTTTGAACTCACCCAGCTGTTCTGCAGGAGCCCAGAAAACCCTATGGGACAATTCTACTTTGTCACATGGGATTGCGATGAGTTGAAAATTGACTTAACAACACCTAACAACAATAACATAGCTAAAGAATTTCAACTCTTAAAAAAAAAAAAAAAGGTTATAATGCAAATCTTTGGGATATTCAACCAATACAAGAAGAAAGAATTATTAGTTTTTGTTTGCTTCCAGAGTCTGTCAAGTGAAACCAGAGTGGAAGCCAATAAGTAAAACAAACCTGAGCCAAAATACTCTGGCTGAGGATGGTGACCAAGTCCCATACGGTCAGTCTTTCCACTCTTGGCCTGAGGGGGCTCCACGGACCCACTCTGACCTGTGAAGCACAGGCTTGTGCTTGGAGTAGCGTTGAGTCTCCTTCATCTCTGGATGAGACTAGCTCTGGGCTTTGATGAGAACACTAGTGAATGCTGCATTGTTATTCTCTCCAATGCTCTCTCTCTTCTGTCTAGGACTGAAGGGAGGCTGTGAGACAGACAATTAGATTGCTGATATGGGACTTTTAGAGGAAAATTGAGGGAAATTATAGGGACTACCCAGCTGTGGTGAAAACTCCTCGCTGTCTTCCCACAGGACCCATTATTTTATGAACGACAACTATTAAAAAGATTTACAGTCACTTGCCAACTCTCCATGTTGTTAGCATTGGTACAATTCACTTGAATATTATCCAGCTTCAAAAAAAAAAAAAAAAACGGGATAGCCAGGCCAAGTGTGCCCACTCTCAAAATGACTGGGGATTTGATGAAAATTTATTAAGAAATTGAAAATCTACTACACTATCAGTGTCAATTTTATCTTCCCAATGGCCCCTCTTCCATTTAACCTTATTTCCTATCTTTTAGGGTCCATCTTCTGTATCTAATTATTTTTACCTCAACGTTTTCCCTCACTAAAAGTGTCTCAGGGCCTTTGCCTGTTTAGTTCTCTCTTGCCCAAGGGTTGAATTAACCAAGAGACAAAATCAACTTTTTTTTTTTTTTATGTTTTATTGTGAATTATGTGATCGTTTACATGGGAGAACATTAGCTTTACCTTCATCCTAACGTATATCATTTCATTGCCATGGTTACAATCCCCTCCATGCATCATCAACCAACCAAGTGGTATACGCTGCAAACCTGCTCCCTGGTTGTCAGCACACAGCCCCTTTCCCTCTCTGGGTCTAAAGTCCCCAGCTGCTCCATCTCTTCATGTCATCATGTCTGCCTCCATCTCTGTCATCACTGCTTCTCTGGATACGGTCCCGCTCTCTGCTCTTCTCCCTTGATGGTCCCAGGGACCTCTATTCTAGCAAAGTCAATCACTCCCCTCCTTTTGCTACAAAACATCTATCTTTACATTTCCAACTCTCACAATCAGTCCTGATAACAATTATTCACTGTTGTATCACCAGAGACCCATCTGCATTTCATTTAATCAGCCCCGCCTAGACAGATTTGATACTACTTACTGGAGACTCTACCTTCCTCCAGGCCCTCTGGATCTAGGTTCCCTCTTGAAAGCTTGTAA
>NW_006408519.1:4896891-4910214 GCF_000296735.1 Chrysochloris asiatica
CCTCTTTTCTTTTGTTAGGTTTGCCAATGGTCTGTCAATTTTGTTAATCCTTTCAAAGAACCAGCTTCTTGTCCTGTTGATTCTTTCTATAGTTTTTCTGTTTTTTTCTCTTTTATTTTTGCTCTAATCTTTATTATTTATTTTATTTTGGTGGCTATAGGTTCCCTCTGTTGGTCTTTTCTAATTGTTGTAGATGCTGTGTTAATGTGCTAATTTTGGTTCTTTCTTCTTTTTGGATGTGTGCATTTATTGCAATAAATTGTCCTCTCAGTACCCCATTAGCCGTGTCCCTAAGATTTTCGTATGTTGTGCTTTTGTTCTCATTTGTTTCTAGGAACTTTGTGAATTTATGTTTAATTTCTTCTACTACCCAGTCACTTTTCAGCAGGGTATTATTCAGTTTCCATGTATTTGACTTTATTTCCTTGTTCTTCATATTGTTGATTTCTAATATGATAGTATTGTGGTCTGAGAAGATGCTTTGTAGTATTTTGATATTTGTAAATTTATGGAGATTTTTTTTGTGGCCTAAGACATGGTCTATTCTGGAGAATGTTCCATGTGCACTGGAAAATAATGTGGATTATGCTGTTGCTGTGTTGAATGCTCTGTACACATCTATGAGGTCCATTTGGCTGATTGTGTTGTTTAGTTCTTCTGTGTCTTTGTCAAATTTCTTTCTGGTTGTTTTATTCATTTTTGAAAGCAATTTATTAAAATCACCCATGATTATTGTAGATCCATCTATTTCTTTCTTCAAATCTATTAGAGTTTGCTTATATATTTTGGCCTCTCTCATTTGAAGCATAGATATTTATTATTTGTCCCTTTAATCATGAGATAATGTCCATCTTTATCTATTATCTATAATGTCCATCTTTATCTATTATTAAAGTTGTCTCTTTAGTCATGAGATAATGTCCATCTTTATCTATTATGTTGGTTTTTGCCTTAAAGTTTATTTTATCAGAGGTTTGTACTGCCACTCCTGTTTGTTTTTATTGCAATTAGCTTGGTATATATATTTTTCCCATTCTTTGACTTTTAATTTGTTTTGATCTCTGTGTATGAGATGTGTCTCTTGTAGACAGCATATTGAAGGATCTTGGTTTCTTATCCATTCTGCCACCCTCCATCTCTTAACTGGTGCATTTAAACCATTTGAGATGAAATCAACTTGATTTGGGTACACATAATATCTTAAAGTAAATGAGGTATGCACGGGCTTAATTATATTTATTCACTAATCTGTAGTGAGCAGTTTTACCTGTGTTTCACCATATTGCACAAAATGGCGACCCCACCCCCCCAGGTGAAACTGTTCACTAAAGATAAATTATTGTTAAGTGCTGTTGAGTTGGTTCTGACTCATAGCGACTTTGTGTAGAGTTTCTGAGCAGTGACTGGTGGGTTTGAGCCACCAACCTTGTGGTTAACAGCCCAGTGCTTATAATACAGTGCTGTCCCAGTAAGTCAATACAATAAAAAGGATGTGTACCTCATTTCTTAGGTAAATCATCCCTGCTCCTTCCAAATATAGAGACATTTCTTGACATTTTTATTCTTGCCACTTATTTAATAGGATATTTAATTATATATGCAGGCCCTGGATAACTGAAAGAGTTTGCTCTGAGGAACTCACCTAAAGATTGGTGGTTCAAATCCACCACTGACACCATGGTGAACTGTTTCTGTAAAAAGAACAGCCTGGAAAACCCTATGGAGCAGTTCTATTCTGTAACACAGAGTGTTGCCATGAGAAGGAATCAGCTTGATTTGGATTTGGGGTTTTAATTGCAACTAAAATTCTTTCTTTTCATATTCATCATGAAAGACAAATATGAGTGATGATAATTCTGTAAGACTGACCCACGTTCTGATGGTTTGGTGAGCTGACAAGGTTACTGTTGTAGCCCAATCTCTTGGGTTGCTTATTATCTTAGAATGTTGAAGAGCTGGTACAGTTGAAGGTAAATAGGGAGGTGGCTGTACAGTAGCAGCCGTGAGCAGATCTGCAGTTAATTACTAAAAGAAAGCATCTCCAAAGCTTGATGTAAACTTTGGGGACCTGACTTTAGAAGGCAGCTGCTGTCTGGTTCTCTTTGTATTTTCACTTCAGAGGCTGTTGCTCTGTGCAATTAACACTACACAAAGTAGAGGAAAGAGTTTTTCTGGTAAAAAGGCTCAGGGGACCTCCCATTAGTTTAGATAATAGGAAAGGGGATGCCTTGAGTGTGACAAAAGCACAAATGGGGCAGGGGTAAAATGACTCCCTTCCATGATGTACATATAAGAATTTAAGATTAATGAGGTACTTTGAATAGAGGAAAATGGATAATTTTACTATTTTGCTATCTCGTTAGTTGGCTATTTTTTGGAAAAGAACTTCAGAGATTCTATTTGTGCAGCTTCTTTGTAAAATGATTGTGTATAAGCTTTGAGTCTATGTTTTTTGGTGTTATGAAAGTAGTGCATGCTTGCTGTAAAAGATTTCATACTGTTGAGAAGAATACTGCATTGTTCAGGATAGTTTAGGCTGTGCTGTATATGGTAGCCAACCTCTAAGCTAGTTCCAGTGACTCTCATGCAATTCCCATTCCTTTGAGTGTGGGCTGGAATTAGAACTGACTTTTCATGAACTGAATAAGGTAGAAGTGATGGGTGGCCACGTTTAAGATTAGGTTAAGAAAACTGTGGCTTCTGTCTTGGGGAACTCTCTCTCTTAAACCTCTCACTCTAGGAAAGCACATTTACTAGTCTTGAGGAACCCAATGGAGAAGTCACTGCTGTCTCTAATCAACAGCCAACATGGCCCCGAAGCTTGCCAACAGCCATGTGTATCAGCTCTGAGCAGATTCTTCTGCCCCCGTAGAGATTTGAGATACCTACACCCTTGACCCGCCTTATGAGAAGCCCTCTGCCAGAACCAGGCCTGCTTTCCTAGTCTGTGAGATTATAAAATTTCGATGCTTCCAGCTGCTAAGTTTATATCCAACAGATAACTAATACTCTATAAACTAACTCCAAAATCTCAGTGACTTCACATATTAAGTTTCCATACATAACCTGTCTTAGTTTCCACAACTGCTATAACTTGTAAGTAAGAAATACTGCAAGTGGGTAGCTTAAAAGGACAGAAGTTTATTTTTCACAGTTTAGAAGCTAGAAGTCTGAATTCAGGGTACAGACTCTAGGGGAAGGCTCTCTCTCCATCAGCTCTTGGGGAAGATACTTGACTCTTTGAGTTTCTGTAGATCCAGTATTCCTCAGTTTCTTGGCAATCTTCTTGTGCCTGTTGGTGTTTCCTTCTATGATCTCCTCTTTTTAGACAGCTCAGAAGTGATTAGGTTTAGGACACACTGATATGGGCTATTACATAACAAAGAAATCCCTATTCAACCAAACCTTACATTCATAGCTCTATGAGTTAAGAATCCAACTCATATTTTGACAGGACACAATTCAGTCTATAACACACACAAACACATACTGTATGTTTAGTGGAATCTGCTTTCTCTTGTGACAGGGAGACTACATGGAGAATTCACAACTTTTATGCCAGACATAAAGCGGTGCAATCACTTTTGCTCACATTTCCATGGGCCAGAACCAGATACATGTCTCACCTAAAGGCTACAGCAAAGAGAAATTTGGAGGGCATATTGATTGTTGCTGTTGTTAGTGTCATTGAGTTGATTCTGACTCATAGTGACCTGAAATAGGATTTCTGAGGAGTGAATGGTGGTCAATGAGAACTAAATGTTTCTGATACATAAAAGATAAAATTCTTCTCTTCTTCCCATCAGACATTTCATGCTTAACAATTAGAACACTGCCCTTGTAGTTACATACACTTATCACATGGACACACATATGCAAACGCTAAAAGAATCACCATGGCCCTTAAGTTGATTCTGACTCAGTGACCCCATAGGTCAGAGTAGAACTGCCCCATATGGTTCCTAAGGATTGCCACAGTGGCAACAATGCACTCAAGGGTAGCAACAATTGTGAGGATGGCGCAGGGCTGGGCAGGATTTTCTTCTGTTGTACACAGGTCCCCATGAGTCAGAATCGACCCTATGGCACCTAACAACAACAATCGTTATGGAAGTTGACGGTCACATCTTTCTCCCTTGGAGCTGCTGGTGGCTTCGAGCTGTTGACTTTTCAATTAATAGCCAAGCACTTTAGCTACTGTGCCAGGGTTCCTTTACACAAATACACACACACACACATAGACAGATGTACCCGGTTTGCTCATGTTTCTCTTTACTGTGCTTCACAGATAATTGCGTTGTTTTTTTTTTTTTTTTTACAAATTGAAGATTTGAAGGTTTCTGGCAACCCTGCTGCAAGCAAGTCTACTGGTATCACTTTTTCAGCAGCATGAGCTCAGCCCATGTCTCTGTGCCACATTTTGGTATTTTTTACAAGATTGCCAACTTTTTTACAATGTTATGGCACACTTAGTAGACTGTATTGTTGTTGTTGTTAAGTACCACCAAGTCAGTTCTAACTCATAGTAAGCCTGTATAGGATTTCTGAGAAGCAGTTGTTGGATTTGGACCACCAACTTTGCGGTCAGCGGTCCAGTGCTTACCCTACAGTGCCACACTAGGACTATGTTGTTGTTGTTAAGTGCTGTCAAGTCAATTCTACCTCACAGTAACCCTGTATAGGGTTTCTGAGGAGCAGCTGGTGAGTTTGAACTACTTACCTTGGTTGCCCAGTGCTTGTCCTATAACACCATACCTATAAAGCTATGTTGTTAAGTGCTATCAAGTTGGTTCCAATTCATACTGACCTAGGATAGGGTTTATGAGGAGTGACTAATGAGTTTAAACTGACGACCTTGTGGTTCAAACCGACCTTGCAGTTCTCCACTTATCCTACAGTGCTATCCTACGGTGCTATCCTACGGTGCTATCCTACAGTGCTACCGTACAGTGCTACCGTACAGTGCTATCGTACAGTGCTATCGTACAGTGCTATCCTACAGTGTGACACTGGGACTCCTTGTGTAGTTATGTTGTTGTTGCTGGTTAGGTGTCATCGAGTTGGTTCCAACTTATAGCAACCTTGCATAGGGTTTCTGAGGAGTGGTTGGTGGCTTTGAACAGCAGAATTTTTGGTTCTTAATCCAGTGCTTATAGAGTGTAAATCTAACTTTTATATTCACTGGGAAATAAAAACATTCAGATCCAGACATACAGTGGAATGTGTGTGTGTATCACTTTGTTGTGACAGTCATTTTATTGTGGTGTCCTGGAACCAAACCTGTAATATCGCCAAGATATGACTATATGAAAATGCATGAAATATGTATGTCTGTGGTTATAACATATTCATATTTTTAGTAATGACAAAAGTAGCATCATTCTTGGGACCATTTACTTGGTATTCCATGGTATAGATGTATCACAGTTCATTTAACTGTCTCCTGCTTAATGAAGGCATAATTTAGTCATATATAAGGTTACAAAAATGTTTTAATAGCCTGATACTGCTATTATTATTCACCTGTTACAGCTCTAACCTTGTCCATATGATATCATGTACATGTATTAGAACCAATCCACAGAGAGAACAATCTCTCTCTCCTCCAGTCCTTTTCTCTTCCACTCTTGCTGCTTAAATAAAAGACATCATTATACTCGCCATCCTTTTTTTTTTCAGGGGGAATAAGAGATATTAGGGAGCTGTGAAGAGAGCTCTTCCTCATAGCCATCATTCTGTATGACTGCAATAAAAAGCAATTTGCATTTACCAAGGGCAGAATGTATATATTCAGGCACTGTGCTATGCATTTATATGTTTATTTCACTAAAACATCATAGTACCCTTATGAAAAATGTCATTATTATTTCAATTGGACAGGCTGTGACTATTGATGCTTTTCTTAGTGAAGGAATAACAAAAAACCTTGTGCCCTTCCCCAGAAGGTAGACTATACATATTAACAAAGGAAAAGAACGTGCAATGTTTGCAAATTTCCTGGGAAAAGTCTTTCTTTGTCTAAAATTATGCTGGTTTGCTTTTCAATGTTTCTGTGGAAGAAAAGAAAAGCAGCAGCAACTGCAAACACATGTGTGTATGTGTGTCTCAAATGATGGGAGAGGGATGCAATTGGATGTCCCCATAGAGTCACAGTTTCTACGATGAAGAATTCTATGAAAGAGGCCAAAGCACCGCCAGCTTGTGGTTGCCCACTTGTGTCTCTGGTGTCTAAGGATCAGAGGCAAACTCCTCTGGGTCATTCTATCTGAGCAAGTCAGCTGTGCTGGTCAGGGACTGACGGCTGACAAACGGCAAAGAATTCCAACTCTAGCAATGAGGGTAATTTCTGAATTTTGCTCCACATTTTTTTGCATGGGGAATAAAGAAACAGAAAACTTGCCTGGCTGATCATTGATGTCTAGAGTCCTGCAATTTCTTCCTATTTGCAATTACAGAAATAAAGTAAGACTCTGTCCGTACAACACGCCATCTCTAATCCTGGCAGGTACTAAAATAGTACTATTATTTCCGTTTTGAAGATGGACAAATGGAGGCTCAAAGAGATTAAGGAAATTGGCCCTAACCTCTGAATCACTCCAGTACACCACCAGGGCCCCAGGGCATGTACTTGTACTGTCAGGGCAGACCGGGTGTCAGTCTATGATCTCTTGAGGCTTCTTAATTTAGAAGAAATGTGTTCTTCTTCTAAGCAGAGCTGTGGCCAAATTATGCACATCTAGAACAACTCTTCTCCTATCCAAATCCTGAATGCTGCTTCTGGACAACCTAAAAATAAATTCTTATTCTACAGCCCTTCAGCTGATAGACAGATTGGGGAGTGCTGGAAAAAACACCCTAAGAATTTGATCTGTCCAAAGTAAAGAAAAATTTTAAATGCAAACTTTCACTTGGTTTTTCTGCAAATGAAGGGATTAGAGAGTAAAGTTTCTGTGGAACATATGTTGTGAGGATCCACGTGTTCTACATATATGGAGGCTCCTGGTCATTGTATGGAACAGGAAAGAGAAACTGAAGCTATTCTGAAAAACAATATTAAATGGCATATCTATTTATTGATAAGAAAACTATTCAGGTCAAGTGACATTAACCAACAACTACTTGTTGTTGTTGTTTTTTTAAATTATTAAAATTAAGCTGAATGTGTCTCCAAGAGTTATTGGTTATGTTTGGGAGACTGTGTGTTTGGATAGTTCATTCTTTCACTTATTTATTCAGTAAGGATTTATTGTGTTCCTACTACAAAACACACTGATGTAGTTACTGGGAATAAAGTATTGAGCAAAATTAAGATTCTTGGTGTGGCGCTGTGGGATAATTCATCAGACTGCAAAGTCATTTGAACTGCAAGGTCAGTGGTTCAAGCTCACCAGCTGCTCCTTGGAAACCCTATACAGGGTCGCTATGGGTCAGAATTGACTTGACGGCACTTAACAAAACCATCTTGGAGCGTTTTCAGTGTAGTGAGGAAGAACGTCAAAACAATAGTTAAGTAATATAAGTTGTGTGTCAGAGGCAAAGAATTATAAGGGAGAAAAACAAAGCAAGGAAGGCAAACATGAGTAGAGGTAGGGGAAGTTGAAATTTGAAGACTAGTGAAGAGATAACATTTGAGTCCAGGGTGAGCCTCTAAGACATCAGCAGGAGAAGTGTTTCAGGTAGAGGAGCAGCAACACAGAGGAGGAGAGAGAGGTGAGGGAAGAGTGGCGTTGGGTAGAAAAGGGATAAAACTAAACCCATCCCTACTGAATAGATTCCGACTCCTAGAGACTATGTAGGATATACCGGAACTGCCCCATCTGTTTCCTAGGCTACAACATTTACAGAGGACTCGTGGTGTGGTGCTGTAGGATCAGCACTGGACTATTAACCACAAGGCCAGCGGTTCAAATCCATCAGTTGCTCCTTGGAAACCCTATACAGGATCACTATAAGTTGGAACTGACTCAACAGCACTTAATAACCACATTCTTTACTGAAGTATACTGCCACGTTTTCCTCCCATGGAGTTGTTGATGGATTTGAACCACTGACCTTTCAGTTAACAACTCAGCACATAACCACTGTGTTATCAGGGCTCCAGAAAAGGGATAAGTTATGAAAACACTGCCATTGAGTTGATGCTGACTTACAGCAATCCTACAGGCCAGGGAAGAATGGCTACTTAGGGTCTCTGAGGATGTAAATCATTACAGGAGCAGACAGCTTCATCTTTCTCCTTCGGAGCAACTGGTAGGTTTGAATCTTGAGGTTAGTATCCTGATGCTTAGCCCACTGCTCCATCAGGGCTCCTAGAAAATGGTTGCTGTTGTAAGGGCTATCAAGCCGCATCCCTGTATAGGGTTTCTGAGGAGCAACTGGTAGGTTTGAACCGCCAACCTTGTGGTTAGTAGTCCAGTGCTTAGCCTACAGTGTCACATCAGGACTCCAGAAAAGGGATGCGTAAGGTCAGTTAGTAAGGGGGGCTGGAATATGTGATGTTGTTGGGTACCAATGAGTCTCTTCTGATTCATAGCGACTGGATGTGAGAAAGCAGGACTGTCCTCTAGGGAACTGACTCCATGGCACACCACCACCACCACCATCACCACCACCACCAATCTTTACCAAAGCAGATCATTAGATCTTTCTCTGGAAGAACCTCCGCGTCAGTGGGAACCACCCACTATTTTGGTTAGCAGCTGATTCCTTAACGTTTATGTCTCCAGAGATGTTTGTTGTTGTGTTGCTGTTGCTGTATGCCATCTGGTTGATTTCAGCTTATAGCAGCCATTACAGCATGTTATGAGGACTGTAGCTTTTACTCAAGGAGCCCTGGTGGGACAATGGTTAAAGCAGTGGGACAACAGCCATTGCAGAGATTCCTGCCAAAGAGTGATACAATCTGACTGGTTTTGTAATAGACTCACTCTGATTGCTCTGATGAAAGGCAGCTGGACTGAGATCAATTAGATGTAGAGGAGAGAAGTGGTTAGACCTAGATCTACATACTCATCCAGTGAATGTGGGATGAGAAAGGGGGAGTCAGAGATGGACACCTACATTTTTGGTCTTAGCAATGTGAAGAATGAAGTTACTCATTAATGGGGAGAACTGGGGATTAGAAGAATTGGGTGAGTCTGTTTGAAATATGCTAAATCTGTGATGCCTACTACATATTTACATGATGCTGTTTGAGTCTATGAGGTGGTTCTAGTGGAAATCTCACCTTCAGTGGGAAAACCTGAGTGAAGAGCCTATGGTATCTTTCAGTATACTTGATACAACTACATGGGAGTCTGTCATTTTTTTAAACTAAAAAAAATTTTGAGAATGCTATTTTTAAAAAATTAAAATTTTTATTGTGGTCTATGCAGTGTAGCCTTAGGAATAAACATTCTTACAAGTTAATTATCATCCTTTAATTAATAGAAAACCTTGAATTAAAAAAACTTTCTCCCACTTTCTAAATTATTGGCATTTGCTTATATATAAAATACAGTGACAGCTTTCTAAATCTTTACCCATTATATTTGCACAGTGTGTTAGAGTTCAAAACTAAATTCACATTTTCTTCACCTTGTCCTTGAAAAATCCCAAGAGGCGAACATTATTAGCAGAAGAATATGGTAAAGTTCAGAAAATACTGTGTGAATTATTTGCTTTAATTTCACCACAACTCTTTCGTTGTTGTTGTTAAATGCCTTCAAGTCAGTTCCATCTCGTAGCAACCCTGTACAGGGGGTTCTGAGGAGCAGCTGGTGGGTTTGAAGTGCTGACCTTGTCGTGAGCAGTCCAGTGTTTCTTCTACAGCACCACACCAGGACTCCAGCAATTTCAAAAGGTAGCTACTATTAACATTCCCAATTCATAGGAGAGGGAGTTGAAACAGAGTGAGATGAAGGGATTTGATCAAGTTCATAAAACCCAATTTAGAATTCATTTGTTTAACACAATTTACAGGGTATTGGTATCACAGAGATGAGTAAAATGCAGTCCTACCCTCCCTCCCAACGGGGACTTCCTTCTTCTCCCATGGTTTGCCATAAGATTTCTCAACTTTGGTTCTTTTGATATTTGGGGTTGGATAGTTCTTTGTTGGTGGGTGGTGCATTGTAAGGTGCTTAGCAGTGTCCCTGGACTCTATCCACTAGATGCCAGTAGCACCCCTTACCCTGCATTATGATAACCAGAAATGTTTGAGGACATTGGCAGATATCCCCAGAAGGAAAAATAGTTTCCAATGAAGAACCACTAATTAACAATCCCATTTTACATTCACTGGATGCTGAGCTAACCCTCTGTCATCAGTTTTACAGAGGGACTGAGTGTGGGGGTATTTGAACTCGGGGCTGATTTTTGCACATCTTCTCCTGGGGCTCTATGGACTGGCCTGCCTGATGGTATCACCTGCCATGGTGTATTGTTGTCTTGTCTCCTAGAAGAGTTTCTCCTTTTGTTATCCCTGCCTCTCATGAACACTCATCTTTTCTTCTCCATTTCCTATATTCCTTCACATGTTCGGGGAACAGAAAGTGCAGGCCTGTGGGGTTCTGTGGATATTAGCTAAACGGACATCACATTTCTGTGGCTGTTAAATTGCATTGGAAACTCCTTAAACACCTGAGTATCACTGGATTTATCTTTGATCTGGACGTTGTTGTTGTGGTGGTGTGCTGCTGAATTGGTTCTGATTCATAGTGACCCTGTATAGGGTTTCTGAGAGCAGCTGGTAGATTTCAGCCTCCCACCTTGTGATTAGCAGTCCAGTGCTTATCCCCAGCACCATACCCAAGACTTCTGACCTGGATGAGTAAGTAGAAAAGCTGATAGCTACTTGTCAGTAAGAAAAAATGTATTGCCAGTCAATCTGAAAGTGTTTAATGAGCATCTGAATTCTCTGAGCATAGTAATGAACATCCCAGATGTGGAATTTCCATATACAAATGAAGAAGCATTAATATGGAATTTTAGTTTCAGTATCTTATGACGTTTTTATCTGTTTGATCTTCCCAATGCCTGGATATGCTTGTATTGTTTCAGAACCTTGGCTTGTTGCTTGGATTTTGTGTGTCAGTGTATTCATTCTATTGGGATATTTTCTTCCAGACATTTCTGTCTGCCAAGTCTGTGACATTTCTGTCTTGATGTGTCTCCACGATTCACCAAACGCTTATTGTCAAGCTTTACTTTGTTTCTGTCTTGACTAATTCAGCTTAATGCACAAAGCTGTTGGGGTAGAGTTCAAAGAATGGATTTAGGAATGCCATTTGGGGGACAGTGAACGGTGTGAAAGGGAGACTTGCAGGCCTTTCCCAGTTTGTCTTCCAATTTAAATTAGACAGGACAATCTATTTTTAATTCGCAGCATGTTATGGTTTTATGAAAGACTTTCTGCACACCCTTCCACTGTTGATTTATTAGTAAGTGATTCATTGGATGAGAAAAGGTCTAGCTATCATTTGGTTGGTAACTTGAGCCCCTCTGAATGTTCTCTCATATTTCAATTCCAGCTTTCTTTTTGAATTATCTCCTTATAAGAAGGTTTTCTTAGTAGCTAACCATTTGAATTATGTAGGGCATGGCTTGACTGATGTATACGAAAGTCATGAAGCTTAAATGTAGGTTTAAATATAGCAGCTCTAGAGAATTTTCTTATGACTGATCTTATTTGGTAATGAGAAGTTTTGAGGAATGACCACTGTCCCAGGCATTACTAATCTTCTCCTTTGTCTGCCTTTCTCGAAAATTACTGAAAAAATGAATACCTGTTTTCCCAGCATACCTTGAGTCTAGACATTTCCATATGACCTGGTTCAGTCCAATGAGAGGGCAAAGGAAGTGTACTGTGGGAGAAGGGATTTCTGGGAAAGATGTTTTCTCATTGACAAATGGAGAGACATATACCAGGACCAAGTTCTCATGGCCCCAACTACCCATTTGAAAATATCTGCAGCTGTGGCAGCCATTTTGTGAGTATGAGGAAAGATCTTTCCTCAAGACAATAGAAGGGTTGCTAGTTCAAAGACTCTAATTGAAAAGGCAACTTATAGGGACTTAAACAATAAGCACACTAGTAAGGACATTGACTATATTTTTAGTGTATTTCCAGTGGTGATTCTATTATATGCAACTGAGAGCAACTCACCAGCAACTAAAGCCTAGTAATTAAAGCTTACACACTAATTACAAAGACTGTAGGATAAACACTGCACTGCTAACCAAAAGATGGGCAGTTCAAAACCCACCAGCCACTCCTCATAAACCCTATTCAGAGTGGTTATGAGTCAGAACCAACTCTATGGCACTTAACAACAGCAGCAATGCTAAAGTCTGGGGCTTTTGGCCTGTTGCATATGATATACAAATAATTCAAAAGTGACTGTAACAGTATATTGACAGGTAACTGACAGAGGTTCAAGCTGGTTTCAGATGAGGCTGTAGAATGAGGGATATCATTGCTGACATCAGATGGATTTTGGTTGAAAGCAGAGAATACCAGAGAATACCAGAAAGATGTTTATCAGTGCTTTACTGACTATATAAAGGCTTTTGTTTGTGTGGATCATGACAAGCTATGGATACCATTGTGGAGAAAGAGTATTCAGAATACTTCATTGTGCTCAGGAACCTAGACCAAGAGTTAGTTGTTCAAACAGAACAAGGAACACTGAATGGTTTAAAATTAGGAAAATATATGCATCAGAGTGGTATTCTTTTGCCATAGTTATTCAGTCTATATGCTGAGCAAATAATTCCAGAAGCTGGATTATATGAACCTGCTGAGACCCGTTAACAACCTGCGATATGCAGATGATACAGCCTTGCTGAAAGCCAAAAGGACTTAAAATACTTACTGATGAAGATCAAAGACCAAAGCCTTCGGTATGGGTTGCAGCTTAATGTAAAGAAAACAAAAATCCTCACCACTGGACCAAGAAACAACATCAAGATAAGTGGAGAAAAGATTGAAGTTACCAAGTACTTCATTCGACTTGGATCAAACATCAATAGGCAGTGAAGAAATCAAATGACATATTGTATTAGTCAAATCTGCCACACAAGACCTCTTTAAAGTGTTCAAGAGCAAAGATGTCAGTTTGAGGACTATGGTGTACCTGACCCAAACCATGGTGTTTTCAATAACCTCATATGCATGTGAAAGTTGGACAATGAGTAAAGAAGACCATAGAAGAATTGATGTGTTTGAGTTATGGTGTTGGAGGAGAATATTAAAAGTACCATGGACTGCCAAAAGAACAAACAAATCTGTGTTGGAAGAAGTACAGTGAAAATGCTCCTTAGATGCCAGGATGGACAGATTTT
>NW_006408519.1:4910409-4935939 GCF_000296735.1 Chrysochloris asiatica
GACTGCGAACCACAAGGTCCATGTTTAGAGCCCATCAGCTATTCTGCTGGAGAAAGATAAGGCTTTATGCACTGATGAAAACTTAAAGCTTTGGAAATTATATACAGGGTCCCTTTGAGTAGGAACAACTCGATGACACTTAACAACAGGAACAACAACTCTGTACATGTAGTTTATAAAATTAAAAATACACACAAAATACTCCTACAAATGAACAATAGGACAAAGGAAGAGACATAATTTCAAATTATGTTATAAAAATCTTTAAAATGGACAAAAATCTTGCCAACGATACAGTACAAACGAAGTTGAGAGTAGGTTAAAAAGATGAAAATATCTTCGTAATATTTAAGTCTGGATTAAGACAAAACAGTGTTTAAGCTTCTAAATCTTATGCTCTGATGACTAAAATGAATTTATTACAAGTTTGTCCCAGACCTTTAACTTTGTAGTCTCCTGTGGATATTTCTACAGCTTGAAGCAACCTGTTAAAGGGCATATAGGGACCATCCTGTAATTATCTCCAAAAGAAAGAAAATAAACAAGGAGCAACTCCTCAGTTCTGAGTCAACTTTCTCCACTTATCCTTGGTTTTCTACATCAAGGCTGGTGGTGATGGCATGCCATCAAGTTGGTCAGACTCATAGTGACCCTGTATATATAGGCTTTCAAATATTGCAAATCTTTATGGGAGCAGAAAGTCTCATCTATCTCCCATGGAGCAGCTGGTAGATTTGAACTGCAGCCCAACTCGTATCCCACTGAGCCACCAGGGCTCCTTGCATCAAGGTTAACTGTGTTTAAAATGAAGCTTCTCTCTACCATGCAGAACATCCTTGAAGGGACTTGGCCTTTTGTTCATAACTGCACCTACATTAAGGGCAAATGTAAAGTTGGTAAAAGGCCTAGATGTGCAGATGGCATTTTAAATATAGCTTTCTAAGACATAGAATCTTATAGGATTTAGAAATCAAAATTACATTTGGACTGACAGCTTGTATGCAGTAAGATTCATCTCAATGTAATTTGAAAGAGCTGAGATCCTAAGCTGCTTGAATCAGCCTTTGAAGGAAAAAGCCTAGCTCAGTATGCCATGGCTGTGCTCCTTGAACAACTACATGATGTTCACACATGCTAGCTCTGAGCAGGGTAATGCACTGTGACATGTTCAGAGAAAGAATTAAATTCCATGAGACAAGAAAGCCATTGATATGGGCTTTTATGCAAGTTGATTAATAAACTTCTCAAAGGATTACACCAAAATCAACTGCTTTCTCTGTAATAATGTACAACAGGAGGTGCAAAACTTCCTGGCTAACAGCCGGCAGCAGAATGTATTGCATGAAGGCAGCTGCTACAGGTAGTCAGAGAATTGTAAGACATCTCTTGGTGAAGAAAGTAAGGCCCCAAGAGTTTGGGTGTTAGAGGCCCAGGAAGAGACAGCCAACTGCTCAACACAGTGAGAGGCATTTTTATGTGTGTGTTCTTAGGAGATGGCATAAGAGGAGAGGGAAAGATTTGCGAGATGTATGGAGGTGTGCAGAGATGGTGTGAAGCATCTTTCTTGAGAGGTTGAGAAACTACAGAGAGGGAGGGTGCCCATGAAGCGTTCTTGATGTGGAGGGGCCGAAGGGTTTCCAAACACAATGATGTCTTATTCATTTATTGCTTGCCATGTGAGCTCTTTCGGTTTCCCTCCAGATCACCAGTAAAATCTGATAAACACTGAAATTGTCTTTGTGAGTTGATTTTCTCTTTAACATTTAAAGAAAAAAAAACCTTTTTATTGTGGTTTACAGAGCAGATGATCAATTTTACATTCAAGGGATCATGTACTTCATTCCATCTTGATTGCAATCTCCTCAATGTAATACCACTCACCTCAACTCTTCCTTGTATTTCTTGTTTCCATTCCTCCTTTTTCCCTTCTGAATTTTGTCCTTAGGTAAACATTGTCCTTTTGATCTCAAATTGTTGACCATTCTATGATGTGCTGTGTTGTCCTCTCTAAATGCCCATCTATTGCTTGGCTGGAAATTGAGTCAGGGGGTGATTTTAAAAATACTGCTCTTGTTAAGTGCCGTTGAATCAGTTTTGACTCATAGTTGACTCATAGCGACCCTGTATAGGGTTTCTGAGGAGTGTCTGGTGAGTTTGAACCACCCACCTTGCATTTCTCACCAACCTTGAGGTCCAGTACATTATCCTGACAATGCCATACCAGGACTTCAGGTTAAGTAGTAGAGTAAGAAAAGACAAAGTTCTTGCCCCTAGTTAGTTAAAGCCTCCAAGTGGCTTTGAGTTAAAAATTAACTGTAAACAGACACTTTGATACTTTTAAATACACTTGAATATGTGGTGTGCAGTGATGAAAAGAGACAATGTTATTCTGTAAGGTGTGATAATAACAATGTGTGATAATAACAATGTTGAGCAAAAATAAAATCCTTAAGTGGTAAAAATGCATGTTTTAGGAGAGAAATAATATTATGTGAGTGGTTTTCCTTAAAATGTAGTCACTCCTACCTCAAAAAGTTTTTCTAAAAACAACAACAACAACAAAAATCAAATATTATGGAAACAACAAGGAAAGAAAGAAGAAAAGATGTAAGGAGGAAGGAAAGAAAAGAAAAAGGAAAAGCTAGAGAAAGGGAGGAGGGAAGAAGGAAGTTAGTTCCAGCCTAGGAGGAATTGTCTTGAAAACACATTTGCAAAGTAATGAAAGCAAAGCCAAGTCCTCTGCCACTGAGTGGATTCGGACTCATAGTGAACCTATACAGGGTTTCTGAGACTGTCAATTTTTACAGGAGCAGGTAACCTCATCTGTCTCCTGTAGAACATTTAGTAGGTTCTAACTGCCAACTTTGTGGCTAGCAGCCCAATGCCTAACCCACGTACCACAAGGACTCCTTATTAAATGTACCACACATTAGTAAATTCATTTTGTGATGGAGCCATGGAAAACAATCATTTTCAAAGTGTGTCCCAGACCAGACCAAATGAATCCTTGTTGGTGTTCTTGTTGTTAAATGCTGACTAGTTGGTTCTGACTCATAGCAACTATGTATATGGTTTCCAAGGAGTGGCTGGTGGGTTTGAACTGCCAATTTTGTGGTTAGCAGTCCAGTGCTTATGCTATAGTGCTGCACCTTGACTCCAAAATGAATCCTACAGGACGTAAATTTTGAGTCATGTTTCTGAGGCTCATTGCAAAAATCCAACTCTCAAATTGAAGTCATCTTTTCGTTCCTCTTCTCTACACTAGTAAAAGGATCATTCTTGTTTGTTCTCCATATACAATGGCATTTAGAAGAAAGATAACTGGGATAAGACACTAAAGTCATTACAATGTATAACAAAATGATCACGGTAGTTATCTCTAGTTTATGCCCATTTGAGGGTTAATTGTGTGATCCTGGTCTGTTAATAGTAACACTGCTCTTTTTCTTTCACTAGTTTATTAAAGTCTGACTGAATAGCTCTGTCCCAAGCAATGCATTAGGCATAAAAACAGAAAAAGGACCAAGTTTCCACCTTTACAACAATGCTTACATTCTAATGGACATTTGGTCGATATGGGCAAAGTTTACAAAGAACTTTCGTGTATGCAATTGTTTTCTTGTCTTTGATCTTAGCAACAACAGCCTGGTGAGGTTGTCAGTTGTTGATGAGACAGCTCTGTCTCCAGATAAACCTACATAGAACAGAAGAAACTACAATTCTACTCCAGCTTCACACTCATCGATATGCTCAAATCCATTGTTGGGACAACTGTGTATTTGGGTGCTTTATAACTAGGCGAATCATCATCTAGCACCATATAGTACAGTATTCCATTGTGATTCATAGTGTTTTCATTGGTTAATTTTTGGAAGTCGATTACTAGGCCATTCCTCCTAGTCCGTCTTAGTTTGGAGGTTCCAGTGCAATCTGTTCACTGTGGAACAACCATGCTGGTATTTGAAATACCGGTGTTGTAGTTTCCAGTATCATAGCAACATGCAAGTCACCGGAGTACAACAAACTGACAGGTGGTGACTGGTAAGCTGGTTGTTAGGTACCAGCAAGTCAGCTCTAACTTATAGTGACCCTATACCAGCAGAACAAAACATTGCCTGGTCCGGCACCATTCTCACAATTGTTATTATGTGTGAGCGCATTGGTGCAGTCAGTATATCAGGCCATCTCATTGGTGGTCTTCCTCTCTTTCACTGAACTTCTACTTTAATGAGCATGACTTCCTTCTTAAGGGACTTGTCCTTCTTGATATGTACAAAGTCCAGAGATGAAGAGATGGTTCTAAGGAACATTCTGGCTGTACTTCTTTCAAGACAGATTTTTCTGTTCTTCTGGAAGTTCATGGTACTTTCAATATCATTCATCAACCTCGTAATTCAAATGCATAAGTTCTCCAGACTTATTTATTCATTATCCAGCTTTCAGGTGCATATGAGGCCATTGAAAATACCATGGCTTGGGTCAGATGCAACTTTGTCTTGAAAGACACATCTCTGCTCTTTAGCACTTTCAAGAGCTCTTTTGCTACAGATTTGCCTAATGCAATATGTGATTTGATTTCTTGACTGATGCTTCCAGGATCCTTGATTGTGGCTCCAAGTAAAATGAAATCCTTGACAATATCAATCTTTTCTTCATTTATCATGATGTTTTTTATTGGTCCAGTTACAAGGATTTTTGTTTACTTTACACTGAGTTGTATCCATATTGAAGACTATATTTTGTGGTCTTCATCAACAAGTACTTCAAGTCCTCTTTGCTTCCAGCAAGCAAGGTTGTATCATCGGACTATTGGAGCTTGTTAGTGAGTCTTCCTCTAACCCCGATGCCATGTTCTTCTTCATATAGTCCAGTGTCTCAGTTTATTTGTTCAGCATTCAGAGTCCTGGTGTAGTGCTGTTGCTTAAGCACTGAACTGCTAATCACAATGTTAGAGGTTAAAACACACTAGACGTTCCTTGGAAACCCTATATAGGGTTGTTGTAAGTCAGAGCTGATTCAGTGGCACTAACAACAAACTGAATAAGTATGGCAAAAGGATACAACCCTGGCACACGCCTTTTCTGATTGTAAACCATTCAGTATCCTCTGGTTCTGTTCGAACAACTACCTCTTGGTCTATGTATAGATTCTGCATGAGCGCAATTAAATGTTCTAGAATACCTATTCTTTGCAATGTTATCCATTGTTTGTTATAATACACACTTGCTGTTGTTGCTATTGTGGGTCTAGTTGGTTCAGATTCATAGTGACTGGTATAAGACTGCTGAGAGCAAGTAGTAGATTTGAACTGCCAGTCTTGTGGTTAGAAGTCCAGTGCTTATGATCCACACTTAGCCACTATATAAAATGCTTCACCTTTTAAACTTGAAGTTCAGGTTGTTTGATGACTTGTTGTTAAGTTGAGTCAGTTGTGACTCATAGTGACCCTGTTTATGAGGAGCAGTGGTGGGTTTGAATCACTGACCTTGTGGTTCGCTGTCTAGTGTTTATCCTACAGTACCACACCAGGAATCCGTTTCATGACGTGCCCATGGTTATATAGCTAAAAAAATGGCAGCAACATTATTTAAAATGAAATATTTTCCTTGAAGTCCAGTACTCTCTACCACACTGCCATCTGCTCTTTCTTAAACCACTTTTGTTAATAAAATGAAAATGCATGTGTAATATGAATACTGTATATGTGTATGAATATCTGTGGTGCTGTAGGATAAGCACTCAACCTCAAGGTTGGTTTGAACTTCAAGGCCAGTGGTTCATACTCACCAGCCGCTCAGTGGAAACCCTATCCAGGGTCACTATGAGTCAGAACGGACTCGATGGCACGCAACAACAACAATAATCTGGAATGAGAGCAATGTGAGCGGTTTGGCTTTTGGTCTTGGAGCTCATCTGTGGTGCCAATCTGAGGAGTGCTATGCTAAGTAGAAGCCCATTGTGGTATTTTAGGGGTGACTTTTGGTTACCAGTTAATTAGCACTTCAATTTGTCAGGAAATAAAAATGCACTTCTCAGATCTTATTTTAAAATATGAAAACCTCTGAAAAGTAAGAGAGTGATTTGATGTCTTTGCACCTCCATGGGCCTCCCCAGAGTCAGACATGAAACACACAGTGGCAAAGGGCTGTCAGTAAGGCGGGTCCCCGACGAGTTCCTGTGGGCAGGTGGCAATCTGGGACCAGTATTTCCACAGTGAACACCAGGCAAGTGACACATGTGAGAACTGGAAAGTGAAGAGAGATGATGGGAACAAAAGATGTCTCTTCAAAGCAATTAGTCAGAGGTGATTTACACCCAGGAGAATTGCTGAGTGAATGAAGCCAGACACAGATGGCCACAGAATTTATGATTCCATTTTATTAAATATCCAGAACAGACAGATCTAGAAAGATAGAAAACAGATTCGTGGCTGGGGCTGGGGAAAGGGGTGATCAGGCATACTGCTTTATGAGTAAAGGTTTCCTTTTGGGGTGATGACAGTGTTCTTGAGGTAAATACTAGTGTGATGGTTGTATCACACTGAGAATATACTCAATGTCACTATTGGGAAATCTTACATGAGGTGTATTCTAACACAATAAAAAAGAATTCATGCACACACACATACAAAACTATAAATAAAATCACCTTACACATTGGTTGGTGCAGATTTCAGTCTCTAAGGTATTTACATACCTGATGAGTGGTCATTCAGAGGATTTTTGAATTTGTTCACTGAAAAGGAAATCATCATCACAAAGTAAGTTTATCATATTTTAGGAATTATTTCATTGCTGGGAACCCGAATTGTTAGAAACTCACTACTAAAGTGCATAAAAGTCTATATTCTATTTTTTAAAAATTGACCCATAATAGAATGAAAAGGATATCAGGTATCTCATCTATTGCCTACATCTGTTCCTACAAATGTACCTTGTGCCTTCGTGCCAAGGTACAATTCTTGGCAAGGGGCAGTAGTCATGCAAGGAAATCTATACAACAGCGTATTCTAGTATAAAGCAGAGTTACTGCACTTTCTTGGATTTAAAACAAAAGGTTTTGTGTGGGATACAGAGTTATGGGTAAGGTTATTTTAGTACTTGGCTTGTAGATTATTTAAATCCTGGTTGTAAGGACCACTGCCATGTTTTGGATAGAATTCTAAGACAATTTTCAGAATTTTCCACTTGCAGAAATACAATACTATGCCCATTTTGAAAAGAGAAAATATACCCTTATTTGACAAAAGTCAGGAGAGAAGCAAGCTTTGCAAGAAACATGTGTTATTTCCATAAATAACTAAGTCCCACAGGACTTTGATTTGATTTATAAAATACAAATTCACCCACATTTCTAAAAACATGTCTGTTGTGGAATCTGAAGCATAAATAAACATTTCCATGACCTTTATATGCTATTACCTGACTGTCACGGAGAGTCCTGGTGTGGCACTATAGGATAAGCATTCGACCTCAAGGTCAGTTTGAACCAAAAGGTTGGTGGTTCAAATTCATCAGCCGCTCCTCGGAAACCCTATACAGTGTCACTATGAGTTGGAACCAACTGATGGTACTTAACAATAGCAACGTATCACAAAGGGCGTACATACAATTATTTAACACTAGAAGGAGCTCTGGTAGCATAGTGGTTACAAATCAAACAGCAAACCTTAAGGTCAGCAGTTCAAAACTGCCAGCTGTTCCACTGGAGAAAGATGAGGCTTTCTGCTCCCGTAAAGATTTACAGCCTTGGAAACGCTGTACAGGGTCGCATTGAGTCGGAACCGACTCTACAGCGCATGACATGACATGAGGAGAGATTCCTATTTCAGAAAGTACTTCACATCCGATTTAATGGTGAACAATTGGCAAAAGTGACTGCTCCCTGTGGACAGTGGATAGAGCGTTCTGTTGAGAAACCGCAGCAGCAGTTTATCTTGACTTCCACTTCACCCAGTCCTCTGCGCTCCAATCCCTCCCCATTATGCATCTTTTGTGCTCCTCAAAGCTCATCTGGAGTGCCATGAGTAATTAGGACTCCATTCCACCACCGGGGTGTGGAAGAGTTTTGTGGTGATACAAAGAAAAGTGTGAATTTTGTTCCTGGGAACTAGTAATGTTTTGTATTTTCAAAGCTCTGCTTTTAGACGGTTCCAGAATAAGAACATTTGAACAATGTCTTATCTTTTCATCATCATTGTAGCGGAAAAATACTAGCTTGAGGACGTGGGCTGCTGAAAGCTGTCAGAGGCTGCCTACCTCGAGTATTTGGTGATGACGTTAGATGCTTTCTGAAACCCATATTCAGATCTGACTCAATGTGGGGAGAAGCCAGAAATACTAGGGCATTTTAGGGGGAAAAAAAGAGAGAGAGAGAGAAAGAGCAGCAGGGGAGAACCCAAGAGCCAAGAAAGCTTTGTTTCAAACCTGAGGAGCAGGAGACATAACCAGGTAAAGATACAAAAGACATGAAAAATACACATCTTCCCCAGAAAGTTACAAAGGCTATGTAAAGGAGGACCCATGCCAAGTCCTATTCATTGACACTTTGAGGCCTGTGATTTGTCTAAAGGTGGGAGGGTCAGGGAGCTTGAGAAGAAGGCAAGGCCCACGTAGGCGCGCGCCACAGTGAAAACTTTGCCTCTCCCTCCCTCCCTTCCTGTGAGTTTATTAGGCAGGCTGGCAAATTGGTGTGCAAAGAATAGCTTTACTGGAGTAACAGCTGGGTACACGGCAAATGACACAATTTTGCAGGCGCACACACGGATCTGCAGTTGTACAGAAATGGAAATGATACAATGCAAAGAGTTCCATGGTGTCAGCTTTGGACCAAGCGCTTGTCTAGCCACTCACAGTTTCAAGAAAGGTTTTATTTGGACTCTGTCTTTGCAGCCTGCAGTTCCTAGCTGCCATCCCTGGCACGGAGGTGGTGTTTACTCACCCATGTGAAGAGGACGTTTTAACTCTCCATCTCCCCCTGCAGCGTGCAATATTGATTTTCTGCTGTGGGGAGACAGAAAGACCTTTCTTCAAAGTACTTTTGGATCTAAAATCAACTGTGGACCAGGCTTTGCATGCAAGGACCTGCATTGGGGAAACACAGAATCTCTTTCTGGATCGCAAATTGTGCAATTTACTAGTAACAACAAGTTCATGCTTTACTGTTAATTGTTCAGGAAAAACCAACAGATTGAAGCAGTTTCATCACTTGATTAGTTTAAACAAGTCTGGATAATTAGGCTGGCTAATTAATACCTGTGTCTATTGTGCCATTTGAGCTGAAGGTACCAGTTCAAAAATGTAGAAATAATTTCTCTATAAAAGTGGGCAGGAGGCATATTTCCATGGGATTTCACCTTGAATATGCAAATGGATCCTCTTTTGAAATGAGATTTTGCACAAAAAAAAAAGAGGGATAATTGTAAATTCTGCAATTTGGAACGGGTTTTTTAGAGGAGATTATGGAAGCCCTGATCCTGCCTTGCAGGCATAAAAGGCTTACTTACCAGCAGCATCTTAGAAAGGAAAACAAAGCAAATAGCAGAACTATCCCTTGTTATAAAGTATCTCAGTTGATGGAATTTGTAGATTTGATAAAGCAGAGAATTAGTCTTTTATTGTCTTGAAATTAAGTGCTCAGGTTCAATGGTTCCCCATTGCTTGCCAAATTAAGTACAGATTCCTTTGCCTGGCCTTGACCCACATACACACCTACAGGCCAAGTGTGAGATTGCAACCTACTTTTAACAGATGTAAATGACCATTCTGGGCTCCTGGTGTGGCGCAGTAGGATCTGCACTATCCTGCAAGCCACAAGGTCGACGGTTCAAACTCCTCAGCTGCTCCTCAGTAACCTTATGCAGGGTCACTATGAATCAGAACCGACTCTACAGCACTTAACAACATAGTTATACAGGGGAGTCATGGTGTGGCACTGTAGGATAAGCGCAGGACTACAAGGTTGGTTTGAACCACAAGGTCTTCGGTTCAAACTCTCCAGTTGCTTTTCAGAAACCCTAATACTGGGTCTGTATGGATTGGAACTGACTTAATGGCATTTAATTACAATAACAAGTAGTTTTCAGAGTCCTGGTATGTCGCTGTAGAACGAGCACAGGACTGCTAACTGCAAAATCAGTAGTTCAAACCCACTAGCTGCTCCTTCATCCACTCCTCCAGGGTCACTGTGAGCTGAGTATTTAACAACAACCAAGTACTCAGAAGTAGGGGAAATTCCTGAAGCCTGGGGGGAGAAAGCCCTGATGTGGTGCTGTAGGATAAGCACTAGACTGGTAACTGCAAGGTTGGCAGTTCAAACCCGCTAGCTGCTCTCAGAAAACCTATACAGGATTGTTGTGAGTTGGAACCAACTCAGCAGCACACAGTTACAACAGTTAGCACACGCAGCTGCTAACTAAAAGGTTGAATATTCAAGTATACTCAAAAGGAAGACCTAGAAATCTACTTCCGGAAAACTATCCATTGAAAACCACGTGAAGCACGGTTCTCTGACACACACATGGTCACAGTGAGTCAGAGTCAACTTCCTAGCAACTGTTTAGAGTGAAAAGAAAGGACATGCTGTTTATAACAATGAAGAAATGATTTATTGATTCATTAGTGATACATTTCTCAAGGTTCTGCATGATGAATGGTATTCAAAAAAACTTTAAAACTAGAAAATCTACCATCAATAAGTTGTTGGTAGTTTCAAGTACTGGCAGTAGAAACATTAATTCACTTCAGAGGGAGCACATCTTTATTTTGTAAGCAACCAACTTTGGTGGGGTCTTTAGTTTTGTAGATGTAGAGTAGATTTGGATAGAAGCCCAGGTTGGTTCTCAGAGGAAAGATACTTAACTTTGAGGAAAGGTGCTTGAAGCAACTGGACCTTTGCATTTCAGGTTCAATGCTCTATAATATGTCTGCTGGGCTGCAATGACTGTGAGCTGAGGGCTCAAGAAGAAGCTGATTTTGAGGAGGTGGAGGGTCTAGACTGGTGGCCAGAGCCATCATCAACATTAGAAGTAGGCACAGGGCTTGGCTGACACCAGGACACCTCCTGGTTGAGGAATGTCACCATGTGTGTATGTGTGTGTGTGTGACTCAGAGCTCTGTCAACAGCAACACAGTGGCTTTGGAAGTCCAGACTCGTTAGCAAGGTGTGAGAACTGCTGTGTGAAAGACTGAGACAGATTTTCGTTCTGGATCTTCCTTGCACCTCGAGAAAGCATAGCTAGGGTAGCACATTCCTCATCATCAGAGCAGGACCACAAATGGCAGAACTGATCAGGATTGCTAGAGAGCCTGGTTAAGACCCCACAACTTCCTAGCCCACTGAAATTCTTACCTTGTAGTGGAGAGGTAATGGAGTATTCTGGTGAGGAAGAAGCACGTTACCAGGCTAAAGGGAAATGTTGTTAAGTGCTGTTGATTCAGTTCCAATCCATAGTGACTCTGAGTAGGATTTCTGAGGAGTGGCTGGCATGTTTGAACCGCCAACTTTGCAGTTAGCAGTCCAGTGCTTATCCAACAGTGCCACACCAGGACTCCAAGTGGAATAGGGGTCTAAACTGATTAGTTTTAAAAACAAAAATGAAACATGTTCTTATCTAAGCCTGGGAAACATGATGTGCTGGTCACACAATATAGATTCTTCCAACTTGGTAATGGGATAATAAATTTATCACAAAAACTAAGGTCCAATGTAATATGTAAGGAGCTCTGGTAGTATAGTGGTTACAAATTGGGCTGCTAACCTCAGGGTCAGCAGTTTGAAATACCAGCTGTTCCCCAGGAGAAAGATGAAGCTTTCTGTTCCCATAAAGATTTACAGCCTCAGAAACCCTGTGCAGGGTCACTATGAACTGATTCCATGGTACATAACCACCACCAGTGTAGTAGGTGGTATGTGTCATAAGGAGGATGCAAACAAGGAGATTTAAGGGTTCTGAGGAACAAAAGTTCACAGACACCTGGGTGACCATGACAAGGACATTCCAGATAGAAGGAATGGCAAGAAGAGTTTCAGAGGAAAGAAAGAAATTAAAACTAGGATAGCAATGGGCCTGCAAGAAAGGAGTAGACAATGGGGAACAGACTCAGCTGACTTGGACTTAAATGGAGGGTGACGATATCAGTGAGGTTTCTGTACACAGGAATGGCATAAAGACCCTGGTGCTACTGATTGGGTACAGCACGGATTGCGGGTAGATTTTGCAAGTGACAGTGAGAAGCAAGGCAATTTGGCTGATGGGTAGTAGTATAAAAACCATTCTAGATCTGTCCAGATTGGCACACTTTTCAGCCACTCCTCCTCTTGAATGACCCTGAAGTCCTTGGAAAATAAAACAGTAAGGGCTATAGATGTGTGTAGTTGTGCCTTTGTGTGTGTGTGTGTGTGAAGAATTCTCACAGGTTTGATTTGTAGTTTTGAAAAGTAACTTTGGCCTCAGATGGATTGGAAGAAACAAGACTCTGTGTAGGGAAGGCAGTTTAGCATGGAGGTGCTGTCAAAGTTGGGGAAATGCATAGGAGTTCAAGCCAGAGAAAGGGGAACTCCAGCAAGTGCCATGTGATGTGGGCCCTAGGGGAGGAAGAGGCCTTCAAAAGCTAGAAGACTGGGTTGAGTATACTTAAACCAATGCATGGAAGGAAAAGGCACACAATGCCAGACAGTTTGTGAAGGAGACTAGTAAGAAAAACTTGGGCGGTATCTAAGTGGTAAATGTCAGGTGAGGGAATCCGTATGTAATCAGGTGGGGTGAAGGGTGGGGCAGTGGGGAAGAGGTCAGTGAAAGCTGGCCTTTTGAATAGCAGAGTGATATGATTAGAGCTGTCCTCCAGGAAGACTAACATAATAAAGGAGAAGGCTGCAGGAAAAACAACGGAAGGCTAATAGCTATTGGAGGGCTGAAGCTGTAACAATTGAAAACCAACACCAAACCAAGTCCCGCAGGCATGGAATCAATTCTGACTCACAGAGACCCTATAAGGCAGAGAAGAACTGTCTCTTTGGTTTTCTAGACTGTAAATCTTTATGGGAGAAGACAGCCTCATCTTTCTCTAGAGGGTGAGTGGCTGGTGGGTTTGAACCACTGATCTGTTGGCCCAATGCTTAACTCACAGCACCACCAGGGCTCCTTAACAATTGAAAAGTAGGGTCATATTTTAAAGGTTTTACAGAATCACCATCTAGGATAATTAATTTGAGTAGGGTGAAGAGGCATGGGAGGGAGAAAAGCACATATCCATATATCCCGAAAGTGTGACTGAAAAAAGGAAAGCTAAGCTCTGGTAGCGTAGTGGTTACGATCGGGCTGCTAATCTCAGGGTCAGCAGTTCGAAACTACCAGCTGTTCCATGGGAGAAACATGAGGCTTTCTGCTCCTGTAAAGTTTCACAGCCTCGGCAACCCTGTACAGGGTCACTATGAGTTGGAACCAACTCCACTGTGCATAAAAACAACAACAATACTATCAGAAAGGAGAGAAACGTTTTTGGAAGACAAGGTCATGATTCCACCTTCAGACATTTTGAGTTTAACTAGCTGGTGAGATAATCTGGTGAGACTCTTTAGGATCCAGCTAGAAACATGATCTGGAAGTTAGGAAGGGGGTCAGAATCAGAAACATGTATTTGTTTATAAATGGCTGTCTTGGTAAGGGGTACCTGGGATATGTCTCTTGCTGGAGTCTTGAGCATTCTAGGCAAATACCACTCACATTTTGATTGGAAAAAAGAGTTTCACTTTGGCTCTTTTTGAGACCAACCCAGTTAATGGGGAAATCACTGAGCCTCATTCTGCTTTGGTTTCTTTAACTATAAATTTATCTATAATATGAGGATTCTTGGTTAGCTAAATTGATACCCAGGAAATACCTGGCTGGGCTGCTATTGTACCTGCTGGGACCTGTTAGTGGAAGTTCAGTCCTCTTCTAGACATTTCTTGGGGCTGTAGATATCTGAACAACCTCTTGACCCCACCTAAAATCTCACACAAACAAACTCACCTTTTCTTCTGCCAGCATAAGCTGCATCTCCCTACCATAGTTTTCTTCCATCATCTTCAAGACTGAAGAACTGGACATGGAAAGAATTTTCTGCTCTGTAAGGAGAAATGTCCCAAGAAAAAATCAGCAGCTACTGAACCCTGGTACAACAGCAGTTTTAAGTGCTTGACTGCTCACCCAAAGGCCTGGAGTTCGAACTCTCTAGACACTCCATGGGAGAAAGATGTGGCAGTCTGAGTTCTATAAAGATTTATAATCTTGGAAACCCCGTGGGGCAGTTCTACTTTGTCCAAAAGTAGAATCAACTCTAGGATGAGTTTGGTTAAACATGTATTAAGGAGCCCTGGTACTTCAGTGGTTAAAGTTCTCAGCTGCTAACCTTTTGGTTCAAACCCGGCATCTGGTCAATGGAATAAATATGTTGTAATCTGCTGCCATAAAGATTTATAATCCTGGGAGCCCCATGGGGCAGCTCTGCCCTGTCCTACAGATTGCAATGAGTTGGAATTGAATCATCAGCACCTAATAGCAACAATAAAATCCTGTGTGGCACAATTGGTTTGCTATCAGCTATTAACCTAAAGATTGGAAGTTTAAACCCATCCAGCAGTGTTGGAGGAGAAGATTGAAAGTGCCATGGGCTGCCTAAAGAACCAACAGATCTATGTTGAAAGAACTGCAGTCAGAGTGCTCCTTGGAAGCCAGGATGGCCAAACTTTGTCTCTCATACTTCGGACATATTGTCAGGAGGGATGAGTCGCTGGAGAAGAATATCATGTTTGATAAGGTGGAGGGTCAAAGAAAAAAGAGGAAGACCCCCAGCGAGATGGATTGATCAAGTGGCAGCATCAGTGGGCTCAAGCGTGGCAACAATTGTGAGGTTGGCCCAGGACCGGTCAGTGTTTTGTTCTGTTGTGCATAGGGTCGCTATGAGTTGGTACTGACTCGATGGTACCTAACAACAACAACAACAGCCATACTATGAAAAAAGTTCTGGCAATTTGCTTCCATAAAGATTACAGAAAAGAAACCCTTAGGGAGCAGTTCTATTATGTTACGCATAAGGTCAACATGAATTAGAATCAATTTGAAGGCAATGGTTTTAGTGTTTTGGCTTAAACTTCTACTAAGCGGTAGAATTGGATCAGGGGTTGTGCATACACATGATCTATGTAGATTAGCTTCTCAACACTCAGGTGAAACAAGCATCATATTTCTTTTTGTTGTTGTTGTTGTTAAATCAAATTATGTCTTTTTTGGCCCTTACCAGCCAGGATTGGTGAGAAATTCAATTTTGGTTCTTGCTATGAAGGTATAATAAGCCTCTTCCCCTTCTTTGAGGGAGTCCCATCATTTTAGGATTTACATAATCCAGTAGACTTGGCAAGGCTTTCTGGTCTTTAATCTGTTGCTATTAGGATGCTTATTTTGTGTCCCATCTTTCTTTGTCAACTTAGTTCCTGGGATGTTGCCCAGGATTCTCAGTCCCCAGGTGCTTAGTTAAAAGTCTGAGATTTCCATCAGGTACCCCCATAGGCTCCTGCCAGCTTTGGAAGCAGGTTTCTTCTCCCCATACATGGCTTCCCTCCAAGTTCCCAGTCTACACTGCAGAATTTGGAGAAAGGAGTTTCCCCTTGCTCCTCAGTGCACGAGCTTCCTCTCCATTCCTTCTCCATAACTCCCCTCCAAACTCCCATTCCACCAGACAGGCCTCAGGGGTTTGTGTTCAGAGCAGCTCATGAAACCAAAGACTTTTGTCCCCAGGAGCCATGGAGTCAAATGCCTGTCACCCTGGGACATAGAAGAAAGAGAAAGAAATAAAATCATCTTTTCAATTTCTGGAATTATTTACAACAGTAAGGCAAAAATGAATATACCAATATATTATCTTGCCATATGCTTATCCCCTCTAATCTCTCAAATAACAGCATGAGATAGGCATTGTTATTTCCATTTTCAGGAAGAGTTGATTCATTCAATAAATAGTAAGTATTTTTATCTGCCCTATGGTTGTCTAGACCCAGGTGTTGAAAGCAGTGAAACAGGGAGCAAGACAGACAAAATGAGGACACCAAGTCTCAGAAAGTAAATAACTTGCTTGCAATCACATAATGTTCTTGTTTTTTAAAGTGCCATTGAGCTCATTCCAACTCATAGCAGCTTGTGGGTTTGAACTGCCGACCTTGTGGTTAGCAGTCCAGTGTTTATCCTACAGTGCCATAGTGCATGTATGGAAAAGCTAGAACTGAACCCCAGTTCTGTCTTTCTTCAAAGTCTACATATGTTTCATCATACTTTGCTGTTATTACAATTGAGATGACTCTGCAAAGCGCTCCTTGGTCTTGCAGAGGTGTTGTGAGGATAAATGTGCTGTCCTATGTAGTTGTAATTGTAATCGTTTTTGTTATTGGTGTCATCGGGTCAGTTCACACTCACAGTGACCCTGTATAGGGTTTCCAAGGACTAGCTGGTGGGTTTGAATTGTCGACCTTGTGATTCACAGTCCAGTGCTGACCCTACAGTGCCATGCCAGTTTATTGTCATAATCATTGATTACTTACAATGTCCCAGGCAACATAAAAGTCTGTAGTATTTTACTTAATTCTCACAAGTTACCAACGTTAACATTTTTCAGTTCAAGGACACTGAAAATTTAAGTGTTAAGTGCCTTGTCACAGTCTAGAAAGTAAGTAAGCCAAACTGAACTTTAGTTGTATCCTATTCCAGTCTGGGTCTTGAAGGAACCCTTTTCCTCCTAATCGTTCTAAGGTCTTATCTTTGGAATAATATTAAGTGCCTCCTCTCCCCCAGTTTGTTCCTGCCTCAGGCTGAGTCTGTAGTGGGCAGGTAAGCATGATCAGCTTCTCTTTTCCTTGCCCCAGCATTTTCCCAGTCACCAGCATCTACTGCTTTGGGCTCCTCCAGGCTTGGTCACAGGATAGGGCAGGGAAAGTCTTATTTATAGTTTGGGGTCTTCTGTGGATAGATAGCACCTAACATTATCTCTTTCCCCTCAGGATTCCTGTATAGGTTCCTTGGCGACACTTCAACCTGGACTAGGCTATCAAAGGTCCTTCTGGGAAGCCCCCGTCCTCTCCCAATTTAGACTTTTAGGGTATAAGTCAGGTAATTTTTCCTGCATCCTTGAAATTCCAGAGACTATGTGTTTTGCTTCCAGATGGCTTTTTGCAGTCCCCTCGTTTGGTTTAACATGGATGAGGGGATGGGATCACCTCCTTTCCCACCTCCATGGTGGGTGATTTAGAGAGAAAGTACTCTATCCAAAATGACCTTCGGTATTTGCTGCCTGCCTCTGCAAGCCCCAGGGAACGCCTTACTGTCTTCTACACAGCCTGGAGCGGGAGGTGGACCTAAGCTGGAGGAACCAGTTACACAGTGTTTCAGGAAGCCATGCAGAAAATGTAAGCAATAGAACCTCTGCTGAAACCCCTCAAAATTAGTGTTACGTAACATCCTACCATCTACAAGTTTACAGTGGCTCCTGACAGTCCTTAATGAGGCTGAGATTACAGGTTCTGGAATCAAATTGTTCCGGTTTGAATCTCTGCTCCTTTATTCACTAGTTAACTGACTGAAGAGAATATAATGACCTCTCTATATCTCCATTTTCTCCGTATTTCCATCTGTGAAATGGGAATTCTCAAGCACCAAACCCATAAAGTTAGAGGAATAAACGAGACACCGTGTGTAAACTGGAGCAGAGCAGCTGATGCACTTAATGTTCCGTAACTACAACCTGTTATTAGCCTCACTGCTTCTTCTGTATACCACCTTACAAAACAGACTAAAGATGGACACTTCTGATTGCTTCTGAGTTTAGAGCACAGGTTTTTGTAAAACCCAAGCTGACCAGGCAAGAAGAGAGGTAATATAGATGCAATTTCCTTTAGAGTTACAGCTTAGTTTGCTGAAGGATGCCATAACTTTTTTATCCTTCAAGAAAGGTTCCTGCCTAGTTTAGCTGCTGCATGTCTCCCAATGTGGTCTGTATTTTTTAGTGCTGGATGGAAGTTAAGTTGCAGGTAATTTACAGAACCACCCTGACTCTAATCTGGATTCTGAACAGCTAGTGTAAGTGATTTGATTCTTCTGTGCCTGCAAGTTCTAAAAAGAGCTCTGGTAGCATAGTGGGTTATGCATTCAGCTGCTAACTGGAAGTCAGCTGTTTGAATCCAACAGCTGCTCTGGGTGAGAAAAATGAGGCTTTTTGCTCCCATAAAGATTTCTTGTCTGGGAAACCCTATACAAGGTTGTTATTAGTTGGAATCAACTTGGAGGCATACAATCACCACCACACGCCCTCACATAAAAAAAAAAAAAAAAAAATAATAGTGTTTATATATATATATACATATCACATCATAATATTGTTGTGAATATCAAGATAATGTAAATAAAGGGCCAGATATAAAGATTGTCTCAATGAACAGTGGCAACCTTATGGCTTGGTTTTGGAAAGCAAACAAAAATAAAAACCAAACCATATGGTGGTGTTAGTGTGCCATTGAGTCAATTCTGAATCATAGCGACTCTGTATAGGGTTTCCAAAGCTGTAAATCTTCACCGGAGAAGAAAGCCTCATCTTTTTCAAATCCAGAGCAGCTGGTGAATTTGAACTGCTGACCTTGAGGTTAGCAGCCCAATGCATACATAGCCCACTTTGCTACCAGGGCTCCTGAGCCATATAGTAGATGATGCTTGGTTATCAGTCATGGATTAGAAACAAAATCTACTTGACTTCAGAGTTTGAACTAATCTCCCCAAGTAGATGGGATATTGCTACATAAAACCTTGAACACATTAGATTTTAAGCACATAATCTGAAAAGTAGATTTAGCAATTGTGGGAAGAGGGCATCAGTGTTAGAAACCATGAGAGCTCATGGGGTTCAAAACTTCTCCAGGAGAATGGTCTCCTTTCCTCCTGGACTCTACCAAATGTTCTTTTCATTTGCTTTGCAAAGTATGACCCTATATGAGTTAGAATTAAACTTATTCTAAAGTGCCTTTCCCTGATTCCAAATCCTTGGAATTCTAACTACAAGCTTACTCCTGTTCAGACTAAGATACTTATTTGGATCCCATTGCTAGCTGTGCTCAGTTCTCTTTAGCATATCTTCATCCTCAGGACATCATGGGACTGTTTCTGGAATACTTGATAAGGATATTGAGCCAGACACTGACTCTACTGTTGCAAAGAAGAAATGGAAGTGTTGGAGTAATACTTCCACTCTGGAGACAGTCCACTGAAGCTGTGGTCTCTAGTGAATTGAGTCTAGGCTGGTTGGCACCAATATTTGTTAAACTCCAATATGCACTGATCTTATCCACTTTCAAGCAATAGTTTTTGAGCCTTTACCTGGGCTGATTGTGGCTGAGTGGTTTATCCAAGGGCCACGATGATTCTATGTCCCTGTTGTTTTGGTGTCTGGAGATCTTCAATCTAGCAGCTAGCTTCAGCTGGTATTACCTCCTGCTGGTGTGGTCTCCCACGGTCACCAGTGTGTTGGCTGCCCAAGGATCACAGTGCCTTTGGATGCCAATGGTACTTGAGTATCTCTCCCTCTCTCTTTCATAATTGTCTTCCTTGAATCCTTTCTCTACTTTGGTGGTGATGTGCCTTGGAGTTGGTTGCGACTCATAGTGACCCTGTGCAGGGTTTCCAAGGCCATAAATCTTTACAGGAGCAGAAAACCTTATTTTCTCCTGTGAAGCAGCTGGTAGTTTCGAACTGCTGACCTTGAGGTTCACAGCCTGATTCATAACCGCTACGCTACCAGAGCTCTCTACTTTAGAGTTAACCAAACAATAAGTCAGTTAGGAACTCACATTATTATGGTTATTTGATAGAGACAGAGAAGGAAAAGGTGGGAGGAGAGAGAAATCTCTGTAAAGGATTATCCTAGTACATCAGAGCATTAAAAAATAAAAAACAAAAACATGCATCTGGCCCCACACCAAATTTTCTTTATTAGATTTTTTTCTGAGTGCCCATTTAAGTTTGTTGACTGTTATTTTTATTGAGACGAGTCTTTCCACTTGTATAGTTTGTCCCTTTGTCTCCTAGGTGAAGTGTGAAGCTCACAGTGAAAGCTGATCAGCTCAGGATGAGAGTTGGACAGAGGAGTCATTGAAGACTGGGTAACGAAGTAAGGGTGTTTAGTGTATGGACAAGGAAGGGATTGAGAAGATACAGCACAGAATCTCCAAACAGGGAGAATAGTGATGATAAGGATGTTGCTGATAGTCCCAGTAAGGTCTCAGAACAGGTATAGTCAGCCTGGTTGTACAGGAAAACTGGAAGGAGAAGAGGGTGTGGTCAGCCAGTGTGATACCTGTTTGAGTTACGGTTTTGGGGGGTAAGTTGTAAAGACGAGACAATAATTCAGGTGCGGTGCTCACTAATCAATATAAGGGAGACTGGAGTAATCTGAATATTGACTTGTCATCCACTCCAGGCTTCATTTCAGTCACTATGTTTTGTTTTGTTTCTTCTTCTCTTAGTTGCGTTCAAGTGTCTACTTGACACATCTTACTCCCTTGTTTTTCTCTCCAGTTTAGAACCACACTTGTTCTTGAAATATTGATAGAACTTAACCTCTTTAACCTTGACCTTGATAACTCTAACTGATACTGAATACTAGGATTTGGTCTTTTGAACATCCATCCCAAACTCTATGGTATAACTTCCTCACTGCTGAGGACTCTCTTGCAACTAAATTTCTGGATGTGATTGAGGTTCCATTAATTGAATGAACTCATACACGAGTTGACTATGGAACCGAGGTGAGATGAGAGAGAGATTGGCAGGGACCAACACACCATTTTGCTGACTTAGACTCTGACAAATGCAAAATGGCTCTAGTCAACAGCTCTCTGGGGGAGTAGGTGGCTTCCTATAGCAGCAGCATTGACTTTTCCTCTGGTGGCCAAGGTCGTATGATTCTGGGTGTTGTGAATTGTTCCTGGAAACTCACTCTACAGCTTGCTCCTCCAGCCCTTCCAGGAATGTTGTGAGCCATCTACCACCGGGTCTAAATATTGTTATACTTAAACTAGCTATAGTGGTTTCTGTTGTTTAAAATCATGACTAAGCCAAAACTGAATAAATGATAGTCAACTCTCCTCCTCATTATAACCGGATATCTTCTGGCATTATGTTTTTGTGGCAGTCATTACCAACTGCCATCAACCAACAGCATGGCTCTGACCCATGCTGACTCCAAGCAAACAATAAAATGTTGTCCAGTCCTGCACCATCTTGATGACCATTGGCGTATTTGAGTCCACAGCTACAGCCACTGTCTCAATCCAGCTGAGTTTTCCTTATCTTTGATAACGCTTCACTTTGCTAAACACGATGTCCTTCTTCAGCACTTGGTCAAAGTCTGAGACAATATTCTGTGATAGATTTTAATGAATTTCAGAAGTAGTTTTCCAGGCCTTTCTTTCTAGTCTCTGTTAGTCTGGAAGCTTATCTTCATTATGCGTGACCATGCTAATATTTGAAAAACTAATTGTATAGTTTCCAACATCAGCTACACATAAGCCATCATTGTTTGACAAACTGACAGGCAGAAAGTAGGATATTGTACTGTATTAGATGCAACAAGGAATATGACACAGTCCCTGTCCTTAAGGACTTACTGTCTAGTGGAAGAGACATGATTACAAATGGACATATTTTTTAAGTGCCCAAACACCTTATGTGATCACCAAAGTGCTTTAGAAACCACAGGACAGAGTAGTAACAATGGCTTGACGAGTTCGGAAAGGTATCATTGGAGACATAGCACTTTGCAGAATGGAAAAGAATGAGTAGAAGATCCTGAAATGGGAAAAAAAGGGGAGGGAGTAGAATGGGAGAAGAAAGACATTTATAGTGGTTGTTAAGTGTTGTGGAGTCAATTCTGACTCATAGCAGCTCTGTGTAGGGTTTCCAAGGAGCAGCTAGTGGGTTTAAACTACTGACCTTGAGGTTAACAGTCTAGTGCTTATCCTACAGCACCACCTCAGCAGCTAGTGGGTTTAAACTACTGACCTTGAGGTTAACAGTCTAGTGCTTATCCTACAGCACCACCTCAGCATTTGCAAAGGGACCAGAAAAACAAACGAACAGAAATAAAATACTTCCATCAAGCTGATCCAGACTCACAATGATGAGGGAATTACTTGCTAAGTGAATTTAGTGAGAGGTCAGGCTATGAACTGTGCTATCTAGGATTATGAGGCTATTTTGGGATGTCTGTGGGTTATTGTCCCTGTAAGAGAGTAGAACTGTTCCTTAGGGTTTCTGAGATGGTAAATCTTTATGGGAGCAGACAGCTTCATCTTTCTCCCATGGAGTGGCTGATGGGTTTGAACCACCAACATTGAGGTTAGCAGCCCAACACTTAACTTATTTCCCCACCTGGAAGAAGGTTAAGAACAGAGGTGTGAAAGTGCTACTGTGTTCAGAGAAACATGAAAGGCTAGGTGTGAGGGGCTGAGATTCATGGCTCGGGTCCAGAGTGGTGGTGGGATGGGGAGGAGAGGAGTTCGAACAGGAAGGTTCTGACCAGCTTGTGCAGAACTGCATGCGCCTCATTAGGAAATTTAAATCTATCATCCAGTGATAGTGAATCAGCAGGGATTAAAAGCAAGAGAATAAAAAGAAACAATTTTTGTTCATAAAGCAAATCTATCATTAGTGTGGAGAATACAATGGAAAGTGAAGTGTCTTCAAAGGCAAATAATAAAGGTTTGTGTTTTTTTTTTCCTTAAAAAAAAAAAAGATGAACAATGATGAGGGTTACAGTAGAGACCAAGAGGAGGAGCAGAATTCAGAATATATTTCTGTTATAAACATCTGCAGGATCAGTCAGGAGAAAAAGAAGGAAACTAAGTTTCTAGCCAGAATATAGGTTTCAGTAGAGTAAGGACAACCCTGTGGCTATCTCCCCAGTATCTGTAATCATGTCTGGGACATAGTAGATGATCAGTAAGTACTTACTAAGTGAATGTAGTGAAGGTTAGGCTATGAACTGCACTATCTAGGATTATGAGGCTATTTTGGTATGTCTGTGGATTATCCGCAGTTCACACGCTCGGCTGCTAACTGAAAGGTTTGAAGTTGGAGTCTACCTAGTGGTGTTTTGAAAGAAAAGCTTGATGAACTACTTCTGAAAAATCAGCCTTTAGAAACTTTAGGAAGCAGAGGAATCCCTGGGAGATGCAAATGGGTAACATGGTACAAATGGTCCAACGGAAAGGTTGGAGGTTCAAGACTACCCAGAGACACTTGGAAAGAAAGGCCTAGGAATTTACTTCCCAAAAATCAGCCATTGAAAAACCTGTGGAACATAGTTCTCTGCTTACACACCTGGGTCACCATGAGGCAGAATCAAATCAAGAGCAGCTGGTTTTGGTGGCTTATCCAAGTACAAGTATTGGAGATGAACCAGAATCACTTAGCTTGTCAAGGGATATTAACTCACGTTAATCATAAGAGCAAGCATGTTTTCAGCTCTTTTTATGTGTTGGGCTCAGTGCTAGAGTCTTGTTCACTTAGATTTGGCTTCATATATGTCTGACCTCATAGCTGGATCTCTTACCTCTTAAGAACACTCCTCTTAGTACACACACAGGTCCTGGCTCTAGTGAAGGGATGTTGCCAGCATGCTTGGTCATGAGTGACTTAATTTTTAAACTCTTAGTGGCTTTTTATGCTACATGGCCCACTGGGTTATCTACAGGGTGTACGGAAAGTTTAGAACCCAAAGTTACATTATCACAGCTTCTCCAGGGCTGGGTCCCCAAAACACCCTTACCTCTGACCTTACTGACATTGTGAACTTGCACAGGAAACCCAACCTTTTTAGAAACAATGGTGAACACATGAAATGATAATCATCAGAAATGAACCCACAAATTAGGGCCCAGTGGTGTAATGAAGGGATTTAGTTTAAGAGAATCCAGATTTGAATTTGATCTGTGACTTGTCAACTGGCTTTGGGTAAGTTATTTCAATGTTGTACACATCTTTTTTTTTTTCTCTTCTGAGTTTTAATATGGGGCTGGAAATAGACACCAGGCAGAGCTATGATGAATATGTGAGATATTTTCAGTACAGCACTAGAAAAGTGAATGCCACGTAGGACTTAAATAGTAGGTTTTACATTATTGCGTTATTATTAGTGGAGGAATGGAAGACAATCAATCTCTCTTACATTTATTTTTACTAAGCTAGTCTCTGTATTTTTGCTTTTATATGTTCGTTCCTAGTCACTTGAGACATGTGACGCAACTTGGGATAAGTTTACCACTGCCACCATCACGCACCCTGGAGACATTGTCTGGAGACATTTTTGTTGTTACAGTATTGAGGATAGGGAATGTATGTGCTACTGGTACCAACAAGCGTAGTATAGTGGGTTACGAGTTGGGCTGTTGGGCTGCTAACCACGAGATAAGCAGTTCGAATCTACCGCCTGCTCCATAGGTGAACAATGATGCTTTCTGCTCCAGTAAAAATGTGCAGCCTCAGAAACCCTATACAGGTTGCAATGTGTCAGAACAGCCTTGAAAGCATACAACTAAGCACCACGACTGGCACCTAGAGGGTATAGGTCAGGAATGCTGCTTAACATCCTACCATGCACAGGACAGCTCTCTAGGACAAAGTATTCTTTAGCCTACAGTGCCCAGGGTGAGTTGAGAAGCCCTACTGCAGAAGAAAGCAGTGACAAAATGAAGCCAGTAGGAAAAATGGTGACAGGTGACACAAGGAAGGGAATGTCTTTCTTCATGTTTATGTTGTCCAAGTTCACCTGGTAGACCTTTTAAAAGCCTCTGTGTGAGTGGAATACAAACAGATTGGGGCAGCCAACAGGACCAGTGGTCTCCAGCATATCCCTGCCTCCATATCAAATAAGGGAGAGGGCCTGGTGTCTGCCTCTTTGTTCCAGAATGTTGCCGGGACTCTATGTGGTCAGCCTTGGTAGTGTGCAAACAAGACTTTGGCTAGTTTTTCTGAACTAATAATTGGGTTACCTGGTCTAACAACCATGAATGTATTTATGGAGACAAAGGGACAAGGCTTTTGGAACTGGGGATAAGCCTGGAGTACTTCATTATGTCTTTGGAAGAAATAAGACTAAATGAACCCTGGAATCCAGGCTCAAACTTCAGCGTACTGAGTACTGGATGCCTAATGGTAAGATGTCCCTACACTGCTCTGAGCCTCTATTTCTTAATTTGTAAAATTAAATGAATGATTCTTAAATCAAAGGCTCAGGATTAATTACATGAAGCACGTGAAAGTCCTTTGTAAATTGAAAATCCAATCAACTAGCTATTATTTAGTGTGTTTGTGGCACTGTGGTTAATGTGCCAGACTGCAAAGCCATTTGAACTGCAAGCTCACCAGCTGCTCTTCGAAAACCCTGTACAGGGTTGGAACCAACTCGACAGCACTTAACAACAACAACAACAAAGGAACAATAGTAGTAACATATTCAA
>NW_006408519.1:4936799-4944035 GCF_000296735.1 Chrysochloris asiatica
GTCAGAGAAAAAGAGGAAGATCCCCAGCGAGATGTCTCGGAGGAAGTGCAACCAGAGTCTTCATTAGAAGCAAGGATGGAGAGACCTTGTGTCTTCGGACATGTTATCAGGAGCGACTAGGACACCATGCTTAGAAAAGTGGAGGGACATCAAAAAAGAGGAAGAGCCCCAACAATGGATCGACACAGTAGCAGCAACACTGGGCTCGAATGTAACAACGATAGGGTAGCTATGAGTTGGAACTGACTCGCTAGCATCTAACAACAACATCCCACTGTTGGTTTATCACATCAGTTAACATCAAGGGAGAGCATCACATAACTGCCAAGTCACTGAGAATCCTGGTCCAGCCAAGCTGACACGTATTTTGGGGGGACACAATTCAATCCATGACACAGTGAGTTTGTTCCTCCGCCCCCCTACACACACACACACACACACACACACCATACACACATGTGAAGCACAGGTGTAAAGGATCCCAGCTTTCAGGCTAACTGAATTCAAGAATAAAGATAGAAATTGATTCTGAAGTTCACATTATTCTATGGTAAATTGATAATTCTGATTGGATACATTTTGGGTCACTTTTGATAAACAGAAGGTCCTGTCTTTGATTAAGATAAAATTTGTACATAATATTCCTGAGCTTTTTGTGTGTGTGTTTGTGCATGTGACTTATCTTAGAACAGAAAACTTTTGAAAAGGCCCTGTGATATCTTAGGGTACAAGTCTTCTTAGAAATGCAGATCTCTTCTAGGATTGATTGCTCCCTGTCAGTGTTTAGCTAAATTTTACTATTTTCACATGTTGTTTCTGTTGCTAAATACTGTTGAGTCAGTTTCAACTCATAGTAATCCTGTGTAGGGTGTTTGAGGAGTTCCTGGTGGGTTTGAAATGCTAACGTTATGGTTAGCAGTCCAGTGCTTAGCCCACAGCACCATATCAGAACGCTTGAATAAATATTTGTTAAAGGAATGGAGGAAGAAATGAAGAAATGCATGTAGAGTAGTTATCAGAGTGCCTGGCTCATCATAAAACCTGAAAACCAAGTTCCTGGCTGTTGAGTAGATGCCAACTCACAGTGACCCTGGGACAGAGAAGAACTGTTGCTGAGGGTCTCCAAGGCTGCCATCCTCATGGAAGCCGCCTGCCATGTCTTTCTCCCACAGAGTGGCCCATGGGTTCTAACTGCCCGCCCTTTTGATTAGCAGCCAAGCTCCTGACCACTGTCCACCAAGGTGCCTTATAATAGGTGCTCAATAAAAGACAGTTGCTTGGCTTTGTAAATGATGAGGTGCTATGTGTGAGAATTATTAAGGATTCTTCAGAGGCATGTGCTGTGGAGCTTGAAGAAGACACTAGAGACATTTATTCTATGGCCTTCAGAGATCATCTTTGTTCTCTTGGTTAAGGGGACAGAGCATTGGAGCAGCCTCTATTCTCCTTGCTCTTCTGTTGAACACAGGCATGAGGCATGAAATCGTGGCATAAAATTTCAGTGACGTGGATTGAAGCCACATCTCTAGGGAGGCTGAGTAGAAAGTGCTAAGGACCCTGCATCCCTGGCAGCGTAATGGAGCCACCAAATCAGCCCTGCCAAGTTCTAGGTCTGTACCTCTGTTTAGATCATCTATGGAACCTATGGATTCTATGGAGTCTATGCTGTGGGTTAATGTGCTGGACTGTAAAGTCGGTTTGAACAGTAAACTGGTGGTTCTAGCTCACCAGCAAATCCTTGGAAACCCTATATAGGATCGCTATGGGTTGGATCCACTCAACGCCACTTAACAACAATAAGACACACTATATTGTATTGGATTTTCCATTATGTGCCCTAGACTCAGTCTTAGCACACACCTATATCCCACCACTAAAGGTGGCATAGGAACTCTGGTAACGTAGTGGATTACGAACTAAGCTGCTACTTGCAAGGTCAGCAGTTCGAATCTATCAGGAGCTCCACAGGAGAAAGATGAGATTTTTCTGCTCCCATAAAGATTTATAGACTCAGCAATCCTATACAGGGCCAATATGAGTCAGAACTGACTCGACGGCACATAACCACCAACTACCACAAAGGTGGCATCCTAAAAAGTAAGAGCAAAAACATCGCTGTTTTCTATTCACTTACTTTCCAAAAAAAAGTTTGTTTTTGGGGGGCAAACTTTAAGTTACATTGTTATGTACATTATACATGGAGTTACTGTATATTGAGTTTTCCCCTTGTCTCTCATTCTATGTTGTCTTGTTCCTGGTTATCAGAATAATCTACTTAAGAGGAGGGCTTTTTTATTTTTTCTGGAAAAATGACAGTGTGAGCAAACCATTGTTTGATCCTTCCCCACAAATACAGCAATAAGTAACAGTGTTTGACTTGAGGGACCCTGAATCAGGGAGCAGAGGAAAGTAGCGGGGATTGCAGACAGGCAAGAAACAATGAGTTTCGTATGGTGATGAGATGCGGTGAGTGAGAATATTGATAGGCATGTGACGTGGAGTCTGAAGAAGACACTAGAGAAGAGTGTTCTAGGAGCCATGTGGGCCACTGGCTGCTCTGAGCAAGGTTGTTGTTAAGTGCCATCAAATCAGTTCCACTCCATAGTGACCCTGTATAGGGTTTCTAAGGAGCAGCTGGTGAGCTTGAACCACCTTGTGGTTCAAACCTACTATAGTCCAGCGCATTAACCCGCAGTACCACACCAGGACTCTCTGAACTACATTAGTAGCCCCAGAAAAAGAGCCTGTTTCTCTAACCATCACATCCTACCTGTACAAAAAGACAGGACCCCAAATTTCTTGTCTAAAATGAACAAGGCAGGCCTTCCTGGGGTCTCTTTGGAGTGTGCCAGCGCCTCCCTGACCCTGGGCACTGTCAGCTGCAAGTCTACTGTGGAGAGCTAGAGAAGGGTCCCCTGCAATGCAATCTGCTCTCACAGTGGACACTCTCCCTGCCTGCCTGTGCACCCCATAACTTAGACCTTTGAAAACAACAGGACAGACCTCTTGGGGATTCCATTTGGGTCTGTGGCTCCCTCTTTTGATCAATATTGAAGACCGCTGGCTGAGGCTGCCGTGTGCCTCAGCGGAGACTACACTCCCTGTCTGAGTCCTGGTGTGGCACTGTCGGATAAACACTGGACTGCTAATGACAAGGTTGGCAGTTCAAACCTACCAGCCGTTCCTCAGAAACCCTATACAGGGTCGCTATAAGTCTAAACTGACTTGAAGGCACTTAATAACAACAAAGCCCCAGCCAACAGACTATAGGAAGGGCTCTGGTAGCCACAAAACAGAAGTCCCCAATGGTCCATTTGGATTATGGCAGGCAGACACTCACTTATCTGCAAGCCTGCTGCAAATTGCGCAGAAGGGTCTGGCAGTGGAGCTGGTCTCTAGTCAGAACACTACCTGCCTGTGCTTTCTCTGAAGTCCTGCCCAGATATAAGCAGCCCACACAGAACAGGATATATAATTTCAGGTAAAACTGAAGGGCAACCTCTAGCCTTCAAGAGAGTTCATTGAAAACATGATTGCAAATGCAGAAGGGAAAGGAGTAATGACCAGACAGAGGGAGTTGCACCCCCTAGTGGACAGCTTAGTACATGAGCTCTCTCCAGAGTGCTGCTGCTTGCTGGTAGGCAAACCGACTAAAGCTTGTTCTCTGTAGTATTTGGGAGACATTGGATGTTGAAAAAAGAGATGGGGAATTTTTGAATCTCAAACCAGGAAGAAAAAGGAGCTATCACTGAGAGGAAGAGGAAATAATAAGCAAAGGGTGAAGGCTCTGTCAACCCACAAGTTTTTTGTTTTTGTTTTTCAGAAAGTAGTAAGGGCAAAACCACCAACTATTGCAGAAATCTAAGAAAATCAACTTCTTCTAAAAATCCAATGCCCAAATAAAACTACTTACTACAAGACACATAAAAATAGCAGAGAAACAATGGCCCATCCAGATGAACAGGATGGAGGGAGTTAAAGGTCATCTGCTGTTGTTGTTGTTAAGTGCCTTTGAGTCGGTTCCGACCCATAGCGACCCTGTACAGGGTTTCCGAGGGTGTAAATCTTTACGGGAGTAGAAAGCCTCATCTTTCTCCCGCGGAGCGGCTGGTAGTTTCAAAGGTCATCTAGGGATGACCAAAAAAGAAATAAAATGGAACAACATTAGGCATAATGAAAAAAACGAAGGAAAACACAGAGAAAGGGCTATCATAAAGGAAATAAAATGGAAGAACACAATGAATGTCTTTTTAAAAAAGGCTTATAATTAGAAGGTACTGAAATGAGAAACTGAACAGAAGGACTTACCAAGAGACTTAAGCAGGTAGGAGAATGAATCAGCAGATTAAAGGATAAGATAGTTAAAATTACAGACGCTGAAGAACAGTAAGAATGGAGGTTCAAGAGGGCTGAGGGCTAGTTAATGGAATTATAAGGCAACAACAAGAGACCAAACATATGCATCAGAAATCTCCCCCAATCTAGAGAAGGACATGAATCTACAAATCCAAGAAGCTCAAAGAACCCCAAGCAGGATAAACCCAAACTATATCTACACTAAGACACATCACAGGTAAGCTTTCCAAAAGTAAACATAAAGAGAAAAATCCTGAAATTAATTGCAGAGAGAAGTAAACAGTCCCATACAAAGGATCCCCAGTAAGATTTAGGGCCAATTTCCCACAGAAACATTGGAGGCCACAAGGCAATCAAATTATATATTTGAAGTGCTGGAAACAAAAACAAGAAATAAAACTGTTAAGTGATGGAGGCAGGGGAAGACACAGGGAGGAATGCGAGAATGTAAGGGATCAGAGGTAACTACTGTTATGGGCACAGCCTGCAAAACAGTGGTCCACAGGGAGCTAGATACATGGACAGATCCACAGGCTGAATGGACGAGGGAGGGAGATTTGACAGAGGGTATCTGTACATGGGTATTTACCATTTTTGCAAACGTATCTATAAATATGGTGGAGCATTGTTGTTAGGTGCCATCAAGTCAGCTACGACTCAAAGTGCCCGTATGTATACAGAATGAAACACTGCCCAGTCCTGTACTATCATCAAAATTATTGTTAGACTTGAGCCCATTGCTGCTGCCACTGTACCTATCCATGTTGGGGTCTTCCTCTTTTTCGCTGACCCTCCACTTTACCAAGGATGATGTCCTTCTCCAGGGATGGGTCCCTCCTGATAACAAGTCTGGAGTATGAAAGACCAAGTCTTGCCATCTTTGCTTCTAATAAGCATTCTGGCTGTACTTTCAACACAGATTTGTTTGTTATTCTGGCAGCCCATGATACTTTCAGTATTCTTCTCTAACACTATAACTGAAAGGCATCAATTCTTTTAAGACTTTCTTTATTCATTGTCCAACGTTCACATGCATCTGGGGCGACTGAAAATACCATGGTTTGGGTCAAAGCATACTTTAGTCTTCAAACTTGATATGTTTGCTCTTGAACACTTTAAAGAGGTCCTTTGCAATAGAGTCAACTAATGCAATATATCGCTTGCTTTCTTAACAGCTGCTTTCATGAGTGTTGACTGTGGATCAATTGTAAAATGAAGTTTTTGACAACTTCAATCTTTTCTCCGTTTATCATGATGTTGTTTTTTGGTCCGTGGTGAGGATATTTGTTTTCTTAACACTGAAATGGAACATGGTGGAGGTGTAAGTGTCGTTGAGTCAGTTCTGACTCATAGCAAACTTGTATAGGGTTTCCAAGGAGCAGTTGGTGGGTTTGAACTGCTAACCTATAGTTAGCAGTTCAGTGATGATCCTATAGTACCACACCAGAGCTCTGAGTTGAGACATTGTTGTTGTTGTTAAGTACTGTCAAGTCAGTTCTGACCTATAATGACCCTGTAGAGGGTTTCTGAGGAGTAGTTGGTGAGCTTGAACCGCCGACCTCATAATTCAAATGACTTTGCAGCTTGGCACATTAACCCACAGCACCACACCACAATTCTGAGTTGAGACATACAAAAGGAAAAATTACGAAAACATCTTAGACATTATCAAACACTGTGAGGGAATGATTTGCTAATCCTGGAGGCTTAGGACCATAATCTTGGGGGACACTAGCCCATAATCATGGGGAAAGTCCTGGTCAGTTGGCAGAATATAGTCCACGAAGACAATGTTCTACATCCTACTTTGGTGAGTTCCGATTGGGGTCTTAAAAGGTCATGAGTAGTCATTTAAGGTGCAACAATTGATCCCTCCCTGTTTAGAAGAAAGAAGAAAGATGAAAACAGAAGACACTTGAAAACAATTAGTTCAATGGACTAATGGACCATAGGAACACCAGTGTCCATGATCCTGAGACTAGAAGAATTAAATGCTTCCCAGCTACCATTACTAATTACTCTGAAAGGAATCAAATTAGAAACTCTTGGATAGATTGGGGAAAAATGTGTAACAAAATCCAAAATACAGGTGGGATCCTGAGACCATGGCCCTTGGTCAACCTTCAGGTCTGGAACCAAAATTCATCCCCGTGACTCAATTTTCAGCCAAGTAATAAATAGACATCTAGAGGGGATACCACCAGCAGTAATATAACGCACACCATAGAATGCCCAACTATTCGAGATCAAAAGGACAGCATTTACTTAAAGACAAAATTCAGAGGGGTGGGGAAAGAAGGAGGACTAGAAACAAGAAAAGCAGTGACGTGGAATATGCAATATTACATTGAGGGAGGGATTTCAATCAAGATGAAACTAAGTGTATGATTTGTTGAGTGTGAAACTGGTGATCTTTTCTGTAAACCTTGACTTACTTCACAATAAAAATTATAAACTAAACAAAAATACTGTCAGCCAAGGATGCTATCGCCAGTGAAATTATTCTTTAAGAATGAGGGTGAAATTAAGACATTTCCAAACAAAAAGAAACTGAGAGTATTCCTATTCACCAGAAGTGGTACTACAAAACATACTAATGGGAGGTCTAAAGAAAGAAAGGAAAAGACACTAGAAAGGAATTCATAGCTACGCATAAAAAGAAAGATCCTTAATAAGAGGAAGCACATGGATAGGTGTGTTGTCATTGTTAGGTGCCATCGAGTCCGTACCAACTCATAGAGACCTTATGCAGAACAGAACGAAACACTGACAGGTCTTGTGACACTCTCACAATCATTGCTATGCTTGAGTCCACTGTGCTGAGAGTCTTCCTCTTCTTTGCTGATCCTTCATTTTTTCCAAGCATGTTATCCTTCTCCA
>NW_006408519.1:4945060-4946034 GCF_000296735.1 Chrysochloris asiatica
TTTCCCGCCAATGTACTGTTGCAGTCATTTTAAAATTATTTTCAGCAAAATTTTACTTGCATGAAATATTAATGATATTGTCTGATGGTTTCCACATTCCATTGCATCACCTCTTTTGGAATGGGCACAAATATGAATCTCTTCCAATCGATTGGCCAGATAGCTGTCTTTCAAATTTTTTGCATAGATGAGTGAGTGTCTCCAGTGAGGCAACAGTTTGTTGAAAGATTTCAATTTGTATACCTGAGCCTTCTTCTTTGCCAATGCCTTCGGTGTACTTTGATGTTATTCCTTCAGTACCATTGGCTCTTGATCATATGCTACTTCTTGAAATGGTTGATCAACTAAAGGGAAGAACATGCTCAGCATTTCTCAAGCTGAGAGAACTAAAGAAAAAATACAAGCCTTGACTTGCAACATTGAAGGATTTTATGGATAAAATATTGAATGATGTAGAAAGCACCAAAAGAATAGGGAAGGAATACACAGATAATGGACACATGTAAGGGCTAGTAATAATGTATTCATGCTTGATCATTTAAAATATTTTGTATTTCTTGATTCTTTAATAGCAAATATATAAAAAGCAAGGATAAAATTATGTTGCAGAGTAAGTGAAATATAAACACATTATCAGTGATAACAACAACAAAAGGGGGAGAACAAAAATAGTGTAGATACAGAATTTTGTTGTTGAAGTTTTTATTGTGAATTGAGTGATAGTTTACATGGGAGAACATCGATTTTACACTCATCGTTTCATTGCAGTGATTACAATCCTCTCCGTGCATCATCATCCACCAGTTATTTGCTTCATTCTCTCTTTGTGTGTGTGTTTGTTGTTGTTGTTGTTGTTTTGAGGGTAAGATGTACACAAAAACACTCAGGAATATATATCATTTAAACAATCAAAGGACACATTCTGCATTCCTGCCTCCTGGCCGCCAGCACACAGCCTTTCTCTTTCCATGAGT
>NW_006408519.1:4946844-4953641 GCF_000296735.1 Chrysochloris asiatica
TGCTTTTTTTGTTGTTGCTGTTAAGTGCAGTCGGTTCCGACCCATAGCAACCCTGTATAGGGTTTCTAAGGAGCAGCTGGTGAGTTTGAACTACTGACCTTGCAGTTCAAAAGACTTTGCAGTCTGACGCATTAGCCCACAGAGCCACACCAGGACTTTAATGCTCTTTTTAGGACTATCGCTATGCGATCAAATTGACAACAGCAACATGAATGATTAGATAGGAACATCAGGGAGTAGGGAGTTTCCGATAATAAGGGGGGAACAACTTAGAAAAGGAGACTGAGAATGGTCCCCAACACAGAGAATATTATATAGTCAGTGGCACTAACTTGTACACGTAGAAACTGTTGCATTAGCGTGTGCTTTGCTGTGCAAAGTCTCACTCTTTTTTGTTTTGTTTTGATTTTGGTGAGGGGAGGGAGGGAGTGGAGCTTAGGGTTGGGACTAAGGCTTGGTATTGGCTAGACCATGGACTTCATTGATGGTTAGGGTAATGGTTGTTGTTGTTAAGTGACTCAAAGCAACACTGTATAGGGTTTCCTAGGAGTAGTTGGTGGGTTTGAACTGCCAACCTTGTGGCTAGTAGTAGTCCAGTACTTAACATACAGTGCCAGTGTTAGGTTATGTTATGATTAGGATTAGGGTTAATGTAAGGGGTAAGGGTTGAGCTACGGCTAGGAGCAAGGCTTGGTCTAGTTTTTAGGGTTGCAGTTAGGTTTATTTTTATTTATTTAAATTTTTTCTTGAAATCTATTTAATTTCTTCTTAATTTGGAAGCTCTGTAACTGGATTAATTCTCTCCCTTAATTTATGGCCTTTTGTTGTTGTAGCTGTACCTCTGGTTCTCTCTTTTCAATCTTAGATGTCCGTCTTTTTTTATTTTCTGTTTATCAGAAAAATGACCTAATTTTGTTGTCATATGCGGACAGCTTTTCTGGATATATGATTTTTGGTTGGCAGTGTTTTCTTGGCTTTGGTTTTGAAACATTTGATTATAACAAATCTTGGTGGTTTTCTTTTGGGGTCTATCCTGTTTGGACTTAGTTTGACATCTTGAATGGCTGTCTTCTCGACTTTCATGATGTTAGGGAAATTTTCTTCTAAGAACTCTCAGACAATATTCTCTGTGGATTTGTTTGTTTGTTTTTGGTCTCTTCCTGTTCTGGAATAATGTAAGTTATTCCTCTTGACAGTGTGTCTCACATAAATCTTAGGCTGTTTTGGGTTTTTTTCTGATTGCTCCTCCAGCATACGATTACTGAGCGAGTTTCCTTCAAGCTCCCTAATTTAGCTTTCTACTGATTCAATTATATTTCTTTGCCTTTCCAGTGTATTATCTATTTCTGTACACAGTGTTAACCTTTTGGGTTTCTAATTGCTGATTTTGTATGGTTCTCATTTTTTCAGTGATCTTGTCGATTAGTTTCCTGATTTCACATGTACTTTTGCCTGTGTTTTCCATGATTTCGTCTGTAGTTTTCTCGATCTGTCTTACAATCTGTTGAAGCTGTCTAATGAGCATTCTCTTAAGTTCCTTATCAGGTAGTTTCAATACCATTTTTGTGTTGTATTTTCTAACTGTTATTTGGTCACGTGTTTGAAGCACTCTGTCTTGTTTCTTGGTGTAAGTGGAAATTGTTTTATCTGAGATATTGTGGTGTCCTATTGATATTTAGTTGGTGATTGTGTTTTCTCAGGCACTCACCACTTGTTTCCTGGTGGATGTGGTAGACACAGCTGTGTATATTCTCAACAATAGCAACAGTAACAACAAAAACAAAAAAAGAAAAAGAAAAAAAAAAGAGAAGGGCTTGCTTTGTCCAGACCACGTTGTATAGAACTCTGTGGGTTCTGCTCAGTTATTTGTTACTGCCCCTGAGGGCTACCTCAATTCAAACACAACTGAGAGAGTAGGAAAATGCCAACACTATCTCTGACTGTTGAGGTTATCTGGATCAGGGTTCCTCAAAGACATATACGAAACTCCTCTAGAAGGGTGAGCTTATAGGGTGATGGGGCATCCTACTGTTCCTTCCACTCGGTACTTCCAATTTGATCTGTATTTTAAAAAGTGTGTTAGAAAAAGTTTCCATGGCTAGAAAATCCTGATTTACAGAAATAAATGAGGTTCAGGAGTCCTGGTATGGTGCTATAGATTAAGGACTGGACTGCAAGGTTGGTTAGAACTGTAAGGTCGGCAGTTCAAACCCACCAGACGCTCCTTGGAAACCATATACAGGGTTACTATGAGTCGGAACAGACTGGAAGGCATTTAACATCAGCAAATAAGGGTCAAGAAGTACCCTGGGTGGTACAAAGGGTTCATGTACTCAGCTGCTACATTAAGGTTGGGAAAGAGTCCACCCAGGTATGGCTCAGAAGAAAACCCTGAATTTCTGAACTTCTGAACTCAGTCACTGAAAATCCTACAGAGGACTCTTCTCCTCTGACCCACACGGGGCCACCAGAAGTCAAAAGTGACTTGGTGGCAACTACCAAAATGATGTCCACAGTGCTTAACCCAACCAATATTAGCTGAGAATTCACTGTGTACAAGACATAACTATAGGTCGAGAATCCAGTCCCCATACTCTCCTAGGTAATGCTGTCCTGGAGCTGAGCAATACGGCAGTCCTGACTACAGGCACTGTGTAGCTACATAGTAGGATAGTGTTCATCCCAGAAGGCACTTTCATTACAGTTGGATGCATGGAAAGAAAAGGGAAGAAATGAAAAATACAATGTGATGTTGTGCAAGACAAATTAAGATAAAAATAAATGTATCAATTCAATATTATGGGATGCTAACAAGACAATGGAGTCCTGATGTGGTGCTGTGGGTAAATGCGCTGGACTGCAAAGTTAGTTTGAACCACAAGGTTGACAGTTCAAGCTCACCAGATAAGTATAAAGAAAGAGAAGTGTTAGAAATGGCTTGGTACAGGAAGTAGCTTTTAAGACCAGCCTTCAAAGAAAACTAAACTTGTGTGGACTAGTATAGGCAATAAAACCTAAATAAATCTTCAGTTTGTACCGACAAATTTATGGTAGGCAAGTCCATAGCTCCTGTTTCACATAAACCTCATATGAAGCAAGTTTATTATCCTTGTTTTACAGATAAGAAAACTGAAAGAAAGAGGTTAAAGAATTTGTCCAAGACCTTTAACAAGTTCCTGGGGGACCAAACCAATTGTGTGAAGTCCATTATGACTCATGGCAACTCCACACGGTCCCAGGAGAACTGTGCTCCATGGGATTTTCAACGGATTGATTTTAGGAGTCAATTAACAAGCCTTTCTTTTGAGGTGCCTTTCAGCCTTATGGTAAGCAGCCCAGCATGATACCCATTTGTGCTACCCAGGGACTCCACCAGGGGGCGACACAGGATGCAAAGTCAGACTTATTTCAGTTAAATCCTCTGCTCTTTACAACTGTAGACGGGAAAGAAGGAAGCAAATATATGAGGACAGTAGTTTGGTGATGATGTGTGCTGTCAAATTAATTCCATGCACTAGGGACCATATAGGATAGAATGGCACAGCCCCGTAGGGCCTCCAAGGCTGGAATCTTTATGGGAACAGATCACCAGCTGATGGGTTTGAACTGCTGATATTTTGGTGAGTAGTGGAGCTCTTAACCATTACACTAGCAGGCTCCTTAAAGGAAATTATTGACTCTGTAATGATCTGCTGTATAAGCTGATTTGAAGATCTAATTATCTAATCATCATGGCTGCCCCCAGAAGCTCACTGTTAAGAATTCCGGCCAAAGTCATCCAGTGAGAAGTAAACTATTGTTGGTATGTGTCATCGAGTTGGTTCAGACTCATAGCGACCCTGTCCAGGTCCAAGGAGAGACTGGTGGGTTTGAACTGCTGACTTTGGAGTTAGCAGTACAGTGCTTATCAAACTAAGCAGCCTGATTTCAAGGCAGAACTTCAAACTGGGTTTCTTCAAGATCGATTTCCTGCTAGGAATTTGTGCTTCCACCGCGGACTAGGGCTGTTGTAGGTTAAACCACAAGGTCAGCAATTTGAACCCACCAGCTGCTTCTCCAGAGAAAGATGAGACTTTCTGTTCTTGTAAAATTTACAGCCTCAGAAACTCTATACAGGGTTGCTATGAGTCGGAACTGACTGACTGCATGCAACACCAATAACAATCCCAGATACATGGAATCAGAATCCACACTTCCACATGATTCTCAGGGGATTCTGTATATATATAAATCACCTTGGATTGTTGTGAAAATGTGGATTTTGATTCAGTATACTTAGGGTGGAAAGTAAATTCACAGCAAGAGATTGAAGTGGAATGAACAGGTTCAGAGCATTTAAAGGTTTGACAGTTTCCTCTGGTGCATGTGGATCAAGAAATAAGGGTGGTCCCTTTAAAGTCTGAATTGGAACCACTCCCTCCCGGAGGTTACATTTCAGCTACGTAAAAGATTGGCTTATGAAAAAAACGAAACAGTTATCACCCTTGAGTATTGTACTGCTTTGAAAAAAAAAATCATGTATGTCAGACCAAATGATCAACATTCACCCTAAAGCAAAGATGAGAAGGGAAGGGGCCAGGGAATGGCAACTGACATAATGAACAGAAATGTTGAGCACGTTGATGCACTGTGAAAAATGTAACCAATGTCCCTGAACAATTTGTTATTAAGTAACATTGAGTCGGTTCCGACTCATAGCAACCCTGTATAGGGTTTCTGAGGAGCGACTGGTGAGCTTGAACTGCGGCCCTGCATTTCAAATGGCTTTGCAGTCTGGCGCATTAACCCACAGCACCACACCAGGACTCTAGAAACTGTTAAAATGGAACATAATTTGCTGCATAAACGTTCATCAAAACCACAATATAATATTTTTATACAAGAAATACATTAAGAGAATATACCCATTGCATCTAAACCCCCAATGATCCATCTAATATATCGGTTTGGAAAAGCCTCCCAAAAGAAGTAAAGATGAGAACATGTGTGGTTATGTTGTTGTTGTTGTTGTGTGCCGTGGAGTCGGTTCCGACTTATAGCGACCCTGTACAGGGTTTCCGAGGCATCTTTCTCCTGCGGAACTGCTGACCTTGAGGTTCGCAGCCTGATTCGTAAACACTATGCTACCAGATTATGCCATTGTTATTGTTGTTTTTAAGCGCTGACAAGTAAGTTCCGACCCATAGTGACCCTATATAGAGTTTCCGAGGAGCAGCTGGTGAGCTTCAACTGCCGACGTAGCAGTTGAAACAGACTTTGTAGTGCAGCGCATCAACCCACAGCGACCGCCCAGGACTCATGGCATGGTGGAAAAGGACCCGAGCACGGAAGACCAGGATGAGGAGCGGTGCCGGGAGCTGACAGACACATGACTCCACCTCTCCCATCTGATTTATTTTCTGTGATGAGTGGGATCTCTGACAAAAACGAGACTCCTAGAACGCAGATCCTGAAAGGAGGGCTTGTGTTCTGGTTTGCATTCTGGGAAGTGATCCCTGGCATCAGCTTGAGGGACCGGACCGGAAAGAGTGAAACGGGGAAGGAGGGGACCTATATAGGGGTGTGGCCTTGAGTTGGTCACTGCTGTGAGAAACTGGGGCTCAATTCGGTTGGGACCTTTTGGGGGGCACGTAGAATGCTTCTCGGGATTGTCTGGCCAAGGGGCAGGAAGGAGGCATCACCCCTGCAAGTCAAGGGTTGTCTGTGAGTGTTACGGTCCCTGCATGTTTAGGTCATGTGTGAGTGCCCAGCAGGGTTCTGCAGATGCTGATCACCACAGCATCTGGCAGGAGCAAAAGGTGAGCCAGAGAGAGTGTGAGGTGGGGCAAGAGGTGTCAGAACATGATGACCATGAAGGGAAGCAAGATTTATCAAACACAGACAGACCTGATGTTGTTTCTTAACTGATCAATTTATGGTCTCTAAATATGAGATTTATAGGACGCAGAACAGGTGTAAATGCCAGAAAGCTAGGAACACTGAAAAACATACAGTTTGAAAGAAATATTTTTGTTGCCATTCGTCCATCGTCTTTTATGGAAGCGGAAGGCACGTTTGTCCCTGGAGATTTCACTGCTTGCAGGACAGCGCCCCCTGGTGGACTTCTGGGAAAGTAGGCCGGCTCAACTGTATGAATAAAGAAATGAAGGTTTGAGGTTCGTTAAAAAAACAAACTAGGAGAATGAAACGTAAAACCTTGTTTGTCCCATCTAATGAAGCTTTACCAAAACAAGATTGCAGAGTGGAAATCCTGGCAAGCTAGCGTTAACAATTACTGGTCATCATGCTCCATATTAAAGGCATCTGAGTAAGGTGTAGGTTAGTCTATGGGATCCTTTGCATTGCTTGTGATCACTGCAGCGAGGTCTGTTGTACTTACAGGTTCTCCTCAGTGAAATAGCAAGCGTATTTGGAAAAATCCATACTTGAAATTATGTTAAATAATTGTTGTTGTTGTTGTTAAGTGCCGTCAAGTGGGTTCCGACCCATAGCGACCCTGCACAGGGTTTCCGAGGCTGTAAATCTTTACAGGAGCAGAATGCCTCATCTTTCTCGCGCGGAACCGCTGGTAGTTTCGAACTGCTGACTTTGCGGTTCACAGCCCGATTTGTAACCACTACGCTACCAGAGCTGTCTCTCTCTCTATATATATATATAACAGAGTTTATCCTGCAGCGCCCACCAGGACTACACACACATACACACTAATATATAGAGTATAAATGCCAGAAAGCTAGGAACATTGGAAAACAGAAATTTTGAATACTTTTGCTGTCATCTACCAGTAATTTTTCATT
>NW_006408519.1:4954703-4955173 GCF_000296735.1 Chrysochloris asiatica
GAATGAGGAAATCATCGGACACTATCTTTGATATCCCACGTGAGTTAAGTTTTACTAAAGGTAATACAGAAATGGCTGCAAGCATACATTGACAGAGAACTTCCAGAGGTTCAAGCTGGATTCAGAAGAGAACGTGGAATGAGGGATGTCATTGCTGATGTCTGATGGATCTTCGTTCAAAGCAGAGAATGCCAGAAAGATGTTTACCTGTGCTTTATTGACTATGCAAAGGCTTTCAATTGTGTGGATCATGACAAGCGAGGGACTACATTGTGAACTATGAGTATTCTGGAACACTTAATTGTGTTCATGAGAAATTTGTGCATGGACCACCAAGAGGCAGTTGGTTTAAAATTAAGAAAGGTGTGTGACAGGGTTGTATTCTTTCGCCATACTTATTCAATCTGTATGCTGAGCAAATAATCTGAGAAGCTGGGTTATATGAAGAAAAATGTGGCATCAGATTGGAG
>NW_006408519.1:4955273-4963855 GCF_000296735.1 Chrysochloris asiatica
ACTCTCTGGAGCTGTGTGGCCCCAAATGTCTTACTATGGTTTAGAAATACTTTAAAATCCTGGGCTCTAATCCTCCCCATCATGTCCAGTTTGTGTTCTGTATCATAATGCATCGCATTACTTTGCGTGTTATAAAAACAACCCCTCCCCCCCTCAAAATCGGAATCCCATTGGGATTCCAGGAAGCATCCTTTCTTACTCTGTGGAGGATACACCCAATTGAGAACTGGGAGAAGCCTGGAATAACTCATTCAATCAGAAGTAGATTTTGTTCTAAGTGATTGGCTTCTCTGTTGGATCTGCACACCTGTGTGTGAAGGACAGCAGTCTCTCTCCCTTGTCTTGTAGAACTTGTAGTTGGCAGCAAGCTGCAGGGAGAATGCGATAGCATCTCACATGAGCAGCCTTATGACTGGAAGACAGAATTCGATTGTTCACTGTAGAAGCAGATTTCCATTTCTAGACTAGATTTTTTTTCTTGCCACCTCAGTCCTGGTGTGGCACTGTAGGATAGCACTGCACCGCTAACCGAAAGGTCAGTGGTTCAAACCCACCAGTTGCTCCTTGGAAACCCTTTACAAGATCACTGACTTGACAGAACTTAACAACACAACATTTTATTTTCTGAAACTTCTTTCTTTATGTCACCCGAAACAGAAAATTGGTGTACCCCTTAAGCAATGTCTTCCCATTTCTTTCTTCTTTAAGCCCAAGGTTACCACTCATATATTTTGTCCTTATATATTTGCCTATCTCTAGACTAGATTTGGGATATATTCAAGGTCATATTTTGGCTCTCGTGGACTTGTTTTCATTTTCTTCAGCTTTAGTTTGAATTTGCATATGAGTAATTGATTCTCTGTTCCACAGTCTGCCCCTGGTCTTGTTTTGACTCCATATTGGAGCTTTTCCATCATGTCTTTCTGCAGATGTAGTCAGTTTGATTTCTATGTATTCCATCTGGTGAGGTACACATGTGCAGCAGGTTTGCCTAATGCAATAGGTCGTTTGATTTCTTGAGTGCTGATTCCATGAGTGTTGATAGTTAATCCAAGAAGAATGAAGTCCTTGACAACTTCAATCTTTGCTCCATTGATAAGAATGTTGTTTATTGGTCCAGTGGTGAGGATTTTTGTTTTCTTTACACTGAGATGTAATCCATACTGAAGGCTGTGCTCTTTGATCTTTATCAGTAACTTTTTTTAAGTCCTCTTCACTTTCAGCAAGCAAGATTGTCTCATCTGAATATTGCAGGTTGTAGGGTCCTTGGAACACAATAAATGCTACTGAATACATATCCATTGAATAAAAGATAGATAAACATAAGAATCAAATGTGTCTCCCATGTGTAATTTCACGCAAAGCCATATTGAGATGTGCTGTGTTAGGATAAGAAAAGAAACATTATTGTATGTAAGTAATTTCTTTGCCATTGACTTTGGAGATGACTTTTATAGAATAGACCTATTTATCAAGATGGTCCAACAAAGTTTTAATGTAATCTCCAGCACTTGGCGCTATGTCTAGGAAGGACATTAAATGAAAACGTCTATTTTTTCCAACAAATTCACCTCTGAGCACAGCTTTTATCTTCCCAGCTCTAGTTACAAGCCAATCTGTAAGGCTTACAAGCCTGCATTTTACATTTTTACATAAATGTAGCCATAGCCACTGGTAGTAATTAGAGAGAGTGTTTAATATTCTTAGACCCTGCATCCTCCTGAATTTGCTTGTCTTGTTTGACGATTCTTAAGAAATGAAATAAAAATTGTCAAGTTATCTATTAAAGCCATTCTCCTCTGTTTCATAACATGGCTGAGTGACCTAGGATTAATAGCATGCGAATAATGTACAGATTTATACGCTGTTGTTGTTAAGTGTTGCTGGGTTAGTTCTGACTCATAGTGACCCCGTTTAGGTTTTCTGAGGAGTGGCTGGTGGGTTTGAACCACTAACATTGTGGTTCAAACTGACCTTGTGGTCTAGTGCTTATCCTACAGTGCCACACCAGTAGAATCTCATGAATCTTTGTCAAAACAGAAGAAAAAGTAAATGGTATTCTTCTACTTTCAAGTATTTATTTTATAGACTGATAAAATAATTATCTTCATTTCTTTTTTTTTCTCTACTCAATTCTTCTTTAAACACATATGCTTATTTAGCAAATTGCGCTAAGAGTTTAAGGGTCTTAACGTGAGTTTCTGGGTGGTGCAAATGGTTAAGGAGCTAACAGAACATTGGAGAGTTTGAGTCCATCCAGATGTGTCTCCAAAGAAAGAACTGGTGATCGACTTTTCAAGAATCAACCATAGAAAACCCTATGGAGGGCTGTTCTAATCTGACATGAATCAGGGTCACCATCATTCGGGGTTGACTGGTGGACTTCTGATGTGGTGTTGTAGGATAAGCACTGGATTGTGAACCACAAGGCTGGTGGTTCAAACCCACAAGCTGCTCCTTGGAAATCCTTTGCATGGTCACTATAAGTCTGACTCGACTCAATGGCACATAATAACAGAGGATAACTAAAACTGGTGAAATAAGAATGGAAAGGTCTTAAAGTGTGGAATTCAAAGTCGGTCTTCTTCATGAGCTTAATCCATTTGGAGTGACATGGAGGAGATAAGGCACACCATTAAAATAAGCAAATACAACCGGGACACCTGTGAAGGTCTCTGACTACGTTCTTTGCAGTTCTACATTTGAATATGCTTATTTGGTGTAATGAAGTGAGAAGTTGAGTAGAGTAAATCCTCATTGTTCATCCTGTTGCTCATCATTTTGTTCATTCATTGTTACGAATAAATGAATCCTAATTAGTGTTCCTTTGAATGTGCTACCTAAGTGTAGTCACACTCTTATTAACTATTAGTTTATTGAGGGAGGAGAGTAGATGAGCAAAGAGCTTTTGCCCTTTTTTACAGGGGAGAATTTGGTGATGGTTTCAGCTATTACACTCAAAGTATTGGAAACACCAAAAGGATGGCAGAGAAAAAGAGAGAAAATTGGATCCATGAAGGAAAATGGATTGAGCCCCTGGTGAAGAAATACTGACATGCAAATGATAAAAGTACTTGGTAGTGTTAGTTGTTGGTAAGTGCTGTTGAGTCTGTTCCAACCCATAGTGACCCTATATAGTGTTTTGGAGGAGCAGCTGGTGAATTTGAACCACCGACCTTGCAGTTCAAACCAACTTTACTCTCCAGCGCATTAACCTATACAGCCACACAGGACTCCCTACTAATATTCATACATGTGATTGAATAGAGCATTGCCATTGAATTGCTTCCGGCTCATAAAAAGCCTATCGACCATAGAACTGTTCCGTAGGGTTTTCAAGTCTGCAAATTTTTGCGGGATCATACAGTCTCATCTTTCTCTTGCTGAGTAGCTAATGGAGTTGAACTGTGGGCCTTTTGGTTAGTAGCCCAAAACCTAACCCATAGTGTTAACAGAGCTCTTTGTGATTCATTGTTTTTTTTTTCTTATGTGGGGAGGGCAGAGTTGTTATTCTCATTTTACAGAAGAGGAAATGGAAGCATAGAGATATGCGTCGCAAATTAACTTGCAGAGTCCTGGTGTAGTGCTATAGGCTAAGCACTCAACTTCAAGGTTGGTTTGAAATGTAAGGTCAGCAGTTCAAATCCACCAGCTACTCCTCAGAAACACTATACAGGGTCGCTATGAGTTGGAACATACAACAACAACAAAGTATAAAAAATGTAAGACTAGAAGCCTAGATTTGGAAATCAGTATCTGATTCTGGATTGGATGATTTGTCCCCTATTTTACCATGGCCCACAGCACATAACAACAACAACATAGGGTCTATCTGTTGTTCTGAGTCAGAACCACCTTGGTGGCACCAAATAACAACAACTCTACAGGTGGGAGTAAACAGAGACTGTGTATGCTGTTCAGTGTTCTTTGCTAACTGTTGCTCAGAAATTCACCCACTCTTTCAGCAAGTCTTTTTTGTTTGTCTAACAAACCAGGCCGTACAACAAATTTATATCCTACTTGGAAGATGGAGGTGAGGCAATGGTGGGGTTAAGTTGTTGCTGTCACATAGGAATCCTGGGAGGTTCTCCTGGAGCTACCCTCTTGCCCCTATACTGTCATCCCAAACTTCCGTGCTGTTGTTATTAAGTGGTATTGAGTTGGCTCTGATTTACAACGACTTTGTATAGGGTTTCCTAGGAATGGCTGGTCGGTTAGAACCACCCATCTTGTAGTTAGCAGTTCAGCGCTGATCCAAACTCCTTAGTTGTTATTGTTAAGTGCTGTTGAGTCTGTTCTGACCCATAGTTGACCCTGTTTAAGGTTTCCGAGGAGTGCGTGTGAGTTTGAACCACCAACCTTGCAGTTCAAACTGACCTGTGGCTCAAGGGCCTCTTTAGAACCATCTGCTCCCTTTCTAGTCACCCTTTTTGGTTATTTCCTTTCCTTCAATTCCAACCGCGAGTCAAGCATTGTTTTGCCAGTTCCACTTTGCCCTTAAATCTGTCTCTCTATTATTGCCAGTCTTCATCATCATCTCCTACTTAGAGTTGTGTTCTGCAGGGTAATCTAGAGCTTTCTAAAGTACAGTGATGACCCTGCCACTGTCCTGCTCAAAACGGTCTGTTTATTTGCACATTTGTACATTTGATATCCCTGCCAGGCAACCTTTTGTCCTTGAGGATTTGTATTTTCCTTCAAGTTTTAGGTCACATATTGCCTCCTCTAGGAAATCTTCTCTGACTAGTGAGCGCAGCTCTACCACAGCACCCCAGTGGGAAAGTTAATTCATCTCTTGTGGGCTGCTATACCACACCTTTTTACATTGAACTTATCACTCTGCATAGCCATTTTGGTTTCACTTGAAGATGGAAAGGTATTTGAGAGCAGAAGCAGTGTCTTTTTCACCATCAGATCCTCAGGTCCCAGCATAGTAGCCGTGGCACATTCAGCGCTCAGTAAATATTTATGGAGTGAAAACGAAATGAACCAGAATTTAGTTATAGCCTGACTATCTTTTATGTTTTAGTACTCTTTGGTTTGTAAGAAGGAGCCCTGGTGGCATAGTTGGTTAAACATTGGGCTGCTAACCAAAAGGTCAGTACTTGGAAGCCACCAGCTAACTTCATAGAAGAAAGGTGAAGCAGTCTGCTTCCATAAAGATCCACAGCTTCAGAAACCCTGTACTATAAAACCATTATGAGTTGAAATGGACTTAAGGGCAGTGAGCTTGGTTTTTTAGACTATGTTGTTGTTGTTGTTAAGTGCCGTCGAGTCGGTTCCGACCCATAGCGACCCTGTACAAAGTTTCCGAGGCTGTAAATCTTTACGGGAGTAGAAAGCCTCATCTTTCTCCCGCGGAGCTGCTGGTAGTTTCGAACTGCTGACCTTCAGGTTCGCAGCCCGATTCGTAACCACTACGCTACCAGAGAAGGAAAAAACCTAACAACTATTGCTTACTTTAAAAAATCCAGGCTATAACTTAATGAGGATTCAAACATTATCTTTAGGATATTGTTCCTCTCTAGGAGAAGTAAGGAAAGGGGGACGGAGTAAGAGACTAATACCTTAGGATACGTTCCCTAGAAACAGGACTGAAGACAGTATCCTTGTGCAAGTGAGTAGCATAGTAGTTACGATCAGGCTGCTAACCTCAAGGTCGACAGTTTGAAACTACCAGCTGTTCTACAGGAGAAAGATGAGGCTTTCTGCTCCTGTAAAGATTTACAGCCTCGGAAACCCTGTACAGGGTCGCTATGAGTCAGAACTGACTCCATGGCACATAACCACCCCCACCATGACTGTTCTGGAGTCCTGGTGTAGTGCTGCAGGACAATACACTGGACGTAAGGTCAGTTTGAGTCACAAAGTTGGCATTTCAAACCCACTAGTGACAGCACTTAGTAACAACAAGGCTGTTCTGGACGGGTGTGCTTATGTGTGTGTGTGTGTAAACTTCTATCTGTTACTGTTGGGTGCCATAGAGTCGATTTCTACTCACAGCAATCAGATATTACAGAGTAGAACAGTTTCTTAGGGATTTCCTGACTGTAATCCACACACCCTCAACCCTCGCCCCAAAGGGTTAGTGTTAGGGCTAGGAGTAGGGCTTGGTCTCGTTTTAATGTTGTTGTTGTGCTGTTGTGTCAGTTTCCACCGAAAGCAACCCTGTATACGGTTTCCAGGAAGTGGCTGGTGAGCTTAAACCGCTGACCTCATGGTTCAACCTGACTTTGCAGTCCGGCACATTAACCCACAGTGTAACACCAGGACCCCAGTTTTAAGGCTATACAGTTAGGTTTATTTATTTATTTCATTTATTTTCTTGAAGTCTATTGATTTCTTCTTCATTTGGAAGTTCTTTAACTATAATATTCCCTCTTCTTACTTTATGAGTTTTGTTGTTGTTGTTGTTGCAAACTGCTGTCTCTGGCTCGCTATGTCCAGTCCTATAGGCTTGTTTTACTTATAATACTTCTGTATCTGGACTGTGTTCTGGTCTCAGGTTGCTGTCTGCTGTTGTTGGCACTCTGTCTAAAGAATTTCCTGAAGTATTTTTTTGTAAGGTTGATCTGTTTTTTGCAAATTCTTTTAATTTCTGTTTATTTGAAAATGTCCCAATAACACCCTCATATTTAAGCAACAATTTTGCTGGTTATATAATTGTTGGTTGGCCATTTTTTTCTTACAGAGTTTCATATATGTCATTCCATTTGTCTTCTTGCCTGCACGGTTTCTGCTAAGAAATCAGAGCTCCATTTTATTAGTTCTCCTTTGGAGGTAACTTTTCAGTTTTTCCTAAGCTGCTCTTAGGAATTTTTCCTTGTCTTTGGTTTTGAAAAGTTTGATTATAATATGTCTTGATAACTTTTTTTTAGGGTTTATTCTCTTTGGAGTTTGTTTAACTTCTTGAATGACTATCTTCTCAATTTTCATGATGTTAGGGAAACTTCCTTCTGACAATTCTTGGATAATTTTCTATATTTTCTTTTTTTTTTGTATCTTCCTGTTCTAGATTTCCAATCACATGTAAGTTATTCCTCTTTATAGTGCCCCATGTACATTTTAGACTTTCTTTGATTTTTTAAATTTTAAATTGTTCCTTTGACATATATATATATATCTTCAAGTTCTGTACTCATTCTTCCATTGATTCAATTCTACTTCTTTGCCCTTTCAGTACACTTTCATTTCAGAATTCTAAGTATTAATCTTCTGGCTTGGTAATAGCTAGTTTTGTGTGTTTTCCAATTTTTCATTTCTTTTGTCAGTTTGTTCTTATAGCGTTTTCCTGAATCCTTCAAAAGATTTTCCTATGTTCTTGCTTTCTTTGATCTTTCTATCAATTCTTTGAAATTCCTTATCAGTTAGTTCTGATACCATTACTGGTATTATATTTTCTGAGTCTGTATTCTGTATTCTTCTCTCACTGCTTGAGGTACACTGTCTTGTTTCTTTATGGAAGCTGAAATTGTCTGCTTTCTCAGAGACATTGTGTTATTTTACTTATATTTAATTGAGGATTGTATGTTTTGTTCATAAGTACTTCCTGCTTGTCTTCTGGGGGGTGAGATAGAAATGTAAATGCAGTTCTCTGTTTGTTGTTTGTGTAGTATAACTTAGAGAAGGCTTATGGACCTCCAGAAGCTGGGAGGATCCTCCTCAGGTCCGACCCCAGGCAGAGCTGAGGCTGCACAGGAGAGGATGCCACTGGGTTGGCGAGGTCAGAGACTGGACATGTCCCCAGCTACCAGCAGGGCACAGAACAAAGGAACACCACATCCCCTTTGCTGCCCACCTCCAGCCGTGTCTTGTGCCTGCAGGCTGCTGTTATCCCCAGTCACTTGTCAAAGCTGAAGATTGATGCACTGCTCCAATGCCAGCTGACACTGGCTGTAATTTTGATGGGAGTAGCTCATCAGGTATTTCTCCAGCAGAGTCTCACTTTGTGGGTTCAAATGATAAATCCTTTGGTTATCAGCTCAGAACTGCACTTTTGTACCACCAGGGCTTAGACTTCTGTCTAGGTGGCTCCTATTCAGTGGAAGGCAACTTTTCTGGAAAGAGGTGCTATAACTTTAGAGCTGAGGGCTGAGAACATTGGCCTGCTAAAAGGAATCGGAGGTGAAGATTCACCTTCAGAACTACATAGCCTGAGTCGCAAAGGAAGGTGAATCTACAAGGTAAATCTTGAGTAACCTAAGAAGAGGAGGAAGGCCAGTTGGCAAAAAGAAAAACTACCCTGAATATTATGCCTTTTCTGTTGACTAGAGATGACACTTTGCAAAATCAATGACTTGCTCACTTCAAATACCTTCTTTAGAGAGCATAAGAAATGATTATACACATGGACCTCACCAGATAGAATACACAGAAATGAAATTGACTACATCTGTGGAAAAAGACGATGGAAAAGCTCTATATCATAAGTCAAAACAAGGCCAGGGGCACATTGTGGAGCAGATTATCAATTGCGCATATGCACATTCAAACTGAAGCTGAAGAAAATGAAAACAAGTCCACAAGAGCCAAAATATGACCTTGAATATATCCCACCTGAATTTAGAGATCATCTGAAGAAC
>NW_006408519.1:4966025-4972101 GCF_000296735.1 Chrysochloris asiatica
TCGGAAACCCTGTATAGAGTTGCTATGAGTTGGAACCGACTCCACGGCACGTAACAACAACACTGAGCAACATGAAGTTTGGAGTCTAGCTGTGGAGTTGGCCATGATAGTCCCTTGTACTGACATTTAATTTGGTTAACCATTTATGTGACTGAATATTTACTTTGGACAGGATAGGGAAAACCAACCAACCAAAAAAAAAAAAAAAAAAACCCACCTAGAAAAGGGTAGGTGGTTGTTGTTAAGTTCCATTGAGTCAGTTCCGACCTATAGTGACTCTGTATAGGGTTTCAATTGGTGAGTTTGAACCTCCGACCTTGCAGATTAAACCGATTTTGCAGTCTAGCACATTAAGCCATACTAGGACTCCACAAGAGGATAGATAGTAGGTAGTCTGTTACTGGAGCTGTGGTAGCACAGTGGTTGAGCACTCAGCTGCTAACTGTAAGATTGGCAGTTTGAACCCACCCAGCAGCTCCATGGAGAAAGACTTGGCAATTTGCTTCCAGATCGATTGCAGCCAAGAAAGCCCTGTGGGGCAGTTTCACTCAGTCACATGGGATTGCTATGAGTCAGAATTGATACTATAGCAACAAACAACAAAAACACAGTCTTTTAGAGAAAATTTCCCACTTTCAGCCTTTTTTCCACCTCTTGAGTGGAAAGAGAAAGAAAACCTTACTCCTAAATTTCACATTCAAATAATTTTAGGCCTTGATTTGTTTAATATCATCAGTTGTCAGAACATGGGAAGAAATCTTTAAAAAACAACCAGAACATTTTTACTGAGCAGAAATGTGGAGTTTATACTTTATCAAGGAACCATGAGAAGTTTACAGTATTTGACCTACCTAAAAGTCTGAAGAAGGCATGCCACCTGATCTTCTTCTTTTCTGTCCTTTAGTTCCCTTTAATTAGCTCTAGGTAGCAGACCTTAACATATCTGGCAGATGGTTCCTTCACACGTTGTCTGAATCATTTTCTTTCACAGTCCCTTACCTCCTTCAGGCATTGCACTAGATTTAAACAATCGTGCATTTTGGTGGTTGCTGTGTTCAGATTTCAATTTGAACATATGTCTGTTATAGTTTTTGAACTTGAGTTAATGTCTTAAAGGGACAACTGTGAGAAAATTCCTTAATTGGGGTTCTGTTTGAGCTTGATTATTAAGGATAATGAGCATAGCTATTTATTAGTCTCAGTAAGCCCCCTCTGTCATGAAAACATCTGTCATGTGAAAATACTGAGGCTGTGTACTTTGTTGGCAACTGTGGTGTACAGTGCTCCTTCAGTGCTGAAATTGAGTCTTACTAGCCACCCAAAATGTGTCCCACTGGAAATAAGTTTAAATGACTTGAATTAAATGTTCCTAACATTTTTCCTTATTTACAAACATGCATGCTAATTTGATCTGTAATTTGATTTGATCCATTAAATTGTTCTGATTCTGTTCTTTTTAATTACTCTTAGAAAATCAGAATGCCTTTCAGGATATAATTCCAATTGTCACGTTGGTTCTGACTCACAGAAATCCTGTACAAGGATTCCAGGGAGCTACTGGAATAACATTTAATTCAAGTCATTTAAACTTATTTCCAGTGGGACACGTTTTGGGTGGCCAGTAAGACTCAATTTCAGCACTGAAGGAGAACTGTACACCATAGTTGCCAACAAAGTACACAGCCTCAGTATTTTCACTGGTGAGTTTGAATCAGCTGGAATTAGGCCCAGTGGGTGGTGTTATGGTTGTATCTGCAACCAGTCATTGCTGGGTACCGTGTGCATTTCTCCATGGCTGAAGGATGATACAATGCTGAGTTTCTCAAAGGTCAGTAATTAACTGATTATCTTCACAATGTTTACCATGCCAGTTGAACACTTTTCTTTCAATTAACCCACATTTAATTTTTTTTTACATGTCATTCTAGCTCCATCTTAAGTAACTGTTGTTGTTGGTGGTGGTGTTAAGTGCATTGAGTCTGTTCCAACCCACAGAGACCCTGTATAGGGTTTCTGAGGATCAGCTGGTAGGTTTGAACCTCTGACCTTGTGGTTAATAGTCCAGTGCTTATGGACTTCAGTGCCACACCAGGACTCCATCTGAAGTAATAATAGCCATGATACCATAGATTTAATTAATGTGCCTTATTGCATTAATTCTAGTGAATGTATTTTTTCACATTGTTAGCAGATTTGATGCCTAATGTTGGGCAGGCAGCAGTGAGGACACAGTTGTCAATGCCTGACACCTTCTGGAGAGAAGATGGCACTGGAGGCAGATCTGAAGAATGGATATAGGAATGCGGCTTCATCAACATCATTGGTGGCACAGAGGGAGCTATCGTGTGGGAAATGGGGACATTTCTAACTTCGAGAATAAAGTGATTCATAAGAATTGGACACTTGATTGAAAATAAATTAAGGAATATTTCAGTCAATCAAGTTTGCTTTTTTAATAAATTTTTTTCATGTTGTTGTTGTTAAGTGCCATGGAGTCAGTTCTGACTCATAGTGACCCTATATAGGGTTTCCAAGGAGCTGACTGACCTGAGGTTGAGTGCTTATCCTATGGCACTGCAGTATGCCTCATGAAATTGACTATTAAAGACAATGTCTGAAGAAACCACCAAGAGTTTTTTCATTAAATGTAAACCAGAAATGCCAAGTAGTAATAACATTGAGTAACAGCAGTTTTTTTGTTGTTGTTATTTATTTTTTTGTTTTGTTGTTGGTATTGGGTGCCACTGAGGAAAATAATGGTGATTATTGCAACTAAAAGTGCCTTGCATTTGATGGAATATTGCATTACTTTTCTAATATGCATTAAAATAAATACAAAACAATTCACTGTGTAAAACCTGAAAGCTTCTCAAGTACCTCCAGTAGTGCATATGCTGTGTTTGGGGTACCACTGGTTAAGGGATTATTGGGATCAGTTGTGAATTGGAATATGACTTTATCCATTTACTAGTAATGTGATTTGGACAACTTACTTGCTTGAGAAGTCTCAGTTATTTTGTCTTTTAAAATAGTATATTGAGTCGGATCTTCTAGGAGTATATCCTGAGACAGAAACTTAGTATAAATTTATATATATAGTGTTTGGGGTCATAAAAAGCAATGGTAGAGCAGTGGGGAAATGAATTACAAGGCAAAAAGGAAGGCAACTCAGGATGTATTCATCAGCAGGTTGCCACTGTGGGCATTTGGCACTGGATCCCTTTGGGGACCTCTGGGTGATAGTGAAGAACATGTCTCAGCATTAACCCATCCAAAGGACAAGAATGCTAGAATATTAAAGATAGTTCTTCATTGGTTGAAGGCTGCTTTTGGGGCTGTTAACCCCTCAGCACTTCTGATCTGCTGTGTGCACAGCCTCACATGCACCTTCAGCCAGACAACATCTCCAGGCAGCACAGTGCTGGTGCTTGCAGAAAGAAGCTGGTAGCATATTTGTGATTGGTGAGTGCTAAGGGAATACAGACAGGGCACCAATATTATCTCCTCCATGGAAATAATAACATTTATCTCACAGTACTATTGTGTTATGTGAGATCAGCCATAAATATTTATCATAGTAACTTGCACATAGTAAAGTTGGAATCCTGGTGTGGCACTGTGGGATAATGCACTGGACCACAGAGGTTGGTTTGAATGGTAAGGTGGGTAGTTCAAACCACTAGTCGCTCTATACAGGGCTGCTATGAGTCAGGACTAACTCCACGGCATGTAAAAACAACAACAACATTATTATAGATGGCTCACATCTTGGGCTGTAATTCAACTCATCAATATGTTGGGCTCCAGCTCACACTATGTCGGGCTTTGCTTTTGTATGTCCTTAAACTATTTCTTCTGTCAAGTTCCAGTTACCACTGAGTTAATTCTGACTTGTGGTGACCCATATGTGTCCTAGTAGGTTTGTGCTACATGGAATTTTTAATAGCTGCTTTTTCAGAAGTGGATTTCTGGGCCCTTTTCTGAATGATAGACTTCATGGCAGCTAGGCATGTTAACCATTTCCACCACCTACAAGCTCCATTTCCTCGTTACCTCTTGATTAGTGTGCCTTCACTCCAACAGACAAATTATCAAGAATTTAAGATATATGCTGTCCTCTCGGTAATGTTTTTTAAGGTTTTATTACATTGAGGATAACAATTTACAGAGTATATAAGTTACCCATTCAGCAATTTAAAAGAATTTTGTTTCATGATATTTGTTGCAACCCCCTCAATGGAGTAGCATTCTTCCAAACTCTTCCCTGGGTTCCCCATTTCCATCTGTCCTCTTTCCAGTCCCTTCCTGTCTTCTGAACTTTGTTTTGGTGCAAATATTGTCCTTTTGGTTGGTTGTTCTGAGAAGTACATTCCTCACAGATGTCATTGGTCACTTTATAGGTCTGACTTTTGTTTGGATGAAAGGTGATCTTAGTAGTGAGTTCAGTTCTAGCTTGAAGGGTGTCTTGAAGGTATTTTTTTTTTTTTTATGATTTTGAATTTTGTACTACATTTTTCTCCTACTGTGCACAGGACCTTCTACTGTGACCCCCATCAAACGGTTGGTACTGATAACTAGACACCATCTAGTTCTATTCACTGTGGTTCACATGGTCCATTAGTCCTCTGAATTAAGTTTTTCTTTGCAGTTTTAATTTTCTTTACTCATCTTTGTACTAACAGGAAGAGACCAATCATTGCATCTTAGATGGCCAGTAGCAGGTTTTTAAGACCCCAGTTCCTACTGACTAAAGTAGGGTGTAGAACATTGTCTTTGTGGATTATGTTGGGCCAAATAATTTAGATATCTCCGAAAGTCCTAAGGCCCCGAACCCAGGGACTCCCTTAGGATGATTAGTTATGTCTAAGAAGTTTTCATACTATTGCCACCTGTATGCTTTGTTGACTATGCAAAGGCATTTTCTCCCTGCCCTTTCTATCCCTATTAAGCATCAAATAATGCTTCTTTATTTGTATATACCTTTTTCTTTTTATAGTAATGGTCTCATACACTATTTATCCTTTTGTGACTTACTTATTTCACTCAGCAAAATAGCCTCCAAGTTCATCCATGCTATGAGGTGTTTTGTGCATTTATAGTTTTTCTTTAACAATGCATAGTATTCCATTGTGCAGATGTACCATAGTTTATTTATTGATCCATCCACGCATTGCTAGGTAATTAGGTTGTTTCCTTCTTTTTCCTATTGTGAGTAGTGCTGTGATGAACATGAGTGTGCCTGTATCTGTGTGTCACCATTCATTTTCCTAGTATGTATAGCTAGTAATGGGCTTGCTGGATCATATGGCATTTCTACTTCTATCTTTTGAATGAAATGCCATACTGCTTATATTATTTTACAGTCTTATCTGCAGTGTATGAGAGTTCCAATCTCTCTACACCCTCAACAGCATTTGTTGTTTAATGTTTTATTGATGATTAATATTATTGGCAAGGCGAGATGATAGCTCATTGTTGTTTTGATTTGTATATCTCTAGAAAGGTGTGCATCAGGGTTGTATCTTTTCACAATCTTTATTTAATCTATATGGTGAGAAAACAAGAAGCTGGACTATATGAAGAATAATGTAGTATCATCCGGATTGGAGGAAGGCTCATTAACATTCTGTGATACATAGATGATACATTCTTGCTTGATGAAAGCAAGAGGACTCCAAGCACTTATTGATGAAGATCCCTTTTGGGAGAACTGTTGTGTTTCTAACTTCTTTTTCAAAGTTCTCTTTGCTGGTGTAGAGGAATTCAACCGATTTTTTGTGTTGCTCTTGTATCCTACTATTTTACTGAGTCCTTCTATTAGTTACAGTAGCTTACTTGTATAATCTTTTTTTTTTTTTTTACGTTTTTATTGTAAATTATGTGGCTTTACATGGGAGAACATCAGCTTTACACTCATCCTATCGTATTTCATTTCATTACAATGATTACAATCCCCTCCATGCATCATCAAATAACCAAAGGATACACCCCACAGGCCCACCACCCCCAGCCATCAGCACACAGGACCTCTCCCTCCCTGAGTCCAGTGTCCCCAGCCACTCCATCTGTCCACGTC
>NW_006408519.1:4981566-4983222 GCF_000296735.1 Chrysochloris asiatica
GTGAAGTGTATGCTTATGTCCTTTGGCCATTTAAAAATTGTTTTGTTTGTCTTTTTGTTGTTGAAGTGCTGCAGTTTTCTATACAATTTAGAGATAAGTCGTTTGTCAGATATGCCATTGCCAAAATCATTTTCTTAGTCTGTAGGTTCTCTTTTTACTCTTTTGGAGAAATCTTTTGATGAACACAAGTGTTTGATTTTTAGAAGGTGTGCATTTTTAGTTATGGTTGCTTTTCTGGTTATACATAGATTAGAGATACTAGCATTGTCCCATAGCTGCTTCTTGGGAACCCTAAGCTATGAGTCAGAAATGACTTGATGGCACTTAACAATAATAACAACACGCATTATCTCTATTTTTTCTTCCACCATCTTTATAGTTTGTGGTTTTATGTTGTCTTTGATTTATTTTGAATTTGTTTTTGTATATGATGTGAAGTATGGCCGTGTTTGATTTTTCTACAGATTTGTTATTGTCATTGTTAAGTGCCATACAGTTAGTTCCAACTCATAGTGACCTTGTTTAGGGTTTCTGAGGAGAAGCTGGTGAGTTTGAATTGCCAACCTTGCAGTTCAAACCAGCCTTGAGGTCAAGAGCTTATCCTAGACATCCCTTTTTGCCAACACCATTTGTTAAAGAAATTGTTTCTTCTCCATTTAATGGTCTTTGGTCATTTGCTGAAGAACTGCTGTCCACAGATGGATGGATTTACCTCTGGGTTTTCGATTCTCTTTATCTGGTCTATGCATTTGTCATTGTACCAGTATCAGGCAGTTTTGACTACTGCGGCTGTATAGTAAATTCTGAGATCTGGTAGTGTGAAATGCTCGACTGCATTCTTCTTCAAGAATGCTTCAGTTAAAAAAAATTATCGGAAGCCTCTTTCCTTTCCATAGAAAGTTGGTGATTAGTTGTTCCATCTTGTTAAATAATGTTGTTGGAATTTAGATTGAGATTGCAGGCCAGTGCTTATCCTACAGTGCCACACCAGGACTCCATATCAGGGTAGTATTAACATTTTCACAATGTTAAGTCTGTCCATGAGCATGGTATGTTATGTTGTAGGCAGTTTCTTGTAGTGTTTTATTTAATTTTCTTTGTATCCCTGGTTAGATTTATTTATTTATTACAATTATTCCTAAGTATTTTATTTTTTAGAGGAACTTTTGTTTTCCTAACTTCCTTTTAAAGTTCTTTTTGCTGGTGTAGAAGAATTCAACCGATTTTTTGTGTTGCTCTTGTATCCTACTATTTTTCTGAGTCCTTCTATTAGTTCTAGTAGCTTCCTTGTGGAATCTTAGGGATTTTCTATATAAAGCATCATATCATCTGTGGATAGAGATAGTTTTACTTCTTCCTTGCCAATTTGAATGCCCTTTATTTCTTTTACATGTCTGTTTGCTTTAGCTAGGATTTCTAGCACAGTGTTGAATAAGAGTGGAGATAAAGGATATTTGTCTGGTTTCCATTCTCAAAGTAGAATCCTTTCAGTCTATTTCCATTGAGAGTAATATTGGTAGGTAGTTTTGTATCAATATCATTGTTTTTGTTGAAGTATTTTCCTTTAATTCCTGTTTTCCTGAGAGTTCTTATCATCCTCTGTATATTTTAACTTGATATTATTGCCCTTCCATGGAGTCTGGCATGGACCTGTAG
>NW_006408519.1:4983322-4985591 GCF_000296735.1 Chrysochloris asiatica
TCAAGTTCTGATCATCCAGCCATCAAACCCAAGTCAAGTGGGTACTATCTGAAAGCATGGGTGTTCTTGTGTCCCTCACTTCATATCAGCTGGACACTAAATTCTCTGCTATAGTCCTCTGTGGCCATGTCACTGCTTCTGGGCCCAGGAGTTCCCAGGTCTTGCTGTAACTGCTGGCCATCCAGGTCTCCTCCTGGGTTCACAGGATTCTATTCAATGTGGTTGGACTTAGATCCCAACTTCATTGCTGTTTTTTCCCCTCTTCCCCTTATCGGTGACCAATGTGGTCACCAGCCAGACTACATGCCTGCTCATGTATTCCTCTTGAGTCTTAGTCATGAAAAGGAGTTTGCTCTGAGGGGACCCGACCACTTGCCTTGATGGCTCCCAGGTGAACAACTAACTTTTTCTAGTAGCAATCAATCATACTGCCATTATTGTTTCTGATTTTTCCTGCTGGTCTTCTTCACGAAGTATCTTCTGTTCTTCTAGCTGCTCCAGGCTGGTCTACTTGTCCTTTCCAGTGGAAATTTCCCAGCTCAGACAATTCTGGATGGGATTCTGGTTTCCACCTATGGTCTTATGGAATGCAAAAGCTCCACAGGAGGTCTCTTTCACTGGGCAACTTCTAGCCCCCTTTAAGGTATTCCAATCAGTTATAGGCTGAAGACAGACTTACAAGCTTTCTATTGTGATATTTCTGGCTATTCCTCCTCCCCTCCCCCGTCAAGTGTCTATTTCACAATGGTAGGCAAGGGAAACCAAGATTCAAAAGACAGCCAAGCATCTTAACATTATTCCCCTCTTTCACCCTTTCTAACTATGCCTCAATCCCTGTATCCCGAAGCCCTGTTATTCCAAGGTTATGCATACATCATCATGTACTTCTGTCCCATTTAGCCCATGTGAACCTGCCTAACTGTTCTCCCATCCGCCTTGTTCTTCTATTCCCCTCCCTCTTCTTGTGTATTGCCCACCCACCCCCCACCAGCACCCAAACTTTCCTGTGTCTGTTCCCTACCCTGTGCTCGATCTTCTCTCCCTTCCTCCCTTCCTCTCATCCCATACATCCCGGTGATCAGCAATTATATATAGAGATTTTTTTCCCCATTTGGGTGGATTCTTTTTCTTAGTCTTTTACAATAATGGTCTTATGCAGTATTTCTCCTTTTGTGGCTGACTAATTTCACAGGAGGCACTCATTCATCTCTGCTAAGAAATTTGGAAGACAACTATCTGGCCGAATGATTGGAAGAGATCGTATTTGTGCCCATTCCAAAGAGAGGTGACTCAATGGAATGTGGATATCATCAGACAATCTCTTTGCTATCCCATGCAAGTAAAGTTTTTCTAAAGGTAATACAGAAACTGCTGCAAGCATACATTGACAGAGAACTTCCAGAGGTTCAAGCAGATTCAGAGGAGGCCATGGAACAAGAAATATCATTACTGACGTCCGATGGATCTTGGCTGAAAGCAGAGAATATCAGAAAGATGTTTACCTATGCTTTATTCACTATGCAAAGGCTTTCAATTGTTTGGATCATGACAAGCTATGGACAACATTGCGAAGTATGAGTATTCTGGAACAGTTAATTGTGCTCATGAGGAATCTGTACCTGGACAAACAGGCAGTTATTCGAACAGAACATGGGGACTCTGAATGGTTTAAAATTAAGAAAAGTGTGCAACAAGGTTGTATTCATTCACTATACTTATTCCACCTGTATGCTGAGCAAATAATCCGAGAAGCTGGGTTCTATGAAGAAAAGTGTGGCATCAAGATTGGAGGAAGACTCATTAACAGCCTGCGATATGCAAGTGGTACAACCTTGCTTGCTGAAAGTGAAGATGACTTATAACATTTACTGATGAAGATCAAAGAGCACAGCCTTTATAATAGATTGCATCTCAATGTCAAGAAAATAAAAATCCTCACCACTGGACCAATAAACAACATTCTTATCAACGGAGAAAAGATTGAAGTTGTTGAGGACTTCATTCTTCCTGGATCAACTATCAACACTCACGGAAGCAGCAGTCAAGAAATCAAATGACGTTTTGCATTAGACAAATCTGCTGCACAAGATATTTTTAAAGTGTTGAAGAGCAAAGATGTCAGCTTGAGGACTAAGGTGCACCTGACCAAAGCCATGGTATTTTCAATAACCTCATATGCATGCGAAAGCTGGAAGTGAATAAGGAAGACTGTAGAAGAATTGATGCTTTTGAGCTATGGTGTTGGAGGAGAGTATGGAAGGTGCCATGG
>NW_006408519.1:4985691-4991995 GCF_000296735.1 Chrysochloris asiatica
TTTCTAACTTCATCTATATATTTTTGGTGTGAATACCTGTCCACCACTATCTATAGTTGCTGTTAGGTTCCATTGAGTCAGTTCTGACTCATAGTGATCCTATGCACAACAGGATGAAACATTGTCAATCCTGCACCATCCTCAAAATTGTTGCTATGCTTGAGCGCATTGCTGCAACCACTACGCCAGTCCATCTTGTTGGGGGTCTTCCTCTTTTTCATTGACCCTCCACTTTATCAAGAATAATGTCCTTCTAAAGGGACTGGTCCCTCCTGAGAACATGCCCAAAGTATTAGAGTTGAAGTCTTGCCATCCTTAATTCTAAGGAACATTCTTAGGCTGTACTTCTATTAACACAGAATTGTTTGTTCTGACAATCCATAGTGCTTTCAATATTCTTCTCCAACACCATAACTCAAATGCATCAATTCTTCTACAGTCTTCATTATTCCTTATCTTACTTTAATGTGCATATGAGGCTACAGAAAATACCATGGTTTGGGTCAGGTGCACCTTCATCCTCAAACTGTTATCTTTGCTCTTGAACCCTTTAAAATGGTCTTGTTTAGCAGATTTGCCTAATGCAATACGTCATTTGATTTCTTCATTTCTGCCTACATGAGTGTTGATTGTGGATTCAAGAAAAATGAGGTCTTTGGCAACCTCAATCTTTTCTCCATTTATCACAATGCTATTCACTGGCCCAGTGGTGAGGATTTTTGTTTTCTTTACATTGAGGTGCAATCCATAATGAAGGCTGTGCTCTTTGATCTTCATCAGTAAGTATTTTAAGTCCTCTTCAGTTCCACCAGCAAGGTTGTATCATCTGACTATGGCAGGTTGTTAATGAGCCATCCTCCAATCCTGATATCACATTCTTCTTCACATAATTCAACTTCTCAGATTATTTGCTTAGCATACAATAATCCAAATAAGTATGGTGAAAGAATACAGCCCTGGTACATACTTTTTCTTATTTAAACTTTTCAGTAGTCTGTTGTTCTGTTTGAACGATTGCTTCTTTGCTATGTACAGGTTCCTTATGAGCACAATCAAGTGTTCTGGAATGCACATTCTTCACAATGTTATCCATAGCTTGTCATGATCCACACAGCCAACAGTCTTTGCATAGTCCATAAAGCACGGGTAAATGTATTTCTGATATTTTCTGATTTCAGCCAATATCTAGCTGACATCATCAATGATATCCTTAGCTCCATATCCTCTTCTGAATCTGACTTGCATTTCTGGCAGTTCCCCATCAATGTACTGTTGCAGCCATTTTTGAAATATCTTCAGCAAAATTTTACTTACATGTGATATTACTGATATTGTTGGATTATTTCCACATTCCATTGGGTCACCTTTCTATCTCTTTGGAATAGGCACAAATATGGATCTCTTCCAATAAGTTGGCCAGGTAGTTATCCTCCAAGTTTCTCAGCATTGATAAGTGAATACCTCCAGTAATGCATCAGTTTGTTGAAAGATTTCAGTTTGTATTTTGTCAATTCCTGGAACTTTGTTTTCTTTCAGTGTAGCTTGCTTGAACTTCTTCCTTCAGGACCATCGGTTCCTAATCATATGCTACCTCTTGAAATGGTGGAACATTGACCATTTCTTTTGGGTGCTGTGACTCTATGTATACCTTCCCTCTTCTTTTGATGCTTTCTGCATCATTCAATATTTTGCCCATGGAATCCTTCAGTATTTGAAGTTCAGGCTTAAATGCTTTCTTCATTTTCTTCAGCTTGAGAAATGCTAAACATATTCTTCCCTTTTGTTTTTCTGATTCCTGGTCTTCGTACATTTCATTATAATACTTGACTTTGTCTTCTCATGCTGTCCTTTGAAATGTTTCTATTCAGCTCTTTTATTTCCTATTTTTTTCCATTTGCTTTAGCATCTTCATGCTGGAGAGCAAGTTTCAGAGTCTTTTCTGATATCCATTTTGGTCTTTTCTTTCTTTCTTGTTTTTAAATGATCTTTGGCTTTCTTCCTCTATGATGTTTTTGATGTCATCCCACACATTTCTAGTCTTCGGTCATTAGTGTCTAATGCATCAAATCTATTCTGGAGATCGTGTCAAAATTCATATGGTATATATTCAAGGTCATATTTTGGCTCTGGCGGAATTGTTTTAATTTTCTTCAGCTTCAGTCTGAACTTGCATTTGAACAGCTGATGGTATGTTCCACAGTATGTTCCTAGCCTTGTTTTGATCTTTATAGTGAACTTCTCCATTGTCTCTTCTTCTTATGTATTCAATTTGATTCCTGTATATTTAATCTGGTGAGCTCTACATGTATAATAACTTTTTATGTTGTTTAAAAATGGTATTTGCAGTGAATAAATTGTTGGTCTTGCAAAATTCTATTATGGGATCTCCAGGATCATTTCTATCACCAAGACTGTATTTTATAACTGCTGACCTTTCCTTTTTGTTTCCAACCCTCACATTCCAATTACCAGTGATTATGAGTACATCTTTGTTGTATGTTTGATCATTGATAGACTGAAGAAGTTGGTAGATTTCTTACATTTCATCATCCTTGACTTTAGAAGGTGATGTGTAAATTTGAGTAATAGTGGTATTAACTGGGCTTCCTTGTAGGGAATTATCCTATTATAATATCACAGATATACTTCAAGATGGATACTGAAGTGTTCTTTTTGATGATGAATTCTATGCCATTCCTCTTGAATTTGTTGTTCATGGAATAGTAAAGCATATTGATAGATTCAAAATGGCCAATACCTGTCCATTTCAGCTTGCTAATGACTAGGATAGGCTCATGGTATGGTGCTGTAAGATCAGCACTGGGTTATGAACCACAAGGTTGACGGTTCAAACCCACCAGCTGCTCCTTGGAGACAACAAATGTATATATCCACCTACTTTCTGTTGTTTCTTTTTGCTCCTGCCCCCACTTTTGGTGGTTAAGTCTCCAACTTTCATCCCAAGGTTAGATGGCGGAAGTCCATACTTAGGTTTTGTTTCTACAACCTAGCCTTTGGAATAAATAACATATTTTTAAAACAACATGATAAGTAGGGACAAAACTAGAGAATCTGACTGGGAGAGGTTTTATGTAAGTTGATCCCTAAGAAGGTAGCTTTCAGGAAGCTAAATCATGGAGGTGCAGTAGGTAATGAAATCTTCATTAGTTTGGAAAATTTATCAAGATGGCCTGTATCCCAACACTCCAGGGCTGAGCCTGGGTAATTCTTTAGGCCTTCCTTTGCTACCACTTGATATAGAGCTATGTAATGATGTCCCTAGAAGGACCCTGAGGCAGTTTCCTGAAGTCCAGAGTGTGTGGGTCAGTATAAGGTGTTTCCTCCAGATAAGCTTGAACAGAGCATCTAGGGAGCCATTGAGTTAAAGAGGTCTTGCTTTTGGGACCATGGAGGTCACAGCTTTGATCTGTGTGGAGTGATAACCAAAGTCCAGATGTTAAGGTAGATAGTCAGATTCCAGTGTATATGGAGGACAGTAAGACCTGATGCACCTGCTGAATACTATGTAAGACACCCCCCCACACACACACAACACACACTCAATTCAGACCCCTTGATGGGTAGAGGGGATCCTGGATTGGTGTGGATTAAGGTTCTGTTTCTCAGTAAAATGAGACTCAAAATAAAAATTAGGTTCAGTGTAGAGAAAAACATCTGAATTGTTGATGTAATATTTGGAGAAAATTGAAATAGGCTGGTGAGGGAAGTATGGCCCCTCTATGCCCCATAATAGTCTAGTTCCTCTTTTTCTTTTTAGATTAGGAAACACTTCCCCAACATGGACAATCTTCTGTGCCTCAGCCTGAGGAAGCCTTAGGTCACTACTTGCCCCAGAAAGTGACTGAGAGGAGATAAAGTTCTGTGATTAGAAGTAGTCAGGGATACAGTAGAGACAACTCCACTAGCTTTATAATCCAATAAATTTACCTGGGGACATTCCATCCAGCAACAGGTAAAAATGGGAAGAATCATTGGAAATGCAACTTACTAGCATAAAACAGGGGAAAAGGTTGGTTGTAGACTCTACAAGTCACAAACATTACAAGTAATCCAGCTGATGTAAGATGAAAAAAAAGCATGATAACATCCAATTTTGGTGAGAAAAGAGCTGATTGGAAATAAATTGATCAAAATCTTCTGGAGGGCAGTTTGGGTCCATGCTGTTGTTATTGTTGTTAAGTGCTATCAAGTCACTTCTGACTTATAGCAATCCTGTACAGGGCTTCTAAGGAGTAACTGGTGGGTTTGAACCTCTAAACTTGTGGTTAGTAGTCCAGTGTTTCTCCTACAGCACCACACCAAGACTCCCTTTGTACCATGGAGCAACATTTTTCAAGGAATTTATACACAATGAATGATAAGGTACATGCCAAGAAGGTCATCCCAGCATTGGAAACCACAAACATATTAACATGCTTGCTGTTGTTGTTAAGTGCCATTGAGTCAGTTCTGACTTATAGCAACCCTGTATAGGGTTTCCAAGGAGCTGCTAGTGGGTTTGAACTGCGTGCCTTGTGGTTTGAAGTTCAGTGCTGATCCACAGAGCCACACCATAAGTCTGTTAACAAGCTTAGGGAGCAATGACTTAATGTTAATGAGAGAGGAACACTTCAGAAAAGAAAGATGAGTATGGTTGCACTACACGAAGAATGTCATCAACGCCACTTGAATGTACTTGTAGAAATTGTTGCATTGGTATAAGTGTATCCACCACTCCTCTGTCAGTTTGTTGTACTGTGGTGGCTTGCATGTTGCTGTGATTCTGCAAGCTATGCCTGGGGTATTTTAAATGCAAGCAGGGTCACCCATGGTGGACAGGTTTCAGCTGAGCTTCCAGACAAAGACTGAGTAGGAAGAAGGAGACAGAGATGCACTACTTCCAAATATTTAATCACTAAAAACCTTATGAATAGCAGTGGAACATTGTAAGCACCAGAATATTAAATGCTGAAACAAGATGAAGAATACCAGAATATTGTCAGTTATAGTACCAGAAGATGAGCCCCTCAGGTTGGAAGACACTCAAAATGTGACTTGAAAAGAGCTGCCTCTTCAAAGTAGAGTTGACTGTGATGATGTGAATGGAGTAAACCCTTTGACCTTCATTTGCTGATGGGGCGCAACTCAGAATGAAGAGAAATAGCTGTAAACATCCATTAATAATCAGAATATGGAATGCATGAAGTGTGAATCTAGGAAAATTGGAAGTTGTCAACAATGAAATGGAACATATAAAGATCGATATCCTAGGCATTAGTAAGCAGAAATGGATGGGTATTGTGACTTTGAATCTGACAACCACATGGTTTACTGTCCTGGGAATGACAAATTGAAAAGGAATGGAGTCATATTCATGATCAAAAAGAACATTTCAAGTACAATGCTTGAAGTACAATGCTGTCTGTGATAGGATAATACCCATATGCCTAAAAGGAAGATCAGTTAATTCTACTATTATTCAAAATTCATGCACCAACCCCTAAGGCCAGTGATGATGAAATTGAAGAATTCTACCAACTTCTTCAGTCTGAAATTAATCAAATATGCAACCAAGATGTATTGATAATTACTGGCGACTGGAATGCAAGATTGGAAACAAAGAAGAAGGATCAATAGTTTGAAAATATGGCATTGGTGACAGAAATTATGCTGGAAATCACATGATAGAATTTTGCAAGACCAATGACTTATTCATAGCAAATAACTTTTTTAAACAACATAAAAGACGACTATACACACAGACCTCACCAGATGGAAAGAAATAGTGGAAATGCTCCATATCATCAGTCAAACACAACAGGGGGAGACTGTGGAATACACCATCAAGTACTCATAAGCAAATTCAGGTTGAAGCTGAAGAAAATTAAAACAAGTCCACGAGAGCCAAAATATGACCTTGAGTATAACCCACCTGAATTTAGAGATTATCTGAAGAGCAAATTTGAAGCATTAGACACTAAAGACCAGAAGAGTTGTGGGATGACATAAAAACATCATATATGAAGAAAGCAAAAGATTATGAAGAAAACAGGAAAGAAAGAAAAGACCAAAAGGGATGTCAGAAGAGACTCTGAAACTTGTTCTCTAGCACAGAGATGCTAAAGCAAATGGAAGAAGTGAGGAAGTACAAGAGCTAAACAGAAAAGTTTAAGTGTTGTAAGAAGACTCATTAACAACTTGCGATATGCAAATTATCCAACCTTGCTTGCTGAATGTGAAGAGGACTTAAAATACTTACTGATGAAGATCAAAGACCACAGTGTTCTGTATTGGTTGCATCTCA
>NW_006408519.1:4997825-5007395 GCF_000296735.1 Chrysochloris asiatica
GACATTGTTTCGTTCTGCTGTGCATGGGGTCGCTATGAGTCAGTTCCAACTCGATGGCACCTGACAACAACAACAACAATTTTAGAGAGAGTGGTCCTATAAAAGTGATGAAAGCTGATTTTTACTTTCTCCTCCTCACTTTAATATAGTATCTGAAAAACTGTAGAATGAGCATAGATTCTATTTTTTAACTCCTGAGCACAGCTGGAGCCAGTGACCTCCCATTCCTTGTCTCCCTGTCATATTGACCTTTTGTCCTTCAGCCTACAGTGTTCTCTTCTCTGAACTCTTGAGATGACCAAAACCCAAGTTCTGCCCCCTAGTTGGACTTCAATAAAGCCCTTATTTTTTGTTAAAGATGCTGTTAAAGGTGCTAACACTTACTGCCTTATACTCTTTCTCCAGCAGCTTTATGAGTTCAACTAGATTCTAAACAATTTGAGATCAGGAACCAAGCATTACAGTGAGCATTTTTTTGAAATGTCTTTTAATTTTATAGTGTGCTACCACTCTCACATCTTTCTGAGAACCCAGAAAGCAATAATAACCATTCTGGGGATTAATTTGGGTGTGGCCATACTGGAAGGGAAAAAGACCGTCTTGAATTCAGATATAAATTCTCAAATTGTGTTTGTGATCAGAATTGTAGAGCAACACAATGAAGGAGGAATGTGGCTACATGTCTCTGTCCTGGGAGCTTTCCATCTCCTCCTTCCTAGTTGTAAACATGGAGGCTACTTTTGCAGCATCAGAGGAACTTCCTTACGTAATGTTAAACATCTGAGTGTGCTTGTGACTCAAACCTTTTGTTCTTGGGTTGGAGGGAGCACAGGGGCTGTACCACCCCTCTGTGTGATTCAAGGGTGAAGTTTGAAAAGCTACGGTCTAAATTACATACTGTGCCCTAACTCTTGATGAGACACACTGAAACTTTCATTGTTAGTTTACCATGCAAAAAGAAAGAGAAAAAAGTATCAGAAGAAAGGGAGGAAGGAAAGAAAGAAGGGAAAAAATGAAAGAAAGAAGAAAGGGAAAATCTGGGGAAAAAAATCCAGAAACTTTTGTGAATATAAGACTCTTGAGAGTTGTTTTTTGAAGATTTTGAGCTGTATTTTGTACACAGTACTCTAGGGAATTTATGGGTGTTCTGGAAACAGACTGGAAATCAGAGAGACTGAATAGAGGTCTAGCTCTGTCATGTGATTTATCAGTCATGTGACTTTGGACTAAGTATAACCTCTCTTGGCCTTCTCTTGAAAACATGACAATGAACTAGGAGATCACAATGTTGTTTTGTAGTTTGAACATTTGATGTCTTACAAATTATAAAATAATACATTCTGCACCAACCCACAGGCTTATGTTTCTGCTTGCGATTTTTTCCACACTTGCCTCAGATATGGCTTGAAGATGTTCTGGGGGTAATGGGTCATGCACCTCTGATATACTAAGTACAATTCCCTTTGTTTGCTTAAAATCTGGGTTAAGGGGTTGCCCTAAAGTTTTCAGTCAAATTATAGAAATTATAAGGCCCTAACTCCTTTACTTGACAACATGTAGGTTTGATAGATGTTTCTTTTATTTCTTATCTGATTTCTTGAGGATTCATTAGAAGTCTATATACGTCTTGGTTCTTACTGCTGCTGTTTTTGTTGCATACCGTCAAGTCAGTGCTAACTCACTCAGTAGAGAGTTTCTTAGACTGTCTGATAGGTTTGAATTGATGACCTTCAGATTAACAGTTCAGTGTATGCCTTACAGCACGACATCAGGACTCTGGTTCTTATTAACATACAAACATGTTGTTTTGAGGCTAATGTCTCTCAGGTTTTGGGTAAAACAAAAGTTACCAAGAAATCTCATATAAAAAAACACTAAGGTATAACTGGAAGCATGCATATATATTATTGTTTTATTATTAAGTACATAGAAATAGAACCATAAATACAATATATTGTTGTTAAGAGCTGTTGAGTCAGTGTGAGCTCATAGCAACCCTGTATAGGGTTTCTGAGGAGCAGCTAGTGTGTTTAAACCACCAACCTAGTGGTTAGTAGTCCTGTGCTTATTTTACAACACCACACCAGGACTCCCAAAAATAATGTTATTGTTATTAAGTGCCATCAAGTTGGTTCCAACCCATAGCTACCCTGTATAGGGTTTCTAAGGAGCAGCTGGTGAGCTTGAACCATCGTTCCCAATTTATAATCCATACTACTCAGGAGTCTGGTGTGGTGCTGTGGGTTAATGCCCTGTTCAGCAAAGTTAGTTTGAACAGCAAGTTCGGCAGTGCAAGTTCACCAGCTGCTCCTCAGAAACCCTAAATAGGGTCACTGTGGGTTAGAACCAACTCAGTGTCATTTAACAACTAAATTATCAAAGCCCTCTCCACTCCCCAATTTCTTGCATCTGGAGAAAGTTGCAAAAACATCTCATATATTTCATTGCCAAGCACTTTCTTCAGGCCTAACTCTGGAATCTTGGTGTGGCGCTGTAGGTAAAAGCACTGGACCCAAAGGTCTGTTTGTAACTGCAATGTCAGGAGTTCAAACTCACCAGCTGCTCCCTGGAAACCCTATACAGGCTCCTTGGAATCAAGGGCACTTAACAACAACAACTCTGTATAACTTTTATTTTTCCTCTCAAGCTTAATAACAATTGTGAGGCTTACACAGACAGGGCAGTGTTCTGTTGTTTTGCATAAAGTCTCTGTTAGTCAGAACTGACTCGGACTAACAAGTCCGAACAGAACTAACAACAACAACTATACTTCTGCTTTCTTAAACTCATGTTTTAGAATTTCAACTCTTTTTAATCAGGTGTCACAGGGCAGGGGAGAAATGGTGATCCAGGAAAATCATCAAAGTTGAAAACAGGTGAACCCCTGAAGTGTGTAGAAGGCGTAAGATGTTCTCAAGGCTACTTAAAACAAAGTTTATTGTGGCGCAATAGATTCCTCGAGAGACATGCCATCTTAATTTTTTGTGTGCCATTAATTATACTCATCGTGTTGTGTTACCATCTCCAGTATCCACTCCCAAAAACTTGATGTCACCCTGCACAGAAAGAAATCCACAGTCCTGCTGTGGCGCTGTAGGATTAGCACTGGACTGCTAACCGTGAGGTTGGAGGTTCAAACCCACCAGCTGTTTCTTAGAAACTCTACAGGGTTGCTATGAGTCAGAACCACTTGACAGCAATTAACAACAAAGAAACACAGTACCCTTTCAGCAATAAATCAAGAAAGAATACTTTTTTAAAGGTCATAACAAGAGGACTCTCAGTGATGAATTAAGCAAATGCTCAATTCATTTGATTAACAGACCTACCCAGAGATCCGAATAAACAACCTGCGATTCAGCATAGTGTCACTAGATGGGGATCTTGAGTCAATCATCGCTTGTTGGCTTGTTTTTTTTGTAAACTCTTGGATTCTTTGACTATTTTACTTTAGCCCGAAAACACATATAATGCAAGTTTACAATGTTGGCACTTCACGTTTCTGCTGAACTTTTTGGGGATGGTAATTTGGAGTAAAATGGATTTAGTTTTAAATGTATTAGCTTAATTAATTTCTCATCTGGGGTCCCAGGGAGGTGGAAGCGCCCCTGAAGTGCAGACTGCATGCTATTAATCTGGTGTTTATTTCTGGCAGAAGCTACCGGTGTTTATTCTTATTGTACCCACAGGGTGTGGCTGTTTGTAAAGACTGTCATTATACCTTAGATGTGATTAAAGATATATTCTGCTGCAGCCAACAAGTGACCCCAACTTCCTCCTCCCATAGGATAAACAGTTTCAATCGCTTTTCAAAATGAAACTATAGTGTTGTTGTTAAGTGCTGTCAAATTGGTTCCGCCTCATAGCGACCCTACATAGGGTTTACGAAGAGCAGCTGGTGAGTTTGAACTGCCGACCTTGAGGCTCACAGTCCAGAGCTGATCCTACAGCGCCACACCATGTCAGGAGTCCCAAACTGCTGTAATAGAAGACAATGTTTTTTGTCCTTCTTCATACTGTAGGAAATTCTCAAGGGATTTTAATATTTAATCGCAATTTTACCTTATAGAAAATTATAAAAGTAAAAAGAAAAAGAAAAAAAAAAACCTTTTGCCTTTTTCATTTATTTGTCAAGGCCGTCAAATATATCCTTCTGGAATAAAACCCTTAGTTTGCTGAAAACAATGACTGAAGCAGCTTGTCTTCATGTTAACTTTTCTAGCAAAATCAGGAGCTAGACAGTTTTGCCTGTTATGTGCTGACCTTTTTCCTAGGGACAATGTGGCCATTTCACTTCGGCTGCTATCTGAAATGAGTTTGAGTGTCTCAGCTCATTTCATAAGAAATACAAATAAAGCCCACATAATAAAACATGCAATTTGGGATTGTTGCCAGTCTCTACTCAGAAGGTACCCAGAACTACATTCTGAAAGTGCAATTCCTGTTCCATGTAGATAGAGACTCCCATACTTCCAGTTGGGTCCAGTTGGAGGCGAAGGAAAGAAGAAAGAGAAGAAAAAAGTATATCCCGCAAAGCATCACACTGGCGGAAATGACTCTAGTGACCCAAGCAGAACATCCTACAGTTCCAGGGACCCAGATTCTAACCGTGGGCCCATGTGAACTGTGTAATTTAAAGTCTCAGGCCAGAGACGGTTTCTGCTTTTCTCTCTCCTGTTCTGCTTTTCAGCTTCTTCTAAGCTACATAATAAACAGTGGTATGGACAGCCCTTTTCACGGCCTTTTCCTGTGTCTACCACTTCCTTACCACAAGGGCAATCAAGGAGACCCCTGCCACAATTTCCTGAGGAAGCACACAACCATTAGGGGTCTTCACTTATTCAGACAGAGAATTTGGCTCTAGGATCTGGTTGTGGCTAAAGAAGGAGTTTGTCATTGGAGTATAATTCTCTGACCAATTTTTGTAATTTGGAACGTTATCTATGAAATGCCTCAAATTTCAGACTCCGATCACTTTTACCTGGAAAGGATATTTTGATTTGCTTGCTAGTCCTTAAGTTTCTTTTTCTTAAACAAAAGAAAATCATGTCCATTGGAGAGAGAGAGGAAAAAAAAAATTTTTCTTAAACACAGATAACATAAGAGGAAAAAAAAAAAGAAAAATCATTTGCAATTCTCCCACCTAGAGGTAAATTCTTCTAATGTCTTTCTGTTTATGCTTATGTAAATCAAAGTTCTACTGGTATGGACACAAAAGAGTTTTACAAAAATAGGGGTTATTCTGTATATACTGCTTGATAACTTTTATTTTCACAAAAATGCGGTGTCTTCCCATAGTACCAAGCATTTAAATATATCATCATATCTAATGGCTATCTAAGGAGATCTCTGGTAGCATAGTGGCTGTTCGAAGTATGAGAGACAAAGTTTGTTTATTCTGGCCCCCAAGGAGCACTCCTGGCTGCACTTCTTCCAACACAGATCTATTGGTTCTTTTGGCAGCCCATGGTGCTTTCAATATTCTCCTCCAACACCATAACTCAAAAGCATCAATTCTTTAACGGTCTTTGTTATTCACTGTCCAGCTTTTGCATGCACAGGAGGCTATTGAAAATATCATGGCTTGGGTCAGACACACATTAGTCCTCAAGCTGACATCTTTGCACTTCAACACTTTACAAAGATCTTGTGCACCAGGTTTGCCTAATGCAATACGTCCTTTGATTTCTTGACTGCTGCTTCCGTGAGTGTTGATAGTAGATCCAAGAAGAATGAAGTCCTTGACAACTTCAATCTTTTCTCCATTGATAAGAATGTTGTTTATTGGTCCAGTGGTGAGGATTTTGTTTTCTTTACATTGAGATGCAGCACATACTGAATATACAAATATACTGTACCTCATTTGTACATCTATAATCCAAATACTCCCAAATTCTACTCCATTTTAATGTAATGGCAGAGTTACTTTAATCCTTAGACATAATTCTAATGTGAGTAAATGAAAAAACAAAACAAAAAACAACACATGCTGGGAATATAAGATGCACAAAAATTTTTTTAAAGTCTTTATTGGGCTTGAAATGATGAGACTGTACATATTTAATCATAAGGGGATACTCTTAGTCACAGAAATAATTATTAGCACTACACTAAAGTTAAGTAATCTTGTCATTTCCAACTCAAAGTGACCCTTGTTACAACAAAATGAAACAGTGCCTGGTGCTTTGACATCTTCACGGTCATTACAATGTTTGAGCTGATTGTTGCAACCCCATGCCAATTCATCTAGTTGAGGGTCTTCCTCTTTTTAACTGACTCTTTACCAAGTCTGATGTCCTTCTCCAGGGACAGGTCCCTCCTGATAACATGTTCAGAGTATGAAAGATGAAGTCTTGCCATCCTTGCTTCTAGTAAGTATTCTAGCTGTACTTCTTCCAACACAGATTTGTTTGTTCTTCTGGGAGTCTGTGGGTATATTCAATATTCTTCACCAATACCACAATTCGAATCCATCAACTCTTGTTTTGTTTCATTGTTTAGCTTTTGCAGGCACATTAGGTAATTTAAAAGACCTCGTCTTATCTTTGATCAGGTGGACCTTAGTCTTCAAAATGACATCTTTTAATACTTTAAAGAGGTCTTTTACAACTGATTTGCCCAATATGTCATTAGATTTCTTGACTGCTGCTTCCATTCTTTGGCATTGATTATAGTTTCAAGTAAAGTGAAATCCTTGACTTCAGTCTTTTCTTTGTTCATCATGATGTTGCTTCTTGGCCCAGTTGTGAGGATTTTTGTTTTCTTTCATGCTGAAGATATAATCCATACTGATCTCATCAGTAAGATCTTCAAATCCTCTTCAGTGTAAACAAGCAGTTATATAATTTGTATATCACAGGTTGTTAATGAGTCTCCTTCCAATCCTTATGCTGTGTTTGTCTTCATATAGTTCAACTTCCTGGATTATTTGCTCAGCATACAGGTTGAATAAGTATGGTCAAAGGTTACAACCTTATCACATACTGTTCCTGATTTTAAACTACAGAGTATCCCCATATGTTTGAACAACTGCCTGTTGGTCTATGTAGAGATTCCACATGAGCACAGTGAAGTGTTTTGGAATTCTCATTCTTCACAATGTTATCTATCATTTTTTTATGATCCACACAGTCAAATGTCTTTGTATAGTCAATAAAACACAGGTAAACTCTTTTTGATATTTTCTGCTTTCAAGATCCATCAGATATCAACAATAATATCCCTTCTTCCATGTTCTCTTCTGAATCCAGCTTGAATGTCTGGTAGTTCCCTGTTAGTACACTGTTGGAACTGTTTTTAAATTATCTTCAGCAAAATATTATTTAAATTATCTTCAGCAAAATATTATTTGTATGTGATATTAATGATACTAGTTCTGATGTTAAGTGCCATCAAGTCAGTTCCAACTCATAGAGGCTTGTATAGGGCTCTGAGGAGCGACTGGTGAGTGCTTATCATACAGTACCATGCCAGGACTCTGATATTAGTGATATGTTTAATAATTACTGCATACTATTGGATTACCTTTTTTTGGAATGGGCATGAATATGGATTTCATACAATAGTCCTATGAGTCAGAACTGACTTGATGGCACTTACCCACAGAAACAGCAGCATTAATATCATGTGTAAGTAATATTTGTTGAAGATAATTAAAAAACAATGTGGTACTATAGGCTAAGCACTAGACCACTAACCACAAGGTTGAACCCTGCTTGGAAATCCTATACAGGGTCATTATGAGTAGGAATCAATCAACAGCACTTAACAATAACACAGTAGACCAGGCAGCTAGCTGTCTTTAAAATGTCTTGTCATAGATGAGTGAATGCTTCCAATGTTTGTTGAAACATCTCAATTAGTCTTTCGGCAATCTCTGGAGCCTTATTTTACACCAATGCCTTTGGTGCACCTTGGACTTTTTTCTTTAGTACCATCAGTTCTTGATCACATGCTACTACCTCCCGAAATGGTTGTACCCATTCTTTTTGGTATAGTGATTGTTTATTTCTTCTCTCTTCTTCTTATGCTTCCTGTTTCATTCAATATTTTGCTTGTTGAATCCTTCAATATTGCAACTTAAGGCTTGAATGATTTCTTCAGGTTTTTTAGCTTGAATAATATAGATTGTGTTCTTCTCTTTTGGTTTGCTAACTAAAGATTTTTGCACATTTCATTTTAATGCTTTACTTTGTCTTTTCCAGCAGCCCTTGAGATCTTATATTGTATTCTTTTAGTTCATCATTTCTTCCATTCACTTTATAGCAATATAATCTTTATAGCAATACGTATAATCTTTATAGCAATATAAAAATGCCATTTCACCTTTAGATCTTACTGAGATTATTTTTCTTCTCCCTTTTAGTCTCCTTGGCATTACAACACTCAGTAATTGAATGCTACTTAATAATGTGGGTGGGTAATGAAACCAGCCAAGCTAATGTGTCCATGGAAATTTCTGAAGCACAAACGCCAAATATCACCACAGTACATTCTGTCAGCCTAAAGCTAGGAAAAAGAGAAATTACGTTGCTATTATTGTGGTTACAGATATTATCCCACTTTTTAAAGTATTAGCCTTTGTTCTTCTTTCTTAGTGATGCTTTAAAATGCAAATTCTGCATTTCAGCTTTGACTCACGTTTTTGTCATTTACTTTGGTGGAGGTAGTCACAAATTGTAACTATTCATAAATTGTAAGAATGTCTGTGGTAGTTTTTTTGATAGTAGATGGTTCATATTTGATCTCTTTTAACAATGAGACAATAATAAAGACATTTAGGGATACCCACTGGCTCACCTGATACTATAGATGACTGGCTAACGGTGCAGCCTTTGGATTCAGAAGAACTTCTGCTGTATCCGGGCACTGCCATAGCCTCTGTGTGTGTGACCTTGCATGGTAGACTACCCTCAAAGTGTGTTGCACCTGAAAAATTATGATAAACATGTGAGGATTAATTGAATAAATGCAGTACTTGCCCTGTGACTGACACAGAAGCAGAGTTGGAGAAATTGTTCATTATTGTTATGAAAAGTGGGTTAGCCACAGTTGAATGTTAAACTGAGTGAAATAAACTTTGTTTTGCTCCAAACCAAAATACCAATTTGGTCAGAATTAAGTGTGTCATTATCTAACTAAAAATTCCTCAGGAACTTAGTTCAAACTCATTTACATGTATTCAAAACAAAAGAATGTAACTTTGGTCTGGGGTGTTTTGCCTTTTCTCTCATATGTTCAATGAAATGACTCTTCAATTGTTGTTGTTGTTAAGAGTCTTCGAGTTGGGGGGGCCCATCAAGGCAAGCAGTCAAGTCCCTTCAGGACAAACCCCCTTCTAAGACTGAAACTCCAAAGGAACACATTAGCAGGCATGTAAGCTTGCTAGCAACTTTGTTGGTCTATTGGTGAGTGGAAGAGGGGGAAAGGCAGCAATGAAGAAATGCGCTGAGTTCAACCACACTCCGTAGACTCCCATTGGCCTGAAGAAGGGAGAGAAAAGAGGAAGGGCTGGTTGGTCCAAATTGTGGTGAGACCTGGGGATACCTGAGCCCATGGACAAGGACATAG
>NW_006408519.1:5010989-5012709 GCF_000296735.1 Chrysochloris asiatica
TATATATACACATATGTATGTATATATAATTGGATTTTGATTACAAGATCTGGTTTAAAGTCAACAGAAGAAATTGATTTGTAAAATTCCCTAAGTAACTCTTTAATCTCTAACTAAACTATAAATTAATAACCTTATTCCTTTGATTATTCCTCTTTTATTTTATAGATCCAGATGTTTGAGTAAGCCCTTACTCATTTAAAAATTTGCTCTTAGTTTTTGAAATGTGGATCTTGTGTAAGAAAAAGAAATTTCTAGTACCTTACTTGCATTTTTCTACAAAAATGTCTAAGTGAAAGTGAGAGATAGGGACGGGAGACGGTGACCATAACCAAGTTTCTTACCGCATACATAGGCGCTGAATTTTAGCAAATCTACTTTTTAAGTACATGAACTCCATTTTTCTTCCATCTTTCTGACAAGAGACACAGTTGGATGGGAGATCAGATTCCTTTGTCTACGCATTTTGAAAACAGTGTTCTTTTCATAACTATCATCTAGTAAGGAATATAAATCATGTCTACCCTGTAATAAATAGACTTCACTACTCAATTCTGTATGGGAAACAGTTTATGCAAACTTATTTTTGTGTCTACACTTTACTTATCAAAATTTCCTCAGAGTTGGTCATATATCACTAACGAAAATATTGACGGCCATCTTTTTTAAGCTTGGAATGATTGTCCCTCACTTTAAGAAATGAATTTTATGTAAGTTGAATTCTGTCTGCCCAGTACCTCTCAACTGCTAGAAACAAGTATATTTAAATTCCCTAATGAGAAAAACAAAATAGAGATTAGTCATCTTCCATTTGAGATCACTGGTGTTTTCCTGGTGTGGTGCCATGGGTTAATGCACTGGAATGCAAGGTCGGTTTGAACCACAGGGTCGGTGGTTCAAGCTCACCAGCTGCTCCTCAGAAACCCTATACAGGATTGCTATGGGTTGGAATCAACTCGATGGTACTTAACAACAACAACAACAACAACATTTGAGATCACTAAGCTAACTGATATAAATGTAAAAGTAAAAACTTAAAAAACTGTTTGATTCTCTCAAGGATGGTAACTTTCTAAGCCCGGGCACACCAATGGCAACAGCTTAGTGTGGTAATTCATGAGAACAGGTTCTTTTGCAGACTTTGAAATACAAACAGATGTGCATAGTGGACTTTAGTCTCACAACTTTTTTATGGAAATAATCGGCAAAGATTTCTGAGCACATACTTATAATTTGATTCTAGATTTATATATTTTTTTTCCCCTTTATAAAGCACAAGCCTTTGGACCTCAAGCCTTCATAAATGTCACAACATTTTAAGAGAGTGACTAGACCCCAGTGGTTGCAAGGATGAGATATGTATCTCTTTGTTTATTTGGGTCTGGTCCATGTGACCTCACTAGTATATGACAGTCATGTTTTATTAACTGTTGTAGTCTTAGTGCTTAGAAGATGGCTTTGTAAATATTTATCAAGTGACTTGATAAATATTTGTGGAATAATGGCATCAATTGAAAAAAAGAAAAAAACCAAAAGAATGTGTTTGTAGAGGAAGAAGGTACAAGAAAAGGAGATGCAATATCAAACTTTGACCTCAACAGACTAGAAACCAAACTTAACGAGTCACCCTCCAGTCAATTCCAATCCATAGTGATCCCCTATGTTGTAGAACAGAAAGGCACTCCGCAGAGTTTTCAAGGAAACAGATCACCAAGCCTTT
>NW_006408519.1:5013084-5039070 GCF_000296735.1 Chrysochloris asiatica
AATTTTGAGGGGGTTGGGAATGATGGTGTCAAATAGGAAGCAGCCAGCGAATGTCATTTAGTTGTCCGTTCCCTCACAAGTCTTCCCATGGTATGGAGAACCTGGGTAGGTTTTCTGTTTCTCAGATCCTTGGTGACATCTTCCCTTTCCTTGTTGCCCTTTGCTTGTGCCAACATGAAGTCTGGGCTTCTGGATAATGAGCAGAACTGTGAAGTGACTGAGAATACAGACGCGGGCTTAAGACAGATCTGGGAATCAGTCCAGAACCTGCCACCTCAATGTATCTGATCCTGAGCAAATTATTTAGTCTAGCTCAGCCTCATTTTCTTTAGCTGTGCATTTGGGTTAATAGTAAGTGTGTCTGTCTTGTTGGGTTGCTGAAGGATTAATGAGAAGATGCCTGATATGCGTACCAAATGATATAGACATTGTGTGGGTGGCTCATTGCTTTTAGTAAGTGAAACTTCAAAGAGGGATCATTCATGTTAAGCCTTTAGCATCGGCTCATAAGGTGCTCTGAATTGGCTCAATGGAAAATTTTTTTTGTTTTTATATTTTGGCTGGGAGTGGGAACAGACTTGATGCCAGTGGGTTTTGGTTTGGGAGATCCCAAAGACTGACTGAAATGAGTCAGACATATGTAACTTCAGTACTGAAATGACATGTTCAGCATGCAATAAATCTTCTCCTGTCAGGCATTACATTTTTTTCCAATATATTATCATAGTCATTTTACTTTTGTTATTGCAAAAGCCATTGCTTACCAGGCTTTGTTTCCTCCATCACACTGATTAAAAATGCCTAACTAGTATTTGCCATCTTGTAATGGGCTTGAGATTGTTAGGTCAGTGCTGTTGATTTCTTTGATGTTAGGAAAAGACATTGTGAAGAGAACCTTAGTGCTTGGTCTGCCAGCTGGTGGTTCAGAAGTCAGCTTCACTGTGGGTGGAGCTAATCGGAGGGCGGAGCATTCACGAAGAAAAAGAGGGTAACAATTTGCCAGTTAACTATTAATGGTCTGTTTGAAGAAACGAAAACTCTCTTTAGTAAAATAACTAAGCATAAACATATACTAAACTACTAATCTCCCGGTATGGAATATGTAATTAGAACAAGAAAATTAAAAAAAAAAAAAGCACCTAATTACAATTTGATGTCTTTATCATTAACCTTCAACTGTTCTGAATGTTAATTCTTTCCCTTGCTTCCCTTTATAACTTTAAATTAAGATAGAAAAACTGGGGCAATTCCTTTTTTACAAAGTTCCCCAGGTATTGATTGATTTCTAGGCATTAATTTCTAGGAATTAAATTATTTAAATCTTTCTAGAAACCCAGTGTTGTTCCCTGCCTCTTGCCCTCCTATCTTTGCATAGACTAGTCCTTCAGTCAGAAAAGCACTTCCTTAATAACCCTGCTTCTTCCAAAAATCTATCTAGCAAATCTCTTATTCATCCCTGATTTTGCAATTTGGCTCAAACAATATCTCGCCTACAAGGATTCTTACAGAGAAACTCTTTAATAAAGAGTTCTATGTTTGCATATTCCTATTGATCATATTATTCTAACATTTTGTTTACACAACTGTCTCCCCACTTAGTAACACCATAATTTCTGAAGACACCAAGATAGTTTTCTTGAGATATGTTATTCACCTATTTAAAGTGCACAGTTCAATTGTTTCTAGTAAGTCACAAAATTGTTCAACCGTTACCAGAGTCAATTTTGGAATGTTTTCATCACCCTAAAAAAGAAATCCCCATACCCAGTCCTATAGCTGTCATTCCTTATTTTCCCCAAACTCTGTTCCCTGTTGCCATAGGCAACCATTACTCCTTTCTGTCTCTATAGATTTGTCTTTTCTGGACATTTTATATAAACATCATTTTCTTTTAAGCAGTCTACATTATAAGTAGCAAAGAAAGTTCGTTAAATACCAGATTCAAAATGCATTCCTAAATATTTTGTCTTAACATGGGACAGAAGTCCACTGTACTAAGAGCCATATTATTTTAATTATGGTATATTGTGAATACCAGGACATCACAGGTTGATTTTAACAATGAACACTTCCCTGCTGTTTCAGCAGATCACTATCAGTAACCACGCACTCAGAGGCAAAACAAGTTGCTTGGCTCCCATCATGTATTTTAGGGATACAATTCTATAAAATGTGGATAAAATTCTGGAAGAAAAAAAAAGCTGCCTCCTCATATTATGCACAAGCCACTTGCCTTCTCTTGTCATAACTGAATGCTGACATAAATCTTTTTTTAATAAAATGAACTATTAAAATTATTTCTTTCCCGAATGATGGCTGAAACAGATGTATTTTAATCTACAGGGCATAGAAAATGAAATTTATATGTCATTGAGGTCTTTCTGGTTAATAAATGCTTTAAACAGAAAGAAAGCACTAAACTAAATAAACATGAAACTCTGCTGCTTCGCATGGGATTAAAAAAGTGAAATTGAAGGTCCTTTGCTTCACCAAAGAATTGATTTATAAGGCAAAGATATTTTACATGATCCAATAGCATGCAAAATGACTCCTGGCTGTCCTTTTTTCTTTTAGACTCTACAACATGTAGTTCAAAATATTGCCTCTGTATTTCTAACTCGGTTCATGTGCCTGATGTGTAAATATCAACCTGACTGTATTCAATAATACCGTAGCATTGTGTTAGCTTATAATATTTTTCACTTAAGTGTGCTAGTGAGCAAAAAATAAATGAGTTCCATTTATAGCTTACCTCTAAACATTTCTAAATATTTTTTTCATTAAATAATACCAAAAAGATCTTCCTAAAGTTTATTAATATCAGAAAATGTCCATCATTTTTTTAAAAATGAGGAAATTATACAATAGTCCTTTAAAAAGCTCCCCAGACATTTTCTCCTTTAACAAAATTACAACAACAAGAACCCCTCAACTTTTCCTGGATGCTTTAAACTGTTGCCAAGCCAGATAATAGTAAATAAAAATGGCCAAGTTTTCCTAAATTGCTTGCTTCAAATAACTTCCACATACAGGCAGTCTAAACATACAGTAGTATGAAGCCATTTTCCCCACCCCATTCTTCCTCCCACCTTTGAGAGAAGAATCCCTGGTCGAATTAACCCGGAAACATAAAATGGCAGTTCAGATGACCTGAATTGGACCCCAAACACCATAATGCCTTGAAAGTTACTCTTTTCATCCTACTCAATGGTCTGAAAATACAAGAATTCTATTTCAAATTCCCCTCTATCCAGTTAAAAGTTGTGGTAAAATTTTTAAAAAAGTGTTTATAGGAAAGGCTCAGGTGTTATCCTAGCCTGATTAAAACTGCTGGAGTCCCCCTCCCCCTCTTAAATGGCAATGAGACAGACTCTAATATGAAGCCCAGATTTTTTTTTTTTTTTTTTAACAACAAACTGAATTTTAGAATTATAATTTAGAGTGTATTGGATGTATCACCAAAAGACAGGGTGGTTGTACGACTGTAAGGTAGTATTGTATTGTTGCTAGTCTGAGTAAATCTAAATCTTTTCAAGCTTTGGTTGAGTGAGTTAATTCCAGGACCTGAATTACAAGTGCAATTTAAATGACATTGCAAATGCTGAACTTACTCCACTTTAGCAAAGTGCTTTCTTTTCCCCTTCTAAGACTTAGGAATTCTAGCTATTTTGATGTGTTTCAAATATTGAAGTATTTCACTTAGCTGTAAAAAACAAAAACCCAGCCTTTCCAACTGGAAATGGAGGGGAATTTTTCTTTTTGTGTCTTTGTTTATTAATTCTTCTGTTTTCTTTTTCTTCTATTTTGGAAAATCTCCACGTGTAACATTGATGTAAAATTGTAGCAACCACTCAGCCTGCCCAGGCAGCATGGTGCTGCTAGTCCTTTAATCCTGAAGTAAATATTCTGTAAAATTACTGTTACAAATATTCCAAATTAAAAAGGTGAGAAATGAACACATGGTATAAATTACAATTTCTGAAACAGATTGGCCTTTCTCGGCCATAACATAGATAAATTAAGTCTCTCAGAAACTCCATGAAGCAAATCCACAGGATGCACTGATTTAATGGACAAAGAACAAAGAGATTAAATAGATAGCTCAGATGCTTGAGTTCCCATCCCTCAGCCTTGTTTTAACCATATTCACCTGTCCTCTGTGCTGATGATGGAAAAAAGTTGTGCAGAGAAAACAGCAGGGGTGAGGTGAGACTGGGGGCTTTGCTGCTATGCTAGAGATGCTAGCGATAATGCTATGCATTTCAACAGTCAGTAGAGGTGGTAGACAAACTGCCTGGTAATTATTTAAGAACACACCAATTTACTTGTAGTATGAAGTCTTAAGATCAGGCTGCTCAAGCATGACACTAGTTTTCAGACTGTGGATGTATTTATTGCTCATTCTTCACAAAAGAAGTTTGATTGAATAATTGTCATCAGAAGACAAGAAAATACAGGTTAATATTGGGAGTTTAATGTTGGGTAAATTTTTAAAGAGAACCTGCTAAATGGGGAACTGACACTGTAGAAAATTGTAGTAATCAAGGGCATTCAGCAAAAGGTGGGAAATGAGCAATCAACCTGGAAGGTTGTATCCCATGGTTACTGTGTATTTGGGGCTTTATCAGAGACTGTATTTCCCAGTTTTTACGTCCCCATGCATTTGATCACCTCTCCTGCCTAGGTCCTGGGTGATATGGTTTCTCATTTATTGAGCGCCTCAGGCAACACTAGGAGACCCTATACAAAACACAGGATCCCCTTTCAACCTCACTCTGAGATTATCACTGCAAATAACACAACTGCATAGTTTTCTGTCATGAACATTTATTGTTAGTCTTTCATTGCTAGTGTTTTGCAGCATTACAATTGAACTAAGACAGATCTATCCAGTCCAACCTATGTAATTAATGAAACGTTTTGTTGTACCGCTGAGTATTTGTAGAAGAAATGTTAGTTAAATTTTTCCATATAGTGAAATATATTATTTTCCACTTCCTGAAATATTTAAACAGAACCGTATGCTTCTCTCCATGATTCAGGGAGAATAGTCTAAGGAAAACTATACTAAAAATAACTTTGGTTCTGGAGTAGGGAAAATAATATCATGGAGTTTCAGTTTTTAAAATTTTATCGCCAAATAGATATATACTAGGAGGGGGGCGGGCTTCAAAAGGTTCATGAAAAAAGTAAATTATCTTTCAACTCTATTTGCCCATGAATTTTTTGAAATTGTATTTTATAAACATTCTCCCTTTATTAATAGAAATGTTGCTCTTTCCATAATATTGGTGTAGTGAATTAATATGACTTTTCTAGCTGTGGTGGTGGTAGTATGCCATGGAGTCAGTTCTGACTCACAGCGACCCTGTATAGGGTTTCCGAGGCTGTAGATCTTTACGGAAGCAGAAAGCCTCATCTTTTTCTCCCAATGAATAGCTGGTAGTTTCAAACTGCTAAGCTTGAGGTTAGCAGCTGGACTCGTAACCACTACGCTACCAAAGCTCTTTACTCTTAAGTGCCATTGAGTCTGTTGTGATTTTAGTGACCTTATATAAAGTTTCCAAAGGAGCTCTGGTAGCGCAGTGGTTACGAATTGGGCAGCTAATCTCACAGTCAGCAGTTCGAAACCTTTCCGCGGGAGAAAGATGAGGCTTTCTGCTCCCGTAAATATTTATAGCCTTAGAAACACTATACAGAGTCGTTTTGAGTCTGAACCAACTCCACGGCACATAAATACCACCACCATATAGTTTCCGAAGCTGTAAATCTTTATGGGAGCAGAAAGCCTCATTTTTCCCCAGGGGAGCAATTGGTGGCCCAAACTGCCAACCTTGTGGATAGCAGTCTAGTGCGTATCCTACAGAGCCATGATGCTCCTTTGACTAAGTTGTTGTTAAGTGCTTTGAGTTGGTTCCGACCCATAGAGACCCTGTATAGGGTTTCCAAGGAGCAACTGGTGAGCTTGAACCACCGACCTTGGGGTTCACATCAACTTTGCAGTGTGGCACTGTGGGTTAACATGCCAGACAGCAAAGTCTTTGAACTGCAAGGTCGGCAGTTCAGCTGCTCCTCTGAAACCCTATACAGTGTCTCTATGGGTCGGGATCGACTCGACGGCACTTAACAACAACAACACATTAACCCATAGTGCCAGTAAACAGGTGCCGTAAAATCAGTTCCGACTCACAGTAAACCTGTACTGGGTGACTAGTGGATTTAAATTGCCAACCTTGCAGCTAGCAATCTAGTGTTTATCCTACAGAGCCACAAGACTCCTCTTAGGTGGAAAATACAATGATATTTGTTCCTTTTCTGCTTTCTTTCTATTTTAAGTAAACAATATTATGAGACTAGGACTCATGCAGTATTCAGGCGTTAAGTTTTAAAATAAAGTCAGAGGTTGTAAAATTTAATGCTCTCATAACAGCATTAACTTACCAGTGTTACACATATAGTACATTAAAGGATCACATTTTGCCGTCTTCTGTGTAATTGGAAATATTCTATATGTACAATTTGAGTGAGTTAATGTTTCTAGGAGAACCTTAACTTTTCCATTTCTTGACTCTTTTATGTTTGAATTTGGAGCCTTAACATTTGCATTAACATAGTTGTTTGCATTCTATTACAGCTAATGTTAGCCTATTCAAGGATCCAAATGCTAAGTGGATTTTCATTTAACTCTTTCATGACCTGTGGGTAGTATATCTCCAACCAACATTTTCAGCCTCTTAGGTTTCTTGGGAAGCTGCTATCCCAGTTTAGTACATCCTATCACCTGGTATGGATTTATATAACTGTGAATGTGAAGAAATAGGTCTCACCCTACCAATCCTACAACCAGAGTCTAGTTGGGTCATATGTGCCCCACATAATTTTATCCAAACCCATATTAGCTAAAAAAAAAAAAAAAATTCCCTCTTGATTTCATGATCTGCTACTGAAAACACATGTTTTCAACAAAAAAAATTCAAAGCAGAAAATAATCCAGTTATGAAAGGGTCAAAGATCTATTTGAATGAAAGTCTCCCACCACTTTTTGGTTTACATATTAATGGCTTGCAGTTATACACATTTAGGACTGTGATGTTTTGTGGTAATTTAAGCTTAAAATGATTTCTGAGCATGTTGAACAATTTTATCAGCAAAATAGTTATAGAAAAAACAGAAATAGGATCACGTGATGGTTTGGATTAAAAAGCAACTCCTGGGAAACTTGTCCCAAAAAGGGAAGAATGTCTTAGTTCTTGCAGTTGGCTAAATTCTTATTGTGTTATGCTTTTAACTAGTTCTGATTTGAAAGGAGGAATAGTAATTCTCCAGATTTTCATCAACAGAAACCAGATTGTAAGAGATTACGCCATCCCAAAGAGAAAAAAGAAGGTGGGAGGCTATTTTTAAAAAAATGTGTTCCTTGATTATCAAATCAAAATCACCCACCCACCCTTTAACTAGTCACCCAATCTAAAGTGGCTCCCTTCCCCTCTGCTGTATTTATTTGCCTCCTTTAACTATGTGAAATAATCTCAACTATGGCTTTTCTTTTCTTTCTTTGCCCATAAAACACAAATGCCACAAAAGCAAGATTACTGCTCTATCCCCATCCAGCATTCAGTTACCTGGCACACAGCCGGTAGTCAATAAATATTTGGTGAAAGAATGAATGTGTTGTATTGCTTTTTATCCACTTGGATTCTTTTCATACTCTCTTCACTTCTTGTCTGTTTTCCCTGCAAATTTAAATCTGAATTATATTCATAATATTTATTTCCAATATGGGTTTATTAAAGCTCAAGTACTTAAGACTTATTTTTTTTTTAATTTTAGATAGAGGTTTTAAAACTTATGTTTTCTTACAAATCAACTTTCTGTTAAGAGAAAGAGCCATATTACAGATGGTGATGGTAGTTGTGTGCCATGCCATAGGTTCTGACTCATAGCAATCCTGTACAAGGTTTCCGAGGCTGTACATTTTTATGGGACCAGAAAAGCCTTTTCTTTGTCCTGGAGAGCAGCTGGTGGGCTTGAACTGCCAACTTTGTGGTTAGAAGTCCAGTGCTAATCATACAGTGCCATAGACTAAAATATTTTTAGCATCCAGTTTTCACAAGTGCCTCTGAAACTTTCATATATAAAGCAGCAAAATTAAAGGCAAGACATTATCAGTTGATCTAACCCCACTTCAAGTACAACTTGAGCTGAAAATAGAAATTCTGATTAATAGAATCTGAAGTATATGGTAATATAACTGTCTGTTTTCTATTAGGTTACTTAGAAAGGTATTTAATGTATACTTGTTGTTGTTAACAACAACCCATAGAGACCCTGTATAGTGTTTCCAAGGAGCAGCTGGTGAGCTTGAACCACTGACCTTGTAGTTCAAACGACTTTGCAGTCTGATGCATTAGGTCACAGCGCCACACCAGGACTCCTGGTATACTTAGTATGTGTTAAAGATCCCTGGGTGCAGCAAATGGTTTATGCTCAACTACTAACCTAAAGTTCGGCTGTTTGAACCCACCCAGCTGCACTGTGTGAAAACGGTCTGGTGACCTCCTTCAGTTAAGACTGCAGTCAAGAAAATCCTCTGGTGTAGTTCTGCTCTGTAACACTAGGTCTCCATGAGCCAAAATCAGTTCCATAGCCATGGTTTGGTTTTTGGCTTACTAGTTTTATTTCAAACACAGCATGCAAAAAGAAGACAGCTCTGCCCCTACAGAACACAAGTCCTGGTGGCACTGTAGGATAAGCATTGGACTGTTAACTGCTAGCTAACCGAAAGGTCAGCAGTTCAAACTCAACCCTCAGCTCCTCTTGAGAAAGATGAGGCTTTCTGCTCCTGGAAAGTGTGACAGCTTTGGAAACCTTACAGAGGATGGCTGTAAGTGGGATTCACTTGATAGCAGTGGGTTTGTTTCTTTGTTTTGTTTTTCCTTCTGTGTACCAACCATTTTGCTTTGTTTCAATTCATATTTACTTATTTATTTATTAGTATAACCTAACACCCTCTTTTTTTCTTTGAGACTTTGTAGTCTCTTAGGAAACATGTTTCTTTATATGAAAATTTGGGAAATAATTACTTCTTTACTGCCTTTCAATTCAGGATTATTTAAAATAAGAATACAATGAAAGGTGTGTTGTTGTTAAGTGACTCATAGTAACCCTGCATAGGGTTCCCAAGGAACAGTTGTTGGGTTTGAACCTCTAACTTCCCAGTTAGCATTCCAGTGTTAGCCTACAGTGCCATGCCAGGAAAGGTAGAAGGCAATCATAGGAGGCCATCATTGCTAGAGGAAGAGTTGTCCAGAAAGCAAGTGACTTGAGGTTCTACCTTTCCTGATGAGTTTAGGGAGGGGGAAAGAGTTGGCAGGAATCTAATTACATAGAACTTCCTATGTGGTAATGAAGAATTTGGATCTTACTTTAAGTGCAACGGAATCTGTTAGATCTGGTTAAAACTCATTTGCTTGTTTTTTTCATTCAACCTAATATATACAAATTCATGTTTGTTTGTTTGTTCTTTTTTCTCTTAAAAATAATAGTGTGGTGAACTACATCTAACATTTGGGAATTTAGCCATTTTTATGTGTACACATCTAAGTCCTGGTGTGATGCTGTAGGATAATGCACTGCACTGAAAGGTTTATTTGAACTGCAAGATTGGCAGACACATGAGTTGGAACCAACTTGATGGGACTCAACATAACACGTATGTGTGCATATCTGTCATTGATTACATTCACAATGTTGTACAACCTTCACTACTATTTTCAAAATGTTTTCATCACCCTAAATAGTAACTCTGTATGAATTACCAGATCTCTGGTAATCTTTAACCTACTTTCTGACTTTATGAATTTGCTCATTCTAGAAACATCATATAAGTGGAATCATATAATATTTAACTTTCTGTGCCTGGCTTATTTCACTTGGTTTAATACTTTTAAGATTTATCTATGTTGCAGTATGTATCAGCACTTCATCTTTGCGGATGAATAACATTCCACTACATGTATATACCACATTATGTTTATTCATACCTTTTGATTGTGAATAATGTTGTTATTGTTAGGTGTCATCGAATCGGTTCCGATTAATGGCTACCTTATGCACAGCAGAACAAAACACTGCCCGATCCTGGGCCAGCCTCACTACTGTTGCCATGCTTGAGTCCATCGATGCTGCCCCTCAGCCAAGCCATCTCGTTGGGGGTCTTCCTCTCTTTCTCTGACCATCCACCTTACCAAACATGATATCCTTCTCGGTGACTGGTCCCTCCTGACAAATATGTCTGAAGTATGAGAGACGAAGTTTGACCATCTTGGCCTCCAGGGAGCACTCTGGCTTCACTTCTTTCAAAACGGATTTATTGGTCCTTTTGGCAGCCCATGGCACTTTCAATATTCTCCTCCAACACCATAACTCAAAAGCATCAATTCTTCTACGGCTTTCCTTATTCACTGTCCAGCTTTTACAAGCATATGAGGTTATTGAAAATGGAAATTGGTGTACAAGTATCTCTGTTTGAATAACTGCTTTCAAATCTTTTGTGTATATACTACAGAGTGGAGTTCCTGGGCCATATGGTAGTTCTGTTTCCCCAGTGACTATTCTGTTTTGCAATTTCACAAGCAATGCCAAGGTTTCTGTTTTTGCCACATCCTCACCAACACATTAATTTTCCTCTTTTTTTCTGACAATAGCTATCCTAATAGATGTGAAGTAGTACAGTGGTTTGATTTGTGTTTCCCTAATGACTCACGATCAAGCATCTCCCTGTATTCTTATTGGTTATTTGTATATTTTCTTTGGGGAAATGCCTATCAAGTCCTTTGTACATTTTTAGATTGGGTTGACTTTTTGTTGTTGAGTTATAGAAGTTCTTTAAATGTACGGATGTTAAACCCATATCAGATACGTTATTGTTGTTAAGTGCCATTGAATTGGTACTGACTCACAACAACTCTGAATAGGGTTTCTGAGGAGCAGCTGGTGGGTTTGAACTGCCGATCTTGTAGTTTGCAGTCCAGTGCTATGCAACAGACATCCATATCAGATATATGATTTGTAAATCATTTCTCCTATTCTGTAGGCTGTATTTTCACTTTCTTGATAATGTCCTTGATGACCAAACATTTTTTGATTTTGATGAAGCCCAATTTATCTATTTTGTCTTTGGTTGCTTTTGCTTTTGGTGTGATATTTAAGACTCAATTGTCAAATTCAAGACCATAAATACGTCTACATTTCTCAGCTTTTAGATTTCGGCCATTGATTCATTTAGGCCATTGATTAATTTTTGTATATGGTGTGAGGTACGGGGTCCAGCATCATTCTTTTTAATGCAAAAATCCAGTTATTTCAACATGTTTTTCTCTGAGGATACAATGATTAGCAAAATAAAGTTAGCCTGTGGAACTCACAGTCTAGTGGAGGATTATAGCCATAAAGTGCATAATGAAAGAAATGAATGTAAAATTCCAAACAGGTATGTGCACTGAAGAAATGGAACAACTTTTGATGGGTATATATAAAGAAGGAGCCTTGGGGCCCAAGAAGAGGTTTCTTGATAAAATGATGCTGAATTCAAGTGAGGTTTTAAGAGTAAAGTGAAAGGGAACAATGGTCAGAGAGAACAATCCAGACAAAGGAAGTTTGGCTCATTTGAGAAGACAGTCCAATGTAGCTGGAATACAGTTATCAGTGGAAGGTAGGAGTAAGAAAGATGGCAAAGTGAACAAGGGTTGTCTGGGCAGGTACTTGCTGGCTAGGGGAAGATCCTTCTTTCATCCTAGCTGTTGTGGAAAGCCAAGTGACATGGCCATATAGACATCCTGCAAAGCCATGCCTGCGGGGGGCAGGCAGACATGGAAGGAGGCTAGTGAGGAGACTGCTCCAGCAATCCAGGTATCTTCCAAGAGTGAAATACCACCAACATCAAATGGGGTGATGCTGGTGCTGAATATGTTGTAGAGTCCACTGGTGTCTTCATAACCTTGGAGAAAGTTGAGCCTCACTTAAAGGGTGGAGCCAAAAGGATAATCATCTCTGCCCCTTCTGCTGATGCCCCCATGTTTGTGATGGACGTGAACCACAAAAAGTATGACAATTCCCTCAAGATTGTCAGCAGTGCCTCCTCACCAACTGTTTGATCCCCTTGGCCAAGGTCATCCATGACAACTTTGGCATTGTGGAGGGACTCATGACCACAGTCCATGCTATCACTGCCACCCAGAAGACTGTGGATGGCCCCTCTGGGGAACTGTAGCGTGATGGCCGTGAGGCTGCCCAGAGCATCAATCTGCATCTACTGGTGCTGCCAAGGCTGTGGGCAAGGGTACCCCTGAACTGAATGAGAAATTCACTGGCATGGCCCTCCATGTCCCCACTCCCAATGTGTCTGTCGTGGACCTGATCTGCTGCCTGTAGAAAGCTGCCAAATATGATGACATCCAGACGGTGGTGAAGCAGGCATCAGATGGACCCCTAAAAGGCATCCTGGGTTACACTGAAGACCAGGTCATCTCCTGTGACTTTAAAAGTGACATCCACTCTTCCACCTTTGATGCTGGAGCTGGCATTGCCCTCAACGACCACTTTGTCATGCTCATTTCCTGGTATGACAGTGAATTAGGCTATAGCAACAGGGTGGTGGATCTTATGATCCACCTGGCCTCCAAGGAATAAGAACCCCATGGACCACCAGCCCCAGCAGCAGCATTAGAAAAAAAGAGAGACCCTCAGCTGCTGGGAGTCCTTACCCCAGCTCTACCCCCACTACATGCTGAGAAGCTCCCATCCTCACAGTTTCCATCCAGACTCCCTGGAGAAGGGGAGGGGCTTAGAGAGCCCAGTCTTGTCAGGTACCATCAATAAAGTATACTACCCAGCCCCCCTCCCCCCAAAAAAAATTATGGTAAAATATATGTAAGAAAATTTATGATGAACAATTTTAACATATATAATTCTGAGATATTGATTATGTTGACCTAGTAGGATAAGCACTGGACTGTTAACTTCAAGGATGGCATTCAAGCCCCCCAGTTGCTCCATGGGAGAGAGATGAGTCTTTAAAGATTTCCAGCCTAAGAAACCCTAAACAGGTTTGATATGGGTCAGAATTAACTTGATGGAGGTAAGTTTTGAGTTGGAGGGAATTTTTAAATTAGAGAAGACTCTAACTCTAAATTGAAGATTAAGAACTGTATTCTCTATCTATAAAAAATGCAGAGTATGAAAGACATTACTTGTGTAAATTTTGACCTACATTTTAAGAAAAACAAAAGTGAGTTTCACTAAGGTAAATGGGTCAATATACTTCTCAGGTTTAAATAATGCCTCTCGGTATGACACTGTGGAATAAAGCACTGGACCCAAAGGTTAGTTTGAACTCCAAGGTCAGAGGTTCAGACTCACCAGTTGCTCCTTGGAAGCCCTATACAGGGTCAGAACTGGCTCAATGCCATATAACAACAAACAACAATTGTTATCAGAAACCCTATAGTGGAATCTACTCAACACAGCACTTAACAGCAACAACAAATTGTTATTTGTATAGCACAGCAGGTAGACTTGTGGTCTTAGAAAGGATATAACTGAGTTACTACTCTGTTTTTAGAATTTCCTGGCCCCACATATATTGTTGTTGCTATTGTTGAATTAGTTCCGACTCATAGTGACCCACCCTATATAGGGTTCTGAGGTGCAGCTGGTGGGTTTGAACTGCTGACCTGTGGTTTGCAGTCCAGTGCTGACCCTAAAGGAGCTACACCAGCAGTTTGGCCCTATATTGGTCCCATGGAAATATGATATCCAAAAATATTAGACTAAAGGAAAGTACAAGATAAAATGAAGATCTGAAGTATATGCTAGAATGTTATAGATGCTTCTATGGAGGCTCCTTGACCTTTTTGGAACTGACATTTTAAGCCTGAGGACGAATAGCTGCTATTTTGACAGTCATGTGAAGATTGCATTGGAGACTGCAGATGTGAGACCCTTTCTCTGTCAGAACTCAGAATTAAGCCCACATCAAAAGCATTGCAAGAAGTGGAAGATCAGTGGGACGTACTCAAAACTCTTAATGAGCAGATAGACTGCCGTATAGTCTCTGTGATGTGTGTCAACTTAGTCTTGACACAGCCAATTCTCAATTCTCTGTGGAAGATAGATTGAGGGTAACAAGGATAATTGAAACCCACAGATAATCCTCAGGTTCCATTTTAACCCTCAATTGTAACTGACTGCCTTGCAAACCTTTTAGGAGAACCAGGGATGAGTTGCATCTTCTGTCTGTGATTTTGGTTAATCAGCAGATCCCCAAAGTGTTGAGAAGCCAGGAAATAAATGAACAGACTATCATTCAGAGTCCTAGCAGGAAACAGATGGTACACTCAGAAGTTGATTAAAAAAACTTAATGAAGCAAGCCTTTCAAAGGTGTGGGCAGGGTCAAAGGGAGACAAATAGATGCAGAAACACTGGAGTTAGTGACAACCAGAAGCTACTACATATCATGGAATGAAGGAGCAAGAGGAGAGAAATGTTAGTAGGACCAAATGAGATTGACTGTAGGGCAGGCTACTTGGCAAAAGCTTTGGTCTTCCTTAAAGGAAGACAACCATGATTCCGTAGACTGGGAGCCTGAACAATGAACACCTAACTTCTCTCTGCTCTCCTATTCTTATTGCCTCTGGCCAGACCAATCTGGAAGCTAGAGAGAAAGAAGTCCAGCTGATGTAGCATCCTGGGGCACAGAACACAATGAAGAAATGCAAACAATGGATCCAGAGGGTGAACAATGAATATCCAGCTGAGAACCCAAACCAAAAAACCAAATCCACTGGCATCCAGTCAATTCCGAATCACTGTGACTCTATAGGACAGAGTAGCCCTCCTTTGGGTTTTTGAGACTGTAAATCTTTACAGAGCAGACAGTTTCATCTTTTGCCTGTGGAGTGACTGGTGGGTTCCAACCACTGACCTTGAGGCTAGTTGCCCAACACTACTTAACCTACTACTCCACCAGGGCTCCTTCCAGCTGAGAAAGGATGAGGGAAGTGATGGCGTAGATAATCCAGTCATGGTTACCAGTTTATGCATTCTAACACAAGACCACATCTTTTGGAAGATCTACTTTTAGAAAGTCAGTAGAAAGAAGATAAACGACAGCAACATCCTCTACAAAAAGGCCTTGCTGTTGTTGTTAAGTGCTACTGAATCAGTGCTGACTCAAAGCGATCCTCTATAAAGTTCCCAAGGAGTGGCTGGTGGGTTTGAACCTCTGATTTTGTGCTTAGCAGTCCAATACTTATCCTATAGTACCACATTAGGACTCCAGGAAAAGGCCATATGCCCTAGATATAAAAATTCAGAATATATCCTAGAGAAGGTGAGACAGGTGATAAAGAGAGAACTAACAATATTTGACTGCTGAACTTTTTGAAATAGAAAATCTTAGCTGTGATTACATAATCTTTTATAAACAGAGAGTATAAGGGAATCCTTGATGGAAATCTGAATACATAACCATTTCCAAAGGTCATTCTGAAGAACAAACATTTTTATTGTCCCTTCTAAAATTCTGAACCAGACTAAGTGACCATACTCCTATTATTTCCATGGCTCCTGTGAAAGATGGTGTCATTTGTATCATTAGCCACAGAAACAGTACTAAAATAAGCTTTTCTTAGAGGTCCTGTTATTGCCAGAAATGTAAATCTAATGCTTCCAGATACTTACGCCTCAACTATTTTAATGATTTTTGACCCAACAATATGGAGAGTCTGTGGGAATGCAGGTCTTTTCCTTTCTCTTGTTATTGCTGAGTGCCATTGAGTCGGTTCTGACCCATAGCGACCCTGTATCAGGTTTCTAAGGAGTGGCTGGTGACTTTGAACCACTGACCTTGTGGTTCAAATTAGCTTGTGGTCCAGTGCTTTATCCCTATTTGTTCTAGGAAATTTCTGGGGTTCATAAAAATATGCAAGAGAACACCAGTGTCTATCTTCCCTATTCCTATTCACTTTCCATGACAGGCTTGGTGGTGGTGATGTGGTGATGTGCTGTGGAGATGGTTCCAACTTCTGATGTTCCTGTATAGACTTTCTGAGGCTGTACATCATTACGGGAGCAGAAAGTCTCATCTTTCTCCCCTGGAGAGGCTGGTAGATTTGAACTGCTGACCTTGCGGTTAGCAGCCCAGCTCACAACCTACTACGCTACTAGGGCTCCTTTTGACAGTCTTCCTTGTCCCCTTTCCAAGACGAATCCTGCCAGTACTGGGAGTATTTTAGCATTTTGGCCCAATATTTGTTGGGGGCTAGAATAAATTCCACTGCTATTAACAATGAATTCAAAATTCTAGGGTGTGCTCTCAATCCCAGAGCTTTCATGGATCCCAGGGCTGGAATACAGCAGGCGACAAGGCAGATTCATAATCTGTAAACTCTCATAACTCTACTCTGAGCCTCAACTGACTTGACCAAGAAATGGATACTTTCCTTACCTGTTGCTGGACCCTCTATTTCCCCTAAACAGGGTCTGGGGCATTACTCCACATCTTTTTGCTGTTCTTCTGAGATTCTGCTGCTGTACTCTGTCCACCCGACAGGTCATCAAGAGACTTGTTCCTTTTTACCCACCTGTATTCTCCTGCCACAAATATTGGCCCAGCCCATGAGATTGTCTCCAGACTGAGAAGTGAGCTCGCCACTGAGATGGATCTGCATGGAGAGATTGAGCAGAACCATAGAGTCACCGTTCCTCTGTGAGGGTTTCTGCCACTTACCTCTTACGTAGGTTCCTCATTTGCCGGCGTAGGTGTTTTAGGCTGTCACCTGCCTCCATGAAGTCTGAGCACCTTTGCTAGTTTGCTAGCACCCATGCTAATTCTACTGAAGTCAGCCCCACATCAGGATCAGCAAGGGCAGCTTCGCATCCTATCTATCCTCAACTTCCTTCTCCTTTTTATTGTCCCATGTTACTGATCTCTTCACTCACCTGGAAGCTGTACCTACCTAATGTTGACAGATTGCCTCAAATGAATCAATTCCCTCTTTCCCAACTATTATTTATATTCCAGCAAGATATGATACTGAAATGCTAATCTCTCAAATAAGAGACATGTTTGAGGGCTGGGCTTCATTATTTGCTCTGAAAAATGTCAGACAAGTTTAGGAAACTTTAAACTCCTCTTTGGTTATTTCATTAGGAAAAAGTAATCTTATTTAACTGCCACTTTAACATCTACATTCATGCTTTTGAAACACTGAAGTGCGTGTTCTACAGCTATGTAAAGAAACACATTATCAAAGCATTAGGAAATGATTAAACTGACATTTTCTTAAGAAAACGAAAGGAGCAGGAAAAAGCCATTCTAAAAGGACTGAGTGCTACATCCTCCAGATATTATCTTCAGTGCTTACTCAGGGATCTTTAAAGAAGCTTATTACCAAGTACCCTAAGAAGACAAGTGTGGATGTGTACAGATCAGAGGAATGCAAGTTAATGTACCTGCCAGATCTTACTATCATACAAAGTATGTCAATCAGCACTTAGACCTTGCATTTAAAAATGTGTTCTTTCAGCTTTCTTCTGTGCTGTATCAATTCATAACTCAATGCTCCAAGTCAGTAACAATTTCATGTTGCCAATTGTCATAAATGGCATATATGACACACACATATACACATTCTTTGGCATACATACCCACACACATATATACACATGGGGCTCTTTAGGTATATTTACAATCTTTTCTGAACACCAGGCAATATTTGGAACAAGAAAATGTCAGAACTTTGACAAGTCCAACTGCGAAAAGATTCTTATTCATTTGCATTTATTAAGCACTTTCTATGCGCTGTTGTTGCTGTGGGCCTTCGAGTTGGTTCTAACTCCTAGCAACCCTGTTCCTGAAGGGCAACTTGTGGGTTTGAATCATTGACTTTGTGGTTGGCAGTCCAGTGCTTATCCTACAACTTTTCATGCTTTTACATGTGCTATCTCAAGTGATTAGCATGCAAAGTTCCAGTGTGTAGTCTGAGAGGTCAGATAATCACACTTTTCTATTGAAGAAGAAAACCATGTATGATAAACTGGCTTTATTAGTACATTTCCAGTAGTCAGGCCAACCCCAAAAGAAGAGTGGGATGTCAGAGATTGCAGAGAGTGGGTTTAAATACTCTTGCATCTTTTTTTAAGACCCTTGTGAAAGACTAGGGAGTACAATGTCATATATATGCTTTTCTATAAAACATATATGGGAAGAGTAGTGATTAAGATTTGTAGGTGTTGATGACATGCCCATATGACCACTTAACATTTTATTTAACTGGACTTCTCAACATCATGTAGCGCAGATGACCACACCTTCCTTTTCAGAACGCTGTTTTCTTGGCTTCCTCAAACCTTTAAGAGTTTTTCTCCTTCCTCTCTGACCATTCCTTCTCAAGGTTACTTACAGTCTCCTCTTCTGTCTTTTGCCTTAATGGCATTGTTTCTGGAGGGTCTGCCCATAGAAGGCTTCTCATTCTCCTTCCAATTTATGGGAGATCTGTTCTACTCCCTTGGCCTCTAGAAAATGAAATCTGTTACTGAGCTTCAGATCTGTAGAGCTTACTTACACTCGTATTATTATCTTTGCTTTATTATTATCTGTTTTAGGCTGGATTCTCTACAGAAGTAAAACCAGTGGTGCTTGTTTATATAAGTGTGTGTGTGTGTATGTATTTATGGAGTCCTGGTGTGGTACTGTTGGATAAGCACTGGACCACAAGGTCAGTTTGGACCATAAAGATGGCAGTTCAAATTCACCAGCCACTTCTTGGAAACCCTGTACAGAGTCAGGACAAACCCGACGGCACTTAACAACAGTATGTATATGTATGTATGTATGTATGTATATATATATATATATATATAGAGAGAGAGAGAGAGAGAGAGAAAGAAAGAAAGAAAGAAAGAAAGAAAGAAAGAAAGAAAGAAAGAAAGACTCCTGGTGTACCACTGAAGGATCAGTACTGAACTAGGAGCCAGTTCAAACCCACCAGCTTCTCCTCAGAAACCCTATACAGAGTCGATCTGAATGGGAATCGACTCAATGGCACTTAACAACACACATACATGTATATGTGTGTGTTTATTTACTTATTTATATATATTTATCTCAAGGAAATGACTCGTGTGGTTTTAGAAATTGGTAAGTCTCAAGTCTGTGGGTTAAATGTCAGGCTGGAGGCTTCTTCTGCCTCCTGTAGTTGTAGAGGCTAACTAACCTAGTCCATCAGTTCAGACAGCAGGAAATACAGCAGGACAGAGGCTCAAGTCCAAAGAACTGGAAGTCAGATGATGACAAGATTCATGCAGGATCCAGATGGAGAAAACATCAGAGAACTTCACATTCATAAATATTGGATGCAGGCCACACAACTGCAGAAACCCCCTTTCAACAGATTGCTGCTCATAGTAGATCTCATTATGGAAGTGATTATATCATATTAGATCTCATGGGGGGCAGTGATGACCTGTTACATAACTGACAAACTATATCTTAACTGCTGGACCACTGAGAATCATAGCTCAGCCAAACTGACACAGAACCTTAATGATCACAACAACCCACAGACACTCAGATCAAATGCATTCAGAACTGGGTTCATGTTTCCTACTCTTTGCAAAACCAGTGTGCTTTGGGTATTCACGGAATTCTCTTATATAAAGCAATGATGATGGTTTTTTGAGGATGGGAACTGTGCCTTATCCATCTCCTTTTTCTAGAGTCTAGTACTAGTAGGTAGAAGTTTCATAAATGTTTTTGAATGAAGGAAAAGGATTGGAGACTTATTCATTAATGCAAAACCTTAATAAAATTTAAAGTTTAATTTTTCTGTTTCTGGAGATAAAGACATTTTAAGCTAAGGTGGGGTTAAAATAAATAAGTACATACAGTGGAATAGTGGGATCAATTGAATCTCTGTAGCCTCTTCTAAGATCATTTAAGAAATACAGTATAACACAATATTTAAGGCAAATGCTGGTGTCAGATCTGTTCGCAGTTGTGGACCATGTGTGACATTAACTATTGTCATGGTGTAATCATAGGTGAAGGAAACAGAGTCCACTTATTATCCTTTTGTCTTGTGTTATTATTATATGTAGCAGAGTGGGTTAGATGTTGGGTTGCTAACTGCAAGGTCACCAGTTCGACTCCACCAGCTGCTTCTCAGGAGAAAGATGAGGCCTTCTACTCCTGCAAAGATTTACAGCCTGTATACAGGTTCGCTATAAGCTGGGACTGACTGACGGCACACAGCAGCAGCAGTAGCAATTTAAGTCAGTTCTGTATCTTTGATTGGGTTTTCCAGAGGCAGACCCTGAGGTGGAAAGTCATGTGTGAGTGATTTCTTAATTAAGCCTCTCTAGAACAAAATGGCAGGGGAATGGGGGAAATGAAGGCGCAGTAGTGGTACAATAGTTACGCATTGCGGTATTTGAACTCATCTAGCATGTGTGGAGAAAGACCTAGTAGTTTGCTCCTCTCTACATTACAGCCTATAAAACCCTCAATGCTTTGGGTCAGTTCTACTTGTCAAATGGACTCACTATGAATCGAAAATGACTTGATGACAAACGCTGTAAGATAAGCATTTGGCTGCTAACCGCAAGGTTGGTTGTTCAAACCCACCACCACCGACATCACTGATGGGGAAAGTGGGACAGGGAAGGGGAAGAAGCCATGCAAGTCTGTGATTTCTGTGGTGGGTACTTCTGCCTGGTGCCACAGGCCAGACAATTCTGCAGTGTAGATTTTGCCTCTAATTTGTCCCAGTCTTGTACTAGTCAATCCCTACCTAAAGTTTACACAGGGAGGCTATAACCCCCACCCACACCCTCTCTTTGTGCTGTGGACAAAGTAACTCCACTACTCCATGGTTGATGACTAACACCAGGCAGATCTATGGAAAAACGATGAGAAAGGGTCTGCTTGGGGAGCTGACAGTGCTTGCTACAATTAGCCATCTTTAGATATCTCTGGAATGATTATTTTGATTGAGTGATGATAACATGATTGTGATCTCTGGCAGTTATAGTTTTGAGGTCCACACTTGTTTGTCCTTTTATGTAATAAGTGTGTAGTCAGGTTTGGTTTTTTCTTTTGACTGGAATGTAACTTTTTTCTTTTGACTGGAATGTAACTTTTTCTTTTGACTGGGTAGTAACTTGAGCTTCCAGAAACAGGCCAGAGGAGATTGCTGAAGTCTTCTTCACTTTTGAGGTAAAATATACATGTTTCAGCAGTAATCTGATACAAATATTATTCTACTTGTATTGCTTAGCCCCAAAAGGATTGTTCTGTGGGACAAGAGAAGGGGAGAGATTGTGTTAGGTCACAGAATAATATGCTCACAAAGAACCCTGCTGGTGAAGTGGTTAAGCAGTTGGCAGCTAACCAAAAGGCTGGTGAACCCACCCAATAGCTGTTGGAGAAAGAACTAGTGATGTGCTCTGTTTCACAGAATGGCTATGAGTCAAAATCAACTTGACACTTAAAAAAAAACAAAAAACACAATCATGTGAGCAACTTTTTTGATTTTTGGCCAGAATAGAGAGATTTAGAACAGTGAATGTAGCCTTAGTCATAAGAATCTTATCCAATATTCTGATCCAAGTGGAGCAATCATGCATATGAAAGCAAAACAGCAATTGGTTAAGAGTTGTGAAGAGGTGGAGCCTCTGTGGCTCCTATCAGTATTAGTGTGTGGTCTTGACATGGGGTGCAGGCTCAGATACCTCCTCTGTGAAATGGGGATAAGAATACCTACCTGCCTGCCTTGCAAGGCTGATGTTAGGAATCCAGAGGATTATATATCTTGACACCCTGTGAAGTTGAGTGCTGTCCATGTGAGAGGGAGTAGTATCATGTTTACTTTTTGCCTTCACCATTTACTAGATGAACCATCATCACTAAGTTACTTAACGCTCTCTCTGCTTTGAGTTCCTCATTATTATAAAAGAGCTTAGAAGGAGCAGTTACCTCGTGAGGTTATATCAAGGTTCAACTTAGATGATGCGTGTAAAATACATAGTAAAGGGTTTAGTCGATAGAAAGCAGATTATGAGAACCTGTTATCTTTATCTTTTAGACATTACAAACTTAAAGCACTGAATCTCAAGCATCACCACTTTCTACATTTAAAAATCATTCTATTGTATCTGAATGTCTATTACTTATATTTAGCATTTCAGGGCATAGTGGACAAATTTATACTGTTGACTTAATAGTCATTTTTCTTCTCAAATTTCATCTTCTTAACTTCATAAGTTCGAAATCTTTCAAATGGTTTACATACCATAGACCAGGTGATATTTGAGTCATTTCTAGTTGTATATTAAAAAGAAAAAGAATAAATGAAATCAAAGAAAGAAAGAAAATGATTACATACTCAAAAGTACACATTTATCTCATGTTTGGAAGAAAATGATTTTGCTGCTTTGTTACCAATATTGTTTTTATGATGCCCTCCTTTTAGCATGGTGGTGGTGGAGACTGTGTATTGTCGAGTTGGTTCTGATTCATAGTAACTGTGTATAGGGTTTCCAAGGCCACGAATCTTTATAGGATCAGAAAACCTCATCTTTCTCCCACAGAGTGGCTGGTGGATTTGAACTACTTACCTTGCAGTTGAGGAGCTCTGGTAGTGTGGTAGGTTATGAGTCTGGCTGCTAACTACAAGGCCAGTAGTTCAAAACTACCAGGTACTCTGTGGGCAAAAGATGAGGCTTTCTGCTCCTATAAAGATTTACAGCCTGGGAAACTCTATGCAGGGTTGCTATGAGTTAGAACGAACTCCACTACATACCACCACCACCACCTTGCAGTTAGCAATCCAAGGCATAACACACTATGCCTCCAGAGCTGCTTCCCATTTAGCATGAAATAGTCTATTTCAACTCAGGTCAAGAATCAGAAGACCCCAGGTACTTCTCTCAGAGATGTCCATCCTGAGTGTATCCTGGGGTAAGTGACCTAACCTGGGAAGCCCAAGTTTTTACTTCTTACCTTACAGGACTGGTGTGAGGATGAAATGAGATCATATAGATATTAAGAACTTGTTATATAACAGACAGGTAGAAGATCCGCAACAATTTCCGATTCTTCCTTTACTCATTTCATACCTTTCTGAGCCTCAGCTACCTGGTCTGTGTGTCCCATGCTGTGTCTCTCTGGGGTGGTTATTGGATAAAGCTTATGAACAATTCAAGTTGTTAAATAGGTGTAAGATATTAGTGTTCACAACATTCTTGGTTATATATTAGCTAACTTATTTGGAACTATTATAATTGTCTCATGTTCCAGGCCCTGTGCTAAGCGCTGGGGAGAGACTGTTAACTTTTACTGTTGCTGTCCAGTTGGTTCCAACTCATAGCAACTCTCTGCACAACAGAACGAAGCTCTGCTTGGTCCTGCCCCACCCTCACAATCGTTGCTATCTTTAAGCCCATTGTTTAGCCACTGTGGCAATCCTTTAAGTAACTCTTAGAAGCAAGACACATGCATGACTAATCTTTCCTGGTGCTTGTTTTAAGAAAATAAAACAAATGCTCTGTTGGTAATGAAACCTGCTTACTTTTGTTTAACCCAGCATTTCTCAAGGTTATTTCATCATAGAAAACTCTCCCCTCATCATTGTTTTTTGATGGAAAAAGCCATTAAAATGCCACAGGACACAATTTGGGAACCTCCGTTGAAGCAAGCAGGATTTCCTCTTCTGAGGCCTGGTATCTAGTCCTTCAAGGGACTGTATTTGCATAAATCATATTATGTAGGTGGCTGCCTGCTCTGCCTGTGGTCAGGCCTCCCCCTCCCCAGATAGGCCACAACCCTGGAGTGAACAAAACAGGAGTCACTCTTGGGCAGAGAACACAAACTTTGTCAGAAAATAAATTACTGGAAACATTTTTATTAAAGACGAGAAGTAGTTTCGAGGGTATGATAGCTTCCGCTAAAGCGTATGCAGTTAATCATTCCTTGTTTGAGGTTTGGACTTTCTTCCCTTTGATGTAATTAGCCATTAGGCTTTCTGAAGTACATTTTTCATGTCAAGGAGACAATGGTTTCAAAGGCGAGATAGGGTGGGGCTGAACCTAAGGCCAAGTTAATGCATAGAGCAGCAAAAGACACAGGAAAATATCAACACTTCTTTAACAAGCCAGTTGCTAACGATGCCTGAGAACATGATGCTATTTTCAATTTAAACTGTACTGCAATGTAAGGGTTTTCTGGAACTGCATTCCAAACAGGAATCTGGGGAGTGCGTCTGTTTGCGGTCAGTATAGAGCCTCTTCTGGTTTGACCGGAGATGTTCCTGTTATGTTTTACAGGCTTTTGTGTAAAATGGCATTTGAAAATAGAACAACTCCTAAAAAACATTTTTAAATTCCTGAAAGACACTATTTCACTGAGCAAGACAGTATTGGTTTGCTACCTGTTGTCTCATTTCTATGAAAATTTGGTTTCTCAGAACAAAACAGTGAGTCAAGTGATTCAAAGAAAGAGTAGTTAGTTTATCTTTCTTTGCATGTAGTTTAAACTTCTAAAAAACATTGATTGAATGTTTACTACATGCAGTGCATCAGTGGTGGCATTCTCTTTCATGCAAGAGACCCAAATCCTGTTCCTGACCAGTGCACATTCAGCACAACCAACAACACCCATCTGTCAGTGGAGGACTGTGTGTTACTATGCCGCTGAACAAGTTTCAACAGGGCTTCCAGACTAAGACAGACTAAGAAGGGAGGCCTGGAGAGCTAGTGCCAAAATTAAGCCACTGAAAATCACAATGGTTCTATCTAGAACTGATCCTGGGGCTGGTACAAGACCAGGCAGTGTTTCATTCTGATGTTCATGGGTTAGCATGAGCCAGGCGCCAACTTGACAGCAGCTGACAACTACACACAAACTACACTTTGACTTTTGTGTGTATATATGAGCCTATGTGTAGTAATAAGTGGATGTATGTGTGCTCACATATATTACACACACATATATATGCATGCACATATGTCTCGCATGTGTGTGTAAATATGCATTTTGTGTGCTATACATGTGAATTCATGGAGGCTTAAAACTGCCATTAATCATAATCCTGCCTTCAACTATCTTGGTCTAGTACAAGAGAAAAAATAAAGATACAAACAATAACAATCCAAAGTAGATGCCAGCTATTAGATATATAAATCATAATATAAATGTTACTACACCAGAAGATATCCTTGCCTAAGTTCTTTGTCTTATTGAAATATACAAATCATATATATATGATATCTATGATATGTATATACATATATATGTGTAGACACACAATGTACATAGACTAGCATTTAAGACATGTAATTTCTATTATCCAGAACTGATTATTTTAAGATTATTTTTTATCATATTTGTTTGAAAATATTCTTAAATGAAAAAACTTTTAAAAATGGAAATTTCCATTGATCCTGCAATTCCATTTCCCTTGACCCATCTCCAGCAGCAATTACTCTTAGGGATTTGCTGTGTGTCAGTCCAACTCATGTTTAATATTTCTACACATATATGTTTGTCATCATAATACTTTCCCTTTTTCTCTTTTTTTCAAACATACACAATTGGAGCTTCAAAAAATTCTTGGAAAAATCCTGTATGTATGTATGTATGTATGTATGTATGTATATATATATATATATATGTTATTATGTGCCGTGGAGTTGGTTCCGACTCATAGCGACCTTGTACAGGGTTTCCGAGGCTGTAAATCTTTATGGGAGCAGAAAGCCTCATCTTTCTGCCATGGAACAGCTGGTAGTTTTGAACTGCTGACCATGAGATTAGCAGCCCGATTCGTAACCACTACGCTACCAGAGCTCTCTCTCTCTCTCTGTCTCTCTGTCTCTCTCTCTCTCTATATATATATACATATATATGTGTGTGTGTGTGTGTGTGT
>NW_006408519.1:5039440-5044394 GCF_000296735.1 Chrysochloris asiatica
ATATATATATATGACAATTTTTATTTCAGGTATGATAAGCATATTTGTATATAGCAAGATGAACCTGGGGCATGGTGGCATATGGCGTCCATATAAAGACAACTAAACAACATTGGTTAACTCTTTATAGAATTTATTTAGTAGCCCATCCAGGGCAAGGTCTTTAAATACATCACTTATCTTTTTATCCTTAGTACCGATCACATTCCTGGCACACACTGTTCATCTGATGAATGAATGAATGAATGAATGAATGAATGAATGATTTTCTTACATATATGTTTGACTATCACACTGTTTCCTGTCAGTTTTTTTCCCTCAGAATAATGAAAACAACCTTAAAATTAGTACATGCAAACCCAGGAGGATCAATCAGCTGCAAAATAATTATGCAAAGCATTCCTGAACCAAATATAAATGACTTTTGGATTATCTGATGCTATGTTTTTTTCATTTTTTTTGCATCACTACCCACTCCATCAGTGTGAATATTCAACAGATAGGTGAGCTACGCAATCAAGTGCCTGTTTCACCATCAGGGAGTCCAAGAAAATAAATAGACTCCAAATTATTTTAGCATGTACTCCTGGTTACTCTTACTCCATTTATGCTCTTGAGTATCATAGTGTAAGGCACTTGGGGCTTTTAAAATGGAATTTATTGTGATTAAATTATTGGTATCTTAATTAGGCAGGGAAAATGTGTCATTGTTTGTGTATCAATTTCTGGCTAATTTTTCCACCTACTTATCCACCTATCCATATAGCCATCTCTTCACAGATATTTAAGGAGATTCTGCTCTCTGCCTATGTGCATTGGGTGGTGCTGGGAAGAATTCTTTAATTTATTCAAGAAAGATGAAATTTCTGTAACTTATTTAAGGAATGTTTGTGTAGCACATAGTTTTCCAGATGAGTTATTGTTAGGGTACAGTGCATAGCATGACAGACTTCTGCTATGAGTCTTGGCCCTAGATGAGTATACTACAGCATACATTAACAGTATATTCCAATTTATTATATTTGGGGGCATCAAAGAAGTAGGTTGATTATATTCAAAATCTGACATAGATCATTAAATTTGTTTCTGCTTTTCTTGTTTTAGCAGCTATTTGCTCTGAAACATACAAAGAGTTTGTTCCAAATAAATTGGGTACAGCAGGGATTGGCTAGCTGTTCTGAGCACATCACTAATCTCCCTTCCCCAGTCTCTTTTGCACTTTGTTGTTGTTAAGTGACACCGAGTTGTTTCTGACCCATAACAATCCAGTGTAGGGTTTCCAAGGAGCGGCCAGTGAGCTTGAATGGCCGACCTTGCAGTTCAAATTGCTTCGCAGTCTGGCGCATTAACCCACAGTGCCACATCAGACTCCTTTTGCACTTTGGTGGTGGCTGTGTGCCGTGGAGTCTGTTCCGACTCATAGCGACCCTGTACACGGTTTCCAAGGCTGTAAATCTTTACGGGAGCAGAAAGCCTCGTCTTTCTCCCACGGAACAGCTGGTAGTTTCGAACAGCTGACCTTGCGGTTCGCAGCCCGATTCGTAACTGCTACGCTACCAGAGCTCACTTTAGGTAGAGCTATATGACTGAAGGCCGGCTAATGGACCTTGGGCAAAAGAGAGGAACCTAATTTACCCTTTCTCTTTCCTTTTTAGTTGACTAGAAGCTGATACCCATTGGAAACTTTGTATAGAAGATGACTCTGTCATTTTGGAACCCTGAATGGCTACATGGAGCCCAAAACCCACTCGTACCACCCACTGCAGCCAACTGGACTTCATGTGAGTGACAGATAAAATCCTATTGTGTTAAACCACTGAGGTTTCAGAATTGATCTGCGACAGTTGATTTCTTATGTGGGTCAGGGTTTGAGCATTTCTCTGTGCATTTTAATGGCTTTTTTTATAAGTTCAATTTATCTCTTGCCTCCTGGTGCCAAATCATATCTCTACTTCCTATACTTCTTTTTGTTGTAGCTTTTATTTATAGGCAGATCTAAGTCCAGGACTTGTAAAAGAAAGATGAGCATTTACTGGTGTACAAGTCAGATGTACACCAAATACATATTGAAGTAACAAAAGAATATTTAAAATGGGAGAGATTTGGGGAGAAATGTGGACCACTGTCTGAAGCAGTTTCTTATTTTAAAAAATATATTTATTGTGGTAAAGTATATATAACAAAATATTTTCCATTTCAATCATTATGTGTACAATTCAGTGACATTAATTACGTTCCGCATGCTAGCAGTTTACTATGAAGGACTTCTTTAGCAGGAGCAAATACTCCCATGTTTCTGTATCCATTTAGCAAACACACAGTCTTAGACAGCATCAGAGAGCGATAGAATCTAGAACCTGTTCCCTGCAAATGAAGAAGGTATGTTCCGATCAAAATAAATGTCTATGAGACATGTGTTAATCCTTCCCAAGGGAGGAGTAGTTCCATTATAATTAAAATGCCACCATTTTTTCAGTTTGTTGGGGTCCTGTGATCCAGGCATTTTCATTGTATTCCCTTTCTTGTGTCAGTTTCTGTTCTACAATGATAAAATATTTGAAATTCTGGTATTGAATTCCATCCCCTCGTGAGACTTTCCCATTTAGAGACATGGCTCTTTAGCAGTGCCAAAGTTTTCGCTTCTAAAATTCAGATACAGAGATTTAAAACCAGTGACAATCTGGGCAGAAGTCAGCGGGTGAGAGGTTTCCACAGCCAGTTCTCATAAAGCACATGTCCACACTGCACTGTGGCTTCTAATCCACAAATAAAGCACAGATCCTACTGTGATCATCGGCAGAGACTCATGTCCAAAGGCAGATATTTTATTCAAATAATCTCACAGTGCTCTGTGGGAAATACTATTTTCATTATGTTTGCAAACATGTTAGCATTCATTAAAATGTACACTGCCTGCAAGAAAGATTCATGGCGAGCTCTTCCTGTTCAAGGACATATTTGTGAACAGCTTTCAAGAGACAGAAGTTTATAACACTGGTGATTTGAAGTGTGTACTATTTTACTTTGCTACTCTCATTAGAAAGTTTCCGTGCACAGAAGTCTGGGGTAGTTTCCATCCCTCCAGCCATCTGACAGGGTTTGCAGTTTAGCAGTTTATACTTCAGGAGGTTTCTGTGTGTGCCACACCAGCCAACTTGTCATTTAAGAAGGGGGTTTAATCATGAGCTTTAGCTCAGGAAGAATCCAGAAAGGAGGTTTGTCTCAACTGGCTCCTGGGAGTAAACAATATTTGCGTCTTTTTCTCATGGAAAGTGTGCCACAATTTGAAGAGAATTCATTAGACACATGTTTTAGCGCTACAAAATTATAAACTATAGGACTGGAGAATGAGAAGAACTTAAGATCCTGTTCTCTGTGTTTAGGACAGCTTGAGTTCTTATTTTTGTTTCTCTGCTCTTCTATATTTTCTACTCTTCCATCCATGATATCCTTATGACTTTTGAAGGTTTTCCTTTTGCTTCTATATTGTTGCTCTTCTGTATTATACTCTTATATATTTGTCTGAATCAACCATTTTCCCTCCTTATCTACTATTTAACATAAAATTGTTGTTACTTGCTGTCAAGTCAGTTCCGACTCACAGTACCCTGTATAGGGTTTCTGAGGAACAGTTGGTGAGTTTGAAATACTGACCTTGTAGTTCAATGCTTATTCTAGTGCACCACACCAGGACTCCTTGTTAATGATGCTGTTGTTGTCGTTGTTAAGTGCTGTGGAGTAGGTTCCGATTCTTAGCAACCCTGTATGGGGTTTCCAAGGAGTGGCTGGTGAGCTTGAACCACCGATGATCTTGCAGTTCAAACCAACCTTGCAGTCCAACAAATTAACCCACACATACTTAACCTCAAATTTCAATATTTAAGTTATAGGATATTCAAATGAGGCACTCATTTGATAGAAGATAAGCAGATAGAGGAAAGAACATTAGTCCTAAAGACAGATAAGACCACTTGTTAAAGTATTCAAGAGAAAAGATGTCAGTTTGAGGACTAAGGTGTGCCTTACCCAAGACATGGTATTTTTTTTTTTTTTTCTTTTTTACCTTTTTATTGTGAATTTGATGAAGCTTTACAGATAAGATCATCATCTTTACAATCAAATTATATACACTTTGTTTCATCGCAATGATTACAATCCCCTCCCTGCAACAACAGTTATCCTACTTCCAACCTGTGACTCCTGATTTACATCTTATATTTCACAAATGAACAAAGCAAAAATATTTGATGTACACATATTGTTGTTGTTAAGGTGCCATTGAGTCGGTACAAACTCATAACAACCCTATGCACAACAGAACAAAGCACTGCCCGATCTTGCACCAACCTCAGAATCATGGCTATGTCGGAGCCCACTGCTGCTGCCACTGGACCAATCCATCTCATTGCAGAACTTCCTCTCTTTCTGTGACCTCTCAATTTACCAAACATGATATCCTTCTCCAGGGACTCATCCCCCCTGATAATATGTCTAAAGTATGAGAGACGAAATCTGATCATCCTGGCTTCACAGAGCTTCTGAACTTCTTCCAACACAAATTTGTTCTTCTGGAAGTCCATAGTACTTTCAATATTCTCCTCCAACAACATAACTCAAATGCATCAATTTTTCTATGGTCTTCTTTATTCACTGTCCAACTTTCACATTCATACGAGGTTTTTGAAAATACCATGGCTTGGGTCAGGCACACCTTAGTTCTCAAACTGATATCTTTGCTCGTCAACAGTTCAAAGAGATCTTATGCAGCAGATTTGACTAACGCATCATTTGATTTCTTGATTGCTGTTTCCAGGAGTGTTGATAGTTGATCCAAGCAAAATGAAGTCTTTGAAATTTCAATCTTTTCTCCATTTATTTGGATGTTATTTATTGGTACAGTGGTGAGGATTTTTATTTCTTTATTTTATTTTAAGGTTTTTATTGTGGATTGAGT
>NW_006408519.1:5045434-5046786 GCF_000296735.1 Chrysochloris asiatica
CTATACCTAGATCCCTGTATCCCAGAGCCCTGTAGTTCCAAGGTTGAATATGCATCACTATTTATCTCTGTCCCACTAGGCCATACAAACTTGTCTCAGTGTTCCCCTATCTATCTTGTTCTTCTGCCTCCTCCCCCCTTCTTGTATTGCCCTACTGAACACCCAAAATACTTCAGACATAGTAGTCAGTTGGAAGGACCAGCTCCTTCAGAAGGACATCATGTTTCGTAAAGTGGAGGGTTGCTGAAGACGAGAAAGAACCCAGTGAGAGGAATTGGCACAATGGTAGCAGCAATGGCCTCAAGTGTAATGACTGTGAGGTTGGTGCAGGCTCTGGCAATGCTTCATGTGTTTATTGTTCATGGGGTTGCTATGAGTCAGAGGAGACTCCATGGCACCTAGCAACAACAATAACAAAGATAGATAAGTGACATTTTTGTATCTTCTGTTGTTGAGAGCTCTATTGGTCTTTCTGTTTGTCTTCCTGTGGGGACTTGCATATTGCTGTGATACTTGAATCTGTGTCACTAGTGTTTCAAATACCAGTTAAGTGACTAATGGATAAGCTTCAGCAGAGCTTTTAGACCAAGAACAGACTAGGAAGAAGGAATGGGTAGACCATTTCTGAGGGAATAGCCACTGGAAACTTTATGAATAGCAGGGAAATATTATCTGATATAGTGCTGGAAGGTGAGACCCTCAGGTTGGAAGGCACTCAAAATACAACTGGGGAAAAGCTGCCTACTCAAAATGGAGTTGACCTTAAATATGTGGATGCAGAAAAACTTTCCAGACCTTCATTTGCTGATGGGGCATGACTCAAAATGAGAAGAAACAGCTGCAAACATCCAGGGATACTTGGAATGTGGAATGTACAAAACACAAACCTAGGGAAGTTAGAAGTCATCAAAACTAAAATGGAATGAATATAGATCGATACTCTAGGCATTAGTGAGCTGAAATGGACAGGTACTGGTCATTATGGATTGCACAGTCATATAGTTTACTATTCTAGGAACAACACATTGAAGAGTAATGGCATCATATTCATTGTACAATGCTGTACGTCAAATAGTGATATCTATACATCTACAAGGAAGACCAGTTAATACCACTATTATTTAAATTTACACACCAATCACCCAATCCAGTGATGAAGAAATAGAAGAATTCTCCCAACTTCTTCAGCCTGAAATTGATCAAGATGCATTAATAATTACTGGTGACTAGAATCTGAAAGTTGAAACCAAAGAGAAAAGACTGGCAGTTGGAAAATATATCCTTCATGATAGGTATGACAATGCAGATCTCATGATAGAATGCCAATACCTTTTTTAAAAACAACATAAATG
>NW_006408519.1:5048439-5050466 GCF_000296735.1 Chrysochloris asiatica
AGAAACAGAAGTCAAGAAACCTGAGGCATTGAATTTGTCATGCTATGGGTTAATGCGTTGGACTGCAAGGTCCATTTGAACTGCAAGGTTGGTGGTTCAAGCTTACCAGCCGTTCCTCGGAAACCTTACAGGGTTGCTACGGCTCAGACCCGACTTGATGGCACTTAACAACAACAACAAAGTGTTAATGAACTGTGGTGTTACTTTAAGGATTAAGATACGCCTGACCCCAAGCCATGAGGTTTTTTCAGTGGCATCATATGTTTGTGAAAACTGGACAGTGAGAATGGAAGATTGGAGAAGAACTGATGCATTTGATTTGTGGTGTTGATGAAGAATATTAAATATATCATAGGCTTCCAGAAGAACAAACAAATCTGTCTTGGAAGAATGCTCCTTAACTTCTTAGAGCAGGATGGCGAGATTTCATCTCATGTACTTCGACCATGTTATCAGGAGATACCAGCCCATGGAAAGGGCCACCACTGAAAAGGAGAAAGACCCCCAATGAGATGGATTGACAGTGATTGCAACAATGGGCTCAAATATGGCTGTTGTGAGGACAGCGTTAGACAAGATAGTGTTTCTTTCTGTTGTACGTAAGGGTTGCTTTGAGTTGATACTGATTAATGGCATCTGACAATGACAGCAATAACACTGTTGAGAGAAGAGAAGCCTTCATGGCGCTAAAGGATTAAAGTCAGTTGTTCAAGCCCAATAATAGTTCAAGGCATAACAGTAGTTGTACCTCAGTAGAAAGATGAGGTTTTCTGCTGGTGTGGCACTGTGGACTAATGTGTTAGACTGCAAAGTCATTTTAACCACAAGGTCTGTGGTTCAAGCTCAACAGCTGCTTCTTGGAAACACTATACAGGGTCGCTATGGGTCTGAACTGACTCAATAGCATTTAACAACAACAACAATGATAAAGATTTATGGACCACAAGGTCAGCAGTTGAAAACTATCATCTGCTCTTTGGAAACCCTATACAGGGTTGCTATGCATCAGAACTGACCAATGACACTTAACAACTACAAATATTTATAGTTTCAGAAATCCTGTGCAGAGTCTCTCTAAGTTAGAGTGGGCTTGATGGCTTGTTGGTGCCATATTTATTGAGAGAGAAAACAAAGCAATTGATGTAGGGTCAGTTATGACTCGTAGTAATTTCTTGTGTGCAGAATACAAGCTGTGCTCCCTAGGGGTTATAAGGCTGTGACCTTTCAGAAGTAGGTTGCAAGAACTTTCTTCCCAAGCACCTCTGGAGGGACTGGCATGGCCAGCCTTTCGGTTGGTAGTTGAGTCCTTAACCATCTGCACCACCTAGAACTGTCAGAATGTTATACTAATTTTTGATATTATAGAAATGCAGAGGTTCATTATATATATATTGAGCAAAGTCAGACATCATGTTGGTTGCTATGACTACAACACTGGGCAATCTCATATATCACTTCTGCCATGAAAAGTCACAGTTTAGTGGGAGAAATATGGATTATACCATGGACTGCCAGGAGAAGGAATACATCTGTCTTGGAAGAAGTATCCAGAACTGTCCTTAGCAGCAATGATGGTGAAACTTTATTTCATGTATTTTGGATATGTTATCAGGAGGGACCAGTCCATGGAGAAGGACATCAGGCTTGATAAAGTGGAGGGTCAGTGAAAAAGAGCAAGACCTTCAAACAGATGGATTGGCGCCATTGCCGCAACAGTGGACCCAAACATAGGAAGGCAGATCAAGCAGCATTTTGATCTGTTGTCCACAGGGTCACTGTGAGTCAGAACCGACTCAGTGACACCTACCAACTACATCGTTGAGAGAAGGTTCCTGTGTGGCTGAAATGGTTTGCATTCTGCTACTCACCTAAAAAGGAGCTCAGGTAGTGTAATGGTTATGAATTGGGCTGCTAATCTCAAGGTCAGAAGTTCGAAGCTACCAGCTGTTCCATGGGAGAAATATGAGGCTTTCTGTCCCCCTAAAGATTTACAGCCTCGAAAACCTTGCCCCCTGCCTAATTGTTCT
>NW_006408519.1:5051678-5059216 GCF_000296735.1 Chrysochloris asiatica
ACCATGTGGTTGTCAGATTCAAAATGGCCAATACCAGTCCATTTCAGCTCACTAATGCCTAAGCTATTGATGTTTATGTGTTTCATTTCATTTTTTACAATTTCCAATTTTCTTAGATCCATACTTCATACATTCCATGTTCTGATTACTAATGGTTGTTTTTACAGCTGTTTCTTTTCATTTTGAGTTGTGCCCCATCAGCAAATGAAGGTCTTGTGGGCTTTACTCCACTGTGTCATCACGGGCAACTCTACTTTGAGGAGGCAGCTCTTCCCCAGTCGCATTTTGAGTGCCTTCCAACCTGAGGAGCTCATATTCCGGTACTATATCTGACAGTATTTCTCTGCTATTCATAAGGTTTTCAGTGACTAAATATTCAGAAGTAGTTCATCACTCCTCATTTCTTGTGTGTCTTTGTCTGGAAGCTCATCTGAAACCTGTCCCCTATGGGTGACCCTGCTGGTATTTAAAATACTGGTGGCATAGCTTCCAGAATCACAGCAACTCACAAACCACCACAGTATGACAAACCGACAGACAAGTGGTGGTAGGGGGATGGCAAATGCGGCCATGTGAGGCAGCGATAGAACCACATGCACACTGTTCCTGGTCTGTTTTCCCATTGCATGAGCATGATGCAGCTGCCATGGGATTTCTGCTGTCCTCATTCCATCAGTCTTCTCTTTCAGTCCCACCAAGTTCGTTGTGAAGAGTACATCTTTTTGCTTTTTGCAGGTCACCTGTGTCCTCAATGTAACGTGCAATGAGAAATGGATACAAGTTCTAGTTTGTCCTCCCACCTCCAGCTGCATTGCAAATGTTCTTTTTGACAGTCTGCTCTGCTTACCTACAGTGAGTTGAGGACCAGATTCAGTCACTGTTGTTGTTGGTTGTCCTCCAGCCAGTTCCTACTGTGGTGAATTCCATGTGTCACAGAACAAAAATCTTAGCCAGTCCTGTGCCATCTTTACCACTGCTGGCATGCTAGAGCCCAGTGTTGTGGCCATTGTTCATTGTTAGTGCCTTTCAACCTAGGGGCCTGTTGCCCAGCACTGCATTGGCCAATGGGCATCCCTCAGTATTTATGTGGTGTTGCAAAATGCTTAAAACAATAGACTTTAACTTATTTTGTTTTTCTGGATATCATTTTTATCCTGGGCTTACTGGTATTCTTTTAAGTCTGAATATGATTCTCTTTTACAGAAAAGAAAGAAAGAAAATTGGAGTTAAGAAAATTAAGTTTTTTTTAAAGTGCCGGATACTTCTTTGCCCAGTTTAATAAATTTAGGAGAACTTTCTCCTTTTATGTTGCTTCTTTGGTGCAATATTAACTCAATTATGTTCAGAAGAGAACTACATGGAGGCAGGGATGCCAATTGGTTCATTCCACACCAGAGTACTGAATCATCTGGGATCTTGTTAAAATGTAGTTTCTGATTCAGCGTATCTGAGGTGGAATGCAAATACACAGCAGGCGACTCACCCAGAATGAACTAATTATAATAACATTGTAAATAGGTAAATATAGATATATTTTATGAATTACTTCTGCCTATCAGTGGCAACAATAGTGAGGTTGGCCCAGGATCGGGCAGTGTTTTGTTCTGCTGTGCATAAGGTCGTTATGGATTGGTACCGACTCGATGGCACCTAATAACAACCATAACATCAGTGCCTGGAGAATGAGAAAAAATCTGGACCATTTTCAGGTGTCATCTCTATGTCTTCACTGTTCTAACCTAGGTGCTCCAGAAAGGGACTGCTGTTGTGGTTCTCCAAATTGCCTTGGCTAAGGATCACTTGGGTGTTTGTTAAACATTATAGACTTTCAAGACCCTTCCTTGGAAATTCTAGTTCTTTAGGTTTAACCCACCCACTGCTGCTGAGTAAATTCGGACTCATAGGTTTATGTCTTTAAGAGTAGTAGAAAGGCCTATCTTTGTCAGTAGAAGTTGTTGGTTGTTTTGAACTGTTGACCTTGTGGTTAGCAGTTCTGTGCTTAGCCTACGTGCCACCAGAGCACTTTTTTTTAGGTTTAAAGTGGATGCCTGGTGATTGTCCTTGAATTATCAGATACATTAAGGCAACGTGGAAAGAGCTCATTAATTTAAAATCAACCTGACCTGTGTTTGAATTCACATTCTAAAGCTTACCAGGTATATGGACTCAGACACATGATTTAACCTCTTAAATCACTTAAAATCAGATTCCTAATCTCTAAAAGGGGAATGTTAACACCTTCCAAAGGATTTTCATGTAAGTTGAATTCTATCAAATGTAAAATTGTGGCTATTCCTAGGTGTGACTAAGGAGGAACCCTGGTGCACAATGGTTAAGGGCTCAGTTGCTACCTGAATGGAATGGCTCTGTGGGAGAAAGACCCCAGTGATCAGCTCCCCTAAAGATTACAGCCAAGAAAATCCTATGGAGCAGTTCTACTGTGAAACATGGTGTCCCTATGAGTTAAAAACTGCTTTGATGATACTGAACAACAGCAATATTATTATTCAAAACTAATATTTCTAATCTCTTAATCTTTACTCTTGCTGGAAGAGAAAATAAAAATATTCTGAAGCAAACAAATGCAAATAATAAAATATTTATCAATGTAAAAACAGAACTATTTATTCATGTTGCTTTTGAGTCATAAAGGCTCCCATTTAGAACCAACAAATTAGGGTTGATATCTGCAAGAATAACAAAAGCCAGATATTTGGGATATCTTCAAGTTCTAGCCTATAGGACTCAATTTCAATTGTCTGACTTTTTCAAGATGCCATAGTACTTCATAATCCCTGAAATCAACTACTACTCTTCCCCTCAGTATTCTCCCTCATGTCCAAGGGTTCCGTAATTTGCTGCATCATCTCACAAACCCATGAACTGTCAAAGAAATGGCTCACATGGTTGTGGAGCTGGTGAGTCCAAATTTATAGTTCAGATGTTAGTCTAAAGGATTCTCCTCACTCATGCCAAATTGAGATGTTGACTCACTAGATTGTGGAAACTGGCAAAACAGGTCAGACAATTATCCACTAGTTCAAGTCCCCAAAACTGGAGGTCAGATGGAGGCTAGTTTGGTTAGCCAAGTAAAGGAGCACACTGGACTCATCACCAAGATAGCTGAGTCCTGGGCCAAGAGTGTTTTAGGACAGAAACTAGAATCTAATTGGTTTTCATCAGGATGATTCAGCACAAGAACTAGTCATCTGTGCATTCTCACTAGGAAAGGGCTGGTTACAAAGATGTCATTTTGCCCATGTCCAGACCATGATAGAGGTGTGTTTTCAGCCTATAAAATCAGCATATATGTTGGTCATTACTTTGTAAGTTATGCGGGCTTTTCTTAATTAAACAGGAAGTTGACAGTTTCTTTATAAGTGAACAGCTTCAAACAGAAAGTTTGTTCTTGTTTGAACACAGATATCAAAGATGGTGGCTAATTTGCAGACTATAACCCCATGGGAACCAAGGGGGGGGGTGACTTGAGACACATACTATAGTAAGACAGGGACTCAAGATATATCCTATCCATTCTGTTGTACATACATGACAAATATAGGGTTGCTATGAGTTGAAGCCAACTCGATGGCACCGAACAACACCACCAGTAAGGCTGCCTCATCAACAAAACATCCAACCCACTGTAAAATGAGATCACAACCACAGGCATCGAGGCTAGGATCCACAGCACATCACAAAAGAGAAGGCCATGATTAAAAGGATCATACCAAGTAATTAACTGCATGACTGGCCACTGCTGGCTCATCTGGCCATTGACACTTTCATACTTGATGGATTAACTCCCCTCTCCTAATCATTTTCCTAGTCTAAAACAGTTATAACAATTAGTCCTTCAGTATGGCAAAGAGTCCTAAGGGTGAGGCTACTCAGCTATCAGTCATTCACATCTGCTGAAGATCTCCAGCTGATCTGGTCAGGTTCTTCAGAAATGAGGGGAGATGCACAAGATCACCGACACTTGCAGATAATACCCACTTGACCTGGCTTCAATGGCCCGATGATCAGAACTCAACTAGAAAAAGAAAGAAGAGGAAAAAAAGAGTAATCTGACACAATTTGATGAACTTGACCTACACCTATGGATGCAGTAACTCAAAAGAGGGAACAAATCTTTACAGCGAGGATCATTCGCACCCCCTCGGTACACAAGGTAGACAGGGATGGTCAACTTGGACATTGGCTACCCAAAATAGGGAGGCTACAAAGGCAAGAAATGACTGGCTTACAAGCTTTCAAGAGGGAGCCTAGGTCCAGAGGGCATTGAGGAAGGTAGACTCTCCACTGAGTAGTATTCAATCTGTCTGGGCAGAGTAGATGAAAGGAGATGGCAGTAGGACTCTTGTGGTACAATCGTGAATAATTGTTATCAGGACTGACTGTGAGGGTTGAAAATGTATAGGTAGACATTTTGTAACAAAAGGAGGGGAGTGGTTGACTTTGCAGTCCAGGAGCAGAGGTCCCTGGGACCATCCAGGAAGAAGAGCAGAGTGTGGGACCCTACCCAGAGAAACAAGGACACCAGAGATGGAAGCAGAGATGATGATGTTGGACAGCTGGGGACTCTAGACCCAGAGAGGGAGAGGGCCTGTGTGCTGACGACAGAGGGGCAAGCCTGTGGGGTATACCCTTTGGTTGTTTGATGATGCATGGAGGGGATTGTAATCATGGCAAAGAAATGATATACGATATAATGAATATAAAGCTAATGTTCTCTCATGTAAACTATCACATAATTCACAATAAAACACTAAAAATAAAGTGTGTTTTATCTTCACCTTTCCTGGCCCTTGATATAAGACCTTTTTTATGTTAACAGTATAATGTTAGATTTTCCCTGATGCATAGCCCATATTTTCCTTCTTTTACCTTCAGCTTTTATTTCTCCTTCCTTCCTTTTGGCATTTATTTTTACCGAAATGTTTCCACTTGGGCAGAGTCATCAGGTTCCGCTGCTGTGCCAAGACCAGTAGCAAGTGCTTCCTCATCAGTCCATTCCAATTCATATTGGGTAGTGGCTGGCTTACAAGCTTCCATAGGTGTCCTTACACCAAAACTGATTGGGAAGGGGAAATTAATCCCTCAAATATGAAAGGGACAATGGCTAGAAGAGCCAGGGGTGGCCTGCAGAGCAGTGATTACTTGATATGGTTCTTCTAGCCAGAGTCTTTGTAACTCCCACAAAACAGCTGGGAGAGAGTGCAGATTGTTTGTATTTCCTCCTTCCTGGTGGGTCTGGGTAAGAGAAGGTGGGAGAAATGCTAACAGGACTATATGATTCAGTTGTGAGTGACTGTTAACAGAGTTACTTGTGATTATAAAAATTTGGAACTCTAATGCCAACCAATCACAAGGTCAGCAGTTCAAGATCACCAGTCTCTTTTCAGAAACCCTGTACAGGGTCATTATGTGTCGGAACCAACTTGAGGGCGCTTAACAACAACAATGTGAGGGTTGGTCAATTTTGCCATCCTGTTGAGTTTAAAATGAGTCACCTCAGTAGCTGAAATGGGAATCTCAAGAAAGAAGAGCCAAGAATGGAACATATCTTTTGGACCCAAAGACCTCTGCACATTGAGCCTCCTTGACACAGGAGACAGAGGTATGACACTAAAGGTGTAGCAGCAGGAGAACCAAGAACTAGAGCACAAGACAAAGCGGCTGGGTTCCTGGTCCACTGAGTGAATCAAGCTGAATGCCTTTGGACAGGAGTCTCACTTGTGAAGTGGGGCACCTCCATGTACTTAATCTGAGAGGCTAGATTTGCTGAGTCAGGTAGCTAGAGTCTAGCATCAGTGGTTGAAGCTTATAGTAGGGTAGAGTACCCTTTAGGCATTTATTAGTAGTTCCGAAGGAGCTTTGCAACATCACCTGTGCAGAGCATAGGTCAGGTCAAGGGGCCAAGAGCATGAGAGAGGCCTGTCCGCGGGTATGGCTGGAAATAGACTGTTGGGACTGTCCTGTCTAATGAACTGTATCCTGAATAACTCGGATCCTGAATTGTAACCTGTTCACTTCCCTAATAGAGATCATAATCATGAGTGTGGTCTGTGAGTTCTGCATGGCCATTACAATGAGCATTCGAACACAACTGAAAAGTAGAGAGTGCTAAGAGAGGGATCCTTGGTGTCAGAATTGGTAAGAAAGGTTGGAGGGTGAAGGCATGGCTGACCCCAGCCTCATAAGAATTGACTTCTGCCTGATGCTAGTGAGTTCAATTCTCCTCCTTCCCTTTTGTGACGTTTACAGGAGATTGGATGTCATCTCCAACCCCTTTTAACAATATCTTTCAAAGACAACACAACAGTTAAATTTCCATTTTTATTAAAATAAAGGTTAAAAAAAAAATTCTAGGTTTCCCCACCACCACGTACATTTCTTAAAAACCCATAAGATGTTCTATATTCATCAATTAAAAGAGTTTTTCTCAAAAAAAAAAAAAAATACTGGTTAAGCAGCATCAGCATTACCTGGGAACCTTCTAGGAAAGTCTTCACACTAGACTCTTTGGCACAGGGGTTGGACTCTGAAACCTATGTTTTAACAAGTCCTCTGGGTGATTCTGATGTAAGCTCCTTTGGGAGTCACTCTTCTAAAATCAGGTCTTGGTGGGCCCCTCCTCTAACTGACTTTATAGTAGTTAACAAGAATCACAACAGCTTCAGTTAGATGTAGCCACATGTTGGAGTTCTAGTCAACAGAACTCACCATCTCCCTATAAAAACTTCCCAAGGAGGGCTAGGGAGATCCTCCATGTCCCTTTCCCTTCAGCTGACTTGAAACAGATCTGTACAGATATTAGCTGAAGAAGTGGAATCTCAGCATTGGAAGCCCAAGGCCCTGAATCCATGTTTGGAGGAGTTGTTAAGTGCTATCAAGTCGGTTCTGACTCATAGCAACTCTGGATAGGGTTTCCTAGGAGCAGCTGGTGAGTTTGCAGTCCAGTGTTTCAAGAAGTGTCACTAGGAAATCAGCAAAACAATCGTGGGCATGACATAACAAGAAATAAACCTCTGTTATGTGAGTTCACTGATATCTTGACATTTTCTGCTGTAGCAGTTAGTCCTACACTAACTAATAATAGACTTTTACCTCCTCACTGCCAGTCAGTTGGTTCCAGCAAATAGCAACCCTATAGGATGCAGTAAAACTACCTTTTTGGTTTTCAGAGACTAAATCTTTAGGGGATCAGATTGACTCATATTTCTCCTGAGGAACTACTGGTGGGTTTGCATTGCTGATCTTGTGGCTAGTAGCTCAATACACAACCCACGATGCCACCAGGGCACCCATGTATAAAAATAATGACCCACCAGACTGCTAATTGCAAGGCTAGCATTTCAAACCGTCCAGCTGTTCTGCAGGAGAAAGATGAGGCTATCTGCTCTCATGAAAATTTTTCACCTAAGAAACCCTATAGACAGGGCTACTATGAGTCAGAATTGAACTCAATGGTAATGTTGTTGATAGGTGCCATCAAGTCAATACCGACTCATAGTGACCTTATGCACAGCCGA
>NW_006408519.1:5064406-5073157 GCF_000296735.1 Chrysochloris asiatica
GCCAATGCCTTCGGCGAGCCTTGGACTTCTTCCTTCAGTAACAGTTGCTCTTGATCATATGCTACCTCTTGAAAAGGTTGAACATGGATCATTTCTTTGTGGTACAGTGACTCTATGTGTTCCTTCCATCTTTATTTGCTGTTTTCTGCATCATTCAATATTTTGCCCATAGAATTCTTTAATATTGCAAATCAAAGCTTTAATGTTTTCTTTTTTTCTTTCATTTTGAGGAACGCTGGGCGTGTTCTTCCCTTTTGGTTGTCTAACTCCAGGTCTTTGCACATTTCATTATAACACTTGACTTTGTCTTCCTGAACTGCCCTTTGAAACTTTCTGTTCAGTTGTTTTACCTCCTCATCCTACAACTCTTTTGATTTTCAGTCATTCATGTCTAATGCATCAAATTTGTCCTTAGGATGATCTCTAAGTTCAGGTGGAATATATAGTGCTGTTGGATAAGTACTAGACCACTAGGTCAGTTTGAACTGCAAGTCCAATGGTGGAACCCTACCACCCACTCCTCAGAAACCCTATACAGGGTCACTATGAGTCAGAATCCACTTGATTGCACTTAACAGCAACACTGTTCAAGGTCAAATTTTGGCTCCTGTGAACTTTTAAATTTTTTCTTCAGTTTCAGCCTGAACTTGCATATGAGCAATTGAAGGTCTGTTACATGGTCTGCCCCTGGTCTGTTTTTGACTGGTGTGATGGAACTTTTCCATCGTCACTTCCTACAGTTGTATTCAATTTTATTTTTGTGTATTCCATCTGGCAAGGTCCGTGCATATAGGTATATTTTATGTTTTTTAAAAAAGGTCTTTGCAATGGAGAAGTCATTGGTCTTGCAAAATTCTATCATGCAATCTCCAGCATCACTTCTATCACCAAAGCCATATTTATTTTCCAACTGCTGTCCCTTCCTCTTTGTTTCCAACCTTTACACTCCAATCACCAGTGATTATCCATACATCATGGCTGCATGTTTGATTAATTTCAGACTGAATAAGTTGGTAGAATTCTTCAATTTCATCATCACTGGTTTTATTGGTTGGTATGTAAATTTGAGTAACATTGGTATCAACTGGTCTTTCTTATCCTATCACAGAGATCATTATACTTCAAGATAGATCTTGTAATGTTCTTTTTGGATGATGAATGCAATTCCATTCTTTTTCAATTTCTCATTCCTGGCATAGTCAGTCATATGACTATTAGATTGAAAATGGCCAATACTAGTCAATTTCAGCTCACTAATGCCTAGGGTCTCCATCTTTATGTGTTCCACTTCATTTTTTACAACTTCCAGTTTTCTATAATTCATACTTTGTGCATTCTATGTACAAATTATTAATGGATGTTTATAGCTATTTCTCCTCATTTTGAGTTGTGCACCATCAGCAAATGAAGGTCTTCAAAACTTTACTCCATTTGCATCATCTCAGTCAGCTCTACTTTGAGGAGGCAGCTCTTTCCAAGTCGTATTTTGAGTTCCTTCCAACCTGAGGGGATCACCTTCCGACACTGTGTCTGTCAGTATTCTGATGCTATTAATCTTGTTTCAGTATTTGATAATATGGTACTAGCTAACATTTTCCATTGCTATTCATAAGGTTTTCAGTGACTAAACATTCAGAGCTCTGGTAGCATAGTGGTTACAAATTGGACTGCGAACCCCAAGGTCAGCTGTTCGAAACTAACAGCTGTTCCATGAGAGAAAGATGAGGCTTTCTGCTCCTATAAAGATTTACAGCCTTGGGAACCCTATACATGGTCGCTGTGGGTCAGAACCGGCTCCACAGCACATAGCCACCACCACCACCAAACATTCAGAGGTAGTTTGCCTTCTTTCTTCCTAGTCTGGTTTAGTCTGGAAACTCAGCTGAAACCTGTCCACCGTGGTGTACCATGCTGGTATTTAAAATACGGTGTCATAGGTTCCAACATCACATTAACATGCAAGACTCCACAGTAGGACAAACTGACAAATGAGTAGTGATAATATGTGCTTCTTGTTGTTAAGTGCCATTGTGTAGGTTCCACCCCATAGTGACTAGGGTTTCTGAGCAGTGACTGGTGAATGTAGACTGCCGACCTTGCAGTTGAAATATTTTTGCACATTAACCCACTGTGCCACACCAGGACTCTGTGCACCACAATATATACTAGGCAACCAAAAAATTTATGTGACTCACTTTATTGTGATATTCACTTTATTATGGTGCTCTGGAACTGAGCCCACAATATCTCCAAGTGCCTATAAATTGTGGTTATATTAGACAATGAACATGCAGATTATAATAGGGTGTATGTGAGAAGAACGTCTAGATAGATGCAGTTTTTTTGTAAAGAGGAGTTATATTGGAATCTTTCTTGACTCTTTTCTCCCCTTTCTGTGGGTTCAATTGTGTTCCCAGCAAAGATATGTTAAGGTCCTAAACCCTAGTTCAGTCATCCTTTCATGTGACCTTATTTGAGAATAGGATCTTTGAAAATTTTATCAGTTAAAGTAACATGAGCTCATTCTGAAGTAAAATAGGCTATCAACTGAATGAATAGTGTCCTTATTAAGGAAAGACATTCAGAAACACAGATACACAGACGGAAGACAGCCATATGATGATGGAGGCAGAGATTGACGTGATGAAGCTACAAGACAAGGAATGTCAAGGTTTCCCAGTAACCACCTTAAGCTAAGAGAAAGGCATGGAACAGATTTTCTTTCATAATCTCCTTAAAGAACTAATGCTGGTAACACCTTGATTTCAGACGTCTTATCTCCAGAACAGTGAGATAATAAATTTCTGGTTTTGTTTGTTTGTTTTAAGGCACGTAATTTGTTATCTTTTTTCATAGAATCCCTAACACAGCCCTTCTTACCAAATGTATTCTCTCAGCAAGTCCTCTCATTTTACTAATGCCTCTGGATTCAAACCACTTATTGTCTTCACTGTCACACCTTACTCTGAGCCACCATCAGCTCTTGCTTAGACAACTGTGCTAACCTCATGCCCAGCCCCAGCCTCCACACTTGTCCTTTTAAGTCTATCATCTAAATTGTGACAATTCATGGTGAACTTTTCACTTGTGTGTTATCAAGTCAATTGCAACTCATAGCGTCCTTATAGGACACAATAGAAGTGCTCCCTCCATAGGCTTTCCAAGGCTGTAATCTGTACAAAAGATCACCTGGTCTTTTCTCCCGCAGTGTGGCTGGTGGGTTCTAATCCTTACCTGTCAGTTAATACCTGCATGCTTAGCTACTATGCCACCATTACCATGGTGAACTTTTAAAACCATAATTATACTACGTCACTCCTCTGCTTAAAACCCTCTAAAAGCTTCTCATTGCACCAGAATATAATCTGGCTTTCCCTGACCTGACTCTTGTCTAATTTCAACTTCATTTCCCTTCATTATCGCTCATACTTTTGGAACACTGATCTTCTTTCTGTCCCTTAAATGCTCCAAGCATCCTCATTTTGGCAACTTTGCTTATGAATGAACCTTTTACTTGGAATATTTTTTTCTATGCTCTAGGTCTAAAGTCTAGTGTCATATAGTTCAGGAAGACCTTCAAACCACGCCTATTATTGTGACTTCCAGAGTCACTTTCTACCACATTGCCCTATTTTACCTTCTTCTTAGCACTTACCTTTGCTATTTGTTTGTCTGGGTTTTTATAGCTTTTAGCACTGTCTCTCTTATTTACCAAGAACCATTCTGGTGAATGGGATGCATTTAGTAACAGTTTGTTAATTAGTTTGTTCTTGTGTGTGTCTATAGGTTTTAGAAGAGTGGAAGAAGGACCTCCCACTATTGACTTTAGACACACCATTTTAGCAATTTTTTTTAGGTAAAATAAAAATGGAAATACCATACATGAAATTAAAGCCTTTATTATTTAGTCACCCTTTCATTCATAAAAGATTTTTTTTTTCCCCTCTGACTGTGTGCTAAGCACTATGCTAGGATCTTTGAAAGGAAAGATAGACAAAATTGCATTTCAGAGGAAACTTACAAGGTGGCGCTTGTCATACAAGAGGCCAGGACTCTGAGAGAAACCATATAGCCTCAAGAAGTAGCTGGTGAGGTTCCGTTTATATTTGATGCTGGTAAAATGTCAATTTCTGAAGAGTCAAAACATGTAAAGGAATCTCCTGTAAATTACCATTCTCTCTTTTTATCTTTCAGTCTTTTAGAAATGTTTTGCCCCATCATTTCTTATTCACAGAGGATCTAGCTTGCCTGGGTATAGAGTGCAAGATGGTTTTTCTGGAAGCAATTGCGCTAGGCTGGTAAAGAGGGCAGTAATACATAACATTGCGGTCTAAGTCTTTCCCCCATTTTAAAATTTAGCTTTGCTGTTATTTCTTTGACCTGCCTCCACTCTGTTTCAGATTTGTATACTCGTGTTTCATGTATCAGTGATGATTCCAATTACACGCTAGGTAACAAGAGTTTAATAAAATGTGGCAATAAATTGTGGAAAGACATCATGCATGTGAAAAAAATGTATTAAGAAATGTGTTCCAGGTAGAGCTTCTAGTATTAAATGACTAATCACTTCCACACACATACACAAAGTGAAGGTTTTATTTAGTGGAACTTGGCCTTTCAAAACTAGAATGCCAAGCAGTATTTCTCAACTGGTTTTCTAACCTGTCTGAATGCAGCATGTGGCAGTTCTTTCTTTTTATAGGGAACTTTCTAGATGGTCTTCAGTGACCCTTCAGTGCAAAGAAGATAGTGTATGTATGCAAAGATCACTTTTTAAAAAACAAATAAAAAATGCTAAAACTAAGTATTAAATAGTAACAGAGATCAGATGACTGGGATTTGAATCAAGGACCTATTTTTTGTTAGCTCTGTGACCTTAGGCAAGTGTCTTATATGCCTCAGTCTTCTACTGACAAAATTGGGATCATAGTGTCTTCTTTCCTGGGATATTGTGGCATATCAGTAGTTTTTAACAATGAATGCAAAAAATGTAATCCAATTTGGGACACTGTCTAAGCACTCCATAAACATGTTATATGTAAAGGGTGAGTTTAATTTAAAGATTTAAATAAATGCAACAATTCCAGAACCAAACAAAACAAATTATTTCAGAGCAGAGATGTTGTTTTGATGTTTTTATATCATTTTCACTCCCAGATTATGCTTTGTAAGGTCTGGTTCAACACTAGCTGTGGCATTGTTGTTGTTGTTAAGTGCTGTTGAGTCGATTCTGATCCATAGCCACCCTGTATATAGTATTTCCAAGGAGCAGCTGGTGAGCTTGAACCGCCGAACTTGAAGTTAAAATGGATTTGAAGTCTGGGGCATTAACCCACAGCGCCACACCAGGAACTGGGGGTGGTGGTAGTGGTATGTTGTCATAGTGACTCTGTATAGGGTTTCCGAGGCTGTAAATCTTTACCGGATCAGAAAGCCTCATCTTTCTCCCGCAGACAGCTGGTAGTTTCGAACTGCTGACCTTGAGTTTAGCAGTCCAATTCATAATCACTACACTACCAGAGAGAGTTAAATCTGCTTACCTCACCTTCATTGTTGTTGTGGTTGTTAAGTGCCGTCGTATCCATTCCAACCCATAGCGACCCTCTGTAGGGTTTCGGAAGAGTGGCTGTGAGCTTGAACTGCCAACCTTGAGGTTCAAACCGACTTTGCAGTCCAGCGCATTAACCCACAGCGCCACACCAGGATTCCTCACCTTTATTTGTTGTTGTTGTTATGTGCCACGGAATTGGTTCTGACTCATAGCGACCCTGTGCATGTTTCTGTAAATCTTTAAGGGAGCAGAAAGCCTCATCTTTCTCCCGCGGAACAGCTAGTAGTTTTGAACTGCTGACCTTGAGGTTCGCATCCTGATTCGTAACCGCTACGCTACCAGAACTCCTCTTACCTTCATTAAGTACTGCTTCCTGAGATTAAGAATCCTGCGTATGAATACTTTCTTTCCATTTTATTTTAAAAGCAAACATTCAGAGAACACAGTAGTTGCCAGTTGCCAGAGGTAACCTTCTAGATAACAGAAGGACACATTGCATGGTCCTGAGTCATCTTCACGATGATCAAGTGTTGCTGTGGTTAATGCCACTGAGTAGGTTCCAACTCATAGCCACCCTGCATAGGGTTTCAGCTACCGACGTCATGCTCAGTAGTAGCAAGGAAACACTGGGTTGATTTTCTTATTGCTTAGGATGTGGAAAGGACACCCAGTATTACAGTGGGTTAAGCATTGGCCTACTAACCCCAAGGTCAGCAATTCAAATCCACAGCTAGTCTATGGGAGAAAGATGAGGCTGCTTGTTCCCATAAAGATTTATAGCCTCAGAAACCCTCTGGAGCAGTTCCACTCTGTCTGGTAGGGTTGCTTATGAGTCCAATCAACTTGATGCCAGTGGGCATGCCTCAGGAACATTCTGGAAACTCCTAGAGACACCAGCATCATACAGATGCTCTGACTAGTGTGGAGTGTGTTCCACTAAGGGGAGATAATTTGGGCCATGGGGTCAGAGATCCCATCTCTTGTTCACTGTGTGACTTTCAGCAGGTTACTTTACTTCTCTGTACCTCTTCTTTCTCATATGTAAGATGGCAATAATAATATCTGACAGTGTGGTTTTAGTAGTCCTGGTGTGGCACTCTAGGATAAGTACTAGACTGCTAACCACAAAGTCAGCAGTTCAAACCCACCACTCCCTCCTAGGAAACCCTATACAGGGTCACTATGAGTAGGAAGCAACTTGACAGTACTTAACAACAATGACAACAATGACAGTGTGGTTTAAGGAGAACACATGATTTGGAATGAATGGGTGAGGCATTCAATGAAGAACAGTTATTACACTGAATCCCTGAGTGGAGTAGATAGTTAAATGGCAGATTGTTAGCTGAAAGGTTTGTGGTTCAAACACACCCAGAGGTGTCTCAAAAGACAGGACTGACAATCTGCTTTTGAAAGGGCACAGTTTGAGAAACACAATGACAAATGGAAATGGCACACATTTCAAAACAAGTTAGGCTTTATCCTTAAGGAAAAAGCACATGAAAAACAGGTTACCCAAGATTACACTTTGGATGCAGGAAAATTATGCTGAAAAGCAGACGTCTGAAAATAGATTTTCTTGGTAAGTGTTTGAGTAAGAAATAGAAGGGACAGTCAAATTATAATTGAAATTATACTATCCGTTGATATACATGTTATTAGATCCTGTTCCAATCTAGTTTGACTCTGAAAGCAATTATTTAAAAAAAAAGGATTTGGCAATTCATGGGCTTGGGTTTCTGCTCTTGCTATGGTTCTTTAGTAATAATTATAAAAATAGTAAATATTTGTGGAATGTTTTCTGTTTAGTGTGCTTAGTGTTTGCATGACTATTACATGTATACATGACTTAACTTACTTGGTTTTGACAATACTCCACTTGTTTGATACTATTGGTATGTCATTTTAAGAGGAAAAATGATTCTTTTTCACTGGTCATTCTGCTGAAGGAAGTGTAGATCTGTTTCCCATGGGCCTGAAATTTGGGGAGCCGTTACTAATAGAAACAGAGGGTACTATACATAAGATCCCCAACAGGGAAGGAAGTCATATCTTGAATAGCCTCTTATGGTTTCAGTTGTTGTTGTTAAGTGCCACCCTGCATATGGTTTCTGAGGAGTGGCTGGTGGGTTTGAACCACTGACCTTGTGATTCAAGCCAACCTTGTTGGTCCAGTGCATTATCATGAATGCCACACCAGGACTACTATGATATTCAGTACTGTCCGTAATTATAATAATAATGATGATCATTCCTATCATTGTTATACAAATATTTATTGAGTTTTATGTTTTATGCATTTCTGTTTAAGACCATAAATTGTCTAAGAACAAAGTTATTGAATATATGTTTTTTCACTAGAGGGTTATAGGGTACTAAAGAAGATAATATATATTTTATCTATCAATTTGGATAAATAGCGGTTTGTTTTATAGTAACTATTAAAATATAGCAATGTAAAAATCAACAGCATGGGGAAAGCAGAATCGTGGATACTGATTTTCTATTGTTTGCGCTAAGAAAGCCAGCTATACTTTGAGTGCTAATATTCTCTTGTCTTGTGTGTACTGAATCAATATTGGCTCATAGCGACCCTGTAGGACAGAGTTGATGGGGTTTCCAAGCAACCACAAGGTGGAGGGTCAAACCCACCAGTCGCTCCTCAGAAACCCTACACAGGGTCGCTATGATTAGAATTGACTAGACGGCACTTAACAACAGCAATCTTTAAAGAGGAGTTCTGGTGTGGCGCGGGCTGATAAACTTGGTTTGAACTTCAAGGTCGGTGGTTCAAACTCACCAGCCGCTCCTCAGAAACCCTATCCAGGGTTTCTGTGAGTCAAAACCAACTCTACAGCACTTAACAGCAATAATCTTTAAGGAAACAGGTTGCCAGGTTTTCTTTTTTTTTACTTGTGAAACATCTGGTGGGTTGGAGCCACTTACTTTTCAGTTAACGCCAAGTACTAACAGAGTACCACAGCTCTTCTCTTCTGTGTTGTTGTTAAGCACCACTGAGTAGGTTCTGACTCATAATGACTCTGTATAGAGTTTCTGAGGAGCAGTTGGTGGGTACTCCAAGTCCAGCGCTGAGCCTAAGGCGCCACATCAGGAGGCCTCGCATCTTGTTGTTGTTAAGTGCTTTGGAGTCAGTTAGGTGCATAGAGACCCTGTATAGGGTTTCCAAGGAGCGACTGGTG
>NW_006408519.1:5073257-5074492 GCF_000296735.1 Chrysochloris asiatica
CTTCCTCCAATCCTGATGCCACATTTTTCTTCATAGAATGCAGCTTCTCGGATTATTTGCTCAGCATATCAGTTGGATAAGTATGGTGAAAGAATACAACCTTGTCACACACCTTTCTTAATTTTAAAACATTCAGTGTTCCTATGTTCTGTTTGAACAACTGCTTCTTGGTCCAGGTACAGATTCCTCATGAGTACATTTAAGTGTTCTGGAATACTCATAGTTTGCAATGTTGTCCATAGCTTGTCATGATCCACACAATTGAAAGCCTTTGCATAGTCAATGCTAACAACTTATACATAAAAACATACTTCACTAAAATATGGGCATATGATAGTTACTATTTTATGGTTGCTGTGAATGTGTGCTTCTTGTAGCATGTTCCTGTAAAGTTGCACAGTCCCAGAGCAATAGTCTGTCCTATAAAGTTATTGTGAGGCAGATTGACTTGATGGCAATGGATGGAGGGGATAATATGTTATATGGGTAATGATAATAGTAGTAGCAATAATTATTGTGATAAATTTGTTTCAAATCAATTGGAAAAATTTTATTATTCAAAAAGCGGTGTCTGATTATTTTGTTTTGTGTGTTGTTGAGTTGATTTTTTACTCATAGCTACCCCAAGAGACTTCTTCAGGTATGGCTGTAATTTTTATGGAAGATGATGGCCAGGCCTTTTTCCCATAGGGCTACTGGTTTACAAGGTAAGAAACTGGGAAAAATTAATTCAGTTCAGTTCCCAACTCAGCCACTTCAGATTATATTAGAGTAAGGAGTGTGCATAATGAGTTGTTGACGAACAGATATCTGAAGTCAGACTGCTTAAATTTACATTCCAGCTCTCTTTTGAACCAACTGGCTGGCATATAACAACCACCACCATCACGATCAGTCAAAGCATAATACAGAGATATGACAAAAAATAGTCGTGATAATAATTATGATGGAGTGCTAGTGACTCTGTAGGATAAACACTAGACTACTAACCAAATGGATATTTACAGCTGTTTCTCTTCATTTTCAGTTGTGCCCCATCAGCAAATGAAGGTCCCGTGGGCTTTTCTCCCACGGACTTTACTCCATTCGCGTCATCACAGTCAATTCTACTTTGAGGAGGCAGCTCTTCCCCAGTTACATTTTGAGTGCCTTCTAACTTGAGGGGCTCATTTTCCAGCACTATATCTGACAGTATTTCTCTGCTATTCATAAGGTTTTCAGTGACTAAATATTAA
>NW_006408519.1:5077706-5095692 GCF_000296735.1 Chrysochloris asiatica
ATTCACAATGCCACACTAGGACTCCTTCTAGATGTTCCTAATTTAGTAATACCATATTGAAGGTTTCAGTTTAGCTTTAGTAAGGGACATCAACTAAACTATTTAAGATTAAAAATAACATAAAAGGAATTTGACCTTAAGCTATCATGTTTATATAAATAAAAATTTAAAAATAAGTATGTTTATAAAAATATGAAAAAAATTAGCCAATTGTGCATAGGATTATATATTATTGACATTTACATGATATTATACAAAATAAATTCAGGCTTATCTTGCTTTACCTAAATTGAATGTTTTAAAAATCTTTAAAACATAAATTATGGGATAACTGTTTTGCCAAAAAAGATTCTTTACTTATAAAACAATTTATGATTATGGTATGAGTCTTTTAAATAGCAAATCCTTTAGAATATTTGAAATATGCTTAGATTAGAACAAAATTTGACTTGCACATGTATTGCTCATAATAAAAGCCTGTATTGTACATTGAAAGTCATACAGAGTTGCCTCGGGTTCACTTGACTTCTACATTAGTTCCTTATGTGATTTGGATGTGGGACTGACTTTCTTTCTTAAGTCTGGTTTTGTTCTAAAATTCTGACAATTTTTTTTAAATCTCTTGTCAAATAATTCCTCTATAATTCTAAGTTTCTGATAAATATTTTTTAAAAGATATCTTTTGTCTCACAACATGTCCTCGCTTTGAAGGACAATAGACTCCAGAAGAAATTTGCTGGGTTCAAAGCCTGGTTTTACCACAAATTAGTGTGAAATTTGGGGACAGTCATTTAACGTTGGAGTCTTAGTTCTTCTTCCATCTCATATTGGTTTTAAAAGAATTTGCAAAATACTGAGAAGAGTGTCCATCACATATAAAGCATTTTACTTCTGTTTGTTGTTGTTAAGTGCCATTAAGTTAGTACTGACCCACAGAGACCCTGTATAGGGTTTCAAAGGAGCAATTGGTGAGTTTGAACCACTGACCTTGCAATTCAAACTGACTTTTCAGTCCAGCACATTAGCCCACAGCACCTCACCAGGACTCCCAAGCATTATATTTGTTGTTGTTAAGTGCCGTTGAGTCGTTTCCAACCCATAGAGACCCTGAACAGGGTTTCTGAGGCTGTAAATCTTTACGGGAACAGAAAGCCTCATCTTTCTCCTGCGGAACAGCTGGTAGTTTCAAACTGCTGACCTTGAGGTTCACAGCCCGATTCGTAACCACTACGCTACCACAGTTCCTTAAGGATGCTATTATAAATAAAAAATTCAGTTTTTCTTCCCCAAACACAAACATTTAATTGAAGAATTTAGGAGTTATGAAGAAAAATCATAATAGGGGGCCTACCTATGGAAACTGTTATAATAAATAATCATACGTATAAATAAATATATTTCTATTTGGGAAAATAAATCAGTATTGATAAAATACTAAGAGATAAAATGAAATGCTAAATTGATTAGCAACCATATTTACAAACTTTTTAATTAGCAGTAATTTAATCACTGAAATTAATTTTTATGTATTCATCTACCATCTTTTAGGAACTCTGGTAGCGTAGTGGTTATGAATCAGGCTGCAAACCGCAAGGTCAGCAGTTCGAAACTACCAGCTGTTCCACAGGAGAAAGATGAGGCGTTCTGCTCCAGTAAAGATTTACAGCCTCAGAAACCCTGTACAGGGTCACTATGAGTCGGAACTGACTCCACGGCACATAACAACAACAACAACCATCTTTTAACTAGAAATTGTTCAGTTTTTCCTCCCTGGCACTTACAACAGAAACTTGGTGACATCTACTTTTTTTACCTTTTTTTTCTCCTTCCCATGGCTATGATATTATTGTTCCCCAATGATGACAATCAAACTTAGGTACACAGTCAACCCAGTAGCTGTGTCCATACCTACTGCCCAGATGGTTTTGAAATGCCATTTCCTATAAGAGGGATTCTTTGATATTGCTGATTTCAGGCCTCGGTCAGAAAGTGTACAAGATGAATTTGCTACTGTTGTTTTGCAGTGCTGTTGAGCTGGCTCTGACTCATAGCAACCTTGTATAGTATTTCCAAGGAGTAACAGGTAAGTCTGAACCGTCGATCTTGCTATTCAAACTGACCTTGCGATTCAGTGACCTGTGGTATGACACAATAGGACTGTAAGATCAGTTTGAGCCACAGGGTCAGTGGTTCAAGGTCACAAGTAACTTCTCGGAAATCCTATACTGTCGGAACCGACTGGACAGCAATTATCAAGATGGTTATAAAACCCTTTTTTTAAATTTTTTTTTTTATTACTTTCTTCTTGGAATGTTGCTCTGCTGCTACCCACCCTTATATCGTCTAATTTTTCCAGCTTGCTAGCAGTACCAGCAGCCTGTTAGCAGCATTCCATTAAATGACCCTTCTGGAAAGAGTAATCGCAGGGTCCCTCCCACTTGAACCGGCTCTGAGAGCATTAGTCCCTTTACCAGTGTCTTCTGACTGGCGCTGGATCCAATACTCTCCAGAAAGGAGCACAGAATCTGACCTTCCATCCTCCCTGGACCCATTTTAGAAGTGAGGAGCGTACCTAGAGAACATTTGGGAGTGCTTAGCATGAGTAACATGGACAGAGGCAGGTTAGGAGGCAGGGAGGGATGGGGCAAAGTAAGAATCCTGGAAATCTAAGGGTATTAAGACCAGGTGCCACCAATTCAAAAAGGCCCGTGGTATTTTGCTCACAATACCCCACCTTAATCCTTGTCTACACAAGCAATAAAATATCTATTTCTCTTGCACCCCAGTGTCTGTTTTATTTCAATTTATTAATAGAGCAGAACAACGACCTGAAAGTTGGGTGACAACAACTAGTTTTCCATTAAAATGTTGACTTGTTGTGAAGTTCTGTCAAGTTGGTTCTGACTCATAGTGACCCAGTATAGGGTTTCCAATGTGGGTTTGAACTGCCAACTATTTGGTTAGCAGTCCAGTGTTGATCCTACAGCACCATACCGTCGTGACTACGTTATCAAAATCTAGTACTTTGGATTTCTATATTTCTCTCCATGATGTGGAAGAATTACAAGAAACTCAGCACCTGCCTACTCAAGTACTTCATCTCTCATCCCATTAAGCCTGTTGCCATTGAGTCAATTTCAGTGACCCATAGGACAGAGTAGACAGAGTAGAATTGTCTCCTAGACGTTTCCAAGGCTGTATATCTTCATGGAAGCAGGAGTCTTGGTGGGGCACTGTAGGATAAAGCACTGGACAGCAAGGTAGGTGGTTCAAACTCATCAGCCACTCCTTGGAAACTCCATACAGGGTCACTATAAGTCAGAACCAACTCTTTGAGCTATTACATTGTTCACCTGCATTATGGCTGGTGGGTTCAAAATGCAGACCTCTTGGTTAGCAACCATGGTTGATAGCAGACTGCTTAGCCACTGCACCATTGTTGTTGTTGTTTGTTGCCATCAAGTTGCCTCTAACTCATAGTGAACCTCTGCACAAGAGAACAAAACACTGCCTGGTCCCGTTTCATCCTCCAATTTGTTGTGTTTGATCCCCTCCCTGTTGCAGCCTCCCTGTCAGTCCATCCCATTGGGAGTCTTCCTCTTTTTCACTGATCCTCTACTTTATCCAGCATGATGTTCTTCCTTTTCCAGGGACTGGTCCCTCCTGATAAGATGTCCAAAGTATGTGAGATGAAGTCTTGCCATCCTCGCTTCTGAGGAGCATTCTGCCTCTACTTCCGAGACAGATTTGTTTGTCTTTCTGACAGTCCATGGTACTTCCAATATTCTTTGTCAACTCCATAACTCAAATGCATCAACACACCAATTCTTCAGTTTTCCTTATTCAGTGCTCAACTGTCACATGCATATGAGGAAACTGAAAATAGCATGACTTGGGTCAGGCTCACCTTAGTCCCCAAAGTGACATGTTTGCTTTTTGACACTTTAAAGAGGTCTTTTGCAAAAATATTTTCCCTATGCTCTTCCAGCCATTAGCCAAAACCAAACCAAATCCACTGCCATAAAGTCGATTCCATATGTAGGGTTTCTGAGACTAAATATTTATGGAAACAGACAGCCTAATCCTTCTTCCACAGAGCAGCTGATGAGATTGAATCACTGACCTTGTGGTTAGCAGTTTAATGCTTATCCTACATCACCACCAGGTTTCCGTCTTACTCCCATTAAGCAAATTACCTCTACTGTTCAAGGCCTAAAATCACCTTTCTCTCAACTTCTAAAACATACAGATTCTTTCTGGGAACACCTTGAATGGGAATAGAACAATTGGCTAGCCATTATGGGCAAGAATATTTGTTAAAACAGAATGTGGATGGAATCATTAATTCCATGTTAGAAACGGACTACCTAAGATTACTTTAAAAATTTTTTTAAGATTACAAAATTAGTAAGTGATAGAACTATGATGGAAACCATTGGTAGGTTCTCATCAAAGTCAGGGTTCTTTTTATGAAAGGAAGAGCTTTTCTAGACCTTAAGAATTTAGAAAAGAAATTCTTAGTATCTGTATGATACTGTGCTCTGAGAGCATGTACTAAGTATGTAGAAAGGGAAGGGAGTATTTGGGCAGAACAAGGAGTTAGTTACCAAGTATATACTATGTGCTTGGCATTGTTAATAAGTCTAAATAGCTTATTTCTTTGATTATAGAAATATTATATGATCATCATAAAAACATGGGAAATACAGAAAAACATAAATAAGAAAACAATTGTAGTTCACAGCTCAGAGATAACCACGGTTGACATTTTGTTGTACACATTTCCTCTCAATCATTTTACTATCAATAGATTGGTGTCTGGTATGACACAACAGGGATCATACTGCACACATAGTTTTGAATATTGACTTTTCCATTGACCGTTCTGTGTCCTATGCACCATTTAAGCAAGACTTTTAATCACTATTTGAAATTTTTTGGAAACTATGACCTATTTTTTTCTTTTACTTAAAAGTCTTGATTTGGCTAAAGGTAAATGGAAAAAAATAAAACAAATGACAGATTTTTAGTTTAAAAATTCAGAAAAGGAGCAGGCACAAGAGAGCCTGGAATTTCCTCTAAAACACTATTCATATCAGTCAGGCCCTCTCTGTGTGGCTGTTCTCTTAGTGAGTGGTCCCTAGAGGCACACCAAGAACTCAGATATGAGGTAAATATCGAAATTGAGTTGACTATAGACTTTGCACCTGTTTTTTGGACATAGTCGTAGGTGAGTCTAAAGCAAAACCCAAATCCACTGCCATGGAGTCAATTGTGACTCATTGTGACACTATGTGACAAAATATAACTTCCTCATGGGTTTCCAAGGCTATAAATCTTTACGGACAGAGACTGCCACATCTTCCTCCACATGAACAGTGGTGGGTTCAAACCATTGACTTTTAACTTAGTAGATGAGTGCTTTAACTATTGTACCCACTACCAGGGCTCCTTAAGTAGGTCCTAGAAGATACAAAATCAGAAGTTAATCTTGGGTTTGGGCTTGTACTTGTCCTGTGGCATCTTCCCTACCCCTAGAGTTTTTCAGTCTACATAGTGTTTATTGAACTCTCTCTCTGTACCAGGCACTCTGATAGACACAGTTAATGAGACTAACATGGTCTCTGCTTTCATAGAGTTTGTGATTTATTTGGAAAGAAAGGTACTAAACTATGTTTTGCTTGATTAGCTAATTATAGTTGTGGAAAGAATACATTTATAGAAGGAAAGTAGAAGGTTCTACAAGTCTTAGGGCAAGAGCTGGTGGGGAGTGCTTAGGGAACATGTAATAGTTAAAGTTTTATGTCAGCATGATTGGTCCAGGATTCTCAATGGTTTGCCAATTGAGATATAGTTACCCCATAATGAAATCTAATATAAAGTAATTAGCTCTAGAATGAGGTCTGCTATGAGCAGTCAATTGATTGAAAGTATGTTTCCTTAGAGGAATGAGGAAGATATATGTGGATAGACCTCTCTGAATGGGCCCCAAAAGTGAAGATATTGGTGTGTCATGTGAATGCACACCCAAGGTTTACCTAGGCAGAGGAGGATTTTAACAATCTCATAAATAGGATGGTACATTCTGTGGACACTAATCATCCTTTTATGTAGCCACTCCTGTCATTGCCAATGGTTTATGGGTTCAAGTGGTGGAAATGGGGGTGTCATCTCATGTTACTCCTAGGGAACCCCTTGCAAAATTTTTGCTTCTTGTCCCTGTGGCCCTATGTACTTCTGGTTTGGATGTTTTAACTCCAAAGAGTTCCCACCTGGACACACAGCACTGAATCCATTAAACTGGAAGTTAAGAATGCCACCTGTCCGTTTTGGGCTTCCTATGCCTCTTTTGATCAACAGGCAAATAAGGAAGTTACTATATTGCGTGGTGTGATTGATCCTGTTTACCAAGGGGAAACTACATTGACATTACATTACGGAGTCCTGGTGTGGCACTGTAGGATAAGCACTGGACTGCAAAGCTGGTTTAAATCACAAGGTCAGAGGTTCAAACTCACCAGTCACTCCTTGGAAACCCTAAGCAAGATCGCTATGAGTCAGCACCAACTTGCTGGCACTTAACAACAACAGCAGTGGGGGTGAAGAACAATATGTGTGGAAACCAAAATATTCCTTAGGATGTTCTTTAGTACTACCATGTCATGTGATTAAGATTAATAGTAAACTAAAACAGCCCAATACCAACATGACTAATGATGGCCCAGACCCTTCAGGAATGAAGGTTTGGGTCATCCTACCAGGCTGAGGTACTTGTCATGGGTAAAGGGAATATAGAATGGGTGGTGGAAGAAGGTAGTTCTAAATACAAGCTCCTGCCATGTGACCAGTTGCAGAAATTAGGGCAGTAATTGTTATAAATATACACATTGCTGTTTTGGTTGTTAAGTGTGTTGAGTTGTTTCTGACTCATGGCGGACCTGTATAGGGTTTCCAAGGAGTAGCTGGTGAGTTTGAACCACTGTCTTTGCAGTTCATATTGACCTTGTAGTCTAGTGCTATTTCTGTATACGTGTATATATATATATTGTTGTTGGTAAGTGCTGTTGAGTCAGTTTCAACTCACAGCTACACTGTATAGGATTTCAGAGGAGCAACTGGTGGGTTTGAACTGCTGACCTTGGGTTAGCAGTTCAGTGCTTATCCTACAGTGCCACACTAGAACTTTCTAACTACAATGTCAGTGGTTCAAACCTACCAACCACTCCTTGGAAACCCTATACAGGGTCACTATGATTTGGAACCAACTCGATGGTTATCAGCAACAACAAATATATATATTTCTAATATGTGAATCAAATTTTTTGCTTTGTTCATTTGTGAACTATAAGATATAAATGGGGTCAATGTATTTTCCATTGTATGTGTATTAGTTGTATCATTTTAGGCATAAGTATGACTTCACAATTGTCTTTATATAGAGATTACGTTTACGGTTTAGGGAAGAAAAACTGAGATTAAAATGGAAATGACTGTAAATGCAAAGCAAATTCAAAGGACAGTTTTCCTTGAATTTAGTTTCCAGAGTTTTTTCAGAGGACAATATGAAAATACTTACATAAATTAGTCCTGGTGTGGCACTGTAGGATAAGCAAAAGACCCAAAGGTCAGTTTGAACATCAAGGACGGCTGGTTGAACTCACCAGCAGCTCCTTGATATCCCTACACAGTTTCGCTTTGAGTTGGAACCAATTCTATGGCACTTAACAACAACATGTAAGTTAGTGCTCCCTCCTTGAAAGAATCACTTTTAAACATGATTTAAAAAATATATATTTGGAAAACAGAAGAAGTCAGTGCTCACATTTTTATTCTCAATGAATTACCAACATTTTACTAAGTGGTTTCACAAAACAGCTGGAACCCTCACTGAGATTTCTGAATTAAATTAGCTTTCAGAACCATTTAAAGTTCTTCCATTCTATTAATTCAGCAGGCAATCAAGTTGTTCAGTTGTTGACTTTTATCCATATGCACTCAATCAAATCAACTATCAAAGAAAGATACCTATTAGTTAATTTTATATGTTAGATAGGAATCCCGAAGCTCCTGTTTATATCTGTTTGATAACCTTCTAATCTTTGACACACTCTCACTAACAGCAGCATTAACTAGTCTGCCATCTATCTTGATTAACAACCCTGGGACTCAGAAAGATGCCCAGCATCTGATAAGCAGAACAGTTAAAACTTCCAACAATGCCTGTAGCTCTGCAGAAAATGGGCTTCCATCATCACTCTTACAAACCTTTAAAGTTGTCTTTAATCACTGCTTTACAAATATTTTCGGCAATTGAGAAGAACTTGCTTTGATATAGGCGCTCTTAGGAATAATTAGTAAGACTTGAGATATTTTACAATGTCTTTGCCCTGTTGTCTGTCACTTTCTAGGTTTGGGATTTTGGAAATTGCTTTTGCATTTTATTGAATTAAAGTGTACGATCATCTCTGGATCAGATTAGTTTAGCAAATATTTACTAATCTCTAGCTGTGTGGTTACCCGTCTACTAGGTACATCAAAGATATAAAAAAATATAGTCATACATGCCATAAAATTATACATATTTGAAATCATAACAACTATTTTTTTTTTTTTTATCATAGGTAGAATTATATTGACTTGAGAGAAGAGGGAATATAATGTTTGATCCACCTGCTAACTTCCAGGTTATACTATATGCATTTCTTTCAAAATCCATTGGTTCCATTCTCTCCCATTTCTTCTTACTGGAATCTTAAGGGCACTTTATACAATGTTCTTGTTGATTTTAGCAACTAGCCTGTAGCTTTGTCTCCATATTACTCTTGGAAAGTATTTGATGACTTCCACATTAAGGAGTTCTGGTAACGTAGTGGTTACGAATCCGGATGTGAGCCTCAGGGTCAGCAGTTCGAAACTACCAGCTGTTCCGTGGGAGAAAGATGAGGCTTTATGCACCCGTAAAGATTTACAGCCTTGAAAACCCTGTACAGGGTCGCTATGAGTCGGAACCAACTCCACGGCACATAACCACCACCACTTTGATAATGCTTCTACCATCATGGTCTCATGGTTTCATGCTTTTAAAACTTCCACTGACTTCATCCCGCATTCCATTTCAGACATCTTTAAGGCACTGCTTCATCATGAAACATGGTTGGGACAATGCCATTTCCAATACTGTACCCCAAAATGTTCTCTTTGATCTTTTCTTCTTTGAACTTGTATTGTTCTCTTTGCTCCCTCTAATGGAGTCCTGGTGTGGTGCTGTGGGTTAATGCGCCAGACTGCAAAGCCGTTTGAACTGCAAGGTCGGCGTTTCAAGCTCACCAGCTGCTCCTAGGAAACCCTGTACAGAGTCACTATGGGTCGGAACTGACTCGATGGCATTTAACAACAATGGCTTGTGGGAAGCAGACCTTGACAAGATATTGTCAAAGAAGAATAGAGATTCCTGTTTTAAAATATCCTGCATAGAATAACATGAATAAAGTTGAGGGCTAAGGATTTAATTCTTACATCTTCTCATTTGGACATTTAGAAGTAAATATCATTGTGAACTCATTTATGCCCTCCAGATGGTGAGCCATAATGACATGCTATATAGCTTTCTCCAGTCTAATCTCTAATAGTAAATGCCTCCTAATCTGATTCTGCAGTCCTGGTGTGGCGCTGTAGGATAAAGCACTGGACTGCAAAATTGCTTTGAATCACAAGGTTGGCGGTTTAAACTCACCAGCTGCTCCTTGGAAACCCTATACAGGTCACAACAAAATCTAATTCTAAAGCCAAGGCCACTCTCCTGAGTTCCACCCTTAGCTTCCAATGACTTGGGCAATTTAAAATGCATCTCCCAAAGAACCTTCAAGCTTAGCACATCCCAATTGTTTTTCATTAGCAATCATCTTACACTAGATTCATTGGTTATTTCTTATGTCCATTAATGATACTCCTATTCTCTAGGTCATCCAGACTCCCTATTTTACTTCCCATTTCCAATCCATTAGTACTCTGGCAATTCTCTTCCTTGCAATTTCTCTTCAGTTTATCTCCTTCTTTCCATTCCCAAATATACTTCCCCAAGTCAGCTTCTCATTATAACTTACTCCTAGTACTATAATACACTTCTATCTGGTTTCCCCAGACTCTCACTCTTCTAATATATCCTACAGAACTGGAGATTACTTTCATGAAGTTGCTTAAGTACAGTCATGCCTACTCAAAGTTCTTTAGTGGTTCATGGTTACCTTCTCAAAAATGTTCAGAACTATGGTCTGATATTCAGGTCTGTAGCAACTTGCTCAAACTTTCTTTTCAATTTTATTTCCTTCTCTACAGATCTTTCTTCATCTGCTATTTTTAGTTTTACATTGTAGGCTTTCACTTATGAGATTCCCACTGCCTCTGGTGCCCTTAATCTGCATCTTGATTGGTTGTCAAAATGATTTTCTAAACACTCTTGAAATCCATCTAGTCTTCCTTTCTTCTTTCTTTCCTTCTTCCCCCCTTTCTCACTTCCTTTCTTCTTGCTGGTCAGTAGATGCACCCCTTATGTTAAAAAAAAAGTACACATGATCTTGTCACCAATGACATCACAGTTCAGGGGAGAAGACTGGTATACAAACAAATAAAGCTACTAGGGAAACAGGAAGAGAATGTCATCCTGACTTGTTTAGGCAGTTTAGGATAAAGGAAGATTAACAAGTTTGGAAGTGGTTGCAGCTATGCTGAATCTTTAAATATGAAGAATATTATTCACATGTAGTAGGTAGCAAAAAGAGAAGAGCTTTTCACATTTTAGAACTAGTGTGTTGTTATTGTTGTTGTTAGGTGCCATCCAGTCGGTACTGACCTGTAGTAACCTTATGCACAGCAGAACAAAATACTGCCTGATCCTGGGCCAACCTCACTACTGTTGCCACGCTTGAGTCCATTGATGCTGCTACTTGGCCAATTCATCTCCTTGGGGTCTTCCTCTTTTTCTCTTACCCCCCACCTTACCAAACTAGTGTGAGTATCTGCTAAAAACCCATTGCCATCAATTGATTCTGACTCATAGCCACTCTGCATAGGGTTTCCAAGGTGGTAAATCTTTATGGGAGTGGAAAGCTTCATGATTTTCCCAAGGAGAGGCTGGTGGGTTCAAACTACCAACCTTGTGGTTAGCAATCTAATTCATAACTCACTATGCCACTAGGGCTCCTCCACAGCATCCGTCAAGTCAGTTTGACTCATAGCGACCATGTATAGGGTTTCCAAGGAGCACTTGGTGGGTTTGAACCACCAACCTTGAGATTAGCAGTCTAGTGCTTATCCTACAGTGCTACACAAGGAAAAGCAAGGTGTTTGAGGAAATCAGCAGGGGCTTGAAATCCAAAGTGTGGAGGCAGAGAGAGGTAGAGATGACATCAGAGAAGTAGGCAGGGTTTAGAGAGGAACTTCCAAACCATGACAAAACTTCAAAATGTGTCTCATAGATGATGTGAACTACCAATAGATTTAAACTGGCAGATGACATGGCCAAATTTGCATCCAAGTTGCTTACTCTTTAAATACAGTAACTTTCCTTGAGGGCTGAAGGGTCACTTACATTTCTCAGTTATAAATTTAAGGAGTTTCTTTCAAGAGAAAAGCATTTAACATGGTGATATTAAAAATTGGGAGATTCTCAGAGACATCCTGTCACTGTCATCAACTTATCAAACATCTTATAAACTGTTAAAACTATAAGAAAGCATTTTTATGTGCAAAGAGTTTATATTGTAGTTGAATAGAATGAAAAGAGTTAAATTGCAGATGCAAAATAATACGAAACTAGAGTACATGAGATGTCAAAAGGTAGTACACAATTATTATCTAGACAAATGCTTGATCTACTTAACCATACTGTATGGTATTGTGTGCAAAAGAAATTCTAGGCTGCCCCATTCTGAAAACCTAGGGATTTGGGGTCATTCTTGGAACACTAATTTTTTTTCAGGTATCTTTGAAAAATTTTAAACACAAAACAATTTTTAAAAAGTTTTCTGCTACTACCTAGAAATTCTGAAGCTCAATATACAACATAAATGACAAACTACTATTTGTCAAGTGGGAGAAAATTGATTCACTAAACTGTAGACTGAAGTTTAAATGTATTTTATTATGATATTTCCTTGACCTCTTAGGATTCTGCAGATGTTCTTGATTCCTGTTATAAACTGGGGAAATGGAGCCATTGCGAGACTTTGTCCATTTTGTAAGGTGTGGATAATAACTTTTGAAAATTTAAGAGAGTAGGAGAGTTTATCAATGAAGTTGGACGAAATGCATTATATCTTATCAAGACCATCAGAGTCCATTTTTCTGGAATCATTCAGGTGTGGCCATGGAGCCAAGGCTTGGATATTGCTGTCTTGTTTTCTGCTCACATGCTAGGAGACCCAAAAAAGAAAAAGAAAAAGAAAAAAAAAATTTTTTTTTTTTTTTTTACTTTAATGATTCTGGCCTGGGTCCCCAGTCTGAAGCCTGACTCTAGAAATAACCTGGAAGTTTCTGTTCTTTTGATGACTGTCTCTTATCAAATCCTATTTTTCCAGATTTCTTGGCAAAACATACTATTTTTCTAGTTTAAGCCTAATATTTTAATCTCTCTCTAGTCTCTTTTATGAATTGTTGCTCTCATCTCTTCTTTGCTGAATGTAAATGCTAATACCTGCAACCTTCAGTTTTAGAGAGAAAGCCTAAGCTACCTTTCTTTTCTACCAGCTCCCTATGGGAAAGCAATAGTTAATTAATTTGGAACATTAAATTAAATTAAAAAATAATATTGTGCTTATGGTGTAGGTTTTCACAGCAGTTTAGGTTCCCATTCAGCAGTCTCTACTTAAGTTGTTCAGTGACACTGGTTACATTCTTCACAACACATGATCATTTTCATTATTTCTCCTCTGGTTGTTCCATTTCTATTATCCAGTTTTGCTGCCCCCTTACATTCTCATCTTTGTTTCAAAGTAATTGTCGAGTGTTAGTCTCATATAGGTGATTTTTTAGCAAGTCTCTTTTAATCCAGTCTCCTCCTATGTTGAAGAGAGAAAGAAATTGTATGCCATTACAAAAACTTGGTTTTATACTTTTAGTAACATTTCTCTCAGTATCCACACAAGTCTGTTAATCCATAGTGACCTGGGTCACATAAGCTTGAACATTCAATTTCCATTAGAAAGACTGAAACTTATGTCTCCCACCAATGGGACTAATGGAATAATTTTTTCCCTATAATGTCAACTGACTATTGAAAGGAGGAGAGAAGAACTACATTTAAAAGTTATACCTGATCAAATTGAAATAATACAAAGATATATTCCAGTGGATTGTAAATAGACCATTATATTTTGAGTGTACCCACAGGTACACTTTGTGTCAACCTTAAGAAAGTACATAAACTTCCTCAAACACTTTATACTACTTCATGTGTTCTCAAACATTGATCCTTTAGGTGTTCTTTTCTCTTGCTTCTTCATTCTGCTACCTGTTCCCAATCTTCAAGCATCTCAGAGAGACTTGCTTGACCATCTTGTCTGATTTGGAGGCCTCCTTTTGTTTCCACACACACTTAGCCTGCCTACATCATTGAATCAATCACCCTGAACTAAATTGAACCTGTAGCTTGCTCTTAATCCAATAGAATTAGCTTTCTGAAAGTGTTTCCTGATCTTATTCCTCTCTATATCCATAGGCTGCCAGTCATCTGTCAGTTTGTCATACTGTAGATAACTTGTGTGTTGCTGTGATGCTGGAAGCTATGCCACAGGTATTTAAAATATCAGCAGGTTCACCCTTAGTGGACAGGTTTCAGTAGAGCATCCAAACTAAGATAGACTAGGGAAAAGGAGAGGCAGACTGCTTCTGAATGTTAAGTCACTGAAAATGTTATGAATAGCAGCAGATGATACAGCCTTGCTTGCTGGAAGTGAAGAAGACTGAAAATACATACTGATGAGGATCAAAGACTTCAGCATTCAGTAGAGACTGTACCTCAATGTAAAGTAAACAAAAGTCTTCACAACTGGACAAATAAATAATGATAAATGAAGAAAAGACTGAAGTTATCAAATACTTTATTTTGCTTGGATCCTCAACCAACACTTATGGAAGCAGCAGTGAAGAAATCAAATGAGGAGATCTAGCAAGATGGTGGACTAGGCAGAAACACTGCACAGATACTCTACATCAAAGATTTTGAAAACCAAATGAAACAGATGACAGTAGTGGAACCCTGAGCTCAGATGAAGGGATAGAGAAGTAGATTGAATGTGTACTAGGAGATGAAATGAAACAGATGTGGCAAAAAAAAAAAAAAAAGGAGACAATTGATGGACTTGTTCTGGCAGACCAGATGTGGTGAGGCCATCTTAAACTTTTGTGAGCTGCTTAGAGACAAGGCAGAGACTTGTTGGTCCAGAGGCATATTGATTATACTGATGACTTGGTGATAAAGAGACATGGTCAGTCCCACCTCCCAACCACTTACATCTTTCCAGCAGCCACCTAGTGGTGAGTGACACTGTTGTGAGTGGCATCAAAGTGAACAAGGCACTATCTCCACCAACCCTGGCACCTAGATTCAGCTGAGGCCATCTCCAGACCTGTAGAGGCAGTTCTGGTCAGATCTGTATTAATGAAACTCTAGCCCCTGGTTGCCCTCCAAGATGGAAAGACATTGGTCCCAACTTCTTTAGGGTCTGCAAGAACTGCTTTTAGATTGAGTGCCAGAACAGAAAACAACTAGGCCTATGAGAACTCCATCTAGGGTTGAGTGCTCACCAACCATGTAAGCTCGTCTGACAACAGCCCCCAGAGTTTTCTCCTCTTTGGATCTGGCATCAGTCCTGTTTTTTCTTTCTTCTCAATTTTATTCTTTCTTTTCCTTCTTCTTCTCTTTACTTTCCCTGGCTTTTTATTCTTTCTATCTCTGCCTTAATTTTTCTTCTTTACTTCTGTTTTTTCTCTTTCCCCTCCCCTCCCAAGCTCCTTCTTTCTTTGTTTTTGTTTTTTGCTCTTGAATTTTCTTCACTACCCTCTGGTCCCTTTCTCATTTATTTTACTAATCCCTCTCCCTAATTATATTCAGTAGTTTTCTATTTCTTTTTATTTTCTCACTTATTTTTCTCTTCCATATTTTTATTCTATTTTTTATTTTCTTTTCCTCTTTTCTCTTTTTGGTTATTGTATACTTTTTCTAGCTGTTGTCTGCTTTATTTTCTTTTTTCCCTGTTGTTTGCTTGTTAATTTTTAAATTGTTTAGCTGTCATGTGTTTTCTCTTCTTTTCTCACCTGACAGGGGACAGTAACTGTGTCTATACAGCCCAGCCACAGCCATACACCACCCACTGGGTAATAACCAATTTTAACTGCTATACAGCTGATCAACAACAACAACCAGCACCAGTCAAACCTATCCTAAACTGAGCTGAACAAACATCTGAGAATGGTGCATATGCTTCCATTCCCTAATATCACCCATCAGGAGGCAGTTGGTAAGTGCCTAGAAGCACACCATCATACAATCATCAATTAAATACAATGCAATGATACTACAATGTCTCAGAATCAAGAGACAATTTCCATTGAAATGAAGGAACAAGACAGAGTGGTTCAAACCAGTGACCAAGAGGCAGGGATATAAAATATTTTTCAGGACATCTCTGAGAAAGATTTCCAGGCGATGATTTTTATGTTCCTCCAAATGATTGATGGAAAAGTAGAGGAAAACAGAAAAAAATTAGGAAAGCACTATAAGAGCACTCAAACAAAACATATAAAGGATTGGAGACAATACAAAACTTAAAAATAAAAATCCAGAATATTAATATTAATATTTCCAAAATGGATAATACACTGAAAAGAGAAAAGTGTATTTTCAAGCTCACTAATTCAATGGTAGTCTGGATTAGTGAACTTTAAAATAAATCTTTCAATACTGGTAAGCTAGAAGAACCTTCAGATAAAGGAGGGAAAAATCTGAAGAAAGCCTAAAATTCCTGTGAGACACCATGAGAAAGAACAACATATGGATGGTCGAAATTCTAAAACACAAAGTAAAGCACAGAAAAAATAGTCAAAGAGTTTCTGCAAGAAAACTTCCTTAATATTTAAGATGAAGTTAGGATAAGCATTCAAGAAGTAGAAAGATCCTCAAACAGGATAGATCCCAAAAGAAAATCACCAAGATTTATCATAATCAAACTTTCAATAATTAAAGACAAGGAACAAATCCTGAAATTAGCTCAGGAAAAATGAAAATCTACCTACAAAGAAGAATCAGCAAGACTGAATCTGATTTCTCATCAGAAACCATGCAGGCAAGGAGGAAATGGGAAGACATATACAAAACTCTGAAAGGAAAAGAATTACCAACCAAAAGTTATATATCCAGTAAAACTGTCCTTCAAATAAAATGGTGAATTGAGAACATTTCCAGAGAAACAGAAATTAAAGAATTTATAATAGTCCAACTTTACAAAAAAAAAATATTAAAGTGAGTTCTTTGGACTGGGAACCAACAGTAGCAGACAGCAATTGGAGACTGTCATACACAGCAGCACCATCTAGAACTCAATCCACATATAGAATTATCAAAAGTGAAACAAACCTGTAAAACTTAAAATAGGGAATGAGATAAATCAATTTATAATGAAGACAAATAAAAAGCAAAAAGACGGCAAGTATAGTTGCAGAACTTCTAGATGGCAAGGAAGTCAAACAGATTTCAAGATAAAATAGACTATTTTAGACTTCAGAAGAAATTAATAAATCATAGGGTAACCTCAAAGAAAATTAATACACCTTCACATCAAAACAACAACGAAAAAGATTTAGTAAACATTAAAACAATAGCAATGAAGAACATGAGACAAACAAAATTAATTCAGTCCAGAAAATTCTGTGAAACAAAGACATCCACAGCACCACAAAAAATAAACAGCAAAATGACAGCAATTGATTCCTATCTATTGATAATGACATTGAATGTAAATGGATTAAATGCACCACTTAAGAGACAGATAGTAGAAGAATGGATAAGAAAACAGGATATTTCAATATTCTGTCTAAAAGAGACAAATCTTACAAAGTCAAAAACAAATTGAATTTGAAGGATGAAAATATATATCAAGCTAATGGCAATAAAAATGAGCATGACTGGCAATATTAATCTCTGATAAAATAGATTTTAAGGCAAAAACCATAATAAGAGGCAAAGAAGGACATTATATCATGATTAAAGGCTCAACTAAACAATAAGGCATAATTATAATAAATATCTATGCTTCCCATGAAAGAGCTTCAAAATACATATTTCAAACTCTAATAGAATTGAAAAAGAAATAGAAGACTCTATTTCTTTATAATAATAAATAAATAATAATAATGGTTATTGGTGATTATATGCTGTGGGGTCAGTTCCAACTCACAGTGACCCTACATAGGGTTTCCAAGGCTGTAAATCTTTATGGGAGCAGAAAGCCTAATTTTCTCCCATGGAACAGCTGGTAGTTAATAGTAGGAAATTTTAATACATCACTTTCAATGAAGGACAGAACAACCAGAAATAAATTCAGCAAAGACAGAGTAACTAAACAACACAGTCAACCAAGTTGATCCCATAGACTTCTACAAAGCATACAACCCAACAATCATACAATACACATTATTTCCAGTGCACATGGAACATTCTTGACTATAGGCTATCTGTTAGGCCATAAAGAAAGCCTCAATGAGTTTTAAAATATCAACATATTTCAAAACATCTTTTCAGATCACAATGCTATAAAATTGTTGTTAGGGGCCGAATCAGTTCCAACCCATAGTGACCCTATGCACAACAAAACATCCTAAAATCATTGTTATGATTGTGTCCATTGCTGCTGTCACTATGCCAATTTATCTCTTTGGGGGGTCTTCCTCTTTTTTGCTGACCCTCCACTTTGCCTAACATGATGTCCTTCTC
>NW_006408519.1:5096402-5102442 GCF_000296735.1 Chrysochloris asiatica
CACATGATCATATTGATTGGTATGGAAAAGGCATTTGACAAAATCCAACATCCATTCCTGATAAAATGCACTCAAGTAGGAATAAAAGGGAAATTCCTCAACGTAATTATGAGCATATATACAAACCCAAGGGACTAGTGCTATAGGATTAGCAATGAACTGCGAACCACAAGATTGGCAGTTTAAACCCACCAGCTCCTCCTTGGAAACTCTATGTAGGGTCACAATGAGTCAGAACAGACTCGATGGCATTTAGCAACAGCAACAACAATTGGTCAACATTACTCTCAATGGAAAGACACTGAAAATTTTTCTGCCCTTTATTACCACTCCTATTCAATATTGTGTTTGAAGTCTCAGCCAGAGCTGTAAGGGAAGAATGGGACATTAAAGACATCCAAACTCTCCATTTGTAGATGATATGATCCTATACATAGAAAATCCCAAAGATTCAGCAAGAAAATCATTGGAAACCATTGAAAGATTCAGCAAAGTGGAAGAGTACAAGATCGACATACAAAAATTAGTCAGATTTCTTTACACTAACAATAAAGACTGAAAAAGAAATCAGGAAAACAATACAATTTACAGTAGACACCCAAATGATGAAGTACTTAGGAATAAATCTAACTACAGAAACAAAAGACCTGTACAAAGAAAACTGTGAAACATACTACAAAAAAAAAAAAAAAAAGACTTGTACTAAAATGGAAGACTACACTATGCTAATGGAAAGGAAAACTTAACATTGTGAAAATGTAAACACTATCCAATGCAGTCTATAGATATAATGCAATCCCAATCCACATTCCAACATCATTCTGTTAGAGATAGAAAAATTGATCACGATCTTTATATGGAAAGGAAAAAGACTTTGGGTAAGTAAAGCAATACTTAAGAAGAAGAACAAAGTTGGAGGCCTCTCACCCCCAATCTTAAAATATACTACACAGCCAATTTATCTTTTGGGGGGGTCAAAATAGCTTGGTACTGGTACAATGAAAGATAAACACATCAGTGTAACAGAATTAAGAACCCAGAACTAAATCCATCCACATACAAAGGGCCAAAACATGTTAAATGGAGAAGAGATAGTCTCTTCAACAAATGGTATTGACAAAATTAGAAATCTATTTGTGGATTAATGAAACAAGCCTCTTATCTCACACCATATAACTAAAAACAACAACCACCAAAAAAAGACAACATGAGCTAAAGACCTAAATGTAAAACCTACAAATATAAAGATCATCAAAAAAAAAAAAAAAAAAAAAAAAAAAAAAAAAAAAAAAGACACAAACTTGGGGGCACCATACATGGCGTAAGTGCACTATCGAACATAATTGAAAACACATAAACAACAGAAGACAAAATAGATTACTAGGAACTCCTAAAAATTATATATTTTGTGCATCAAAAGATTTCACAGAAAGAGTAAAAAGAGAGCCCTCATAATGGGAAAAAATAGTTTTCAATGACCTGTAAGACAAGATACCCGTCTCTAAAATTTATAGGAAACTACAACATCTATAAGGAGTTCTGGTAGTTTAGTGGTTATGAGTTGGGCTGCTAATCTCAAGGTTAGCAGTTCAAAACCACCAGTGGCTCTGCAGAAGAAAGATGAGACTTTCTGCTCCCATAAAGATTTGTAGCCTCAGAAACCCTATACAGCGTCATTGAGTCGGATCCGACTCCACAGTACATAACTACCAACCACAACATCTATACAAGAAAAACACAAACAAACCAATTTAAAAATGGGCGAGGATATGAATACATACTTCAGCGAAGAAGACATTCAGTTGGCCAACAAACATGAAGATATGGTTGCCATCATTAGCCATTTAAATGCTTTTGAGTTGGTTCTGACTCATAGCAACCTTGTATAGGGTTTCTGAGAAGCAGCTGGTAGATTTGAACTGACAACCTTGTGATTTGCAGTCCTGTGCTGATACTACAGTGTCACACCAGGAGTCCATCATTAGCCATTAGAGAGATGCAAACCAAAACAACATTGAAATATTATCTCACCCCAGTATTAGCAAGAAAGTTAACAACATTAACAGAAAAACAGAAAACAACAAACACTGGTGAGGGTATGACGAGACTGGAACCCTCCTACATTTCTGGTGAGACTGTACGATGTTGCAGCTACTATGGAAATGGTACGGCGCTTCCTCAAAAAGTTGGAGCTAGCAACACTGCATGACCTAGTATTCCTTCTACTTAATATACATCCCAAAGAAATAGGAGACATGACACAAGTAGCTACATGCACACTCATGTTCATCTCAGCACTATTCACAATAGCAATAAGATGGACACAGTCTAAATGCCCATTAATGGAAGAATAGGTAAACTTTCGTACATACATACAATGGACATTGACGAATAATGGTTAATCTGTGAACATGGATGAAACTGAGGGATATGCTCATTGAAATCAATCACAAAAAGACAAGTATTGTATGAGAACCACGATTGTAAAACCTCAAGAAAAGATTTTCATGCTAAAAGTAACATTCTTTGATAATTACGGAGGGTGGGAGTGAATGGAGAGTAATTCACTGACTAAAGGGTTGTTGCTGTTGTTGTTAAGTGCTGCTGAGTCAGTTCTGACTCACAGTGACCCTGTATAGGGTTTCCGAGTAGCAGCTGGTGAGTTCAGACGTGTATTAACTTTGATGATGGGAAGGGAATATGCAACAAAAGGAAGGTTGTCAGAAGAATGATGAAGAAAGGTTAAGACATATGTAGAAATGGGTTAAAGGTGATAGAGGTACATGTTGTTATATATACAATTCTACAGGTAGATACAAGAACAGATATATTGAAAGAGTATGGGAGGGAGAGTTGTTGCATACTCACAAATATATAAGGGCTTGACAGAGGATTTTGTACATGGGTATATACTTTTGCTGTAAATACACCCATGTATATGGTGGAGAATACATGGGAAAAAATAATGAAAACTTCTTGGACATTACCAAACACCTTGAGGTAGCAAGTTGCTGAGCCTGAGGTCTCAGGATCATAGTCTCAGAGGACATCACGGTCAACTGGCATTACCACGGTCAAAGTTCTACATCATATTTTGGTGTGTAGTGACTGGGATCTTAAAAGTTCATGAGCGATTATCTAAGGTGCAACTATTGGATTCTCCATATGGTTTCTCCATATAGTGGAAGAAAAACAGGTGATAAAAATTTGAATAGGCTTGGAATCAACTAATCCAATAGATCCACGGAACATGTAAACATCAATCTCCAAGACTCTGAGAGCAGAAGAACTAGATGGTACCAGGCTACAACTCCCAATTGCTCTGCAAGGGATCACATTAGAAGGTCCTAGATAGAGTGCGAGACAATGTGGAACAAAAGTCAAAATTATAAAGAAGACAAAATTTACTGGTCAGAAAGAGACTGGAGGGACCTGAGAACATGGCTTTTGCCATCCTTTAGGTCTGGAATAGGACTCACCTTGTGGCCCAGTTTTTAACCAAGTGGTCGATGGATACATAGCAGGGAAAATAACACTAGTGAGGTATGACCACCATGGAATGGTAAACCATTCAAAATCAAAAGGGCAACATTTACCTAGGGACAAGTTTCAGACAGGTTAGGTAGGAGAGTGGAATGGAGATGGGAGCCATGGGAAGAAGTGGGGTAGCTGTTGTTACATGGAGGTGACTGTAATCAGTTATTGTTGTTAGGTGCCATTGAGTCAGTGCTGACTCATAGTGACCCTAGGCACAACAGACTGAAACACTGTCCAGTCCTGGGCCAACCGCAGCCCATGGCACTTTCAATATTCTCCTCCAACACTATAACTTAAAAGCATCAATTCTTCTAGGGTCCTCCTTTTCACTGTCCAGCTTTCACATGTATATGAGGTTATTGAAAATACCATGGCTTGGGTCAGGCGCACCTTAGTCCTCAAGCTGACATCTTTGCACTTTAAAACGGTCTTGTGCAGTAGATTTGCCTAATGAAATATGTTGTTTGATTTCTTGACTGCTGCTTCTATGAGTGTTGATAGTTGATCCAAGGAGAATGAAGTCCTTGACAACTTCAATCTTTTCTCTATTGATAAGAATGTTGTTTATTGGTCCAGTGGTAAGGATTTTTGTTTTCTTTACATTAAGACGCAATCCATACTGAAGGCTGTGCTCTTTGATCTTCATTAGTAAATATTTTAAGTCCTCTTCACTTTCAGCAAGCAAGGTTGTATCATCTGCATATCGCAGGTTGTTAATGAATCTTTCTCCAATCCTTATGCCACATTTTTCTTCATGGAACCCAGCTTCTTGGATTATTTGCTCAGCATACTGGTTGAATAAGTATGTTTAAAGAAAACAACTTTGTCATACACCATTATGAAATTTTAAACCATTATGAAAAAATGTTTGATATGTTTGATGTAAAACTGATGATCTGCTTTGTAAACCTTCATTCAATTCACAATAGTTTTTTATTTTTTATTTTAAAGAAACCAAATGACATATTGCATTAACCAAATCTGCTACAAAAGACCTATAATGTGTTCAAGAACAAAGCTATCAGTTTGGACTAAGATGGGCCTGACACTAGCCATGTTTTTTTTTTTTTTTTCTCAAAGTAACCAAATTTTAATTTTGAAAATAAAAGAAACTCCAAAAACATTTAAAGCCATAAGTAGCTTTAAGTGAATGAGAAAAATAATGACATCTACTTATGTCATTAAAAACCAGCATTCATCTATACTTCAGAAGAAAATTTTATGCAATGGTGTTGACAGTTAGACCTTACAAGGAAAATGTTCACTTACATTTACAATATCCTGGTTGGCCTTTCACCCAAAGAAAACTATGTTTCAGCTTTCTATGATTTGCTGTCCATTAACAACTATGAGTCCTGTTTCCCCATCACATGTGACAACTACATATTTATGTATCAGTAGGAACTAAATAGAAACAGGCAATGCCTTCCTCCTTCTATAATTCACAAGATAAATTTACATTAAATGTGGAGCTAAAGTCAGTTTGAGTACTAAAGTGCACCTGATCATGGTATTTTCAATTACCTCGTATACATGTGAAATGAATAAGGAAGGGCAATGAATAAAGAAGACCATAGAAGAATCAAAACATTTGAATCATAATGTGAAGAAGAATATTGAAATTACCACAGAATGCCAGAAGAACAAACAAATATGTCTTAGAAGAAGTACATCTAGTATGTTCCTTAGAAACAAAGATGGCAAGTCCTCATCTCTCATGTTTTGAACATGTTATCATGTCTTTAGAGAAGAGCATCACGCTTGGCAAGAGTAAGGGTCAGAGAGAAAGAGGAAGACGCCCAATGACACACAGTGGCAGCCACAATGGGATCAAGGGTAACAATTGTGAGAATGGCAGAATAGCAGACACTGTTTCATTCTGTTGTGCTGTAATTTGTAACCCACCAACAGCACCTAGAAACTGCAACACCTTCTGTGTACATTTCCTAGTTAGACAATTCTTCTAGCATTTGTTGGTACAAAGACTTGTGGCTCTTACTGAAATTATCTATTAATTTGCAGGTAAATTGGGAATGTCAGAATTTAGGAAATTATGATGACCCATTAACTCTTAGAAATGCAGTATCTTCTCCATTTTTTTTCTCTCATGAATGTGCATATATGCTTATATATAATGCCTTTTTGTAACACTTTTCCAAATAAAATAATAATAATTTTTTAAAGTGTAGAGGCACAGAAAATAAGTGATTAGAGAAAGACAATGAGTCTAGGAATTCTTAACACAGATGATTTAAAAATATATATGCTTCTGGATGGCTGTTTTGCAATTTAGCTTAATTTCTTCTTCTTTTTTTTTACTTTAAAAATAATTTAATGAATAAAGGCTTTTATAGACCCAAATAAACCATATATTTATACTCACTTTAAGTTGTTGTGCCCATGGCCTGCTATATAGATTTTTAAAAAATTTTTGTTGTGAATTATGTGATAGTTTACATGGGAGAACAATAGTGTTACATTCATCCTATCGTATATCATTTCA
>NW_006408519.1:5103727-5116817 GCF_000296735.1 Chrysochloris asiatica
GAGCTACATATCATTTGCCTCATATGCATATAAAAGTGAATAAAGAAGAAGAACTTAGGAGAACAGATACATTTGCATTATGGTGTTGGAGAGCAATGATATAATACTATGAGCTGCCAGAAGAACAAATAATCTGTATTGGAAGAAGCACAGCCAGAATGCTCCTTATAAGCCAGAATCAGGAGATTCGTCTTTCATACTTCGGATATGGTATCAGTAGAGATCAATCCCTGGAGGGTCAGAAAAAAAGAAGAAGGCTCCTTACAAGATTGATTGACACAGTGGCAGCAGCAATAGGCTCAAACATAACAGTAATTGTGAGGATTGCACATGACCCAGAGGTGTTTTGTTCTATTGAGCACAGGGTAGCAATGAATCAGAATCACCTCGATAACACTTAACACAACAATATCCCAGGAGACTGATGCTTGGACAGGTGTTCATTAAGTATATGGATAAATCATTCTTGAACAACCCACTCTCTGTTTCCTTTATTTTATAATAATAAACACATATTTGGAAGAAACTAGCTAGAATATTACACTACTCATCTATCTGTCTATTGTACTGTTTGCATGTTGCTGTGATTCTGGAAGTTATAGCACCAGTATTTTAAATACCAGCAGGGCACACCAATGGTGAACAGCTTTCAACTGAGCTTTCAGATTAAGACATACTTGAAAGAAGGAAAGGTAGACTTATTCTGAATGTTTAGCCACTTAAAATCTTATGAATCGCCGTGGATACTGTCAGATAGCACCAGAATAACGAATATTGAAACATGATGAAGAGTAACAAAATATTGTCACATATAGTACCTGAAGATGAGTCCCTCAGATTGGAAGCCACTCAAAATACAACTGGGATAGAGTTGCCTCCTCAAAGTAGAGTTTACCATGGCAATGTGAGTGAAGGAGTGAAGTGAAGTTTTTGGGACCTTCCTTTGCTGATAGGATGTAACTCAAAATGAGGATAAACAAGCTGTAAACATCCATTAATAATTGGAACATAGAGTATACAAAACATGAATCAAGAAAACCGAAAGTTGTCAAAAATGAAATGGAATGCACAAAGATCGATATTCTAAACATTTGTAAATTGAAATTGACTGAAATTGAAATCGAATAATCATATGGTTTATTATGCTGGGAATGACACACTGAAGAGGAATGGTGTCACATTCATCATCAAAAAGAATATTTCAAGATCTACTTTGAAGTATAACGCTGTCTGTGATAGGATAATATCCATCTGTCTGCAAGGAAGACTGGTTAATACCTCAATTATTCAATATTACACACCAACCACCAATGCCAGTGATGATGAATTTTAAAAAAATTCTGCCAACTTCTTCAGTCTGAAATTGATCAATCAAGATGTATTGATAATTACTTTTGACTGGAATGTAATGGTTGGAAACAAAAAGGAAGGATTGTTGTGGTTAAATAGCATTCATTTGGTTACAACTTATAGTGACCTTGTATGGAGTTTCTAAGAAGCAGCTGGTGGGTTTGAACCACCACCTTGCAAGTCAAATCAACCTTGTAGTCCAGTGTATTTCCTACAGTACCACATCAAGATTTAGTAGTTGAAAACTATGACCTTGTTGATAGAAACAATGCTGGAGATCGCATGACAGAATTTTGCAAGACCAATGATTTATTCATTACAAATACCATTTATAAACAACATAAAAGATGGTTATGCATGTGGACCTCACCAGTTGGAATACACAGAAACTAAATTGACTACACCTGTGAGAAGAGATGCTGGAAAGCTCCATATCATCAGCCAAAACAAGGCCAGGGGCAGAAAGTGGAAATTTGGGTTGAAGCTGAAGAAAATTAAAACAATTCCATGAGAGCCAAAATTTGACCTTGGACATATCCCATCTGAATTTACAAATCATCTTAAGAACAGATATGATGCATTAGACAAAAATGACCAAAGAACTGAAGAGTTGTGGGATGACATCAAGAACATCATACAGAAAGAAAACAAAAGGTCATTAAGAAGATAAGAAAGAAGGCAAAGACCAAACTGGATGTCAGAAGAAACTGAAATTTGCTCTCCAGTGTAGAAATGCTAAAGCAAATGGAAGGTAGGAGAAGGTAAAAGAACAGAATATTTCAAACGGCATCTAGAGAAAACAGAGTCAAATATTACAATTATATAGACAAATACCTGGACATAAGAAACCAAAAGGGAAGAGCACACTCAGCATTTCTTAAATGGAAAGAACTAAATTAAAAAATCAAACATTGACCTGCAGTATTGAAGGTTTCTACGAACAAAAAATTGAATGATGCAGAAAGATTCAAAAGAAGATAAAAGCAATACACAAAGTACCAAAAATAAATGAACGATGTTCACCATTTCAAGTGATAGCATATGATCAAGAACAATGGTCCAAGCAAGAAGTCCAAGGGGCACTGAAGGCATTGGCAAAGAACAAGTCTCCGGAAATTGATGGAATACAAATTGATATCTTTCAAAAAACTGAAGCAACACTGAAGGCATTCGCTCATCTATGCCAAGAAATTTGGAAGATAGCTACCTGGACAACTGATTGGAAGAAATCCATATTGTGTCCATTCTAAAGAGAGGCGACCCTACGGAATGCGTAAATCATTTGAAAATATCATTAAGATCACATGAAAGTAAACGTTTGCTATAGATAATTTAACATGGCTGTAAGAATACATTAACAGGGAACTTGTGGAGGCTCCAGCTGGATTTAAGCGGGGACGTGGAGTGAGGGATATCGTTGCTGACATCAGGTGAATCTTGGCTAAAAGCAGAGAATACCAGAAAGATATTTACTTGTGCCTTATTGCCTTTGACTATGCAAAGGCTTTCTATTGTGTAGGTCATGACAAGCTTTGGACAACATTGGGAAGAATGAGTATTCTGGAACACTTAATTGTTTTCATGAGACACCTGTACATAGACCAAAAGACAGCTATTTGAACAAAACAAGGAAATGCTGAAAGGTTTAAAACTAGGAAGGGTGTATGTCAGGGTTGTATTCTTTCATCATACTATTCAATCTGTATTACTTGTTGGAGCAAATAATCCAATAAACTGAATTATATGACGAGGAGTGTGACATCTAGATTGGAGGAAGACTCATTACAATCTGCACTATACAGATGATACAATATTGCTTGCTGAAGAGGATTTAAAATATTGATGAAGATCAAAAACTGCAACCTTCAGGATGGGCTACACCTCAGTAAAGAAAGCAGAAATCCTTACCACAGGAGCAGTAAATAACATCATGATTAAACAAAGGAGCTCTGGCAGCGTAGTGGTTACGAATCGGGCTGCGAACCTTAAGGCCAGCAGTTCGAAACTACCAGCCGCTCTGCAGGGGAAAGATGAGGCGTTCTGCTCCCGTAAAGATTTACAGCCTCAGAAACCCTGTACAGGGTCGCTATGGGTCGGAACCGACTCGACGGCACTTAACAACAACAAATGGAGGAAAGTTTGAAGTTGCCAAAGACTTCATTTTGCTTGGATTCCCTATCAACACTAATGGAAGTAAGTTAAGAACTCAATTAACATGTTGCATTAGGCAAATCTACTGCACAGACTTCTTTAAAGTGTTCAAGAGCAATGATGTCAGTTTAAGGATTAAGGTGTGCTTGACCAACACCTTGGTGGTTTCAGTAACCTCATATGCACGTGAAAGTTAGACAATAAATAGAAAAGGCTGTAGAAGAACTGATGCATTTGAGTTATGGTGTTGGAGAAGAATACTAAAAGTACCATGGACTGTCAGAAGAACAAACAGATCAGTGTTGGAAGACATACAACCAGAGTGCTCCTTAGAAACCAGGATGCCCAGACTTAGTCACACATATTTCAGATCTATCATCAGGAGGGACAATTCCCTGGGAAAGGACATCATGCTTGGTGAAGTGGAAGGTTAGCAAAAAAGAGGAAGACCCTCAACAAGATGGATTGGCATAGTGACAGCACCAATGGGCTCAAGGTTAATAAGGATTGTGAGGATGGCACAGGACTTGTTAGTGTTTTGTTCTGTTGTGCATAAGGTTGCTCCGAGTTCGACCAGACTGGAATTCACCTAGCAATAATAACAGCTAGAATATTTAAAATGTATGGTGCATAAACACATCCAGAGGGAAGAGTATATTTTAATTTGATTTAAGCTTCTTAACCACAGGTATGATTTTGGGAAAATGTGGTTCCACAATGCAGATTCCACTTTACATTAAGGAGCACAAACAAAACAAAGTTCTCAATAGAATATTTTCAGTACTAATATAACCATAAATAAAGATTTATGTAGAAATTGTAAATGGTTGAAAACAGAATGAATGCATAAAAGAGGTCAGAGGAAAGGAAAGAAAAAACTATGATGAAAGTTTATGTAAACTCCTTTGTATTGCGGTTGTTATTTTCTTGTTTTGTGTTTTTATGCCTTTTTTTTTTTTCCCTTTATTGTATTTCAGGCAATTAGGCATCTCACAGTCTGTCTAATTTAATCCACAACAAATTTGGAGGCTAATAACTAGTCAGTTTAGTTCATACTCTCAATTTTCTGAAATCTCTTATTAGTGTTATGGAATCTAACCAGGATTTTGAGGTAGAATCTAGATAGATTTGCTAGCATGCTAAGTCATAATAAATCCGACTTCCCAATTAGAAATGTGAATGCTACCCCATTTTTATTCTTCCTAAAAGCAAATAAGGAATCCTAGTGTGGCACTGTAAGCTAATGTGTCAGACTGCAAAGTCGTTTGGACTGCAAGGTTGGTGGTTCAAGCTCACCAGCTGCTCCTTGGAAACCCTACACAGGGTCGCTATGGGTCGTAATCGACTCGACGGCACTTAACAACAACAAAAGCAAATAAACAATTGTACATAGCTATTTTGGATAAGTCGAACCTTATATTAGGTTAAATGTTGTTCATTGAAAACCTTTCTATGATCTCTTTTTATACACATAATTACATACATATTATTGTATTGTGTGTATAGGATAGAGAACATTTGCAATTTTTCCAATCTTAACATGAAAAGCAATAATATTTGTAAGTATGTTGACACAAACTCTTAATAATTAGATTCTATCCATTATTTTCACTTTCCCCTCTGTGTTTGGCTAATTGAGGAGCTGCATAGAATCCCAAAGGTGAGCAATTGTGACTGGTCAAGACTGGACGCTATTCAAGGAAATTACAAGTGTTATGAGCCACACAACCAAGGCAATTGATATGAGCCCAGTCTCAACTTGGAAGATCCGTGGAGGGACTGCTCTGTGTTGTCATAACATAATGTTTACACAACTCTAGACTCCTTGGCCTTAGCTTCTAAAGACTCAGAGGAAGCCAGTTATGCCATTATTGGAGGGAACAGTAATCCCAGAAAGCTCTGTCTTTATTCTCTCAGATCTCTAAATGGTAAGAAACAGCCGCTGGAAGACTCATGTATCCTTTTCCTGAACCTGTCTCTGGATTTTGTCAAGAAGATTTTGTGTCCCCTTTGGAAAATCTGTTTGTCAACAAGCTTTGCAGCAATGCTCTTTAAATATCATTGTGTTGTTGTTGTTAAGTGCCCACGAGTTGGTTCCGACTCATAGTGACTTTGTATAAGGTTTATGAGGCTTTAAATTTTCATGGGTGCATAAAGCCTCATCTTCCTCTCACAGAATGGCTGGTGGGCTCAAACCACAGACCTTGTAGTTCACAGTTCAGTACTTATATGGAGCCACTGCGCTCCCCCTACTCAACATGACTACTTAATTCCCAGATTACATAGCATATGTTATACAGGCTCAGCTTTAATTACATGTACATTATACAGTAAGGGGTGGGTTTACACTAGAATTGATTTTCTCCTCACCATAACTACAGTTCACCCTCTGTGTCCCTGGGCTCCATCCACTTCCTTAGATTCAAAGAATCTGAACTGAAAATCATTTGATAAATAAGAAGCAATTAAATAGTCAGTGCAATCCTTTAAAGGCTAAAAAGGAATACAAACTGTTCTTTACATAGCATTTACATTGTTTTAGGTATTACAAGTAATCTAGGGAGGATGAAAAGTATAGGGGAGGATGTGCATAGGTTTATGCAAATACTGTCATTTTATATAAGGGACTTGAGCATCTGTGGATTTGGCCATTCTAGGAAAAGTGGAGGTGTCCAGGAACCAATCCCAGGCCAATACCGAGGGACAACTGTATTTATGTACTAGTTAATTTAAAGATTATGCTTGTAGATATTATAATAGATTAGTACAGTGTATTTTACTCAGTTTGAATTTAGTTTCAGAATGCATGCATTATATAAATGTATTTTGAAACTCCCTAAAAAGACAAAATAGACACTCTTTAAGCAGTTTACAAGATACAGATCTTTATCTCCTACAAAGGGAAGGAAACAAGAAAGCTGTAAATAATAAGTTCTGAATAGGAATGACACAAACTGCCTAATCAATGTCTTCCAGAACTGGCAAGTGACACCTCTTTGTTTTTTGCAAATAAAAACCTTCTTACCATCACAATATAAACCATTATCTCTGCAGGCAAGGTATATTTAGAAATGTACAAAATGTACATTTCCTGCCAGCCTCTAGATCAGTAGGTGGAGATCTAAAGTCATGCAAATATTACAGTAAATGCAGGCAACCAATTTCTAATTATTCCATATCAGCAGATTTGTGAGGAATATAATTTATTAAAAAAGAACAGTTTATGATCAGCAGACCTTGGTTATGACTGTTTAGGAATTCAGTGCATTTTGATCTAATCACAAAATCAAAATATTCATGAAACACAATGATATCTCCCCAAAGCAGCCGGGCAGCCATTAATTTTGAAATTCGGGTAATTTATTAACACTTATCTGAAGCTGTAAAAGCTTACCTCTGTGTTTGTAATACGGGGAAAAGTGAAAGCAGTTTTAAAACTGATTCCTAATGATTTATAATGGTTTGCTGTAATTTGAGCCAGAAATTCAATTAAAATGTATGTCTAGTTTTGTTTCAAGATCTTTAGTTAAAAATTCTATTAAAATTCTATTTCCTTCTTGCATTAAATGTATCTGTTATCTGCATATACAAGAAATATAAGAAAATTCTATCATTTATTCCCCAGTCCCCATAAATGCTTTAAAAAGCATTCATTTTTATTTCATAATTCTGCTAAGGTAGCATTTGGAATTCATATACAGTAGAGGAAGAATTACTGTATATTCCATTTCCTCAGTAAGGAAAGAAATCTAAGACTGAATACTTTAGAGAGAAGTCAAGTGATATTTGTCATCTTATTAAATGATTGGGAAACAAAGTAGAATAGTTAGACATTTTGGGTTCTGAGGTATTTACCTAATAAGATGTCTCTAAGGCTTTTAAAAAATATTATACCACTCAATTGGATGCGGCAGTGACTATGTAAGGTATGGGGGAAGCTGGCCAACTTCTTTGCAACAAATGCAAGGTAGTTAAAACTTTGCAAGAATTTTATCCAGGTATAAGAATCTTTAGGGATTTTTGGTAAAACAGTGAGCCTGCTGCTCCAGGTGAAGCAGAATCTGACTGATTCCTGCTTTTTGTTTTCTGGTATTTTCTTGAACTATATTAAATCTTGTAATAGTTATCACAAGTAAACATAAAAGAAAGGTTTATGGCTGGATTTTTTGATAGAAAGGGGTTTTTAAGCAGAAATGGTAAAGAAACTATAATTTATATTGAGCATTTGCTTTATACAGATGTTATTGTTACCATATGTTGTCAACTTGATTCCAACTCATTTTCATAGTGACCCGGTATAGGGTTTCTGAGGAGGGGCTTGAACTATTATTATTATTATTATTATTATTATTATTATTTTATCTCATCAGTAGTGTACAAGGGGGCTTCAAAAATTTTATGGGAAAAATGGAAATTTTCTATGAACAAAACCTTCTCATTGGTCTTGTGTGTGTGCATATGTTTCTGTGTTACGTGTTGTTGAGTTGGTTCCAATTTATAGTGACCCCGTATAGGGTTTCTGAGGATCAGCTGATGGGTTTGAACTGTTAACCTTGTGTGTGTGTGTGTGTGTGTGTGTATGTATGTATATATATATATATTTCCCAAAGGGGGGGCTTTTAATGCTACTAGTAAGCTCTCTTATGGGAATGATTATGATCTTATTAACAGAAATATACCACGAAATCAGGCACTCTGATTTGACTCTAATTTGGCCTTTCTTTTACACAGAATAGGATTGTGTTTACCTGTTGAAAGTCATGAGTGACCAGTGAATTTCTGTTTTGTACTCCCAGGTGGGCCAGGGTCTGACATTATTGGGAGACGTACACTAAAACCAAATGAGTTTCCCTTAAATCATTTCTGACTCATGGTGATTCCATCCTTGCCAGCATAGAATTGTGTTCCATAGTCTTTCCAATGGTTAATTTTTCAGAAGTAGATTTCCAGAGCCTTTTTCCAAGGTTCCTCTAGGTGGAGTCAATTTTCCAACTTTTTAGTTAATAGTTGGTCTGTTAACCATTTGTACCATCCAAAGACTGCTTACACATACTGTGTGTGGTTCCTGATATGGGATCATTACATTCAGGGGAGGGTTTCACTGGACTACACTTTGTGAAAAATGAAGACAGGACAGATGTCAGCACTATTATGAAAGCTGGTGTAGATTGAAACAAATTCTAGGATGATGTTAGTGATTGTTTTGTGGGTGGGCAATCTATTGATGGAATTTGTTTCCTAGGCATCAGTAGGATCTATTTACTCATAAATCCATCTACCAGTAGTGGATTGTTGTTATTGTTCAGTGCTGTTAAGTAGGTTCCCACTCATAGCAACCCTGTGTAGGGTTTCTGCGGAGTGTCTGCTGAGTTATCTTATGGTTCAAACCATCCTTGAGATCCAATGCTTATATCTGATAGTGGGCATGATTTTGAAAGTTCTTAGCATTATCTAAAGCAGGTCTGCAAACTGAAAATTATGGTTGGAAGTATCTGGTAGATTAGAGGTAAGGAACATGAGAGCTGAAAGATGAGCTGAAATGTCTTACAGCTTTCAAGATACTCTCGCCATTGAGGGAAGATGAGGTCAGAGGGGCAGCATAATATGATTATATTCTAGGATATTCTAGGAACAGCAATTCCTTGGGTTGGCTGGGCCTATTGATGCCTGAACCATTTTTGTTAAAGATGGACTCACCAACATCTTTGTGACATCCTTTTTAAATGGTTCTCATAGGCTAAGTCAGCCAGCTAGTATGGCATTGCAGTATCACCATAGTATTTAGACTTAGGCCTTCCTGGTATGTTTATCTAGTTGAATACATTTCTAGAGTAGTCTTTTGGAATTGTCTACCTCATGGGCCTAGGACTGTGAAGCCTTACATTTTGAGAATGTAAGTCTAAATGCTGAAGTCCCTGGGTGACGCTAAAGATTAATACGTTCTATTGGTCACTGAAGGGATTAAGTCTTCCCAGGGTCATTTCAGAAGATAGGTGTGGTAATCAATTTCCAAAAAATCAACCACTGAAAACCCTGTAGAGAACAGGTCTCTTCTGACGTAAAGTAACCATGAGCCAGATTTGATTGAAAGATAACTGTTTTTGGTAAATCCAGATGCTAGATCCAGTTATTTCCTGATGCAGGGAAGTTTTGTTTCTGTGATCGAGAGTACCTCCCATTAGGCAACATTCCTGTCCTATACTGTATATGAGCATGATTAAGAGACTCTGTAAGGTGTAATCATTTCTGGCTGTAGAATTCTCATGTCAAGTAAAAGGTGTGTGTTTCTTGAAAGTTGACCATGTCATGAGATTCTAGTCATGTTGAAAATGAATACAGTTCTCTCTTAGCTTCGGTACGGGTGACTGCTACAGTTGCCTCTGCAGGTATATGAGGCGGCCAGGCCAAGAATGCATCATAAGCAGAAATGGAGTTGTTGTTAAGTGTCGCTGAGTCAGTACCAACTCATAGCAGACTTCTGCAGAACAGAACAACAGAACAAGTCCTGTGCCCACCTCACAACCATTGCTGCTGCCACTCTACCAATCCATTTCATTGGGGTCATCCTTTTTTTGTACTGACCCACCATTTTACCAATGACTTTGTCCTTTTTTACAGAATGGTCACTCCAGATAATATGTCTGAAGTATGAGAGAAGGCTGGCCATCCTGGCTTCTAAGGAGCATTCTGGCTGTACTTCTTCCAAAACATATTTGTTGGTTCTTTTGGCAGTCCATGGTTGTTGCTGTTGTTGGGTGCCATCGAATTGGTACTGACTCATAGCAACTCTATGCACAACAGAATAAAACACTGCCCAATCCTGCTCCAACTTCACAATCATTGCTATATTTGAGCCCGTTTCTGTTTCCACTGTGCCAATCCATCTCATTGGGGGTCTTACTCTTTTTCTCCAACCTCCATTTTACCAAACATGATATACTTTTCCAGGCACTGGTTCCTTTTGACAATATGTTGGAAGTATGAGAGATGAAGTCTGGCCATTTTGGTTTCCAGGGAGCATTTTGGCTGTACTTATTCCAACACAGGTTGGTTTGTTCTTTTGGCAGTACATGGTACTTATAATATTCTCCTCCAATACCATAACTCAAATGCATCATTTCTTCTACAGTCTTCCTTACTCACTGCCCAACTTTCACATGCATATGAGGTTATTGAAAATACCGTGACTTGGGTCAGGAGCGTCTTAGTCTTTAAATTGGCAGCTTTACTTTTCAACACTTTAAAGAGGTCTTGTGCAACAGATATGCTTAATGTAATACATCATTTGATTTCTTGACTGCTGCTTCCATGAGTGTTGATGGGGGATCTGAGCAAAATGAAGTCTTTGACAACTTCAATCTTTTCTCCATTTGTCTTGATGTTGTTTTTTGGTCCAGTGGTGAGGATTTTTGTTTTCTTTACATTGAGGTGCAACCCATACTGAAGGCTGTGGTCTTTGATCTTCATCAGTAAGTATTTTAACTCCTCTTCACTTTCAGCAAGCAAGGTTGCATCATCTGCATATCATAGGATGTTAATGAGTCTTCCTTTAACCCCAATGCCACAGTTTTCTTCATATAATCCAGTTTCTTGAATTAATTTGCTCAGCATACAGTTTGAATAAGTATGGTGAAAGACTACAACTTAGGTGCACATCTTTCCTAATTTTAAACCAGTCAGTGTTCCCTTGTTCTGTTCCAATGACTGCCTCTTGGTCTATGTAAAATTTCCTCATTAGCACAATGTTCTGGAATACTCATTCTCTGCAATATTGTCCATGACTTGTCATTATTCACACAATCAAAAGCCTTTGTACAGTCAATAAAGCACTTGTGCTTTCAGCCAAGATCCATCTGACATCAGCAATGATATCCGTTATTCCACATCCTCCTGTGAATCCAACTTGAATCTCTTTAAGCACTTTGTCAAAGTACTGTTGCAGCCATTTTTGAAGTATTTTAGCAAAAATTTACTTGCATGCATTATTAATTGTATTGCCCAATGATTTCTGCATTCTGTTGCATCACTGTTCTTTGGAATGGGCACAAATATGGATTTCTTGGCCAGGTAGTTATTTCCAAAGTTCTTGGTATAGATGAGTGAGTGCCTTCAGTGCCTCATCAATTTGTTGAAAATTTCAAATTTGTATTCCTTCAAATCCCAGAGCCTTGTTCTTTGTCAATGCCCTCAGTGCATCTTGGACTTCTTCCTTCAGTGTCATTGGCTCTTTATCATTTGCTACCTCTTGAGATGGTTGAGCATTGACTATTACTTTTTGGTTCCATCGTTCTGTATTAGTTTCATTTTCTTTTGATGCTTCCTGTATCCTTCAATATTTTACCCATAGAATCTTTCAATATTCCAAGTCGAGACTTGAATTTTTTCTTCAGTTCTTTCAGCTTGAGAAATGCTGGGTGTGTTCCTCCTTTTTGGTTTTCTAACTCCAGATATTTTCACATTTCATTATAATATTTGACAGTATCTTCTTGAGCTGCCATTTGAAATTTTCTATTCAGCTGTTTTACTTCCTCATTTCCCCCATTTGCATTAGCATCTCCACACTGGAGAGCATAGAATCTCTTCTGACATCAATTTTGCTCTTTTTCTTCTTTCTTATCTTCTAAATGTCCTTTTGTTGTCTTTCCATATGATGTTCTTGATGTCATCCCACAACTCTGGTAGTTTTTAGTCTTTAGTGTATAATGCATCAAATCTGTTTTTAAGATTATCTCTAAACTTCACTGAGATATATTCAAGTTCATATTTTGGTTATTGTGAACTTGTTTTAATTTTCTTCAGCTGCAGTCTGAACTTGATAGTCTGTTCCACAATGTGTCCCTGGCATTGTTTTGACTGATAATATGGAGCTTTTCAACCATCTCTTTCAACAGATGTAGTCAATTTGATTTCTGTGCATTCCATCTGGTGAGGTCCATGTATATAGTTGTCTTTTATGTTATTTAAAAAAGGTATTTGCAATGAACAAGTCATTGGTCTTGAAAAATTCTAGGATGTGATTTCCAGCTCTGTTTCTTTCACCAAGACCATATTTTCCAACAACTGATCCTTCTTCTTTGATTCCAGTCTTTGCATTCTAATTACCAGTAATTATTAATACATTTTGGTTGCATGTTTGATCAATTGCAGTTTGAAGTTGATCAACTTCTTCAATTTCATTGTTACTGGCTTTAGTGGTTGGTGTGTAAATTTGTATAATAGTTGTATAAACCGGTCTTCCTTGTAGACATATGGACATTATCCTATCATAGACAGCATTGTACTTCAAGAGAGGTCTTGAAATGTTCTTTTTGATGATAAATGTGATGCAGTTTCTCTTCAATGTGTCATGCCCTACATAGTAAACCATGTGGTTGTCAGATTCAAAATATCCAATGCTAGTAGATTTCAGCTCACTAATGCCCAGGATATTGATGTTTATAAGGAGCTCTGGTAGCGTAGTAGAGTTGGGCTGCTAACCTCAAAGTCAGCAGTTGAAACCATTAGCCATTCCTGCAGGAGAAAGATGAGGCTTTCGGCTCCCATAAAGATTTACAGCCTTGGAAACCCTACACAGGGTTGCTATGAGTCA
>NW_006408519.1:5117277-5122299 GCF_000296735.1 Chrysochloris asiatica
AGTGACTAACTATGCGGGAGTAGTTTGTGTCTCCTTCCTCCTAATCTGTCTTAGTCTGGGAGCTCATGTGAGACCTGTTCACCAAGGGTGATCCTGCTGGTACTTAAAATATCAGTGGCATAGCTTTCAGTGTCATAGTAATATGCAAGGCACTACAGAACTGTCAACTGACAGGTAAGTGGTGGAGAAATGGAGTAGGTAGTCATTGATAATAATAATATTATTAATAAAAACACCAATAGCATTATTGCAAGGCAATAATAGTGGAAGAAGTTTTTTAAATGAAGGTTTATGGATGGCTGTGGGCAGCATAGAGGACTGTGAGCTTACCTTACTTCCTGATTCCCTTTCCTCTTGAATGCCTAAGAATTTAACAAAATAAGAAGGTAGGGCTTTTCTGAGTATGGAATAATTTTGGTTGTGATGAATTTTCTGTTAGTTATATTTCTTCCTATAATTGGCAAAGAACAAGGCTTTGTGAATTGATGTAATACAAATTGAAATCTTTCAACAAACTGATGCAGCACTGGAGGAATTCATGTATCTATGCCAAGAAATTTGGAAGACAATTCCCTGACCAACAAACTTTAAGAAATCCATATTTGTGCCTAGTCTAAAGAGAATATATATATTGTTTTTGTTAAGTGCCTTCGAGTTGGTTCCAACCCATAGCGACCCTGTACAGGCTTTCCAAGGCTGTAAATCTTTACGGAATGCCTCATCTTTCTTCTGCAGAGCAGCTGATAGTTTCGAACTGCTGGCCTTAAGGTCCACAGCCAGATTAGTAACCACTATATAACATATATATATATATAAAATAATAAGGGTATTTTTCCTGCAAGGCCAAAATCATTTAGAAGGGATAACTCTAAAGATTATTTGTGGGAGGGTATGACTGACAAAGGTTACATCCCCAAGGATTATGTGGACAAGACCAACTCAAAAGGCATTGAAATGAAATCGCTGATTTTAATTAATGTGGTCCATTATAGAAATGGAGTGGGAGATAAGATCATTTCATTTAATTTGCAAAAATTTAATAGACATTGTTATTGTTGTGGTTAAGTGTCTATGAGTTGGTACTGTCTCAGTGACCCAGTATAAGGTTGCAGAGGAGTGACTGGTGGGTTTGAACCCTGACCTGCAGTTAGCAGTCTAGTACTTATACTTTAGCACTGCACCAGGACTTCAACAGACATTAAGGCCTGTGATTATTAAAAATGACATATGAACACTGACAAATGTTTTGGGAAATACCTGAGGTTTTTTTAAACCCAAAATATAACATGAAATTTGAACCAATTCATTATAAATTCATTAAGGATTAAATGTCATCGTAGTTGTTATAGCTCGCAAGTTGGTTCCGACTCATAGCGACCATGTGTAGGGTTTCTAAGGAGCTGCTGGTGAATTTGAACTGCCGACCTTCCAATTTAAACCGACTTTTCAGTCTAGTGCATTATCCCACAGTGCCACATCAGGACACTATGAATAAATAATTTTTGCTTTGTTTGGCAATATTAGTTTATTTAATCATTTTTTAAATCATCAATTTTACTTCAAAGCAACCCTATCATTTCTCCATGATCAAACTTCTTTAAAATATTTTATAGTTACTGTTTTTATTATCTCTTCCACTTTGACTTCTTACTTCACTATAATCTGGTTTATGGTCTTCATCCATTAATGAAACAGCTTTCATAATGTTCTCTATTAGTAATTAGGAAAGTTCATAAATTTCTTAATTATGAATCATATGACTGACTTAAAATTTCTTTTATTATATAAAATTTTTATAACAAAACCTTTACCGTTTAATATTTTCTATATTGACAATTCAGCTATGTTCATTACATTTACCATTTTGTAGCACAGTAACCATCATTGCTATCTAGTTCTAAATTTTCCCATCAGGCCCAACAGAATTGTACTGGGTACCTTAAGCAATATCTTTCCTGTTCTCCCTTTGACCTGCTCTTGGTAACCATTACTCAATTTTGTTCTCTCTACATTTGCCTAATCTAGATATTTCACACAAGTAGGGTCATATAACATTTGTCCTTTCATATCTGACTAATTTCACTCATATAGCTCGTCTTTAACTATCATCTTTCATGATTTTTGTAAGATACATTGTTCTGTTAATTACTCACTTGTTACCACTTTGCTCTCTCTCTCTTTTTTTAGCTTTTTCCAAGTTCTTCTATTTCTACTTGAACAAACTTCCCTGTTCTTTCCATTCTACTTTATGGTTCACTAGGATTCTGTACACTTCTAGAACCAGAGCCCAGGCCTCCTGTACATGGGTCATGCTTTCTCGAGAATACCATTCTATCTCAGTTCAAATGTAAAAGCAGGTGGTTTCTTTAGTGAACCATTGTTTTGCCTTCTTCTATTCCAGTATATAACAGTCAGATGATTGTTTTCTCCACTGAACTTCCAAATGTGTCCTCAAACTACCCTCAGAAGAGTTACATAATCTTTAAAATAATTTTATAGTAATTAACACTTGATGTATTACCAGAATCTATTCTTCTATTGGAGTCCTAGTGCGACATGCAGGATAATATGCTCGACTGCAAGGTCAGCTTGAGCTGCAAGGTCAGCAGTTCAAATCTAATAGTCACTCCTCAAAAACCCTATACAGGGTCACTACGAGTTGGAACCTACTCGACAGCACTTAACAACAACAACTCTTTTATTAAAACTATTTTATTCTACTATTATATTACATATAACATTATTATGTTATATTAATCTTTCCTACTCGTTGATTTGTATACTTCCACCATACTTATTCATTCTGTATGCTGAGATAATAATTCAAGAAATTGGATTATAGGAAGAACAACATGGCATCAGGATTGGAGAAAAACTCATCAACAGCCTGCAATATGCAGATAATACAACCTTGCTTCGGAGAAGTGAACAGGACTTGAAGTACTTACTGATGAAGATCAAAGAATGGAGCATTCAGTATGGATCACACCTCAAAGTAAAGAAAATGAAAATCCTCACAATTGGACCATATTATGATAAATGGTGAAAATATTTGAGTTGTCAAAGATTTCATTTTACTTGGATTCACAAACAACACTTATGGAAGCAGCAGTCAAGAAATCAAATGATTTATTGCATTGGGTAAATCTGCTGTAAAAGACCTTTTAAAAGTGTTCTAGAGCATTTTGAGTTAGGACTAAGGAGAGCCTGACTCAAGCCATGGTATTGTCAATCATTTCATATGCATGTGAAAGTTGGTCAATGAATAAGGAAAACCTAAGAAGAATTGATAGATTTGAATTCTGGTGTTGGAGAATATTGAAAGTACCATGGGCTGCCAAAAGAACAAAATCTGTCTTGGAAGAAGTATAACCAGATGGTCCTTAGAAGCAAGAATGGTGAGACTTTGTTCCTCTTATATTAGACATGTTATCAGGGGGCACCAGTTTCAGGAGATGGACATGATGCTGGGTAAAGTGGAAGGTCAGTGAAAAAGAGGGAGACTCCCCAGTGAGATGTATTGACACAGTAGCAACAGCAATGGGCTCACACATGACAACATTGTGAGGATGGCACAGGATCAGGCAGTGTTTCATTCAGTTATGCATTGGGTCGCTATGAATCAGAACTGACTCCATGGTATTTAGCAAAAACAACACATTCGTTGGTCTGAGAGAACAAGGAGATACTATGTGGTTTAATATTATAAAAGGTATGTGACAGAATTGTATCCTTTCCTCTTACTTACTCAGTTTGTGTGCTGGACAAATGGTCTGAGAAGCTGGAGTGTATGAAAAGGATGTGACATCAGGATTGGAAGAAGGCTTGTTAAAAACTTGCAATGTGTAAACGATGCAATCTTGCTCGCAAAGTATGAATATGACTTGCAGCACTTTCTAGGGCAGGTCAAAGACTATATATAACTTTCAGTTTGATTTGTGCTTGAAATGAAGAAAACAAAAATCCTCGCAATTAGACCAATAAATGACATCATGAAAAACAGGGAAAAAATTGAAGTTGCCCTTCTAATTAGATCAACAATTAATGTTTATGAAAGCAACAATTAAAAAAAAGAAAAAAATGTATTGCAAAAAGACTTTGTTAAAGTTTTATAAAGTAAAAGTGTCACTTTGATGACTAAGATGCACCTGAATCAAGCCATGGCCTTTTCAATCATCTCCTACGCATACAAAAGCTAGGCAATGGATAGTGAGGACAGAAGAAGGAAAGATGCATTAGAATTGTGGTGTTGTCAAAGAATATTGACTATGTCATCAACTGTTAGAAGAATAGCAAATAGGTCTTGAAAGAAATACACCAGAATACTCCTAAGATGCTATGATGACAAGACTTCCACTCACTTGGGACACATCTTCAGGAAAGACCAATCTCTAGTGTAAATGAAGAAAACCTTTAATGACATGAAATGGCCTGATAGCCACAGCAATGTACTCAAACATATCAATGATCATGAAGATGACATAGAATGGGACAGCATTTTGTTCTGTTGCACATAAGTTGCTATAAGTTGAAGTCGACTCAGTGGTAATTAGAACTATTTTATTTACAGAACCTGTGGTGTTTTGCAATGGCTAATTTTTCAGAAGCAGAGATCATTAGCCCTTCTTTTGAGGTGCTTCTTGATGAACTTAAACCTTCCACTTTCACCTTTTTGGTTAGCACCCAATTTATTAACTTTTTACCACATCCAGGAAATTGTTAACGGGGTCTATAAAGAACATCTGCCTTTTTTTTTTTCCTCTTAAAATGAGTGGTGGTTTTCCACTCTGGCTGAACATTAGAATGATCTCAATGCCGGGCGTAACCTCACAGATGCCAGGTGAGTCCTGGGCATTATACTTAAAAACTCTTAAGATAATTCCAATGTGCAGCTAGGGTTGAGATCACAGAGAATCTTTAACATTATGATCACATAATCCATTGCTCTTCTCACTTTATGGGGCTGAGTCACACTAGAATCACATGATAAAGAAGAACTGATACATTTGTGAAAATTAGTTT
>NW_006408519.1:5123319-5127247 GCF_000296735.1 Chrysochloris asiatica
TCAATGTTGTCCATAGCTTGTCATGATCCACACAATCGAAAGCCTTTGCGTAGTCAATAAAGCACAGGTAAACATCCTTCTGATACTCTCTGCTTTCAGCCAAGATCCATCGGACATCGGCAATGATATCTCTCGTTCCACGTCCTCTTCTGAATCTTGCCTAAAGGAGCTCTGGTAATGTAGTGTTTATGAGTTGGGCTGCTAACCTCAAGGTCATCAGTTTGAAACTACTACCAGTTCCATGGGAGAAAGATGAGACTTTTTGCTCTTGTAAAAATGTACAGCCTCAGACATCCTATTACAGGGTCGCTATGAGTTGGAACTGGCTCCACGGCACTCCATTACCACACCTAACCAGCAAACGCCATACAGGGTCATTATGAGTTGGAACGGACTCGACAGCATTTAACAACAACATGTTGAAATAGAGGAACCCTGATGAAAGTATGGCACTGCTTATCACAAGGTCAGCAGTTCAGACCCACCAGCTGCTCCCATTAAAACGATTAGGTTTCTGCTCCTATAAAGATTTACAGCCTCAGAAACCCTGTACGAGATTGCTTGGTAGCAATGGGCTTTTTTGTTTTTTTGGTATTGAAATAATCTAATACCTTCTCTCTATACATCACACCCTATTATGATAATTTCGAATCCTATTACCACCCAGTGAGTGCTCCAACAATCATAAGGGTCTTTTTGATTATTATTATTATTTTGTGTTGAGAGACTTAAGTTCAAGTAGTACTAATCTAGGTATTTTGAGAGCATGGAATCAGGTAAGAGGCATGACATATCTCTAAGTGTGAGTTATTTCCATGCGGAATGTTATCAAAGTTTATAAGGAAATGCTGGTAACCTCTTTACACCGGTGGATGTGGATTTTATAATTACTATGACTTTGCTTCTTTTATTCTGTTACTATAGCTTTTAATGTGCATTTCTGTACAAATTAGAAAAGCAAGAGTAAAGATGTAGAACTTATATGTCTGGCCACAGCTGTTCAGAGCAATTCAGCGTGTCAAGCTGAGGTCAACTGAATAGGGAATGTCATTACTAAATGGCAACATTTTCTGAAGCCTTCAAAGAAATTCAAGTCCTTTAAAAATCTGTATTTATTTTATCTTTTTTTTAGGGTGATAGGTTGAACTTCTTGTTCTTGTCAGAGAGTTGTACATTAAAATGACCTTAAATTGAACTATTCTAGAAATCAACTTTCCAAATTATTACCCAGGTAGCTCCAGTGGAATGCGTACAGTTTTATCTGAGATTTAGACTTTGTTTTCAATTTGGTGAGATATGTATATTTGTAAGGAAGATGTAATGTATGCATATGCATCCTTCTGATATGTTAACAGAGACAGCAGGGATCAGGTCATACTTTCAAATTCTAAGACCAGAACTATAGATAGATATCTGTGCAGTCCTCTTGGACAATTGCCTGTCAGTTTGTTCTACTGTGGTAGCTTCTATATTGCCATGATAGCTGTCTCTTCTTGGCTATCTAGGGAGAAAAAGCTCCCACATCCAGGAAAGATGTGTGATCAAAAGGACCAATAGCAGAAGCAATATAAAAGCAGAGACAAAAACCACCACTTTGAAACAAAAATAAAACTCTGGCCAAGTGTCCACAGGTAGTGTGTGTGCATGGTGGAAGCCTCCAGCAGTGGGTGGGGGGTGTCCGCTCACTCAGGCCCCTCCTCTAGTCACCACTGTGGAGGTGCGTGGATAGATATTGAGAAGTCAATGGGAGAAAGATTGTCCACTATTTTTGTCTCTGAAGATCAGTTAGGTATCTACGTGTGCACAGCATAATTCTCGAGGTAGTTGTGCCCTTTTATGTTGGGGTTTTACAGATTGTTCTTTAGTGTGTCTGTCAGGCCTGATGTGCCTGCTTTTTTCTTGCTATATAGGCCTGGGTAAGGGTCCTGCACGAGGAGCTCCGGTATCGCAATGGTCACAAATTGGGCTGCAAACCACAAGGTCAGCAGCTCAAAACCACCAGCCATTCTATGAGAGAAAGACAAGGCACTCCACTCCCACAAAGACCCACAGCCTCAGAAACCCCATACTGGTCTCCAATGAGCCAGAACCAACTCCACAGCACACAGCCACCAAGGGTCCTGCACAAGTCAATCTAGGGCTGCAACCCTGAGGCTGATGTCATAAGTAGCTGCCAAGCTCCTTCTCTCTGTACCATGGGAAAACTGTGGGGTCAGCGCCGGACTTTTTTTTTCAGGGTCAATGGGTGTGGGGTGCACACCCACCCGCCTGAGGGTGTCCAGGCTGGGCAAAGAAGGAGTGACAGGGAAGAGGAGGAAAAAATGTATAGAATCTCCCGCACCTCTTTTTGCAAATGTCTCTGCACCGCTTTCACTTTTATCACCGGTTCCCTGTGCATGTCTGGCTGTAGCCCCACCCTCTGAACTCTGCCCTCTGTGGCTACAGAGGGACTCTCATGTCTAGAGATTCCTAACTCGTAGTAGTTTCCTTTATATTGTGATTTTTTCACTTGCAAGTGTGGGAAACTGATGTCCTGGACCTCATGGTAGATCCAGAGCTCTGGTGTTGTTCTGTGAGCACAGCTTCTGTGAGTTTTCAATCCCTCCCCCACTGTGCCTTTCCTATCTGGCTGTCTCTGCTACCTGCCAAAACCAAAAGTCTTCTTGAACACTTCAAAGAGGTCTTATTATGCAGATTTGCCTAATGCATTATGTTGTTTGATTTCTTGAGCACTGCTTCCATGTGTGGTGATTGTGGATCCAAGTAAAATGAAATCTTTGACAACTGAAATGTTTTCTCCATTTATCATGATGTTATTTATTGGTTCCGTTGTGAGAATTTTAATTTTCTTTACTTTGAGGTGCAATTCATAATGAAGGGCATGTATAGTCTTTTAATTTTAACTATTTATTGTGAATTGAGTGAAGGTTTATAGACAAGATCATCAGCTTTATATTCAACAAATCATCCACTTTGTTTCATCTCAATGATTTTAATCCCTCAGTGCTTCACTGATATTGAAAATCATCCTTGCTTCCAGCAAGCAAGGTTATGTCATCTGCATATTGTAGGTTGTTAGTGAGTTTTCCTCCAATCCTGATACTTCTTTATATAATGCAGCTCCCCAGATTATTTTCTCAGCATACAGATGGAGTTAAGTATGGTAAAAGACTACAACCGTGACATAAACTTTACCTGATTCTTAATCATTCAGTATCTCCTGGTCCTGTTTTAATTGCTGTCTCTTGGCCTATGTACAGGTTCTTCATGAGAACAATCAAATGTTCTAGAATACCCATTCTGTGAAATGTTATCCATAGTTTGTCATGATCCATGCAGTCAAAAGCCTTTGTATGGTCAGTAAAGCACAAGCAAATGTAAAAGTAAGTACATTCCTTGTATTCTCTGCTTTCAGCCAAGATCCATTTTATGTCAGCAATGATATTCCTAGTTCAACATCCTCTTCTGAATCTGGCATGAAGTTTGACAGTCCCTAGCAATGTACTTTTTCTATGGTCTTCCTTATTCACTGTCCAGCATTCACATGCATATGAGGTTATTTAAAATACACTGGCTTGGGTAAGGTGCACCTTAGTCCTCAAGCTGACATCTTTGCTCTTCAACACTTTAAAAAGGTCTTGTGCACCAGATTTGCCCAATGCAATACTTCGTTTGATTTCTTGACTGCTACTTCAATGAGTGTTGATAGTTGTTCCAAGAAGGATTGATGCTTTTGAGGTATGGTGTTGGAGGAGAATATTGAAAGTGCCATGGGCTACCAAAAGAACCAATAGATCCATTTTACAAGAAGTGCATCCAGAGTGCTCCTTGGAGGACAAGATGGCCAAACTTAGTTTCTCATACTTAGGACATATTGTCAGGAGGGACCAGTCGCTGGAGAAGGATATCATGTTTGGTAAGGTGGAGG
>NW_006408519.1:5127347-5133390 GCF_000296735.1 Chrysochloris asiatica
ATAAAATGGAGCACATAAATATCTATATTCTAGGTATTAGTGAGCTGCAATGGACAGGTATTGGCTATTTTAAATATGGCTTACTATGCTGGAAAAGACAAGGTGAAGAGGAATGGATTTCACATCCACTGAGAAAAAGGAGGCTCTTAAGATCTGTCATGAATTGCAATGTTTTCTAATATCCATAATCCTAAAGTAAGACCAGTTAATACAACTATTATTCAAATGTATGCACCAACTGCTAAAGCCAGTGATGATTTCTACCAACTTCTTCAGTCTTAAATTGATCAAACATGTGATCAGATGCACTGGTAATGACTGGCGATTGGAGTGCAAAAGTTGGAAACAAAGAAGGATCAGTATGTGGAAAATATGGTGTTGGTGATAGAAAGGATGCTGGAGATTCTACGATAGACTTTTGCAAGACCAATGACTTATTTATTGCAAATATCTTTTTCAACAACCTAAACAACAATACACTTGGACCTCATAATATGAGATACACAAGAATCAAGGTGACTACATCTGTGGGAAGAGATACTGAAGAAATTCAATATCATCAATCTAAATATTCAGTGCAAGTCAAAACTTGCATATGAGCAGTTGATGTACTGTGGAACAGACTATTAATTGCTAATATGAAAATTTAGGCTGAAACAGAAGAAAATTAAAACATGTCCACAGAAGCCCAAATATGATCTTGAATATATCCTACCTCAATTGAGAGATCATCTCAAGAATAGATTTGGTATATTAGACACTAATGACTGAAGATCAGAGGAGTTGTAGGGTGCTGTCAAGAGTATAATACATTAAGAAAACCAAAGGTCTTTAAAAACACAGAAAAGAAAGAAAAGCCCAAAATGGATGCCAGAAAAGACTCTGACACTTGCTTTTGGAAATAGAGAAGCTAAAGTGACTGGATGAAATGATAAAGTAAAAGAGCTACACAGAAAATTCAAAGGGCACCTCAAGAAGACCAAGTCAAGTATTATAACGAAATGTGTAAAGATGTGGAGTGAGAAAACCAAAAGGGAAGAGGACTCTCAGTATTTCAAAGGTGAAAGAACTGAAGAAAAATTCAAACCTCAGGTTGCAATATTGATGAATTCTATGTGCAAAATATTGAATGTTGCAGAAAGCATCAAAAAAAGATGGAAAACACAGAATCACTGTACCAAACATAATTGGTTGATGATCAGCCACTTTAAGAGGTAATTTATGATTAAGAACTGATAATATTGAAGGAAGAAGACCAGGCTGCATGGAAGGCATTAGCAAAAACAAGGTTTCAGGAATTGACAGAATACAAATTGAAATGTTTCAACAAACTGATGCAGCACTGGAGGCGCTCACTTGTCTATGTTAAGAAATTTGGAAGAGAGTTAAGTGGGCAACGATTGAAAGAGATCCATATTTGTTCCCATTCCGAAGAAAGGTGACCCTGCAGTATGTGTATAATATCATTAATATCACATTCAAGTAAAATTTTGCTGAAGATAATTCAGAAACAACTGCAACAAAACATCACCAGAATTGTCAGAAATTCAAGCCCGATTCAGAAGAGAATGTGGAAAGAGGGCTATCATTGCTGACTTCAGATGGAGCTTGGCTGAAAGCAAAAAATACCAGAAAATGCTTACATTTGTGTCATTGACTAGTCAAAGGCATTTGACTAGGTGGACTATAACAAACTAAGGATATCATTGTGATGAATAGTATTTCCAGAATATTTCATTGTGTTTCTGAGAAACACAATAGAGCAAAGGGGTACTGAATGGTATAAAATCAGGAAAGGTGTGCATAGGGTTGTATCTTTTTACCATACTTATTCTATCTGTATGCTGAGCAAAATAATTCTAGAAGCTAGATTATATGAAGAAGAAGCATCAGGAATGAAGGAATACTCATTAACAAACTGCAATATGCAAATGATACAACCTTGCTTGCTGGAAGCAAAGACAGTATGAAATACTCACTCATGAAGATGAAAGCCATCAGTATGGATTGCACCTGAATGTAAAGAAAGCGAAAATCCTCACAACTGGGCCAATAAATAACATCATAATAAATGGAGAAAAAATTGACACAAACACTTCATTTTGCGTGGATCCACAATCCATGCTCACTGATGCAGCACACAAAATATCAAATGAAGTATGGCATAGGCAAATCTGCTACAAAAGACCTCTTTAAAGTTTTAAAGAACAAAGATGTCAGGTTGCAGACTAAAGTGTACCTGACCCAAGCCATGGTATTTCAATTGCTTCATCAACTGCTCCTTGGAAACCCTATACTGGGTTGCTATGAGTCAGAACCAACTCAATGGCACTTAGCAACAACAATATGCACATGAAAGTTGGACCTTGATTTAAGAAGGCTGTAAAGGAGCTCTGGTAGCATAGTGGTTATGAATTGGGCTGCGAACTGCAAGGTCAGCAGTTCAAAACTACCAGCTGTTCCGCGGGAGAAAGCTGTGACTTTCTGCTCCCATAAAGATATACAGCCTCGGAAACCCTGTTCAAGGTCGCTATGGGTCAGAATCGACTCAATGGCACTTAACAACAACATAGAAGAACCAATGCATTTCAATAGTGGTGTTGGTAAAGAATATGAAAGTACTATGGACTGCCAGAAGAACAAACAAATCTGTCCTGGGAGAAGTACCATTAGAACAGAATGCTTCTTATAAGTAAGAATGGCAAGACTTCATCTCTTGTACTTTTGACATGTTGTCCCCAGGAATCAGTTCCTGGAGAAGGACATCATGCGTGGTAAAGTGGAGGGTCAGTGAAAAAGAGGAAGACTCTCAATGAGATGATTGACACAGTGGTACCAACAATGGGATGGAATAACAGCAGTTGTAAGGCTGGTGCAGGATTGGGCAGTGCTTTTTTTCAGTTGCATATAGGTTAGCTATGAGTCAGAAGGGCATCAAAGGCACTTTACAACAGCAACAAAGGCAGTCATCTCACAGTTCATTAAATCTAAAGCAGTGTAATCATCACAAGTTTTGGGCTTGCTTGTATTTGCTTGCTAGCAAAATGAATAATTTACCTGTGCTTCTGTGTTTTACATCATGATAATTCATGTTGGTAACTGTGGGTATTTGACTGTAAAATATCCTGTGTGTATGTCAAGCTAATAATATAGTATTTATGGTGCTGAGTTTGATAAACTGCATCTTTGCCAAAACTGGGTTATTGAGGCAGGTTATTCCTCTTCTAGTATGTCTGTAAGTAATGGAGTGACATTAAACAAGAGAAACGTAATTGTCCTTAGTTCTTATTTATCTGTGGGGAGGTATATAGTGGATAACCCAAGTTATCACTTCTAATTGCTGTAACAGACATTGCTGATGCCTTATCCAGATCATTTGGGCCTTCTTTTCTTATATCTGTACTAAGGAGCTCTGGTAGTGTAGTGTGTTACGAATCGGGCTGTGAACCGCAAGGTCAGCAGTTTGAAACTACTAGCTGTTCCGCAGGAGAAAGATGAGGCTTTCTGCTCCCGTAAAGATTTACAGCCTCGGAAACCCTGTACAGGGTCGCTATGAGTTGGAACCAACTCCACGGCACATAACAACAACAATATCTGTACTATCATGTTAATTTCCAGTTACCAGCATCGTCAACTTTCTATTCTGAGGGACTGTCTATGAAGTCAGGGAAGCCAGCTTGTTTCACCTGCATAGCAGGCTGGAAAATCAGGGGAATTGTTTCTTCTTGACAACACCTTTCAACCAATGAGGAAAGGGAATCATGTGAAAATAGTCCAGATCCCTCATTCTACAAATGGGAGAACACTGATATAAGGGTTCTACTTCATCACAGACTTTCCCAAAAGGATTCACTCTAATTGCCAATAGGGATAACATGCTTGGTAATCCACTCTTATTGGTTTACTGGTACTAGTTCCATTGGCTTTGGACAAGTAACACCATCTTACTGAACCTCAGTTTCCTTTTCATATAATCACTAGATGAAATCAATCTTCTCATTTTAATCTTATGTGAAGACCTGAATTAGGCCTTCTTTCTCCCTCACCCTAACGCTATCTCAGTTACTACTAGGTGCTACTTCTATATGCTGGTGAAGATCATTCTCTGTAATGGGGTCTCTTTACCAATGCAAGCAGAGTTTCCAAAAATAAATCTTTCTGATTGATGCATTCTTTGGGCACCCAGTTTTTATCATCAGTTCAGATTCTGGGTACCGTTCCTCCTATCAACGTACCCTACTCTGAGACTGATAGTTACAACCTCAGCTACAGAGCTTCCAGGATTCCAAGCCCTTTCCCTGCTAACCCCCTCACTCCCTTCTCCCCACTCCCAGGTTTTTTCTGTTTTGATGCAATCTGAATTTGCATCTCTGTGGGGCTCCCAGAGTTGCTTCCTACATGAGGCATAAGCACTTACTCCTCTATCTGATTTCATTTGTACAGTTTAATAAAAAGGGATTTCACACCATACTGAATAGATATGTATAGCACAGCAGGCTGATTCCACAGAAGAAGTTGGTGTCTTTTCAGGTGGTTGACGTAATTGCTGGAATCATCAGTATGGCTCACTTTCATGGAGATAGAAGTAAAGTCAAAAAAGAAATGTGAAATAAATAGGAGGAAGCATACATGTTAAATATTTATTTTCTTTTAACGCAAACACATTGTTCTTTTCCATGGCTCACCTGGTCTGGAGAGGGTTGCCTTGACTTTTTTGAACACCTACGGATCTTCAGTCTGTCCTTCTGGCAGAGAGGAACACATTTCAATTCTGTGTATTTGTTTTATTTTACTTGAAGCTATTCTTAAATTTGCAATAGACATGTGAGTAGATCGAGTACTCTGGAGACAGCCTTATGGGGTCAACATGGCATCACAGTTGCTCCAAAGGGGTTTCCTACAGAAGGGCTGTCACACCTCATGTTTTCCAGGTGGTTTATCTCAGTTTATTGGGCTTTGACATCCAGAGCCTTAGAGTCACAGCAATTCCAACAGGCATCTTGCCATCCGAATGAATGAGAACAGATTTACAAATGTATGTGGACTTGATTAGACCCACAGCTAGCCTCTAATGTGCTGAAATAGGATTCTGGAACATGGAGTCCCATAGAGAAGCCAGATCAGTCAGCAGACAAATAATGAGAGTCTCCCATCCTCCACCCCAGGAATGAATTGAGATGTTCCCCATTGTTGTGACTCATGCTAACATCATGCGTTACAGATGTTCCTCATTGTTGTGACTCATGCTAACATCATGCGTTACAGAATAGAACTGTTCCATAGAGTCATCTTGGCTGCAATCTTTGCAGAAGCACACTATCAGCTCTTTCTTCCTGGTACCACACAGTGGGACTAAACTGCCAAACTTTAGGATAGTTGTTGTTTGTTTTTAAGTGCCATTGAGTCTATTCCGATCCATGGCAACCCTGTATAGGGTTCCCAAAGAGTGGCTGGTGAGGTTGAACTACCGACCTTGCAGTTCAAACCGACTTTGCAGTCCAGCACATTAACTCACAGCACCGCACCAGGACTCCTTTAGGATAGTTGTTGTTGTTAAGTGTCATCAAGTCGATTGCAACCCATAGCAACCCTGTATAGGGTTTCCAAGGAGCAGCTGGTGATCTTGAACCACTGACCTTGCAGTTCAAATGACTTTACAGTCTGATGCATTAGCCCATGTTGTTGTTGTTAAGTACTGTGAAGTCGGTTCCAACTCATAGTGACCCTGCACAGGGTTTCCAAGGCTGCAAATCTTTATGGGAGCAGAAAGCCTCATCTTTCTCTCGCAGAACAACTGGTAGTTTCGAACTGCTGCATTAGCCCATAGGTTAGGAATCGTACTACAAACCTCAAAGTCACCAGTTCGTGGTATTTATCCACAAGAAAAACGAGCCACAACACAAGAAGATATATGCACACCAATGTTCATAGCAACACTATTTACAATAGCAAAAAGATGGAGACAGTCAAAGTGCACATCAACTGGAGAATGGATAAACAAACAGTGGTACATACACACAGTGGAATATTACACTACCTTGAA
>NW_006408519.1:5138692-5147240 GCF_000296735.1 Chrysochloris asiatica
ATGGCACCTAACAACAACAACAACATCAATGTACTATTGCAACCATTTTTAAAATTTTCTTCAGAAAAACTTTACTTGCATGTGATTTTAATGATATTGTCCAATGATTTATGCATTCCATTAACATCATTATGGTCATCTCTACTTTGAGGAGGCAGCTCTTCTCCAGTTATATTTGAGTGACTTCAAACCTGAGGTGTTCATCTCCCAGCATTGTATCTGACAATATTCTGCTACTATTTATAATTGAAAACATCTGGCACTATATCTGACACTGTTCCACTGCGATTCATAAGGTTTTCAGTGGCTAACCATTCAGAAGTAGTGTACCTCTTCTTCTTAGTCTATCTTTGTCTGAAAGTGCTACTAAAATCAGTCTGAAATACCAGTGGTATATCTACAAGTATCACAACAATACCCAAGCTAACACACTACAGCAAATTAGGTGGTTTAGGATGACAGTGATTTTCATATCTAATGGTGTCAAGGGGAGGCTGTATTCTTATTTATCAGTCTCTGGAATGGTTTTAGGGTTTTTCAAGTCACTTTCTTCATATTGGTGCTGAGTAACACTGGTTGTATTATTATTTTGCATTAACTTAGTGAACTTTTAGAAATTTTCCAGGTCAGCAGATCATTTTAAATCTCCAAAATCTTGACTTTTCTTCCCATCCAAATACCCATCTGATAAAGGAAATACCGTAGGTAGAGGAGGTAAAGTTCAGAGCACATGTATATGACTTAGACCCTTCCCTGGATTGGAGTAAAACCTCAAAATCTATTTGCAGCCTGCCTGCCAATGCTGTTGTTGCTCTTCTTAGATGCCATAGAGTCAGCTACAAATCACTGTGACTTGGTTTTGAGGTAGACCCAGGCTGAAGTGACTTCAGAAGGGTATTTATCGTGTATCTGTGCTTATGATGTGTTTTTCCTTCACCGTATGTTAAGCCCCTTGCTGGATGTCTCTTCATTTTTCTTATTTTTGATATATTTACACAGTCTTGTAGGAGCTCTGCTGGCACAGTGTTTAAGCACTCAGCTGTTAACCAAGTGGTAGTTGGTTTGCACCCACCAGCCACTTCCTGGAAGAAAGATGTGTCAGTCTGCTTCTGTAATGATTTACAGCTTTGGAAGCCCTCTATAGTGTCACTATGAAACAGAACCAACTCAACAGCATTTAACAACAAAAACATTATTTGTGGTAGAACTCCTTAGTTAAGCGTGATGATATCACTGTGTAGGATTAGTAGGCAAAATTAAACGCAAGTGAAAGTGACAGGTTTCATATTTAGGTTGAGGCAATGCAAAGATCATGAATGGTTCACCGGATTCCCTTACTCTATCATAACCATCAGCCACATTACAGATGTCAAGTTTTCTGTCATTTCTGTCTTTGAGTTAATGATAACATAAAGACCCATACTGACCCATTTTCCCCTTGTGGTGTGAATGACCTGTGTTGGACCAAACCAAAGACATTTTTGGAAGGTTTTATAGGCATTATGGATTAGCACTCAATGGCGAATCATATGGTTGACAGTTCAAACCCACCAGCTGCTCCTTGGAAACCTTATGTAGGGTTACTATGAATTGGGACCAACTTCACGGCACTTCATAACATCAGACAAGCAAGATGTATTTACACAACATGTATTTATTCAATCAAAATTGCTTAAAAGAATTGATGCAACACAGTTAATTCTGGACCACATCATGCAAACATTAGGACACTTTAGTCTTAAGGAGACACAACTGAATCATAGACATAGTAACTCTTCATGCAAAGTCAGCCATGTTATAATAGAAAACCTAAAGGGTCTGAGCGCATAGAGAAAGGCTGGACTAGCTCTGCCCGGGAGACCTGAGAACTCAAGGAGGCTGTATAATTAAATTATGAAATCTATGCCTTGAAATTAGGTGGAGATGAGAAAAAGGGGAAAGGAACAAATAGGAATAAAGGCCCACCCTTCAGTTCTGTTGGGTTGCAGACTTAAGTAATAATTAAATAAAAGTCTACAATAACTCCTTGTTATTCGGGCTACTGATAATATCAAGAGATGATTTTCCGACTTGCTAAATAATTTTGCTAGATGTCTGCTTGAGAAATATGATACTTTATGTTTGGTACCTTACATAGGGATAAATGCTAAGGTATTCTGGACTCCCTGGATCCTAAAATCCCTATTTTGAAAATGTGATTCAATGAACAGGGCTTTTAGTGACCTCTGATTCAAATTCTGTGCAAAAATAAAACTAAGTGAACAAATTAGCTATGACTGTTTATTCATACATTTGCTGAACTGTCGACATACTGTACACTTCTGTGGAAGTTAGAAGGTTTGAAAGATAGATGAATTTTATGAAGTAGAAAGGAAAATTGTTACGAGAGTCTCTAACTGATGAGCTTTCTATTAGTTTGAGATTTTTGGAAAGAGAATGGGGAAATTTTGTGATTGGACTTTAAATATCTTTGGCAGTCCTTGACTGGTTGCAGGTAAGCAGGAGAGAAGTTTTGGGGAGATTTAGAGACAGGAAGAAGTTGATCAATCTCAGAAGCAGACAGAAGGACTTCTGTGGTTTCCTGGTATTATGGAGGTTGATAGAATATTCTTTGTGTTTAAATTGATAGAATATTTGAGTCACAGTCCTGGGGGATGGGGAGAAGCAATGGCAGATAGGTTTTCAACTGCATTATTAAATCCTAGTGAGTTTTGGAAACAGCACTGAGTTTTTGTATTATCATGTATAACAGATAGTTGTGAAGGCTAGGACCAGTCAACAAATTTTTCTTAGCTGCATTTTCTTTATGTAATGGAGATTGTAGATTAAGTGATGTCTACATTCTCTTCTGATTCTTACAAGTCTAGGATTCCATGATGACATGGACACACACTAATTTAACTGCTTAATGTTCCTCAATTTCTCATTGAGATGAATAGCAATTTGTGTCTTAATGATGGTTACAAGAAGAAAGCATATTGCATCAGGAGACTTACAAACTAATACATCCACTGAGTTATGAAACTCCATAATAACTAACCATTCTTTGTTATTCAAAGATGATTGCTTATGGGATTCTCCTTCCTAGCATATGTGTCTATGACAAAAGAGCCTGGTGGAGGTGAACTCTCCTCTTTGTACATCCCTAGAGTAAAGAATCTTCTCAGACTGTGGATACAGCCTTGCCTCCCAGAACCTAAGGCCATTCTCGACCCTGCCATTTAAGTGTGCAGTCAGCTGGAAACCTTTATTCAAAGTTGCTGCTCCAGGTTTCACTGATGTCAGGCTGATGTAGCTGCAGTTGCCCAGCTGCCCACATCCATGCCACAAAGTTGGAATCTATGCCCTGAAACCACCTGAGTCCCTCCCTGCATATGGTTTCTCTACTGCAGCTCATCAAGTCCTGCATCAGAGTTCACCTCATTGCTGAGCATACTGTCATGAATTTAGGAATTGTACAGCAGGCCTCTTTTCATGTAAATTTTAAATAACAGGTACTCAACAATAAGTTGAAGATGTATTTGTCAACAGTCACTATTTCGCTGATGCCTGCTCTGAGATGAATAGTTTGCAAAGCAGAGATCTCTTTTTTCACACTTCCATTGGGACGGCTAATAATTTGTCAGTTCAAGTAAGTCATTTCCACTTGGCACGGTATGGGATTTCCTATTATTTCTTTAGCTCCTACCAAGTGCATAATGACTCAGTTCATCATCACAATCACTCAAAGAGGTTGATTCTTTTATTTTACCTCCTATTTTACAGATGAGAAAAATGAGGCCTAGGAAGATTAAGTAACTTGCCCCAGGGTCATACATAGATTAATGATTTAGTAGTAATATAATTAAAGAAATTTGCTGAATAGGCGGATTTCTTTCTTTTCTTTTGCTATGACTGCAATTATTCATTTAGGAAAATAAATCTTAATAAATTGTAAGCATCTTAATTTCACGTCACCATGAAAATAGCATCACAAAGATGCTACAATACGACAGGAGCTCAGTTCTTGTGAACAGTTTACCCAGAGTTGGTATAGTACCATCATACATTTCAAGTTGAGTTCCCACAAAACAGAAAAGCATTTTACACTTGGTGGCAGCTCTGATAGATGCCATGTTTGGCCATGTTGTGGACAGTGCCCCTGTGATCTGGCAAAAGTTGTGGAATTTCTATATCATTTCAATGGATAGTAAAGGAGGTTACTTATTTGGGGTGGGGGGGACCTTGAGAGATTATTCCTCTTTCTGATTATCCATCCATAACATGCAGGCCAAGGAGTGACCTCAAAGAGATTACTTATCAAGCATTCTGGAATGTACTATCCAGATGGCAAATATGACTCCCTTCTACATATGGCCCTTTCCCAGAGAGCAGGGCTGGGGAATGGTTTCCTCAAATATTTGCAGGCATCAGCTTAGATGAACATTTATGAACTGCTTACAATTGTGCAGTATATCACTTGGTGGGCACATGTATTTGGTTTGAATCTTGATGAAGAGGTTTTTTCAATTTCTCTCTCTCTCTACTTATTTTCCTGGCATAGTATTCTGAACAGCAGTAATGCAATCTGTTGTTTGTTTAGAAAAGATGGCAGAAGGGTGTATTGGTGTGTGTGCATGTATGTGTGTGTGTGTTTGTCATGGATGGGGTTTCTCATGTAAGAACTGTTCGCAGTAAAAGAGGAATTCTGTCACATGAGGAATTTAACCGGAGTTAGTTTGCATCATTTGGGAAGAGGTTGAGGTTTACAGTGAGTTAGTTAAAGTTCCATGCTCATGGTGGATAGAGCAGAGAATATCGACATTTTCAGCTTTTGCTTTCCAGCATGTATATGTGCACAGGCACAGATACACACAGTGAAGGGAATAGTCACTTCATGATCTTCTCAAGTTAGAATTCTTTTGGCCTTATGTTCTTTAACTCTGTAGCACCCTTACAACCCCTTCCTGCCACCTCCCATCTTTTCAAGCTTGTCTCTGTTACAGCAGACGAAGCCTCTGGATTGGAGGAAGAATCACCATAGCAACATGGCATTGAATCCTGCTTCCAAAGGTCTCAGTCAGGCTTGGCTGTTGGTCTTAGCCCAAGCAAAGCAATATGAGGGTCTTCCTCAACTCCATCTCCCACGGCTCAATCAATTGTATGCGTGTGCTGCTGTTCCCACCCCACTCCCCGGAGTAGACCCATATGGGAGAGATCTACACACTTTGTGAGCTATCTTGTCCTTTTTCTCTTCACCAGGCCAGAGATGCTCAGTGCCAACTTAGTCACATGTCTCAGGTAATGAGCCAGTCTTTCCCAAGGTGTAGTTGGCAGCACCTACTATTATTAATTCAGGCTTCCTAGGAAGAGCTCTCCCTAAATAAATATTCTGCTTAGATAAATGAGGGATGCTTGCAGGAAAAGAGAGGCAGTTTTAGGGCAGTAGAGCAAGTGTGTGTCTTTCAGTTATGAGATTGGGTTTAAATCTGTTTCCTACTTCTAATAAGCAGCATGTGAGAAAGGTCTGGAAATCTGCTTCTGACCCATCAGTCCATGAAAACATTGCAGATCTCAACAGTCCAATCTCATTATGCATGAGGTTCCCATGTGTCAGGAACTAGATTTGATGGCATCTAACAAGACCAACTCTAAACAACATAAACCTGAACTTGCTATTTATTTAAACCAGTGATTGAAGTATAGACATACTCAACAATAAGAATGAATACTAGTCATGTGGTATTGAATATAGAAATTATGTTTCAGACAATTACCTATTATATAACAATGTTCATAAACTACTAAAACTATACAACACTGTTTGCATATGGCTACAGGATAATGCACTAGACTGCAAGGTCTGTTTGAACCACAAGATTCAAACTCACCAGCTGCTCCTCAGAAACCGTATTCTATGGGTCATGACCAATTGGACAGCACTTAACAACAGCAACAACATATCATGAAAGTTGTGTGTATGTGTAAAATAGACTCCTGGTATAATGATAAAGGATCAGCACTGGAATGCAAACCACAAGGGCCGTTCAAACCCATCAACTGCTCCTTGGAAACCCTATAAAGGGTTACTATGAGTCGGAGCCGACTTGATGGCACTTAACAACAACAACAGCATGTGTGAAACAAGAATAAACACTAAATTCAGGATTCAGTTCACCTCAGCTGGAGGACAAAAAGGAGTGGAGAAGGAAGGTGTACATGAGTCTATCTGGTCTTTGGGCTGAGTGGGGAGTGTATGCATATTCATTATTGTATTTAAATGATTTAAAAAGAGAACCGTGCCTGGCCCAGTAATGATGTGTTACTAAGCAGTGATTATGGTTTGCGGAACACATAACTAAAACAAACTAGCTCTTTTTTATTTTAAGTTTTTGTTGTGAGTTGAGTGAAAGCTTACAAGGCAGATCATCAGTTTTACACTCAATGAATCATACACCTTGTTTCATTACAATGATTATAATCCCCTCTGTGTACCATTAATTAACAGTATCTCTCTCTATTCATTGTAGCTCTTTTTTTTTTTAAACTCTCAGGCATATATAATAATTTACACCACCAAAGAGCACATTCTGCAAGTCTGCCTCTTGGCTGTCAGCTCTCAGTCCCTCTTTTCCCATGAATCTAGAGCCCTCAGCTGCTCCTTCTTTCCATGTCCCCATCTCTGCTTCCATCTCCAGTGTTGCTGGTTGTCTGGATAAGGTCTCTCATTCCACCCGTGGTCTTCTCCCTTGATGGTCCTAGGGTCCTTTGTTTCTGGACTGTAAGGTTAACCTACTCCTCCGTTTTTGTTATAAAATTTCTCCCTTTACAATTGTGATAGCAGCAATGGTCATGATAACAATTACTCACTACTGAATCATAAGAATCTTATTTCCATCTTTTTTTTTTACCAGACCCATCTAGACAAGATGAAAACTATACAGTGGGGACTCTAACTTCCCCCACACACTCTTACACTAAGCTCCCTCTTGAAACCTTGTGAGCCAATCACTTCATGCCTTTATCGCCTCCTCATTTTAGGTAGCCAATGTCTAAGTTGCATCCCTATTTACCCTGTGTACAGAGGGGCTAGCATTGATACTTGATATGAAGACTCCTTTCCTCTCTGTTGGTGTTTATAGCTACTACCTCCATTAGTGTAGGTCAAGTTCATCAAACTGTAGCAATTTACCCTCATTTCCTTTATCAACATTTTTTTTTTTTTTAATCTTCCTCTAGTCAAGTTCTGGTTATCAAGCCATTGAGGCTAGGTCAAATGGGTACTGTCTGCAAATTTGGGTGTTCTTGTGCATCTTCCTTCACTTTGTAATAGCTGGATGCTTCACTCTCAGCTCCAGCCCTCTGTGGCTATGTTCTTGTCCATGGGCTCAGGTGTCCCATGGTCTTACCACACTTTGGACTAACCAGTCCTTCCTCTTCTCTGTCTCATCTCCAGGTCAACAGGAGTCCATGGACCGTGGTAGAACTTAGCCCATTTCTTCATTGCTGCCTTTCCCCCTCTTTTACTCACCAGTAGACAAATGTGGTCATCAGCAAGCTTACATGCCTGTTCATGTGTTCCCTTTGAGTCTCAGTCTTAGAGGGAACAAAATACTTCTTAACTGTAACCATTGGTATAACTCATTCCTGCTTCCAAACCTGAGTTTCTTACAAAACTATGAATCTATAATCAATCCCAGTGCCTTTGACTAATAGTGAATCTGAAGGACAGAGTAAAACTACCTCCTAGGATTGCCAAGGCTATACTCCTTATGGAAGCAGACCACAGAGCAACTGGTGGGTTCAAATCACCAACTGTTCAGTTACCAGCTGAGGACTTAACCACTGGGCCACTGAAGCTTCGTGCAAACTGAAGGGGTTGAGCTAAATTGTCTCATACACCTATTATTGGCAGATTGTAATGTAATTAAGAGAACAGACTCAGGAGCCAGTCTGCCTGGCATGACCTTAGCTGTGTGATCTTAGTCAAGGTAGCGCACAGTTGTAGTAACAGTGGTCCCTGTGATTTAGCTACCCATCTCACAGATATTTTCACATCACATTATAACTTTGCAGTTTATCATTACTTCAAAATTAGAGTGGAGTAGACCTTCCTGTAGATCATATTATTGCATACATTGTTGTTGTTGTTAAGTGCTATCGAGTTGGATCCGACTCATAGCAACCCTGTGCAGGGTTTCTGAGGAGCGGCTGGTGAGCTTGAACCTCAAACTGACTTTGCAGTCCAACGCATTAACCCACAGCACTATACCAGTGCTGAATATATTAAAGAAGCACATAATAAATTTGTGATATGGTAATATATGAATACATTAAATAACCACATATATTACCATATCACAAATTTATTATTTTAATAATTTTCTTTTAATATATTTGATATTCTTTGTAATCTTATTTTTATAAGGAACTTTCACTGGAGAACCCAAGCTGAAAAAGATCACAAAACCTTTATAGAATGCTCAAAATTATCTAAACACAGAAGCAAGTATACATACAAGAAGCTTAGGTGGCCTGAGAAAGTGTGGTAGCGTAGTGGTTACGAATT
>NW_006408519.1:5147516-5160821 GCF_000296735.1 Chrysochloris asiatica
TTATGTGTATTCCTTTGAAATTTACTAGCAGGATAGTATTTTTGTGACATTAAATACAGGAAAAGGAAATATACTCATTACTTTTTGAGTTAAACTCCTGAAAGGAAAATAATTCTTTAGAAAATGACTTATATGTGTTAACATATATCATTCAATGTCTAAACCACTTTTGAAAATGAAAGAATTTGAGGACTTTGGATCATTTTTTTGCAATTTAAAAATGTTTTAAAAAAGTACAATATTTTTGTAAAAACATTTTCTATAACAGACTCAAAAATGGACACACTTGACCCTGGGCACTAAAATTCCTCCAAGGAGGAATTGACACAATTTCTGTTTACCTTTTATTTCTCATTCATTGATTTCTCTTCTCAGTCTTCAAATCCCAGTTAGTTCTTTTATAATTCTTCATTTCTATATAAAGTTTCCATGTAAGGTGCAACAGAGGTCCTACACATCAATTTATGCCATGTATCCAGCAATCTCGATACAGTTCAAGTGTCTATTTGTGACTTGTAAAGAGGAAAAGAACACAAATTTGGTACCAGGACAATGACCAAATGACAATGAACTGTTGGATGTTAATTTTAGAAGAGAAAGAAATGTAATTATTATTAAGTGCCATTAAGATTATTCTTTGGCAATGTGGAACCTAAACATATTTCAGAGATAGTGAATATGATAGAGTTGCATCAAAAAAAAAGTCTAAGTCTACTTCTAGCCCCTGTAGTAGAATCAAACAATTGGGTACAATTTTTAGTTGTCTTAACATCTATCTCTTCTTCACTGTAAAGCATCCACATTCTGGATAATTCTGCTTCTATCCTTTGAGTCAATCAACAGGTTTCCTTTTGAAACGTGTACACAGTCCAAGAAGTAGTCATTTAAATAGAACTGTATGGATTAAAATCAGGAAAGGTATGTGTCAGGGTTGTATTCTTTTACCATACTTAGTCAACTGTATGTTAATCAAATAATCTGAGAAACTGGATTGTTTCTGGATTGAAGAAGAATTTGGCATCAAGTTTGGGGGAAGACTCATTAACAACCTGTGATATGCAAGTGCCACAGCCTTGCTTGCTGGAAGTGAATAGGATTTGAAGTACTTAACTGATGAAGATCAAAGACTACAGCCTTCATATGGATTAGAACTCAACATAAAAAAAAATTTTAACAACTGGACCCATAAGCCACAACATGATAAACAGAGAAAAGATTGAAGTTATCAAGGATTTCATTTTACTAGGATCCACAATCAATGCCCACAGTAGCTGTCATTAAATCAAATGTGTATTACATTGGGCAAATCTGCTGCAAACAATCTCTTTATTTAAAATGTTAAAAAATGACATGTTACTTTTAAGATTGAAATGCTTCTGACTCAAGTCTTCAATTGTCTTGTATGCATATGAAAGCTGGACAATGAATAAGGAAAACAGAATAATGTTTTTGAATTATGGTATTGGAGGAGAATAGTAAATGTACACTCAGAATGCTCCTTAAAAGAAAGGATGGCTAGACTTGTTCTCACGTATTTTGACATATTTTCAAGAGGGACTAGTCCTTGGAGAAGGATATCACCCTTGATAAAGTAGCGAATCAGTGAAAAGGAGGTAGACCCTTAACAAGATGTACTGACATTGACAACAACAATGGACTCTAATAGCAGGGATTATGAGGATGACTCAGAAGTAGGAAGTAGGCAAAGCTTTGTTCTGTTTTACATAGGGTTGCTATGAATCACAACCAACTCGTCAGAATCTAACATAAACATTATTAGGACTGGTTTCAGGATGGCCACAGGACAAAAAAAAAAAAAAAAGTAATTAAATAGTGAGGACTCTCAGAACTAATAACTGATGGGTAAAGGAAGAGAAATCCTCCCTCCTGGAAAGAAGTCATGTGTGGCTGTAACACCTGGAAATTGTTGAGGCCATTTGCTCATTTGGGAAGTCAGTCTGAGGTCAAGGCTGACCCGTGAAGGTAGGGAGCCAACAGTATTTGTGTAGAAACTGAGTTATCGTCCTGATCAAAGCAAGCCTGAAGCTGGTCTACTTCTGGATTTTCCTGGCACAGTCTTTACCATTTTGATTCAGATTTTTTGTTGTTTGGGCCCCAAAGGGATTGCCTTACTGATCATTTCAAAAGAAGCAATAAGTATATTGGTGCCTGCTAAAGTATAGAAATAAAGAAGGAAAGAGGCAAGGAGGAGACCACAGCCAGCTGGACTCCAGCTTCACTGCCCTCATAGTTGGTTCATGAGGTAATATGATTAATATTCCCACATTTAGAGCAAAAGACAAATGCATCATGAAGGCTGCTGGTGAGTCTTATGGTCTCATATGTTACTATGTGAATTCAGAATAGAAACTTCATCTTTTGATTCTGTGCCCAACTCCTACAGAGAGCCCAGATTACTGAGGGCTTAAAAGTAGTTTATTTGACCTTTTAAAGCCTGAAGCATTTTACTAAATTCCTTCAGATTTGGGATACATACAAGGGATTCAAAAAGTTTATGGAAAAACTGAATTAAATCCACAAACTTTTTGAAAAACCTCCTCATGTATGACTTAAGTTCCTCTGAAATTGGCTTATAAAGGATAACTAGTACATTTTAGGTTACCTTTTTTTATTTTCATTGGATAAAGAGGACACAATATAAATTACTGAGATCATCTCAACCCCAACAGAAAAATTGTACATGTGGTCCAGCTAATGGAGTTCTTCTGGTTGGCAAGAAGTTTAAGCTATAACAATAACAATTGTTTACTGGGCATTAGCTTTATGATAGACAATATGTTAAGTGCCTTACATGCATTATCTCATTTAATTTCTGCAAAAATATATGAGGTTGTTATCATTAGGTTATATTTAATACATCATAGCAGTAGAACTATAGCAGGAATGTGACCTGGGAGGGTTGCTAAGAGTTATCGGGGTGTTAATAATCTCAGGCCACACTGGGGCTTAAATAAATTACCATTCAACATTATAGAAATCATCAGGATGCAAGTAGATCTGTCTAAAATGTCTTTGTGTCATTCATGAACTGCAAATTGCTATTTTAGAGGCTGCCACTAATCTTTGTCTGAAACCTCCAGTGTTGGGCCTTCTGAGATTGAATAACACAACACAATTTTTGAAAATTTGATTTCAGTAGAAGAAATAAAATTAATTTTTTTCAAATTACACTGTTATTTTATATTTGAAAAGTAATTTGATTGAAAGCTTCATGCTTCATTGGTTGACAACTACGTATTAAGGAGAGAGGCGTTGCATTTCTGAATGAGGGAGATGAAGATTCAATTGTTGTAACTGCATATCATCATATTTTTATGTTAAAGTTGAAATAATAATTTTATGGTTCTTCAGAGATAGTTTAGGTATATTAGATTGTTTAGACTTTCACAAGAATAAATATACTTCTTATGGCATGCTTATGAGATATCTATAAAACACAATGATATGTCAATTATGAGTATCTTATGAAACATATTTTTTTAAAGTTGGATGTGTGGTGCTGTAGGGTAAGTACTGGACTACCAACTGGAAAGTCAGTGGTTCAAACCCACCAGCCACTCCTTGTAAACCCTACGTAGGGTCGGTATGAATTGGAACCAACTCAGTGGCACTTAACAACAACATTTTTTATTGGAATTTATTTTACAACTAAAAATTAATTCCTCCAGTGGAAAACTTACCAATAGAAAGATATAAAAATATTTCAGGGGGGAAATGCTTAAGATTTTTTGCCAAGTCTAGAGGTATTTAACCTCATAGTACATTCCTGAATGATACGATATTGGTTGGTTTTGAATTTGAACTCTATTTTTTCTTTGTGTCATTTTAAAAACGAGTTGTTGTTACTGTTGTTTTGTTAAGTGCTGGCGAGTCAGTTCTGACTCATAAGGTTTCCAAGGAGTGGCTGGTAAGTTTGAACTGCCAACTCTGATTCAAACTGACCTTGTGGTCCAGAGCTTTATCCCACAACGCCAGTTGTTGTTGTTAGGTGCCATCAAGTTGGAATTGACTCATAGCCACACTATGCAAAACAAAATGAAACACCACCCAATCCTGGGCCAGCCTCACAATGGCTACATTTGAGCCCATTGCTGCTGCCGCTGTGCCAATCCATCTCACTGGAGTGGGGTGGGGTGGAGGGTGGGGGCCTTCTTCTTTTTCTCTGACCCTCCACTTTACCAAACATGATATCCTTCTCCAGTGACTAATCCCTCCTGACAATATGTCCAAAGTATGAGAGATGAAGTTTGGCCACCCTGGCCTCCAAGGAGCACTCTGGCTGCACTTCTTCCAACACAGATTTGTTGGTTCTTTTGGCAGCCCATGGCACTTTCAATATTCTCCTCCAGCACCATAACTCAAAAGCATCAATTCTTCAACATTCTTCCTTATTCACTGTCCAACTTTCTCATGCATATGAGGTTATTGAAAATATCATGGCTTGGATCAGGAAAACCTTAGTCATGAAACTGACATCTTTGCTCCTCAACATTTTAAAAACGTCTTGTGCAGCAGATTTGCGTTATGCAATATGTTGTTTGATTTCTTGACTGCTGCTTCCATGAGTGCTGTTAGCTGCAGTTGAATTGACTCTGACTCTAAGTGACCCGAAGTACAACAGAATGAAACACTGCCTGGGCTTGTATCATCACAATCACTAGCATATTTGAGTTTGTCTGTTGGGGCTATTGTGCAATTCTATGTCATTGAGGGTCTCTCATGTCCTTGTTGGCCCTCTACTTCACCTAATATGATGTCCTTCTCTAGCAATTGATCCTTCCCAATGGCATGTCTGGAGTCCTGGTATGGTGCTGTAGGATAATCACAAAGTTGGTGGTTCAAACTCATCAGTCGCTCCTTGGATAACCTATACAGGGTCGTTATGATTAGAAACTGAATCGATGACACTTAACAACAATGATGGCATGTCCAAAGCAAGTAAACTGAGCAACGTTCTGTTGTGATTCATAAGATTTTATTGGCTGATTCTAGAGAGTAGATTGTTAGGCCTTTCTTCTTACTCTATCTTAGTCTGGATGACCCACTGGAACCTGTCTGCCATGAATGACCCTGTTGGTATTTGAAATTCCTGGGGCATAGTTTCTAGCATCATAGCAACACACAAACCACATGATGATAGTCTTTCTTTCCTTTTAACTTTTTATTGTGATTTGAGCATAAGTTTATAGAGCAAATTGATTTTCCATTCAAAATTCATACACTTATTATATGACATTTATTGCAATCCCCACAATACAACAGCACTCTTCTCACGTCCTTCCTGTGTTTACCTTTTCCATTTGTCTCTTTCCTGTCCTTTTCTGCTTTCTGGATTTTATTCCTGGGCAAAATCCTTTTGCTGACCTTTTGATCTCTTATGGTTGCTTGTTTTAATGAGTGTGTACCTCCCTGGTGTTATTGTTCACTCTATGTTGTTGTTGAGAATAAGTTTCTTGAATCCTTTCCAACTCATAGCGAGGCTGTATAGGATTTCTAAGTTGGTGGGTTTGAACTCTCAACTTGTGGTTAGTAGTCCAGTGCTTATCCTATAACGCCACACCAGGAATCTTTACGTTGTTGTTGTTTTTGTTGTTGTTAAGTGTCATCAAGTCTATCCTGACTACAACCCTGTTTAGGCTTTCTGAGGAGCAGCTGGTAGGTTTGAACCACTGACCTTGCCGTCCACAGTCCAGTGCTTATCCTACTGAGGCAAAGCAGAACTCTTTCTATTGTTTAGTTGAAAATCGATCCCCAGAGGTGAGTTCAGTTCTAGGTTTGAAGGCTAACTGAAGGCCATAGTGTCAGAGGTGCCAACACTTTCTGTCAGACCAGTATGTCTGGCCTTTTTTTTTTTATTATTTTGAGTTTTGTTCCATATTGTTCTCCCACTCTGTCCAGGACCTTCTATTGTGATCCCTTTCAGACTGATCACTCATAGCCTGGTTTCGTCTAGTTCTTCTGATCTCAGGGTCATAGAGGTTGAGGTTCACATGGACTAATTATATTTGCTTTGTTTCATTCTTCTTCACTCTGGTTGAGGAGAGACCAATAGTTGCACCTTAGATGGCCAATACTATCCTCTCTGTTGGGTGTCATGTGCAAAGTTTTCTATCTTCTTTTATTTGGGGGGTTAGCTGGGTCCACATGTTTTTATTCTTTCTGATGTTTCTTTGACTTCCCAATCAAAGTCAGCAAAATTTTTTTGAATTCTTTCTTGATTTTCTATTTAAAGCCAAGTCTGGGTCATTATTCCCTATAACTAACTGGCTGCAACATCACACTTTGCTAGTAGGGTCTCGTCATCTCACACGTAAGTCACTATTCTAGAACCATCTTCAAGTTCAAGGTCTGAGGAGAAATTCAGCTTCCTATTAATTTGATCAAGGTTTAAAACTTGAAAGTCTACCATCAAATTTACTTGTTGTTATTTGTTGTTAAGGGCCATTGAGCCAATTCCAACCCATAGTGACCCTGTATAGGGTTCCCAGGGAGCAGCTGGTATGTTTGAACTGCCAACCTGTGATTAGCAGTCCAGTATTTTTCCTATAGCACTATACCAGGAGTCATCAAATTTACTTAAAACACTGTCTATTTGTATCTTCAGAGTTTCTCATGTATAAGAGCTACATGGCCGAATGGTAAAACCTTGGCATTTTTCAAGCAAATGATCTCAAAGACAAAGACTTAATTAACTTATCTTTGTACGCCTCTCAAAGTGAACCAGCTGCTGCCAATCCATGGAACTTTGGAGACAGATAAAGGAGTTGGTGGGGAGCACTGGTTTCACTGCCTGTTGTATCTCTTTCTCTACCCACAGAGAAATGGAGTTTCTTCTTACCACTTTCAAATCCCTTCTAAGCTGCACTCTTATCCATCTCCATCTTGATCCTCTGACTACAGATCAGAAGGGAGGGATACTGGTCTTCACTGAACACTGGACTTTGCTTGTCCTGGTTCTTGTTAAAGTGTTGTGCTCTCTACTCACCTGGTTGGTAGTAAAAGAAAATGTTAATATACACTTCCTGAATTCATGTGGTTATTATGAACACTGGAACTAATTCTTGAAAAGATCATGCATGCATTTATGTAATTAGCATATTGTTGTTAAGTGCCATTGAGTTGGTTCCAACTCACTGCAACCCTGTATAGGGGTTACGAGGAGCAGCTGGTATGTTTGGACCGCTGACCTTTTGGTTCGCAGTCCAGTGCTTAGCTAGCATGTTGTTGTTAAGTGCCATTGAGTTGGTTCCAACTCACTGCAACCCTGTATGGGGGTTACGAGGAGCAACTGGTATGTTTGGGCCTCTGACCTTTTGGTTCGCAGTCCAGTGCTTAGCCTATAGTGCCACACCAGGCACACATTCACCTAATCGTTGTGGTGCTGAGTAAAGACAGCAAAAAGAATCAGGGAGGGAAGGAGCTGAGTGAACCTGAAGGTCCTTCATTCCTGACTGTCTCTGAATTTAAAGACTGGAAGAATTGCGCTAGACTGAATCCATGTGGCATTTCTATTGCTACCTCCTTATCTTTGACACCTGTATGGAATTCATAACAAAACCTTATCTTACATCCTAATCTTTTACTTCCTTCAATCTTGACTTTAGTCCCAATCACTATCTCTTGCTTATAACAACCTTTTAACTTATATTCCCATTTCTCCCTAGTTGCCTTCAAACTGTGCTTCACTGGTGGAAAGTAACGTCTAATCATGCTGTTACCTATAATGGTATATCCCATTGCTTTGGAGCTGAAATCTTGAATTGTAAGGTGGACAATATGTTCTAAATGGTCTATGCCTTCCCTGTTCCCCATACCACCACTACTCCTACTTAATGATGGGAGCAATAGTTCCCAGAATCACCTTCCCTTCATGATCCTGGGTTAGAAATTGATGATGAGCAGAGCTCATGTGACAGTTGAAAGGTAGAAGTAAGGGGGAAACCTTATTCTCCTGCAGCTGTGAGAATTGGACCCAGGAGCTTTCTACCCATGCTTGGTGGTTCAAACACACCAGCTGCTCCTTGGAAACCCGATACATGGTTGCTATGAGTCGGAACAAAATTGATGGCACACAGCAACAACAACAGCATCCCAGATTTCCTGAGAACTTCACTCTCTATGTTGGTGGGTTTTCAGGTTTCCAGTGCACCAAGCTAAAGTCATAGGTGAGTGCTTCTCTGATCTTTCAGCTGCATCTCTGCAGACTTTTATGCATCAACCTCCTCTCACTTACGTGTAAACTCTAGTTCCTCTATTGAACACACATCTGTCTACATATCTTCCTAGTTCTCTGCATTTCCTTAAATATGTATTTTTAAATTTGCCATTCTTATCATCATAGGCTCTTTCTTTCTACCTTTTCACAAATTCTAATCCCTTTCCAATGTCAATGGTGGTTGTGTGCCACCGAGTTGGTGCCATCACATAGCGGCCTGGTGTAGGGTTTCCGAATCTGTAATCTTTATGGAGTAGAAACCCTCATTTTCCTCCTGAGGAGCATCTGGTAGATTTGAATTGTCTGTGGTTAGCAGCTCAGTTCGTAAACCACAATGCTACCAAAGTTCCTTCCCTTTTCCAAGCCTGTTTATAAGTTCCCATCCTTTCACCAAGTAAAAAGTTAAAGAAAACAGTTTGCATTCAGATGATTGCAACTTAGGGTGACCCTGTGAATATCAGAATAGAACTGTGCTCCATAGAATTCTAAATGGCTGTTTTTTTAAATAGATCTGCAAACCTTTCTTCTGAAGTACTTCTGGGAAAGTACTGGGGAACATCTGGCAGCTGGACATTAAAAAAAAAAATCACCCAGTTTGCCCCTTAACTAAGTTAGCTATAACGTTTGTAAAAGTTGAACATCAATCTCACTTCCTTAAAAATTCTTTATCGAACCCCTACATTGGATAAGTGGTCCTGGTATGGCACAATGTGCGAATACACTGGACTGCAAAGTTGGTTTGAACCACAAGGTCAATGGTTCAAGCTCACCAGCCACTCCTTGGAAACCCTATGTAGTATCACTATAGGTCAGAACTGAATTGACAGTGCTTAACAACAACAACAACAAATTAGATAAAATCCCCCAGTTATCATGCCTGTCTTTCTACATGTACTTGTTGCTGTTGTTGTCAAGTGCCATCAAGTCAGTTCCAACTCATAGCAACCTGTATAGGGTTTCCGAGGCATACAACTGTGAGAGGGGGTTTGGGTCTGTATTACTCAAGATCTAGTGCAGTGCTTGACATATAGTAGGCAATCAAGAGAGATCAGTGTCTCTAAAGGATAATCACTGGACAGCAAACTACAAGTTCAACAGTTCAAACCCACCATCTGCTCTGCGGGAGAAAGATGAGGCTTTCTGCCCCTACAAAGATTTAACCCTATACATGGTTGCATTGAGTTGGATCAATGGCACTTAACAACAACATCAACAGGCACTCAACAACTATTGGTTGAAGACTGAATGAATGGATTGAGTGGTTAGGAATCTACCCATTAACTATGTCTGAAAAGACCTAAAGGCAGTCAGGTCCATGCACTATGACCTCTGTTCCTTTTTATCTGACATGTTGATCAGGGATCTTCCTTCTTAAAGATGCATTTTCCCCTTAGCTACTTTCAGTTTGGGAGATTTATGAGATAACTTCCACACCCCACTTTTACACAGATTCATGGTAATGAGAACTTTTAATGCATGATAATTTAAATTTTAAATTTTCAAAATTGTGCCCTTTGCTTAAAAAGCCTGAAGGCACAAGCTCAGTAAAATATACTAATAATGAAAAGATCTGAAGTTCTCAGCAGTGGAAATTAATAAAATATCAAACAACGCACAGATGGTGGCCTCATCTTGCCCTACAATGGGGCGCATGCTTGTCCTCTGCTCAGGAGCTTCTGATCCCTAAGTGATGCTTTGGTGTGTGTGTACTTTTCCCACTCCAGTGATTATGATGGATAACACTTTACATTTTAATATTATATAGCACACATAATTACCATATTTTATTTTAACAAACATTTTTTTCTCTACTCTCTCCAGTTTTAATACTTAAAATATTTTACAATATTTTACAGGTAATTTTGGTCAGATACATTTGCCTTATTACCTAATATGTTATTGACTTTCAATATCCTTTAGGTCTGAAAGACAAGCCCTCAGTGACCACTGAGCTATGCCAGTGGCTATGATAAGAGTTTCCTAAGGTTCAAGGTTGGTGAACAAAGGGATGAGGTTGATGGCAGAGCATGGATGGAAGCCAAAAACTGTCATCTCCTCTTCAAAGGAGATAAGTATGAGTGGCACAGATTGTGTCAAGTCAAACCCTTTATGTCCTGGGTTTTTCTAAAGAAGTCTTTATGGCCTTGGGACTGAGGTGTTCAGCCTTCAGTTCTGCCACATGGAAGCCAACCACCCACATTTCAAAGAAAATGTGTTGCAAGCATGCACAGGCATGAATACACTAAAGGTTTAAACAGGCATCAACTACTTTGTGAATGTGGACAGTGAATAAGGAAGATCAAAGAAGAATTTGAATTGTGGTATTGGAAAACAATATTGAATATACCATGAACTGACCAAGAACAAACAAAATCTGTCTTAGAATAAGTACAGCCAGAATGCTCCAGAAGCAAGAATGTGACTATCTCACATACTTTAGTCACATTTTCAGGAGGGACCAGTCTCTGAAGAAACACATCGTACTTGGGAAGATAGAGGGTTAGCAAAAAAGAGGAAGACCTTCAACACAGTGGCTGCAGAAGTAGGCTTAAATATAGCCCCCGTTGTAAGGATGGGGCAAGACTAGTGGACATTTTGTTCTGTTGTACAAGGGTCTCTGAGTTAGAACTGACTCTGAATAACAACAAAAGCATTTAAAGGCCAGATGCATTCACTGGAAAGACAAACAGCCAGAGAAAATATGTGAAATCACATTCAAAATAATTTTGTCCTAGGAAACATCTAAATCAGTTGATCAAGAAAGATGCTGAAATAAGTTTGTGTCTTAGTATAAAGTGGAGAAAATCCTGCTAAAGTCTAAGTTCCAATGACACCAAAGCAAAGGACAGATTTCAAGACAACTGTTACTAGAATGGAAAACTGTAACTTTAAAGAATAAGGGAAATGCCAACAGAATAAAAGACCCGGAATCAGAGGACAATGTACAGAACTCTATACACTAAGCCACACAAATTGAAACAATCAAAATAAATGCCAAATACACAAGAAAATAAATGTAACTTATCGGAGGTTAAATGCCTTTTATGTTTTGTTCATATGGCAACTTGCTCTGTGCTTAGATAAAAAAGAATTGGGGACCAGACAGGGCATGAGGTTTTTCTAATCCACATAGAGCTGCTGATTCTGTGTGACCTCAAGTAACTCTTGGGAGTTTGTTGGCCTCACTCAATCATACACACACATACATACACACGCATGCACTAGTGCTTCTCCTTGCAGATAAAAAGGGGAGGCACTGGCAGGCTTCTGGCATAATTTTTGGAGATCAGTTGTCTCTGATAACTGCAGAGGAAGGGGAGTGAGACAGGTCCTCAGATTCTACAAAGTAGTAAACACTCTTGGTTTCTCATGGAACAACTCACATGCAAATGCACACACAACCCAGAGTGTTTCCCATCTGCATACTCTTGGCAATAGGTTTGGAGGATTGGCTATCCTGTTTACAGAACAAACAGTTTAATCTTACCTGAACTCCTGCCAGAGTAGGGAAGTCAGGCTCTGCTGTGCTCACCTCTGTTTTTGTGCAGCACACTCTGAACTCTGTGGGCTCTCTAGATGCAGTGAGGAGTTACTTTACCGGTAGAAGGCCTTTCCAAGTATCCAACATAAACAATAGAAAAGCCTTTTTACTGGATATAAGTATGCACTATGATAAAATATGTATGGTAGGACACGAGAGCAGTGTGCCCTAAGCAAGCTAATTCCAGCTTCATTAAAAGGCTTACAGTTGCACAGGAGAACCATGCTTCTCACATGTGTAGATCTCCGCCTTGTAAGTATACCCAGCTCCCCAAGGCTTGGCACTCCCCTTCTCCCAAAGAATCCTGTCCTTGTTTGCACTGTAGTACTTTCTTTTTTAAGTAAGTTTTTATTGTGAATTGAGCGATAGTTTATATGGGAGAACATCAGCTTTACAGTCATCTTACTGTATTTCATTTCATTGCAATGATTACAATCCCCTCCATGCATTCAACAGCATTTGCTTCCATTCCCTCTGGGGTTTTGTTTTGGGTGGGTTTTTTGTTGTTGTTGTTGTTGTTGTTGTTGTTGTTGTTTTGATGTACACCAAAGCACTCAGGAATATATAACCATTCAACCAACCAAAGGGTACACCTCTAAGCCTGCCCTCCAGCCTTCAGCACACAGCCCCTCTCCTTCCCTGAGTCCAGAGTCCCTAGCCACTCCTCTCCACGTTACTGTCTCTGCCTCCAATTATGGCGTCCCTGCTTCTCTGGATAGGGTCTCACACTCCGTTCTTCTCCCTTGATGGTCCCAGGGTCTTCTGCTCCTGAACTGCAAGATCAACCACTCCCCTCCTTTTGTTACAAAATGTCTACCTTTACATTTGCAACATGTAGTACTTACTTACCTGTTGCCATTGAGACAGTTCAAACTCAAAGTGCCTCTATACGATAGGGTAGAACTGTTCCTCAGGTTTTCTGAGACTGGAAATCTTTACAGGAGCCATCTCATTGTTCTCTCGTGGAGCAGCTTGTGGACTTGAACAGTTGATCTTGTAGTTCGCAGCCCAACATGTAACCTACTAAGCCACCAGGGCTTCTTACCTCAACATGGCTTATATTAGGCCCCCATGTAGCCCAAGCCCATGTTTCTTTATCCCGATTTCTTTTCCTGTTTCCTCACTCCATTGTGTTCTGTAACTGAGCTAAACTGATTACTAGCACTCCTTGTTCATGAATCTCAGATTAGTTGTAAATTGCTTTGATAACCCTTCTATTAGTTAGGTGTTCCTATTATGTGCTCTTTGCATATTTTATTATTTCCTTGTTCCTGTATAGGGTTTCCTGGGAGCAACTGATAGGTTTGAACTGCTGACCTCACGGTTCACAATTCAGTGCAGATCCTACAGAGCCATACCAGAAGTCCATACAAATATATAAAACACTATCTGGCCAACTGATTGGAAGAGATCCATATTTGTGCCCATTCCAAAGAGAGGTGACTCAACGGAATGCAGAAATCATCAGACAATCTCTTTGACATCTCAAGCAAGTAAAGTTTTGCTAAAGGTAATACAGAAACGGCTA
>NW_006408519.1:5162601-5169708 GCF_000296735.1 Chrysochloris asiatica
TGTGTGTGTGTGTGTGTGTGTGTGTATTGACTTCTTGTTAGGGGCTGCCAGTCAGTTCTGACTCATAACAACCCTATGCACAACAAACACTACCCAGTCCTGCATCATCCTCACGATTGTAATGCTTGAACCCATTGGTGCTGCCACTAGGCCAATCCATCTCATCCTCTTTTTCTCTGACATTCCTCTCTACCAAGCATAATGTCTTTCTCCAATGTCTTGTCCCTCCTGACAATATGTCTGAAGTATAAGAGACCAAGTCTTGCAATCCTGGCTTCTAAGGAACATTCTAGCTATAGTTCTTCCAACACAGATTTATTTGTTCTTCTGGAAGTCCATGATCCTTTCAATATTCAACTCAAATACATCAATTCTTCTATTGTCTTCCTTATTCATTGTCCAACTTTCACATGCATATGAGGCTATTGAAACTATTATTATGGTTTGTGTTAGGCATATCTTGGTTCTCAAACTGACATTTTTGCACTTGAACACTTTAAAGAGGTCTTATGTAGCAGATTTGCCTAATGCAGTATATCTTTTGATGTCTTGACTGTTGCTTCCATGAGTGTTGATAATGGATCCAAGCAAAATGAAATCTTAGACAACTTAAATCTTTTCTCTGTTTATCATGATGTTATTTATTGGTCCAGTGGTGAGAACTTTTGTTTTCTTTACATTGAGGTGCAGCCCATACTGAAGGCTGTGGCCTTTGATCTTCATTAGTAAATATTAAAGTCCTCTTCACTTCCCACAAGCAACATTGTAGCATCTTCATATCACAGATTGTTAATGAGTCTATATAAACTACAATTCCAGTAGGTATAAATATTTACATTTTTGACTATTATTGTTTTCAACCAATGAGAATCAGGTACATTGCACTGTGAATTCTTGGCTAAGGAGTGTGAGCACCAATGTGGCTTAGGTTCCCACCCAACAAGTACCCTGCCACTGCATCTTCAGTCTGCTCTGCCATGTAGGTTCTTTATTATGCTCTGGCCTCCCTTTCTACCATTTATTTCATGCCTAGCTAAAAGCCTTTACCCATAAGAGTTGTGAAAAAGTGCCCAAGAAAATGCAGTGGGAGAATGAATAAATAATTTCTTTATAAAGATCAGTACAAACTGGTTTCTATGAGGTGGAGGTTAAAGACGCCCCAGATGTCCAGCTTTTCCAAATGGTACCACGTCATCATGTCTAACCAACTTCTATTTCCCTAATTACTCTCCCTCTTCTTTTGGGTTCTATAATTTGCTACAGGGTCTCACAGAACTAATAAACCATCAAGGAAATGGCTCATACAATTGTGGAGTCTGGCAAATCACAAATTCATGGGTCAAGTGTCAGACAGGATTTCTCCTAAAACACTCAAAGGGACTGACAAATTCAAATCAGAAGGTCAGACAACAACCTACTGGCTCAAGTCTCAAGAACTGGATGTTCGATGATGAGTTGAATTTAGGATCTAGAGTAAAAGAGAGAACTTTGTCAGAGTATTCATATATATCAGATGCAATCTATGCCCTTAAGGAAACTCGCTTTATTTGAGCAAGGTGGTGCAAGGATGTGACTTGAATAAGGGTGGTTACGGTGGTACTGTGGATAGGGGTAATGACTTTAGTTATACCCTTTAATAAGACTGTGTCTTAAGATACATTGCACACTACCCCTGGCTCATTAACATAACTCACTAACGAGACCACAGACATAGAAGGCTTTATAACACACCACAAAATGATCATTAAATCAGATCACAAACAGAGGACAATTTCATCATTGCACAATTGCCAAACAACTGAAAACCACGGCCAAGCCAAGTTGATACATCACCTTACCCATCACAGTTTTCATACACCTTATTTACATAGTCTGACCTAATTACTGTGTGGGTCTCACAAAGACAGTAGTTAGAATGGCCATATTAAGTTATTCGCTATATCACAGAGGACTTTTAAGTTGATTTTTTGAAGATCATAAACATCAATGCAGCTAGGGAGGATTGACCAAGAAGCTTATCATAAGCAGCTGAAACCACTATGACTGGAACAATAGCAAGGCTCCAAATGATTTAAAGTGAAATCCAGACTAATTGCTTGGAATTTTAATGACTCAGGTAAAATGACCCTATGTAAGGAATATAAAATTAGTGTTCTCATTTTTAGAAACACATCCCTGTTTCTAAAAATGGAATTTTCTACACTGAATCATAATTGACTAGTTATCTCTCAATTTCTCTCGCCAGTCTGAAGGGTACATGAGGGTTTAGCTGAAAATTTTCCTAGTCACTATCATGCTTCTAGACCCACTCATGGTTCCTGTAAATAAATATTTATAGAATGCAGGCTGAAAGAAAGACCAGGTAAATCACATCTCTGTACCTGTGGTAATTTTGAGGACTCTTATCTGCCCAGTGTCCAAGTCAAAGTCACAGCAATGCCACTGATCCACAAAATGAATGGCTATAATTCTAGAAGTCCACAAGGTCACCAGAATTTTGAATAATCATAGATGGAGCCTTCAAATACAATCTATGACTCTACGTTTACCTCAGTCTGGGGGTACAAGCAAGGAAATGTGGGTCATGACAACAGTGAATTCTGCTTCAGAACCATCATTATGTTTATTATATGAAATCTCAGACCCCATATCCATGAACCTTACTACCTTGAGAAGTCCCAGGACTTCTCTTTGAGGTTGATGTTGAGGTAATTAAGTTTAGTGGCTTTGGTAATCTCATGTTCAGCAGTTCAAAACTACCAGTGGTGCCATGGGAGAGAGATGAGACTTTTTTGCTCCTGTAAAGATTTACAGCCTTGGAAACCTTATACAGGATCACTGTAAATTGGAACCAACTCCACAGCACATACTACCAACTACCATCACCATGAGAGATGAAGTCTGGCCATCCTGGCTTCCAAAAAAACATTCTGCCTGTTCTTCTTCCAACACAGTTCTTTTGGCAGTCCATGGTATATTTAATATTCTCTCCTCTAATACAGTAACTCAAATGCATTAATTCTTCTACAGTCTTCTTTATTCACTGTCCAACCTTCAGATGCATATGAGGTTACAACATTTCAAAGGGATCCTGTACAACAGATTTACCTAATGCAATACGTCGCTTAATTTTTTTTTTTTTTCTTTAAGTTTCTATTGTGAATTGCCACTACTCCTCTGTCAATTTGTCGTACTGTGGTGGCTTGTCAGTTGCTGTGATTCTGGAAGCTATGCCACCAGTATTTTAAATACCAGCAGGGTCACCCATGGTTTCAGATGAGCTTCCAGACAAAGACAGACTAGGAAGATAAAGTGTGACGAACTACTTCTGAATATTTAGTCACTAAAAACCTTATGAATAGCTGAGAAACACTGTCAGATGTAGTGCCAGAAAATGAGCCACTCAGGTTGGAAGGCATTCAAAATGCAACTGGGGAAGAGCTGCCATCTCAAAGTAGAGTTGACTGTGATGACGCGAGTGGAGTAAAGTCCATAGGAGTAAAGGCCATAGGACCTTCATTTGCTGATGGGACACATCTCAAAGTGAAGAGAAATAGCTATAAACATCCATAAATAATCGGAACGTGGAATGTACTAAGTATGAATCTAGGAAAATTTGAAATGGTCAAAAATGAAATGGAAGGCATAGAAATTGATAATTTAGGCAATAGTGAGCTGAAATGGACTGGTATTGGCCATTTTGAATCTGACAACCACATGGATTACTATGCCAGGAATGATAAATTGAGGAGGAATGGTGTTGCATTCATCATCAAAAAGGGAGCTTGCATGATAGAATTCTGAAAAATCAATGACTTGTTCATTTCAAATACCTTCTTTAGACAGCATAAGAGATGACTGTACACATGGACCTTGCCAGATGGAATACATAGAAATCAAATTGACTACATCTGTATAAAGACACGATGGCAAATCCCAATAACATTAGTTAAAACAAGGCCGGGGCAGACTGTGGAACAGACCATCAATTGCTTGTATGCAAATTCAAACTGAAGCTGAAGAAAATAAAAACAAGTCCGTGAGAGCCAAAATATGACATTGAATATATCCCACCTGAATTTAGAGATAATTTGAAGCACAAATTTGATACATTAAAACACTAAAGACCAAAGACCAAAAGAGTGGTGGGATGACATCAAGAACATCATACATGAAGAAAGCAAAATGTCATTGAGAAGGCAAGAAAGAAGGAAAAGTTCAAAATGTATGTCAGAAGAGACACTGAAACTTGATCTCCAGCGTAGAGATGCTATGCAAATGGGAGAAATGAAGAGATACAAGAGCTGAACAGAAAATTCCAAAGGTCAGCTTGAGAAGATAAAGTGAAATATTAAAACAAAATATGCAAAGATATGGAGTCAGAAAACCAAAAAGAAAGAACATACTCAGAATTTCTCAAGCTGGGGGAACTGAAGAAAAAAGTCAAAACTTGACTTTCATTATTGAATGATGCAAAAAGCATCAAAAGAAGATGGAAGGAATACACAGAGTCACTGTATCAAAAGGAAAGTTGATGTTCAACCATATCAAGCGGTAGCATATGTTCAAGAGCCAATGATACTGAAGGAGGAAGTCCAAGGTACATTGAAGGAATTGGCAAAGAACAAGGCACCAGGAATTAATGGAATAAAAACTGTAATCTTTCAAGAAAGTGAGGCAGCACAGGAGGCACTCACTCATATCTTCCAAGAAACTTGGAAGACAACTATCTGGCAGACTGATTGGAAGAGATTCGTATTTGTGCCCATTCCAAAGAGAGGTGACCCAACGGAATGCGGAAATCATCAGATAATCTCTTTGATATCCCATGCGAGTAAAGTTTTACAAAAGTTAATACAGAAATGGCTGCAAGCATACATTGACAGAGAACTTCCAGAGGTTCAAGCCGGACTCAGAAGAGGCTATGGAATGAGGGATATCATTGTTGATGATCATTGGCTGAAAGCAGAGGATACCAGAAAGATGTTTACCTCTGCTTTATCGACTACACAAAGGCTTTTGATTGTGTGGATCATGACAAACTATAGACAACATTGCAAAGTATGAGTATTCTGGAACACTTACTTGTGCTCATGTGGAATCTGGACATGGACCAAGAGGCAGTTGTTCAAACAGAACATGGGAACACTGAATGGTTTAAAATTAAGAAAAGTGTGCGACAGGGTTGTATTCTTTCACCATACTTATTCAACCTGTATGCTGAGCAAATAATCTGAGAAGCTGGGTTATATGAAGAAAAACGTGGCATCAGGATTGGAGGAAGACTCATTAACAACCTGAGATATGCAGATGATACAACCTTGCTTGCTGAAAGTGAAGAGGACTTAAAATACTTACTGATGAAGATCAAAGAGCACAGCCTTCAGTATGGATTGCATCTCAATGTACAGAAAACAAAAATCCTCACCACTGGACCAATAAACCACATTCTTATCAACGGAGAAAAGATTGAAGTTGTCAAGGACTTCATTCTTCTTGGATCAACTATCAATACTCATGGAAGTAGCAGTCAAGAAATCAAACGACCTATTACATTAGGCAAATCTGCACAAGACCTTTTTAAAGTGTTGAAGAGCAAAGATATCAGCTTGAAGACTAAGGTGTGCCTGACCCAAGCCATGGTATTTTCAATAACCTCATATGCATGAGAAAGCTGGACAATGTATAAGGAAGACAGTAGAAGAATTGATGCATTTGAGTTATGGTGTTGAAGGAGAATATTGAAAGTAACATGGGCTGCCAAAAGAACCAAAAGATCTGTGTTGGTAGAAGTGCAGCCAGAATGCTTTTTGGAGGCCAGGATGGCCAAACTTTGTCTCTCATACTTCAGACATAGTGTCAGGAGGGACCAATCACTGGAGAGGGATATCATGTTTGGTAAGGTGGAGGGTCAGAGAAAAACACCCCCAGTGAGATGGATTGGCAAAGTGGTAGTATCAATGGACTCAAGTGTGGCAACAATTGTGAAGTTGGCCCAGAATCGGGAAGTGTTTCATTCTATTATGCATAGGGTCGCTATGAGTTGGTACCGACTCAACGACACCTAACAACAACAACACTGTGAATTAAGTGATAGTTTACATGGGGGAACATCAGTTTTACATCCATTGTTTCATTGCAATGATTACAATCTCCTCTGTGTATCATCATTCAACAGTATTTGCTCCTATTCCCTCTGTTTTTTTGGGTTATTTTGGTGTGTGGGGAATGTACATAAAAACACTGAGGAATATATAATCATTTAAACAACAAAAGACACATTCTGAAAGCCTGCCTCCTGACAGCCAGCACACAGCCTTTCTGTTTCCATGAGTCTAGAGTCCTAAGCTGCTCTCTCTCTCCATGCCCTCATCTCTGCCTGTATCTCTGATCTTGCTGCTTCTCTGGATAGGGTCCTATATTCTGCTCATGCTCTTCTTCCTTGATGGTCCTAGGGTTCTCTGTTCCTAGACTGTAAGATTATCTACTCCCCTTTTTTTCTGTTACACAACTTTTACCTTTACAGTTGTGACAGTCATGATAACAATAGGTCACCATTGAATCATAAGAATCTTATCCCCATCTCCTTTCACCAGATCCATCTAAACAAGATGAAAACTATTCAGTGGGGAGTTTAACTTCCTTCACACACTCTGAAACTAAACTCCCTCTTGAAAACTAGTAATCCAGTCACTTCGTGCCTTTATAGCCCCTCCTATTTTAGGTGGCCAAAGTCTAAGTTGCCCGTCTCTATCAACTCTGTATACAGAGGGGATAGGATTGATCTTGAATGTGAAGACTCCTTCCTTCTCAGTTGTTATTTTGAACTACTGCATCAGTAAGTATAGATCAAGTTCATCAAATTGTAACAATTTATCCTCATTTCCTTTTTGGGGCATTCTTGTGCATCTATCCTCACTTCACATCAGCTGGACACTTCATTCTCAGCTCCAGCCCTCTGCAGCTATGTTGTTGTCCATGGACTCATGAGTCCACAGGTCTCACCACATTTCAGCTCAACCAACCTGTCCACTCTTCTCTCTCATCTCCAGGTCAACAGGAGTCTATGGAACGTAGTTGAACTCAGCCAATATCTTCATTGTTGCC
>NW_006408519.1:5171977-5173352 GCF_000296735.1 Chrysochloris asiatica
TTGGTTACCAGTGAGGGTCGGGTAGGGTCTTGGGGATGTGAGGGAGGGAACAGTAGAGCACAGGTTAGGAGGCAGACACATCATAGTTTGAGTGTTTGGGATGGCAATACACAAGAAGGGGGATGGGGATGGAAGAACAAGGTAGATAGGGGAACATGGATGCAGGTTTGTATGGGATAAATGGGACAGAAGTAAAGAGTGATGCATGCTAAACCTTGGAACAACAGGGCTCTGTGATACAGGGATCAAAATATAGTCTGAAGAGGGGAAATAATGTTAAGATACTTGACTGTCTTATGAATATTGGTTTCCCTTGCCTACTATTGTAAAATATAGACTCAAGTGGGATAGAAAGGAATATCACTAAGCGTGATTACAGAAATCTTGTAAGCCTGTCTTCAGACTGAAACTACTTGGAATACCTAAAATGGGTTCTAGAATTTGCCCAGTGAAATAGACCTCTTGTGGAGCCTTTTCAGTGTATAGGACATTCGGTAGACTCCTGAGCCCCATCCAGAACCTTCTAATGGACATTCCCACTAGAAAGGGCAAGCAGATCAGCCTGAAAGAGCTAGAGCAACAGGATACATCTTCAAAGAAAGATCAGTAGGAAAAACCCAAACAAAAATGGCAGTATGATTGGCTACTACAAGAATAAGCAAGTTGTTCTCTGGGAAGCCATCAAGGCAATCAATTAAGTCTCATCAGGACAAACCCCTCTCTAAGACTGAAACTCAAAGGGAACACATGAGCAGGCATGTAAACTTGCTGGCAACCACATTAGTCTACTGGTGAGTGGAGGAAGGGTAAAGGTAGCAGTGAAGATATTGGCTGAGTTCAACCACATTCTGTCAACTCCCGTTGACTTGGAGATGAGAGAGATAAGGGGAAGGGCTAGCCCATGGACAATGACATAGCCACAGAGGGCTAGAGCTGAGAGTGTAGCATCCAGCTGATATGAATTGATGGGAGATGCACAAGAATGTCCAAACTTGCAGATAGTACCCATTTGACCTACCCTCAATGACTTGATAAAGAGGAGGATTAAAAAAAATTGATAAAGGAAACAAGGTTAAATTTCTACTGTTTGATGAACTTGACCTATAGTCATGGATGTAGTAGCTCAAAACACCATCAGAGAGGGAAGGAGTTTCCATATCAAGTATCAGTCCTATCCCCTCTGTATACAGGGTAGACAGGGATGGGCAACTTAGACATTAGCTACCTAAAATGTTGTTGTTAGGTGCCATCAAGTTGGTACTGACTCATGGTGACCTTATGCACAGCAGAATGAAAAACTGCCCTATCCTGGGCCAACTTCACTACTGTTGCCAAGCTTGAGTCTATTGATGCTGCCACTTGGCCAATCCATCTC
>NW_006408519.1:5174397-5175756 GCF_000296735.1 Chrysochloris asiatica
TGGCTGATTTGAGAAAAATGAAGTCTTTGACAACTTCAGCAATTTCTCCAGTTATATGGATGTTGATGATAGGTTCAATGGTGAGAATTTTTGTCTTCTTTACATTCAGGTACAATCCATACTGAAGGCTGTGGTCTCTGATCTTCATCAATTTTTAAAGTCCTTTTCACTTTCAGCAAGCAAGGTTGTATCATCTGCACATTGCAGGCTGTTAATGAGGGTTTCCGAGACTGCAAATCTTTATAGGAGCAGAAAGCCTCATCTTTCTCCTGTGGAAGAGCTGGTAGCTCTGCTACCTGAGGTTAATAGCCTGACTCATAACCACTACACTACCAGTGCTCCTTATTCTGCTTATAGACTCCTTCAATATTTCAAGTCAAGCCGTGGATTTTTTCAATTCTGTCAGCTTGAGGAATGCTGAGCATATTCTTCCCTTTTGGTTTTCTAACTCCAGGTCTTTGCACATTTCCTTATAATATTTGACTTTGTCTTCTTGAGCTGCCTTTTGAAATTTTCTATTCAGCTCTTTTACATCCTCATTGGTTCTCTTGGCTTTAGCATCTGTACTCTGGAGAGCAAATTTCCTAGTCTCTTCTGACATCCATTTTGTTCTTTTCCTTCTTTCTTGTCTTGTTAATGACCTTTTGCATTTTCCTGTATGATGTTCTTGATGTCATCCCACAACTCTTTTGATCTTTGGTCTTTAGTGTCTAATGCATCAAATATTGTTCTCAAAATAATCTTTTTTTCAGGTGTGATATGTTCATGGTTATATTTTGGCTTTTGTGGAATTGTTTTAATTTTCTTCCGCTTCAGTCTGAACTTGCATAACCCGATCTGCAGCCTGGAGTAAGCCCTAGCTAAGATTATCTGAACCCAAACCAACTGTCATTCTGGGAGCTTGAAAAATAAATATTTTTGATGTAAGCCACTGGGTTTTTGATGGTGTTTGTTATACAACAGTGCTATACTCAGTGCAGCAATAGGTAACTGAAGTAGTGGCTAATCATATGTATTCTGGAGTCAGGCTGTCTGATATCAAATCTTCAATTCACCATCCACAACTCATTACTGATCCTGTATAGAGTTTACAAGGAGCAGCTGGTGGGTTTGAACTGCCAACCTTGTGATTTGAAGTCCAGGGTTGATCCTACAATGCCACACCAGAAGTGCTAGTATTATGTTTCTGTTCCTTGTACAGTTCATACAAAGTTTGAAAACTTGATGTTATTTGGAGGAATTCAGGTCCAGCAAGGTGTTCTTTTTTGGACCCTATACAATATGGAGAACGAATGATAGATTTCTGCAAGACAAAGGATTTGTTTATTTCAAATACCTTTTTTAGACAGCATAAGAGAC
>NW_006408519.1:5178011-5188160 GCF_000296735.1 Chrysochloris asiatica
ACAACAACAACAACAACAACAATACAATATTTTGGGGCCAAACAGTGTAATTAGGGGCTTAGTCAAAATCCCAGCAGTTTAACATGCTTTGACATTCACTGGCCCACTTCTTGCAATTATGTTACCATTTTACCCTCTAAGCTTTGGTGTTTGGCCATTCTACTTTGCTTGCTCATTCTTGTGGCCTGTGTTGGATACTCTACTCTGATCTCAGGTCTCATTGAATTGATATCAGTCCATCAAACATGGTTCTTGGTACCCATCCCCACTTTATCTCTCAATCATTTCAACTAATGTGATCATTGGATCAAAAGTAAAAAAAAAAGCAAAAAAAAACAACAAAAAAAACACAAAACCACACAGTCCAGTGCTACCTCCAAAAATCGTCTTTTGCCACCATCTCAACCCAAATTGATGCATTGCATCATATATTTTTCCTCATGTTGACACCCTTTCCTGTTCTTTAAATTGCTCATTTGTGTTAACATCAGTGCTTTCTTCATCTTTTGTCCCAGCGTCTCAACCCTGCTACTTTTCATCAACTCCATATGAAATAGAATCGTTCCCTCCCAGGTCTTCCTGAACTTGGCACCCGTCCTTGCCCCATTTATTTTCAAATGCTGGATCAGAAAAAACAACAACAACAACAACAACAACAACAAAAACTCTTTCTCAGAAGCATTGAGAACATCACCTGGAGCCTGAACTAGGACTGGAAAGGTAGGAACAGAGAGGAGATGTTAAGTGTTCCTGCTGGGGCACAAGGAGGGAGATGAAGAAAACAATCAGGGTAGAGTCTCTGGGGAAAGAGTTTTTTTTTTTTTTTTTCCTGTGTGCAAGAAAAGATGAGACTTATTCCATGGAGTTTAAAGAAGAAAGAAAAAATTAAAGTTGGTGAAGAGGAATTTGAAAGCTTGAGATGATGGATTTTCTTTGCAGGTTAAATGGGAATCTACTAAGATACATAGGTGATGAGATGGTCAAGAGGAGGAGTCTGACTGTCAGGAGGTGTGCAGCCTGCCAGTGGTTCAAGAACAATTGACTTGGGATAAGCCAGATGTGACCAAGGTGGCCCCAGAAGAGTTCCAACCAACGGGAATTTGTGCCAACAAACCACTACATTAGAACCTACCCTCTTTGACTGTGATGTACTTCTAATTAGCCTTGCATCATCATCATCAACAACAACATCATTAATATTCTCTAATTAAATCATTTTCTTTTTTACACAGCATCATTATAGAACTTACATTGTATCAGTGGAAATTCTCCAAATTCTTGAAAGTAGCTTGGTTGGTTGGTTATATGCAGTGGAGTAGGTTCTGACCCATAGTGACCCTGTATAGGTTTTCTGAAGCTGCAGATTTTTACAGGAGCAGAAAGCCTTCTCTTTCTCTGGAGGAACAGCTCGTCATTTCATGTTGCTGACCTTAAGGTTAGTAGCACAACTCATAACCACTACACTACCAGAGCTCCTTTGGAAGTAGATAGATTATTTATTTAACATAAAATAAAGCTGAGGTTTATGAATGCTAATTCATTCTTCTAACACTAACCTGTTAGAGAAAGTCACAGCTAGATTTCCAACTCCCAGACCAAAGTTCATACTATTTCATCACAGGTCTTGGTTTTTAGAAGGTCTTGTCCCTAAACAGCCGTGGATCCTGGGAGCCCCAACACAGAGATAGACATTCCCGATATTAAATGAAACGATACCCTCTTTATTCTGTTTGGTTATAGGTGAAGTCTGTAGGAAGTGGTCATGAAAGATTGTGAAGAACAGAAGCTGATGCTGTCTTCCAAAAGTTTAACTGAAGGGTTAAAAAAAGTAAAAAGACTTTTTAGAGCATAGGGAAGAACCTTTTGCCAGTAAATCTGATGATATGCCTGTAATTAAGTCAAATAGGTTAAAGGCTTGTTATGCTAGCATTAACACGTAATTCATCCATTGAATTACAATGAGATTCATGTAAGGATTACACGTAAAATTCCATGTAATGAGATGTATTCATCATCAAAAGCTTTTTGCCCTTTAAGAAAATGTTACAATAATTATCCCATGAACGTGAAAAGTCAATAGAGGTGAAAATGCATGTCTTTTTATACCATCATTGTGATTGTATTTATATTGGCAAGGCCTAACCCTGCTGACATTTAACTTTCCAGGGAGAGAACCCTGGCTGCTTCTCTCTCCTCTCATCTCACCCTTTCCTCTTGGGCCATCCAAGAGATGCTCTTTGCCCTCCTTCTCATCTCCTCAACCACAGATACAGAAACAGAAATCTTGTTTCCCAACTTGCAAAACTGATAAGTTAGAATGTGATTACTCACTTTGGTAACAAAGTCACTAGAGAATTCCTGTAAAAACTCTCCCTCTTTTTAATTGCTATTTTTCTTAAAGCAAGGACTCAGCACTATTTTGAATGTGCTATTGTTGTTAAGAGTCGTCAAGTCAGTTCCAACTCATAGTGACACTATATAGGGTTTCCAAGGAACAGCTGGTGGGTTTGAACTACTGACCTAGCGGCTCAAACTGACCTTGTGGTCCAGCACATTATACTGCTGCACAACACTAATACTTAGAATAGGGACTTTAAAATCATTATGTATTTAATGAAAATCAAACTAAAATGTGCATGAATGTATGTGTTTCAGATTTATTGGTAAAAAGTATTATAACCTTTTGAGGATGTTTATATAGAATCCAATGATTTAAAAGTTGAGGTGAATTTGGAGAAAGCGATAGCACAGATAACCATTTTAAGAACTTGCTATACATATAAAATATAATCCAGTCATAGAAATAAATTATTGTTTATGTGCCCAGATTTATAGAACATATAGTATCATACATTGTTGTTTATAAGTGCCATTGAATCAGTTCTGACCCATAGCCACCCTGTATAGGGTTTCCAAGGAGCGACTGGTGAGCTTGAACCATCTACCTTGTGGTTCAAACCTACTTTGCTGTCCAGTGCATTAACCCACAGCACCACACCAAAACTCATAAAGTGGATTCAAGATAAATTAAAGGATATTATTCTCCTTAGAATCTATATCTACAACAATGTTATATATGATTTTTTTTTTTAATTCTGGTTTTGTAATGAATATGCATATATGAAATCTAAAATCTTAAAGGCTAAAGTTAGTTATATGTTGTTGTTGCTGTTGTTGTTAAGTGCCATCAAGTCAGTTCTGACTCATAACAACCCTGTACAAGGTTTCCAAAGAGCAGCTGGTGGGTTTGAACTGCCGACCTTGTGGTTCAAACCAACTCAGCAGTCCAGAGCTGACCGTACAGCACCACACCAGGACTTCTAACAAGCTAAGTTATTGGTATTTCAACACTGTTCTGGCTCATGAACAAAGCAACAGAACGAATTCAGTATACTATATTTTTCTTGTGTTCATGAGGGATTTTAGGCACGATTTGTTAACTTAAATGAAAAATTTTCAAGTAACTTTGCGTAAATATGCAAAACATTTCACAGCAGGACAGTAGGATTGAGAGTGATTTGGTCTTTTAAAGGAAACAAAATCAAGCATGCTTTGTTTATTACATTCCATGCAATATTTAAAACATGTTTCAGCCATAAAATATCCTTTACCTATGGCTGCCTAGAGAAGTATCTGCCACTCATAAGTTTTGTCTTTCAGTCATGCTTAGTAAAGAAGAATGTCACTTGGAGTATTAGAACTTAATTTGATGTGTATCTTTAATGTATGTGTCATGTGATGTCTTAATTTTATATGGGTCAGCAGGTGCTTTTTACTGACATTGCCATTATCTGAGGTACTAAATTCTTTAGTGTTTTGTCTCAACTGAACAGTTTCTTTTATGTAGGAGAGATAAAGCAAGTATCTTTATAAGACTTTTTTTTCCCTCAGTGCAGGGAAGCTGATCAGAAGATCTTATATTCCTAAGAATCAAGGTAACCATTACCAGTCCCACAAAATCAACTCTGAGGACTGAGACAGGCAGATTGCCTCCTTCTTTTGTCATGGAAGCTCCTTGTAGAAACCATATAGTAAGTGATTTGATCATGATTAATATATTAGGTTTAATAGCCAACAGAACTTGTGAATAACCATTGATATTCTTTTCTGTTAAGCTTGTTTTCTTTTCCAATAGTCTTGATAAAGAAAGAACAATCTATATTTTAAAAATTAAAATTTGACCCAAACATTTACCTCTTCCTCCATCACAATTTAGTCAACACTCATTCATCATTCATTTTATTTATTCAATCAGTAAGTATTTATTGTTTTATGACTATGTGTCAGTCAGTTGGCTTAGGTCAGTAAGAAATATAAAGAATAAAGGTGATTCATTTTGTTTATGGTAGCATAAGAAGCAAAAATTCAGATGGCTTAAGGAATCATAATATAAGGTAAACCGTAGTGAATTTAATCAGAAAGATTTGTAAAAAATGGTAGTGAGTTTGGGAGGCATGAGGGTAAGTTTTGCTTACATTTTCCATGGACTTAGACATAGCTTCATGAAGAATATGGAATATGGACTGAGATGGTTGGACTTCTGTGAATGAAAAAGTGCATATTCCGGTGGAATATTGCCAATAGCAATGGCATGAATATTGGGTCACTGAATGCCCTAAACAGGCTGCAGTTCATGCAATAAAAAATAGTGAGTCCATGAAAGTTCTGGAGCATGATCATGCAATGCTAAAATAATACATAAGGGAGCCATTTTTAAAAAGGGGACACATTTGAAGTGATGTTGTAATTACACTTAGAAGGATTTATGGGAGCCTTCTCACTGAGGTGATAAAGAAAGAGGACCAGGCAGAAAGAATGGGTAAATGGCTTTGTTGGTAACTTACTTGATGACTATTTTGTGGAGAAAAGTGTTGTGATAAAGACTGTGAGTCAAAACTATGTCAGTGTTGTGAGTCTAGGGCACTAGGACGATAAAGTTATCTTGACTAAAATTGTGAAATTAGAGGAAGGCACTGGGGTTAAGGGTAGGATGATGAGTTGAATTATGACTATTTCTCACTTCTTTATTCATTCAGAAACCTTTCCTAAGCAAGTTGCAGACAGCTGTCCTTTAAATGGTGTCCTGGTATGGCACTGCAAGGTAATGCGCTGGACTGCAAGGTCAGCGGTTCAAGCTCTCCAGCTGCTCCTCAGAAACCCTATCTGTTGCTGTTAAGTGCCATCGAGTCATTTTTGACCCATAGCAACCCTGTATATGTTACCCAAGGAACGGCTGGTGATCTTGAACCACTAACCTTGCAGTTCAAACTGACTTTGCAGTCCAGAGCATTAACCCACAGTGCCACAAGAGGACTCCCAGAAACTCTATATATGGTCTCTACGAGTCGAATCCGACTTGACGAGACTTCTCACATTAACAACATCCTTTAAACAGTTAATTAAAATGTGTCAGGAAAGGAAAGAATTTTAAGAACTTTATTATGCTTTTATACCCTTCCTTCTCTATTGGGGTTATGATATTATTTATAATATTAAGTAAAGTGATGTAATCAGTCACTTTCCTTTTTTTTTCCTTCTTTTAATTTTGATAAAATACTTTTCCATGAGTTGTTTAGTAGTGTAGGCAGTTTACATATAGCTGTCAACAGCTTTCCTTAATCCTTCATAGGACAATGGCCAGTGGTCTACATTCCATCTTGGAAACCCCAGACAATCTGGTTGATTTTTAACAAATATGTTATGTTGTTGCTGATTGCCATCTGGCCACCTTGTGTATGTATAAGAGATTGAAATGCTGCCTGATCTTGTGCCATTTAAAAATACATACAGAATAAAAGTCATTCTTTGTGATGTATATTTCTGTGGGTTTTGACAAATGCATAAAGTCATTTATTTGGGTAAGTGTTGGACTACTAACCACAAGGGCGGAATTCACACCCACCAACCACTCCAAGCGAGAAAGCTGAGTCTGTTTGCTCCTCCAAAGCTTTACAGTCCTGGAGACCTTAGGGAGCTGTTCTTCTCAGTCCTAAAAGGTCACTATGATGCAGAATTGATTCCATGGTAGTGGGTGGGTGGGAACCAAGACAAATGGTTTCATGGCTCCCCAAATTACCTGAAGCTGGTTTGTTGCTGTTGTTTTGCTTTTGTAGTCAACTCCTTTCCCATGCTCCATTCTCAACCTCTGACCATCAATATCTGATTTTTACCCCTTCAGATCTGACTTTTTAAGAATGTTATATGAATGGAATCATTCAATATGTAGCTTTTTTGGTTGTAGCTGCTTCCATTTTGAAAACTGCATTTAAGATTTACCCATTTTATTGAGTGATCAATTTATTCCCTTTGATTACTGAGTAGTATTACACCATGGTTTCTTCATCTATTTACTGGTTACAGGACATTTGGGTTGCTCCCAGATTTCAGTGATTATGCATAAAGCTGCCATAAATATTCACATATAGATTTTTGTGTGAATATACATTTTCATTTCAATTAGGTAAATACCTGCATATGAAATAGCTAGGTCATATAGCAAGAACATGTTAATCTTTATAAGAAACAATCCAACTGCTCTCCAAAGTAACTATGTTTGTATTCCCACTATATTGTCAGTGTTTTGTTTACTTTGCATTCTCACCAGCACTAGGAATTTTTTTTCATCTTTTCTTTCTCCCAAGTTGTAGTCATTCTAGCAAGTATAAAGTGGTAACTCTTTATGGTTTTATTTTGCATTTATCAAATGACTTATGATATCAAGCATCTTATATGATAATTTGTCCTCTGCATCTCCTCCTCAGTGAAATATCTGTTCAGATCTTTTATTCATCTAGAAGAATGGTTTTCCCACCCATATTGTTGAATTTGAAAGTTCTTTATACATTCTAAATACAAGACTTTATCAAATAGTGGATTTTCAAATATTTTCTCCTAAACCCTGTATAGGGTTGTTATGAGTCATGACAAACTCTACAGTACTTAACAATAACAATACTGTATGACTTATTTTTTCATTCTCTTAAGAATGTCTCTTGGCAATAAAAAGTTTTAAATTTTGACAGATTTCTATTTACCAACTTCTTTTATTTTATTACTTCTGTTTTTGATACTATGTCAGAAAGTTCTTTGTCCAATCCAATATTGTTAGGTGCCATCGAGCTGGTCCTGAGTCATAAAGACATTACACACAGAGAAACACCGCTTGGCCCTGCACCATCCTCACAAGCATCGCTATGGTCGAGTCCATTGATGCTGTTACTCTGAATCCATTTTTTGCCCCTGACCCTCCACTTTGCCAAGCATGATGTCCTTTTCCAGGGACTGGTCTCTCCTGATAACATGTCCAAAATATAAGAGACAAAGTCTTGCTATCCTGTCATCTAACATAGATTTGTTTTTTTCTGGCAGTCCATGTTACTTTTAATATTCTTCTCCAGCATCATAATTAAAATGTATGAACTCTTCTATGGTCTGTTTTATTCCTTGTCCAACTTTCACATGAATATGAGACAATTGAAAATATTATGTCTTGGGTCAGGAGCACATCAGTCCTTAAACTGCTGTATTTGCTTTTGAACACTTTAAAGAGGTCTTGGGCAGCAGATTTGCCTAATGTAATGCATCATTTAATTTCTTAACTGCTGCTTCCATGACAGTTGATAGTGAATCCAAGCAAAATAGGTCTTTGACAACCTCAGTCTTTTTTTGAATTTTCATGATGTTGTTTATTGATGTAGTTCTTTTCTTTGCACTGAAGTGCGATCTATGGGTGACTGTGGTCTTCAGTCTTCATCAGTAAGTGTTTTAAGTTCTCTTCACTTTCAGGAAGCAAGGTCATATCATCTGCATATCATGGACTGGTAATAGGTCTTCCTACAATCCTGATGCCTCTTCTTCATATAATCAAGCTTCTCAGATTATTTGCTCATCATGCAGATTGAACTAAGTATGATGAAAGAATACAACTCTGGCACAAACTTTCCTGATTTACAACATTCAATATAGTCTTATTCTGCTCTAATGACTTCCTCTTCATCTCTATATAGGTTCCTCATTATCATAATTAAGTGTTCTGGAATACCTATTGTTTGCAATGGTATCCATAGTTTTTTTATGATCCACATCGTCGAATGCCTTTCCATAGTCCATAAAGCACAGGTAAATATTTTTCTGGCATTATCTACTTTCAGCTAAGATCCATCTAGCATCACCAATGTTAGTTCCATGTTCTCTTCTGAATCCAACTTTAATTTTTGACAGTTCCCTGTCAATGTACTATGGCAGTCATTATTTTAATTGTCTTCAGCAAAATTTGACTTGCATAAAATACTAATGATACTATTCTGTGATTTCCACCTGTCTGAGCCACCTGTCTATATAATGGCCAAAATATGATCTCTTCCAATCAGTTGGCCAGATAGCTGTCTTCCAAATTTCTTGCCCTAGATGAGTGCATGCATTCAGTGCTGCATCAGTTTGTTAAATCATTTCAATTTGTATTCCATCAATTCCTAGAGACTTGTTTTTCACCAATGCCTTAAGTGCAGCTTTGACTTCTTCCTTCAATAGCATCAGTTCATCATATGCTACTTTTTGAAATGGCTGAATATTGTCCATTTATTTTAAGTACAGTTATTCTGTGTATTTCTTCCATCTTCTTATGATGCTTTCTGCATTATTCCATACTTTGTCCATTGTTTTTGTTGCTAATGTCATGGAGTTGGTACCAACTCATAGTGTCCCTATGCACAACAGAATGAAACACTTCCTGGTCCTGGGCCAACCTCAGAATCATTGCTACATTTGAGCCCATTGATGCTGCCACTGTGGCAATCCACCTCGCTGAGGGTCTTCTTCTTTTTCTCTGGCCCTCCACCTTACCAAACATGATATCATTCTGTAGTGACTGGTTCCTCCTAACAATACATTCAAAGTATGAGAGATGAAGTTGGGCCATCCTGGCCTCCAAAAAGCATTCTGGTTGTACTTCTTCTAACACAGATATGTTTGTTCGTTTGGCAGTCCATGGTACTTTCAATATCCTCCTCCAACACCATAACTCAAATGCATCAATTCTTCTATGGTCTTCCTTATTCACTGTCTCACTTTCGCATGCATATGAGGTTATTGGAAATAACCTAAGGTGGCTTGGGTCAGGCACACCTTAGTCCTCAAACTGACATCTTTGCGCTTCAACACTTTGAAGAGGTCTTGTGCAGCATATTTGCCTAATGCAATGTTGCCCATGAGTGTTGATTCAAGCAAAATGAAGTCTTTGGCAACTTCAATCTTTTTCTCCATTGATAAGAATGTTGTTTATTGGTCCAGTGGTGAGGATTTTTGTTTTCTTTACATTGAGATGTAATTCATACCTATCTTCATCAGTATTTTAAGTCCTCTTCACTTTCAAGCAAAGCTGCATCATCTGCATATTACAAGTTGTTAACGAGTCTTCCTCCAATTCTGATGCCACAGTTTTCTTCATATAACTCAGCTTCTCAGATTACATTTGCTGAGCATATAGGTTGAATAAGTATGGTGAAAGAATACAACGGTGTCGCAGACACTTTGCCCATACAGACCTTCAACATTGCAATCTGAGGTTTGAAATTTTTCCTTAGTTCTTTCAGAATGAGAGATCCTGTGCATGTTCTTCCCTTTTGGTTTTCTAACACCAGATTTTTGCAGATTTCATTATAATACTTTGTATTCTCAAGCTGCCCTTTGAAATTTCTGTTCAGCTCTTTTATTTCCTCATTCCTTCCACTCACTTTAGCTTATACACTGGAGAGCAAGTTTCAGAGTCTCTTCTGACATTCACTTCATTGTGTTTCTTTTCCCTATCAACTTAATTATATCTAATTTATATATAGAGATATATTTATATATCATAATATATCCCAATGTCCTTTCCAATGGATATAACAGAAAAGCATTATTTTTTCAGATCTGAGACCAGTATCTACAAATATGTTATATCTTTACCACATTTTCTACAATATTTCACTGCCAGTTATTCCTTCTTAGTCTTAACTTGAGGGTCATTTCCATTTTTTATTGTGAATTGAATGAACATTTACATAGCAAATTATTAGTTTTACATTCAACAAATGATATTTTGTTTCATTGCAATGATTTACCTATCCCACCCCCCACTTTTCTTTAGTTGAATTTTTTTTTTTTTTTTTT
>NW_006408519.1:5188260-5223423 GCF_000296735.1 Chrysochloris asiatica
GATTACAATCTCCTCTGTGCATCATCATTCAACAGTATTTGCTTCTATTTCCTCTGGGTTTTTTTGAAGGGGGACTTAGGCTGTATCCATCTTTTTGCTATTTTGAATAGTGTGGCTATGAACATTGCTGTGCATATATCTACTCGTGTTATGGCTTGTATTTCTTGTGGATATATACCAAGTAGAGGAATTGCTGGATCACATAGTAATTCTATTTCCAACTTTCTGAGGAAGTGCCATACTGTTATTGAGACTGGTTGGACCAATTTGCATTCCCACCAGCAATGTAGGAGGCTCCCAGTCTCTCCACATCCTCACCAGCATTTATTGTCCTCTGCTTTTTTGAACTTTGCTGTTATTGCTGGTGTGAAATGATATCTCATTGTTGTTTTGATTTACATCTCTCTAATGGCCATGAACATTTCTTCATATTTTTGTTGGCTGCCTGAACGTCTTCTTTGGTGAAGTGTCTGTTCATGTTCTGTGCCCGTTATTTAATTGGGTTACTTGTCTTTTTCTTGTAGAGGTGTTGTAGTTTCCTATAGATTTTAAAAATTAGTCCCTTGTCTGATACATCATTGCAAAAGATTTTTCCCCATTCTGTGGGCTCCCTTTTTACTCTTTTGATGAAATCTTTTGATGCACATAAGTTTCTAATTTTCACTATGTCCCAATCATCTTTTTTCTTTGTTTGTACAATTTTCACAATGTAGTTTGTGTGTGCCCTTAATTTTGTATGGGTGGTGGTTATGTGCCATGGAGTTCTGACTCATAGCAACCCTGTACAGAGTTTCCGAGGCTTTAAATCTTTACAGGATCAGAAAGTCTCATCTTTCTCCTGTGGAACATCTCGTAGTTTCGAACTGCTGATCTTGAAGTTCGCAGACCAATTCGTAACCACTACGCTACAAGAGCTCCTTAGAGCCCTTAAATTTGTCTTTTATTTTTTCACTGAGGACTTTCTAATTCTGGAATTCACATTTAGATCTTTGTTCCATGTTGAGTTAGTTTTTGTGTATGGTGTGTGATAAAGATCTTGCTTCAGTCTTTTGAATATCAATTTCCAGTTCTGCCAGTACCATCTGTTGAAGAGACTATCTCCTCCCCATTCAATGTACTTTGGTCCTTTGTCAAAGTTCAGTTGGCTATATGTGGATAGATTAATTTCTGGATTCTTGATTGTGTTCCATTGATCTATGTATTAGTTGTACTAGTACCAGACAGTTTTGACCACTGTAGCCATGTAGTAAAATTTGAAATCAGGGAATGAGAGGCTTCTAACTTTCTTCTTCTTCTTAAGCAGTGTTTTGCTTATCCTGAGTCTCTTTCCTTTCCATATAAAGTTTGTAATTGTTCTTCCCATCTCTTTAAAGAATGTCGTTAGAATCTGGATTGGGATTGTGTTATATGTGGAGATTGCTTTGAGTAGTATTGACATTTTTACAATGTCAAGTCTTCCTATCCAGGAGCATGGTGTATTCTTCCATTTTTGTAAGTCTCTTTTGGCTTCTTGTAGAAACGTTGTGAAGTTTTCTTTGTATGGGTCCTTTGTTTCTCTGGTTACATTTATTCCTAAATATTTCAGCCTTTGGGTGGCTATTGTAAATGGTATTGCTTTCCTAATTTCTTTTCAGCACTGTCATTATTAGTATAGAGGATTCCAACTGATTTTTGTATGTTGATTTTGTACCCTGCCACTTTGCTGAATCTTCCAATGAGTTCTAGTAGGTTTTTTGTTTTGCTGAGTCTTTGGGTTTTTCTATGTATAAGATTATATCATCTGCAAATAAAGAGAGTTTCACTTCCTCTATGCCAATTTGGATGCCTTTAATTTCCCTATCTTGCCTTATAGCTCTGGCTAAGACTTCCAACACAGTATTGAATCGCAATGGTAATAAGAGTCATCCTTGTCTGGTTCCTGTTCGCAAAGGGAAGGCTTTCAGTTTCTCTGCATTGAGAGTGATGTTGGCTGTTGGTTTTATATATATGCTTTTAATATGTTGAGGAATTTTCCTTCAATTCCTACTTTGTTGAATGTTTTTATCAGAAATGGATGTTGGGTTTTGTCAAAACGATTGTTGCCTTTTCTGTATCAATTAATATATTCATGTGGTTCTTTTCCTTTTTTTTTTTTTATATAGTGGATTACATTGATTATATTTCTAATGAACCATCCTTGCATCCCTGATATGAATCTCACTCAGTCATCATGCATTATTTTTTTGATATGTTGTTGAATTCTGCTGGCTATGATTTTGTTGAGAATTTTTACATCTAGGTTCATGAGCGATATTGGTCCACATTTTTCTTTCTTAGCGATATCCTTTCCTGGTTTGGGTATGAGAGTTATGCTTGCTTCATAAAATGTGTTAGGAAGTTTTCCATCCTTTTCTATATTCTGGAATAATTTGAGTAGAATTGGTGACAGCTCTTCCCTGAATGTTTGGTAAAACTTACCAGAGAAGCCATCTAAACCTGGACATTATTTTATTGGGAATTTTTTTATGATGTGATAATTTTCTTCCTTTGTTATTGGTCTGTTCAACTTTTCTACTTCACTCTCTGTAAGTTTAGGTAGGTCATACTTTTCTAAAAATGTATCCATCTTCTCTAGATTTAAAAATATGGTGGACTACAACCCTTCTTGTAATATTCTGTTTATTATCCTTTTTATTTCTATTGGTTCTGTTGTGACATCTCCCATGTGGTTTCTTATGTGTGTTATTTGTGTCTTCTCCCTCTGTTCTTTTGTTAGTTTTGCCAGTGGTTTGTCAATCTTATTAATCCTTTGGAAGAACCTTCTCCTGTTGATTCTTTCCATAGTTGTCCTGTTTTCTATCTCATTTATTTTGGCTCTAATCTTTATTGTTTCTTTTCTTCTGCTGACTGAAGGTTTACTCTGTTGGTCTGTTTCTAGTTGTTGGAGGTGTTGTGCTAATGTGATTTGGGTTCTTTCTTCTTTTTGGATGTGTGCATTTATTGTAATATATTGTCCTCTCAGCACTGCTTTTGCCGTGTCCCAAAGATTTTGGGATGTTGTGTTTTCATTTTCATTTGTTTCTAGGCACTTTGTGAATTCACATTTCATTTCTTCTACTACCCAACAGCTTTTCTGCAAGGTGTTATTCAGTTTCCATGTATTTTACTTTATTTCCTTGGTCTTCTTATTGTTGATTTCTAATTTTATAACATTGTTGTCTGAGAAGATGCTTTGTAGTATTTTGATGTTTAAATTTATGGAGGCTTGTTTTGTGGCCTAATACATGCTCTATTCTGAAAAATGTTCCATGTGCACTGGAAAAGAATGTATATTGTTCTGTTGTTGGGTTAAATGCTCTGTACACATTTAGGAGATCAAGTTGGCTGATTGTGCTGTTTAGTTCTTCTGTGTCTTTGTTGAGTTTCTTTCTGCTTGGTGTATTCTTTTTTGAAAGTGGTATATTAAAATCTCCCGCTATTATTGTAGATTTTTCTATTTATTTCTTCAAGTCTATTAGAGTTTGCTTTATATATTTTGGAGCTCTTTCATTGGAAGCGTAGATATTTATTATGGTTATATCATCTTGTTCAATTGATTCTTTAATCATGGGATAATGTTCATCTTTATCTGTTATGCTGGTTTTTGCCTTAAAGTTTATTTTATCAGAGATGAGTATTGCCACTCATGCTCATTTTTTATTGCAATTAGCTTGATATATTTTTTCCCTCCTTTAACTTTTAGTCTGGTTTTGTCTTTGTAAGGCGTGTCTCTTACAGAGAGCATATTGAAAGATCTTGTTTTCTTATCCATTCTGCCACTCTCTGTTAACTGGTGCATTTAATCCATTTGGCATTCAATGTAATTATCCGTAGATATGAATTAATTGTTTTCATCTGTTTGTTTTCTTATGGTGCTGCTGATTTCTTTGTTCTGCATGCCTTCCTGTGGTGAGTTCATGTGTTTTGTGTTCTTTCTTGTCAGTTTCTTCATAGTTTTAGTATTTCCATGTTATTCTTGGCTTTTTATTTTCTTGGTATATTGTGAAGTATTAATTTTCTTTGAGATTACCCTATATTCTATTAACTTTTTCCTCCCTTTGAAATAGTCTATTTTATCCTGCAATCTAATGGACCTCCTCACCACCTGGATCTCTGTTCCTGTTTTTACTTTCTTTCACATTGTTATTTTTTTTATATATTATAAACTGACTTCCCAGATCCTCTGAATTCCTTCTTATAGTTTTATTCTGTTCTGGACTCTTGCATCTGTCTATTGAGTTCTGGGTGGTGCTCTCACATATGTTAGTCTCTGGCTGTTACCTGTTTTTGTTGGTTCTCAGTCCAAAGAACTCCTTTTAGGATGTTTTGAAGCACTGAGTTGGCTCAGCATTGCTGGGTAAATAATTCTTAGTTAGCAGTTATTTTTTGTTTCAGGATTTTATATATGTATTCCCATTGCCTTCTTCTCTGCATGGTTTCTGCTGAGAGATCTGAGCTTAAACTGATTTGCTTGCCTTTGTAAGTAACACTTTTCTTTTCACTAGCTGCTTTCAGCATTCTTTCTTTGACTTTGATTTTGGAGAGCTTGATTATGATATGTCTTGGCTGTTTTCTTTTGGGGGTTCTATCCTTCCTGGGGTTCATTTAGCCTCTTGAATGCTTATATTTTTGTTTTCCAGGAGGTCTTCAACTATAGCCTCTGTGGACTTGTGTGATTATTCATGCTCTGGAATGCCAATAATTCTTAAGTTATTCCTTTTCATGTTGTTCCACATGAATCTTAGACTTTCAGATTTTGTTATTCTTTTTTGCTTGCTGTTCTATCTTAGTAGTATTGAGGGATTTGTCTCCTAGCTTACTAGTTGTGGCTTCCATCTCTTCAGTTCTTTTCCTTTGCCCTTTTAGTGTATTGTCTATTTCTGATATTTTTTTATTATTATTAATCATTTGGACTTTTTTTGTAAGTTTTGAATTGTTTCCAATGCTGTATCTATCTTATTTGATTGTTCCTGTAGCACTTTTCTGCTTCTTCCTTATTTTTCTGAAACACTCTGTGAAGCATTTGGATGCACTTCAATATCATTCTCCTGAATTCCTTCTCAGGCAGTTGCAAAGCCTGCCCTCCTCCCAGTGGGAAGTCTAGGTCTACCTCCAGTTCCTTTGTGTCAGTTACTCTATCTTGTTTGTGGACATGTGCCAGAATGGTCAGTTGTTTCTTGAGTATCTTCAATAATTAGGTTTTCCATAATTAGATAGATGAATTATGTTGATGCATTATAGAACTTTCTGAATTCCTTCAGGTAGATGTGAATAGAAGATGGGCTTCCCTTATCACTTTTCTTATTACTCAATGCATAGTAACTATAACAGGTGTTGGCTGTGTATCTGATGTATAGCAGCTGCTATTGGCTCTTGCCTGAATGGTGGGATTCTACAGGGTGTGAGTGCAGCTTGGTATATGACCACACTTGTGGTCTCTTCTTGGGTAGCACAGGGAGAGAAAGAACCCCCTGAAGGTAAAAGGGTGACCAAAAACCAAAACAGCAACTGCAAAAAAAACAAACAAACAGATTTGGCACTATAGTCTATAACCGCATAAAAGAAGAGAAAAGAAAAAAAAAAATCTGTAGTAAAATATGAGTATGACTTTAACAGTCCTTTCTCAGCTAGCTCAGGCCATTCTGGGAGACAATCCTTTTGAAGCAGTTTCTGTTGACTCCTCCTATTTCTACAGTTCTGGGCCCAGAGAGCTTTGCTAGCAGATCCTTTTTTTTTTTTCTTTTGTGTTTTTATTTTGGATTGAGTGAAAGTTTACAGGGTACATCATCAGCTTCACATTCAACCATTCATATAGCTGGTTTCATTACATTGATTATTATCCCCTCCATATATCATCAGTTAACAGTGTTTCTCTCTATCTTCTTTAGCTTTTTTTTTGGTGGCGGGGAACTTGCCTTTTTGGAATTTACAGTCTCGGCTTTTAGGGAAGGTTTTTACATTTGTCTGTGGATATCCAGGGCTCATGTATGAGATTACTAACAAGCATTACTGAATAATCAGATGAGGGACAGTTTGCTATGTCTACTAGGTGGCTAAAGTCTGATCCTCAGAGCCTATGGTTTGGACGGTCAACAACACTTGGTCCCACAGGGTCTTGACCTCCTGACCGGGTCTGCACAGTCTGCATCAGATTCCCCCTTATTTATTGTTTGTTTAAGGGATGCTGACTGTCTTAGGCGGTCAGTGTGAATTCCTCAGTCTTACGCTAGCAGATCCTTATACATGCGTAGTAGTAGTAGACCCCTGAGTGGTTGGGGATGTCCATTTGCTCAGGCATGCCTCTAGTCATCAGAGTGGAGGTGTGCAGACAGAAAGAAAAAGAAAAGAATGTCCACACCTTTATCTGTGAGAATCAGTCAGACCTCTGTAGTGGGAGTGCTCCTCTGATCTTTCACCCACTCCGTCATGCCCAAGATGGGCCTGCCATCCACTTTGGTTTTTCTTTCTTTCTTGACCTTTTTTTAAAGAGTATATTTAGCTTTATTATTATTATTATTTTAAGTTTTTATTGTGAACTGAGCAATAGTTTATATGTGAGACCATCAGCTTTACACCATCATTTCATTGCAATGATTACAATTTCCTCCATGCATCATCTTTCCATAGTATTTGCTTCCATTCCCTCTGGGATTTTGTTTATTTGTGGGATTTGGTTTTTTTGAGGGGAGGGGAGTATACACAAAAACACTCATGAATATATAATAATTTGAACAACCTAAGGGCTCATTCTGCAAGCCTGCCTCCTGGCCACCAGCACCCAGCCCGTCTCTTTCCATGAGTCCAGAGTTCACAGCTGCTCCTTCTTTCCATGTGCTTTCTGCCTCCATTTCTGGTATTGCTGCTTCCCTGGATAGGGTAACACATTCCGCCTGTGATCTTCTCCCTTGATGGTCCTAAGGTCCTCTGCTTCTGTAGTAAAATTAACTACTCCCTTGTTTTTGTTACAAAACCTATACCTTTACAGTAGTGACAGTTGCAATTAGCCATGATAACAATTACTATTGAATCACAAGAATCCTATCCCCATCTCCTTTCACCAGACCCATCTAGACAATATGAAAACTATTCAGTGGGGACTCTACACTCCCCGACACACTCTTAAACTAAACTCCCTTTTGAAAACTTGTAAGCAAGTCACTTTGTGCCCCTATTGCACTCTCATTATAGGTAGCCAATGTCTAAGTTATCTGTCTTTATCTATCCTGTATACAGAGGGGATAGGATTGATATATGATATGAAGACTCCTTCTTTCTCAGTTGGTACCTTGAGCTACTACATCCATCAGTATAGGTCAAGTTCATCAAATTGTAGCAATTTTTTGTTTTTTAATCTTCCTGTAGTCAAGCTCTAAGAAGCTCTGGTAACATAGTGGTTATGAGTCAGGCTGCTAATCTTAAGGTCAGCTAGTTTGAAACTACCAGTGATTCCACGGAAGAAAGATGAGACTTTCTGCTCCCATAATGATTTACAGCCTCAGAAACCCTACACAGGGTCGCTATGAGTTGGAACCAACTCCATGGCATACCACCACCACCACCACTAGTCTAGTTCTGATTATCAAGCTATCGAGGCTTTTAAATGACCTTTTGCTTTCTTCCTGTATGTTCCTCTCTGTTCTGGTTTTGTCGTTAGTGTCTAATGCATCAAATTTGTTCTTCAGATGGTTTCTGAATTCAGGTGGGATATATTCAAGGACATCTTTTGGCTCTCATGGACTTGTTTTGATTTTCTTTCACTTCAGCCTAAACTTGAATATGAGTAATTGATGGTCTGTTTCACAATCTACCCAAGACTGAAATATTGAGCTTTCCCACCATCTCTTTCCACAGATATAGTCAATTTTACTCCTGTGTGTTCCATCTGGTGAGGTCTATATGCATAGTTGCCTTTTATGCTATTTAAAAGAGGCATTGCAGTGAATAAGTCATTGGTCTTGGTCTTACAAAATTCTAGCATTCAATTTCCAGCATTATTTCTATTGCCAAAGCCGTATTTATCAATGACTGATCATTATTCATTATCTTGATTGCATGTTAAATCAATTTCAGACTGAAGAAGCTGGTAGAATTCTTCAATTTCAACATTATGGTTATTCATCATACTTCAATATTCAATATTCTAGTGCTAGCAGAGAGTGTTTCACTGCTATTCCTAAGGTTTTCAGTCACTACACTTTTGGAAGTAGTCTGCTTCTCCTTCTTCTGAGTCTATATTAGTCAGGAAGATCAGCTAAAATTGGTCTACCATGGGTCACCAAGCCAGCATTCAAAATACTGGTGGTATAGCTTCCAGCATCACAGGAACACGAAAGTCACCACAGTGTGACAAACTGACAGATGAATGGAGATAAGTGAAATAAATCAATAACAAAAATATTATGTGAGATCACTATTGTAAAAACTCAAAAAAAAAGTTTTCATACTAAAATAAAAATTCTTTGATTTCTAAAAATTTCATACTAAAATAAAAATTCCCACAGGGGTGGGAAGGTAAGAAGTGTAATTTACTGGTTAAAGGTTAGACATATGCTAACTAGGGTGATGGGGAGGACAATATACAAGAAGAGGGAGGTTGGCAGAAGAATGATGAAGATAGATGAAGACAAAGGGAGGTATGCAAGGGCTAAAGGGAATTGTAGTACTTAGTGATATGTATACAACCTTGGAACAACAATGTTCTGTGGATAGTTACATGGACAGAGATAGACTGACTGGGTATGGGAGAAAGAGTGAGAGTATATCCACAAATAGACAAATGTTTGAAAGTGGATATTTGTATGTAGGTATTAGTTTTCCTGCAAACACAACTCAACTCTGAATGTGGTAGCGCATACAGCATGCAAAAAGAGGAAAACTTCTTAGATATTATCAAATTTCTTAAGGCAATGAGTTGCTGGGTCTGGGACTCAGGACCAGAATGTCAGGGCAAACCATGGTCAATTGGCCTAACATAGTCCATAAAGACAATGTTCTACATCCTACTTGAGTAGTGTCTGGGATCTTAAAAGATGACCAGTCATCTAAGGTATAACTATTGGAAGAGACCAATGTGGTAGAGACCAATGTGGGGAAGAAAGAAGAGTGATGAGAATTGAAGATGCCTGTAATCAATTAGTCCGAGGGACTAATGGATCATATGAACATCAGTGTCGATGGCTCTGAGATCAGAACTAAATGGTGCCCTGCTACCACTACTAATGGAGTATTGGTGTGGCACAATAGGTTAATGTGCTAGACTTCAAAGTCAGTTTGAACTACAGGATCAGCACTTAACAGCAACCACTACCAATGGCTCTGAAAAGGATCATATTAGAAGGTCCTGGATAGAGTGAGAAAATGTGGAATAAAACCCAAAATTATTCATAAAAAAAGACCAGTCTTGCTGATCAGAAAGAGACTGGAGGACTGTGAGTATATGGCCCCCGACTGCTCTTCAGGTCTGGAAAACAACTCACCCTCATTGCCCAGTGATAGGTGTATAGGGGAACAACAACACTGGCAAGGCGTACTCACCATGGAATAGCCAATCATTCAGAAACAAAAGGGCAGCATTTACCTAAGGACAGAGTTGAGACAGGGTGGGAAGGTGGATGGAATGGAAATAGGAACCACAGGAAGGAAGCGGGATAACTTGTTGAGGACAGGATTGCAATCTTTGAGATAAAATAGAGTTTATGATTTGTTGAATGTGAAACTGATGATCTTGTCTGTAAACCTTCACTTAATAAACAATCAAAAGTTTTAAAAATATATATATCCTGTGTACTCCAACATCGTTTTTATCAGTGTCATAATTTCTAACTACTGATCCTTCCTCTTTTTTTTCTAACCTTTGCATCCCAATCACCAGTAATTATCAATACATCAGCCCCATCAGCAAATGAAGATCTGAGATTTAGATGTTATTTATATATTTATTGTAAATGTTTGTTTGCTGTGTCCTGAATTTTCATTGTTTGTTTGTTTTGTTTTGATATATCCAAGTAGGCAGGTTATGCAGGCTATCTTGGTTGCTAATCTGGTTAAATCAGAGCTCTGTGGGAGGGTGGAGGAGTGGTTGGGGTGTGTGTCTTTCTATTTGTTGGTCTTGCAGTGTGGCTGAGCATATAGCTGGCATTGCTGGTGGGGCAATATGTATGTCTGAACTGTCAGCTGATTGTGGGTGCTAGGAGAGGTCTTACAGCTCTCTGGGTTAGACACTGTATGTGTGCACTGCCAGTTGTTGAGTGGTCAGGGTGAGGATACCTAGCTTGCCAGTCATTGATGGATGGTATAGAAACTGTGTCCAATGACCTGGACATGCAAGGATATGTGGGGCATAAATCTCTGGTTTCAGGAAGGAGGATTGTGCAAGAAGTATCGCTGGGGATACTGTTAGTTCACTGGTGCCTGCTAGGAGGATGTGTCCCTACCTACTTTGCACAATATTGGGAAGGGTGTGCTGCCAGTTCTGTGGTCTCCAGTGCAGATGATGGAGGTCATGGGAGGCCCCACTGCTTTGTGGGCTCATGAATGAGCGTAGGAGCAGCTGTCTATAATTCACATGCTTCTGATACCAGTGGCTGGATAGATCAGCAAGCATCACTGTTTTGTGGGATACTGGTATGGGCAGGTGTGCCAGTGACCAGGTGTAGAAGCCTGTGTCACCAATCTACAGGCTCCAGGTTCATGTGGCTGAGTGAAAAGGCAAGTGCCACAGGTTCATGGGGCCCTACTTGGGTGGGGCAATGATGGATGCTTCTGAACTGTGATTGGATGCTGGAGAAGGTATTGGGGGGCACAACAGGTTCATGTGTGACACTGTAAGATAAGCACTGGACTACAAGATCAGTTTGAACTGCAAGGTCGGCAGTTCATACTCACTAGCTGCTCCTCAGAAACCCTATACAAAGTCTCTGTGAGTCAGAACCAACTTGACAGCAATTAACAACAAGGACAGCAGATCTATGGGCCTTCAGCACCGGTTTCTGGGGGATTTGGCAACATTGGTGAGGTAAGTGCACTTAACTTTCATAGGGCAGGGAGCAATCCTGCCTGGCTCCAGATGTGGGTGCAGAGCTGCTGCTCCTTGGCTGCACCAGGTGATGAGGACTGGGAATGTTGGTTATTGGTCTCAGTGCACCAATAATCCGTAATTCTCAGTATTCATTGTTTTTCTATACTTTTTCTACACTTGGCACTCCATCCAATTCTTCAGGCTTGTCTTCGATACTCAGCTCAGGGCTCCAAAGTTGTCATTTATATCTGATTCATCTGTTTTCTTGGATCTTTGTTATAAAAGGAATATTATGAGGCAACTGACTATGCTACCACCTTGGACGACATCTTCTGGGTAATTTATTTATATCCTGCTAAGTGGAACTGTTTCCTTTGGCTGTGTTCAGTATACTGATCAGTTCACTGAATGCATTCTTCATCTCTTTTATTATGTTTTATATTACCAGCATTTCTACTTGATTTTTTTTTTTTTTTTTAATAACTGAAACTCTCTGAGAAATTACCCATTTAACTTTACATGTTGTTCATCTATCCCATGGACTACTTTAAAATACCAAACATAGTTTTAATTATAATAAATCATTTTTAATTTTCTGTCACTTCATTTCAGTGCCTGGGTCATATCTGAGTCTGGTTTGGATGATGGATTTGTCTCTTAGGATTTTTGTTCCCACTACCTTTTTGTATACTATGTCATTTTTTGTTGAATGTTAGGTATTTTCTTTAGAAGTAGAGACTAACAATGAGGTATATACATTTTATGCTTTGAGATGAACATTCTTTACCTTCTGCTAGGTCTTAGTGTGGGGCTCATGCAAGATTTTGGTGTCCCTGAGCTGAGTATCCAAAACCTTTTTTTTTTTTTTTTTTTAATGAAAGAGATTTTTTTAACTTGAGATCCACTGATTTTTAAAAAAATCATTAAACCCTTTGAAATGTGTAAAATCTGTGTGGTTTTGGGTATGTTAGCCCCTGTAGCTTTGATCAATTCCTCAAAGTTGTCCGTGACTTTTAAAAAAAGGTGAATAGTAATTTTATTACATATTTAGAATTCATACTACCCTCCTCTTCATCACTCTTGGATATTTTCAAAAGCCTTGAATTCAAACTTAAATTTTCCCTTCAAGTATTTTATCAAATTCTAGCCTAAGAGAGGAATGAAGTTGAATTAACAGAAAATTCAGACTCTGGAGTCCCAAGTACATATTCAAGCAAGGGTGGCTACATTATTTTTGCATTGCAAAACAAAAACAAAAGCAAAAACAGAATCTGTAACCGCTGTGCAACATAAAAGTCACATGGGTCATTGCTATTTGTCACTTGCTTATTTGAAGCAGTTGTAGCTGGAATTGAATCAAAAGCAGGAAATCACTGATGATTGGTTCTTAGAATCATTCGGAAGAGGAAGGCAGCAGAGTGCTTAGAGTCCAGGAGACAGCGCTCCGCCTTCATAATGGAAGTCCGTAGGAAAATATTTCCTTTACTAAAACTAACCTTGCAGAATTCATGAAAAATCTATTTACTATGTAGTGTGAGATAGGTTCTAAACTACTTACCTGACATGTAGGAGGACATTTCTGCATTTTACAAACTGTTAAACAATTTCCAATTTGTTTTCATTTTAGGGATAGGGATTGTTATTTCTCTGTGAGTGTTTTCACTTTTTAATTTTCTTAAATAAGTTAATTTACTGTTGTGTTTAGGAAATCACACCCAGAGAGGGGAAGGATTCTCTGGCTCTGGCTCCCACCCATTCAAGTGTTCTTGTTACTGGTGAGCAGTCATCAAAATAAGTATCCAATATCATTTTGTTATCCTAATTTATTACACTTTTAAAGATTATTGTATATATATATATATATATATATATACACACAACATATATGTTATATATATATATATAAAACAACAATATTGTCATATATATATATGACAATATTGTTGATATTGTGACAGTCAATATGTCTTCATTTTTATGTCAATATATGTCTCATGTATTGATTGCAATTGTTGCAAATGTAAAGATAGACGTTTTGTAACAAAAAGAGGAGAGTGGTTGATCTTGCATTCCTGGAGCGGAGGACACTGGGACCATAAAGGGAGAAGAGTGGGAGAAGAGTGTGGGGCCCTATTCAGAGAAGCAGTGATGCCAGAGATGGAGGCAGAGATGATGGCATGGAGAGCCGGAGCAGCTGAGGACTCTAGATTCATGGAGAGAGAGGGGATGTGTGCTGGTGTCCGGAGGGGGCAGGTTTGCAGGGTATGTCCTTTGGTTGTTTGAATGATTCATGAGTGCTTTGGTGTCCATCCAAACAAACAAACAACAACAACAACAACAAAAACAAAACAAAAACAGAGGGAATAGAAGCAAATACTTGAATGATAATGCACAGAGCAGATTGTAATCATTGCAATGAAATGAACTACTGTAGAATAAGTGTAAAGCTGATGTTCTCCCATGTAAACTATCTCTCAATTCATAAAAAAAAACTTTAAAAAAATTATGTCTCATGTATATGTTTCCTTTGTCAGAAACATGAGTGTAATTGTATCTTGTCACTCAGTTTTCTATGAAGATATCTAAAATTGACCACAGAACATAAATAACACCTTTAAAGAAAGTACCACATCAAACAGGAGATGTGTATATACTGTTAAACTAGGAGACCAAGGTCATGTCTTAACATGCAGATATTTTGAAGGTCAAGTGACTTTAATCTTGTCATTGTCAAATATGGTGCCAGATTTGTGGCAATACTGTTAAACTTTATGGAAAACAGATACTGTAGTATACAAACATCAATATTTTTACAGCATATGTATGTTGAATAGTCACACATGTTTTTATATATAGTATATTACTGACTTCTAAAATTCAACCACTAAAAAGATCTGGTGATGCAATAGAGCACAAAGGCCAATTGCATGTATTTTTATGAAACTGGATTGGAGTCCTGGATTTGCCTCTATGACTTTAAGTGTTGAAGTGCAAATATGTCAGTTTGAGGACTAGGGTGCACCTAACCCAAGGTATTTTCAATAACCTTATATGCATGTGAAAGTTGAACAGTGAATAAGGAAGATTGTAGAAGAATTGATGCATTTGAGCTGTGGTGTTAGAGAAGAATATTAAAAGTACCATGGACTGTCAAAAGAACAAACCAATCTGTGTTGGAAGAAGTACAGCCAGAATGCTCCCTGGAAGCCAGAATGGCCAGACTTCATCTCTCATACTTCAGACAAATTGTCAGGAAGGACAAGTCCCTGGAGAAGAACATCATGTTTGGTAAATGGAGGGCTGGAAAAAACAGGAAGACCCCCAGAGAGCTGAATTGGCACAGTGGCAGCAGTAATGGGCTCTAATGTGGCAACAATTGTGAGGTTGGCACAGGACCAGGCAGTGTTTTGTTCTGTTGTGCATAGGGTCTCTATGAGCTGGTACCAACTCGATGGCACCTTACAACAACAACAATGGCTTTAGGCTATGCAGTTAATTTCTAAGCCTCAATTTCCTTATTTATAACATGAATATCATTATAAGATATTGTGAAGTTCTGTAAATAATGCATATTAAGTCCTTGCTTAAGTGTTTGGCTCATTTAGGTGCTCAATAAATATTAGCTATCATCATCATCATTATCAGAAAATTATGAATGTATATTATTATTTGTAAGCTATATTAATGATATGGTATCTTTCTGTGGTGTTCTAGAATAAGCGCTGAACTACAAGGTTGATTTGAATCTCAAGGTCAGTTCACCAGCTGCTTCTTAGAAACCCTAAACAGGGTGGCTGTGAGTCGAAACTGACTTGACAGCACTTAACCACAATAAACATTTCTGGTATAATTTGCCTGTGTTTACTGTAATAGTGCAAAGGAAAACAGAAAAAGCATCAGAAATGGCTTTAGCTGGATTTCTGGGATAAGATGGTGGAGTAAACAAATACTGAGCTGACCCTATGGGACACTGTAATAGTTAGGATATTGGTCAACTTGACTAGGTCAGGATTTCCAGAGGTTTACCAGTTAAGATGTGCTTATTTCCATGATGATGAAACCTAATACACAAATAACTAACTCTGTGATGAGTGGCTATGGGTAGCCAATCAATTAAAGAGATGCTTCCTTGGGGGAAAGACTCCCTTCTGCTAGTAACCTGAGACTTTATAATTATATGTTGTAAACCAGGCATTATTGTAATTTCTCTGGCAGGATATTTAAGTAAACAGAAAAGATATGCAAAAGAAAACTTCATTCCAGTATTTTCTCTTCCATATATCAGTGATTAGACTTCTGATGTGGTGCTGTAGGATCAGCAGTGGACTGTGAACCATCAGTTCAGCCGTTCAAACCTGCCAGCTGCTCCTCAGAAACCCTATACAGGTTATTATGAGTTGGAACCTACTCGACGGAACTTAACAACAACATAGAAATGATTATGATGTAAGGAAATGCATGTCAGGCATTTAAGTAAACTATATCTTTTTATCCAAGAATTAATTGAACGGCAGAAGTAATTAACCAATTTAAGTATTATTCATTAATTAATTTGAGAATTAATTATCACCATTGACTGAAATGATGTTTCAAACTCAGTTTCTTTTCAAATTATGCCAACATGGTTTATTGAGATTTGTGTTCAGTCCAGCATCATGCCTAATGCTATGAAAAACAGTCCTCTTAAGCCTTATTTTCTTCTCTGTAGGGAAATGATCCAAGAATAGGGTGACCAACTTTATATTTTTGAACTAGGAATCCTGGCTGGGTACTAAGAAGTCCAGTGTAGTTTGCCTATATTTACTGCCATAGTGCAAGGGACTTGTTTTGAATCTGGTAGATACCACTACTTAGATGAGAGCTTCCAGACGACTGCTCAGAACTTCACACTCAGAGGTCGAGAAGGCACGGGAAATAATTTAATTGAAAATTGGCAGTAAAAATATTGTCAGCCTGGAGAAGGAATTAGATCAATTAAATATGAAAGGGCATTCATAATTCTGAGACACAGTAAACAGTTGAATTACTGGTATTTTTATATAAAATGTAATAATCCTCAATTTGAAATCATAATGTAAAAGTTGCTTTGATTAATACATTTTCCAGATAGATTCACAGTTTTATTTTTTGTTTTGTTTTTTTACCAAAAGTCCACTGTAGTTGATACACCCTAAAATGATATTCATCAATTATGCCCTTGTATAATCTCCCACCCTTGAGTACATTTGTAACCTGTGACATGCTTCTAATCAATAGAATGTGGCAAAGGTGATGGGATATTACCTCTTTGTGTTACATAAAATTATATCTTAGTAACTTCGAGTGAAAGAGAATTTCCTGTGGGCATTAAAGAAGCAAACACGTATGTTGTGAGCTGCTTATTGAGAGGGCTGCATGATGAGGAGCTATAGACAGTCCTCAGACCTGAGCTAGGCCTCCGCAGAGAGTCAGTAAAAAGCAGGGGCCCTCAGTCAGCCACAGGAATTGATTAAGCCAAAACCCTGAATATTGTTGTTGTTGTGTGCCATGGAGTCAGTTCCGACTCATAGCGACACTGTACAGGGTTTCCGAGGCTGTAAATCTTTACGGGAGCAGAAAGCCTCATCTTTCTCCCGCGGAACAGCTGGTAGTTTCGAACTACTGACCTTGCGGTTCACAGCCCGATTCGTAACCACAACGCTACCACAGCTCCTAAAAACCTGAATAAGGCTCCTCAATCAAGCTTTCAGATAAAAACACAGCTGGCCAACATGTTTATATCAGCTTTATGAGACCTTAAGCAGAGGAATCGGTTAAGCCATGCCCAATACTTCTGATGCATGAAAACAATATATATATTGTTGGTGGTGCAAGGGCTGTCGAGTCAGTTCTGACTCTTAGTGACCCTGTATGGCATTTCCAAGGAGTAGATGGTGGATTTAAACCATCAACCTTAAGGTTAGCAGTCCAGTGCTGATCCTACAGCACGATACCAGGTATATGTTAATTTCATATATATGTATATAGACTCCTGGTGTGCTGCTGTAGGTTCAGCAGTGGACTGTGAACCACTACAATGACAGTTCAAACCCACCAACTGCTCCTCAGAAACCCTATACAGAGTCACTATGAGTCGGAACTGACTCAACGGCATTTAACAACAGCATACATATACATACTAAATGGTAACACATAGTGAATTGGACGCCCAAACTCTAACCTCAATTCAAAGGCATCTGTACATAAAAATTGCTGTTAAATTAGTCAGAGTTTGTAATTTCATCAGTCTCTCTTCTCCATGAAGTTCTATTCCTTTCTTCTGACTCATAATGTGTAAATCAGAAAAATAAGTATTTCTATTTTAACAAAGTTCATGACATAAAATGACAGAGTACAACCATAAAGCAAAGTATATAGATACCAAAAAAAAAAAAAAAGAACTATTCAAATGTCTAGATTGAGAGCTTCGTGTTTTTCTTTTTTTAATACTCAAAATGATTAAATGATTAGGTGCTAGATGAAAAGTAAAATAGCATAACATTTTTAATGTTCTGACTTGTGAGCATTCTCAGTGAAAAGGGAACTGGGAACAGATTGTAGGGTTAGAGGTCCATTAGACAGGTGGCTCGGTGTACATCAGGTCTCTCTAACAGAGATTTTTGTATTCAGATTATGGAATCTGATTTCTGTAAGAAGAAATTTGCTCCTTGGTTGAGAACCTAGAGAAAGTCAGTTTTAAAGTTACTTGGGGTTCAATCACCTCATATTCATGAGAAATTTAAATAATGAAAAACATTTAAAAGATAGTAAGAATTGAGGCATTCAAACTGTGGTAATGGCAAAGAAATTTGAGTATACATACCATGAATACCAAAAGAAAGAACACATGAGATTAAGAAGAAATACAACCAGAATGTTCCTTGGAATTGAGGATAAGTGAGGCTTTGGCTCAATTACTTTGGACACATCATCAGAAAGATGATTGCTAGAAAATGATATCATAGTTGGTAAAAGAGAGGGCCAGTGAAAAATGAGGTAAACTCTCAGTGAGATGGATTGACGTGATGGCCTGGCCACAGTATGATCTCAACCACACCGGATCAGGCAACATTTCATTCTGTTCTGACTTAATGTTGAGACATGACCTCCTTTTATAATTTCCCTGGGATAAAAACAGGATTGGTTTTGTAGTCTGGGATATAGGTAAACCTGTACTTGGTAACTAAATGCCCCAGTTCCCTCATTAGACATCATTATGCTACCCCAGTCCTTGAGTGCCTGAAACTTTTGTGATGCCCTGCCAACATCAACCTTCTCTCTGTGTTTGTTCCTGGATATTCGTCCACCAATCCCTTTCACACCTCACATTCTGTCATTCTATCCTTTGGTCCCAGATTCTGCCATCTTTTGTGGCAGCTTCCCAGAGAGCCTCAAGGAGCTCTGGAGTTGCTGGTACTGTACTATTTCATTATCACTAGGCTAAAGAAAACTTGTATTGCTTTATATGCTGAAATATATTTGATAAAATTATGGAAACTTCAGTTAGCTTCAGAAGGAAACCCAAGACAAAGTGGGCACTTCTAGATAGCCATCAAGTCTATGAGTCCCCAAGAAATTATATCTGTTCTTTCTGAAACTCTAAAGTACCTTAAAGAAACCTGAAGTAAGGCCATCATTTATGTTTTAAAAAAAAGATCTTCTTACTCTAGTTAATGTCACTGAATAGCAATAGCTTAAAAAAATGGTTTCTTAACTGTCAATTACAAATGAAGCTTAGGAAGGACTTTGTTTAAACGTTGTGCATTCCGATGTTAATATAGTTCTTCCTGGAAAAGCAGCTGCCTTTTATGGATTTTAAAAAGCGACCAAGTTTTATCAAACGTTCCTCTTTGATGTTCTTTGATTGCTGAGCTATATAAGTTAACCAAAAGATAACTAAGCATTAACCCATGTTGTGTTTTATTTTTATCATCTTTTGAAATCCCATGAGTTTAGCTAAGTACATTAAATGGAGCATAAATCTTTAGGTTGTTTTCATTAAGTCACATATTTGGAATATATATCCAAGACTATTTGATCAATTGTAAAATATAAGCTGCTGCACTGAAGATTGTGACATGGATTTTAACAAATGAACAAACATTTCAGGAGCACAGTGAAAGTCACTGACTGGGTAACATGGATAAGTTATGATGTTCAGTGAGTTTTCACCCTTTGTATTTGCACACATACATTGTGATGGCATTTCTTAACATGAACACATTTGTAAATGTAGTAATATGTTCCATCTTTCATTTTTTTCCATTAAGCACATATTCATCAGAGAATTATTTAAAGTCTTATATTTGTGGCCTCAACCAACTGGTGTGGCACTGTGGGATAAGCACTGGAGTACTAACCACAAGGTCAATGGTTCAAACGCACAAGCCACTCCTTGGAAACCCTACATAGGGTCACTATGAGTCAGAACCAACTCCACGGCACTTGCAGTATTTACTCAGGAATATAGGTTAAAATAAAGATTCGAAGTTGTTCTGATTTTAAATGATGCAATCTGTTTAGAAGGTTTACATCTTAAATGGTGAGGTTTGATAGATCATGAATGGAATATTTTTAAATTACTGTTCTTAATTAACCATTAGTACAAACTCTTGAAATTTTGTGTATGGATTTAGCCTTGCCAATGAAATATTTTGAATGGCTGTCTTCAAACATTGCTTCTGTATGCATTAGCAGTAGAAAATGACCTAAGACTGTCTTGATTTAAGCAGTCATCTGGTTTCTTTAGTTTTCTCTGAAAACAGTCAAGCATTCTCTATCACTAGTGATAGACATGGTCTCTCCAAGCGTTAAGCCAGTTCATCCATTGCCTATGACTCACACATCTGTCTCTGTTATGGCCACTGGATTGTACTACTTAATCCTGTCTTAGTGGCTTCTCAGGAAAAGGAAAACAATCTCTGTTCTAACAGCCCTGAAAAGGCAATGTCTCCTTATTGATAGGAGAAAGAGCTAGAACCTTTCCAAATGAGGTGTCAGAGAGACTTATAAGAAAAACTTGCCTTAGGCAGAGTCCATGTTCTTCAAAATAAAGATGCAGTTTCAAGAAAGAATTTATAAAGGGAATAAGAGAGCCCTATATTATGACTCTTTAGGCATTTCAGAATAATTTGTGATACATTTGGGTTTATAGACTGAGAAAGGTCTTTCCAGGGACATGGAGGGAATTGTTATTAATTACTGGTTTTCACTACAGCAAAGTAAATGAGGAACCCAGATGATAATCCAGGATTTATTTCCCTACGTCAGTAACTGTAGTCAGTCAATTTACAGATTTTTTTTGTCTTTTATTTTATGACATAATTTTGGTCCATTAAGAACATTCTGTGGGGTCCTGGTGTGACACTGTAGGATGAACACTGAACTGCTAGCCTCCAGTTCCATGGTTCAAATCCATCAATCACTCCTCATAAACACTATAAAGGGTTGCTATGATTCAGAACCAACTCAATGGCACTTAAAAACAACAACAACTTTCTATAACTTGAGACTCTGTTGTTTGGGAAAACAGTTAAATAGATACTGGGAAGGGTCAAGATCCCACAAAAAAAGCATCAGGAATTTGAATTAATTCAATCTACGAATCAAGATAGAAAACTTTGATTGATTTATATATTTATTAAATTTAATTCATGTTGTTGTTGAGAATACCCACAGCAAACATACACCATTTCAATAGTTTCTACATGTGACAATGATTACATTCTCAGCCTCCTTTCTAAGTTGTTGCTTCTCCATTAACATAAACTCTCTGTGCTCTCAAGTTCGGAGCTAATCCTTCTAGTTGCTCTTATAAATTTAATCACATAGAGGTAGTTCTTAAAAGGGCATAATGTTCAAGGCAGACATGTTTTATTGTTTAAGCTAAATTATGCATAGCTTAAACAGTATATAAGACTTCAACTGATTTGAAATTTTTGGTATAAGGTTTAAAGATTATCTCAGGGCAATAATTTCAGAGGTTCATCCACGCTTCATGGCTTCAGAAAATCTGGAGTCCATGAGAACTGCAAATTCTGTTCTGATGTTCCCTTCACTTGCTCAGGATTCTTCTATAGAACCTATGAAGGTAGATTCCATAGAAGGTATGAAGAATGATCATAATGGGAGCTGGACAGCATCTAGTTCTAGTCTCATGGTAAATATATATTATTTTAAATAAATAATATAATTGGTTTGCTTCTATATTTGAGACCAATATAATTTAAGAAAAAAAAATCATATTTACAGAAGTGGCACAGTAATTTTTTTTAAAATGTAGTACCTACAACAATGCTTTGGAGCTCTGGTAGCGTAGTGGTTACAAGTTGGGCTGCTAACCTCAAGGTCAACTGTTAGAAACTACAAGCCACTCTGTGGGAGAAAGATGAGGCTTCCTGCTCCCATAAAGATTTACAGCCTCAGAAACCCTATTCAGGGTCGCTATGAGTCAGAACTGACTTCACAGCACAACATCACCACCACAACAATGCTTGGCATAAGTTGTTGTTGTTAAGTGCCGTTGTGTCGTTTCCGACCCATAGCAAACCTGTATAGGGTTTCCTAGGAGCGGCTGGTGAGCTCGAACCACCATCCTTGCAGTTGAAATGGCTTTGCAGTCTACCACATTAACCCACAGTGCCACACCAGGATTCCACTTGGCATATAGTAGCTGATAAATAAATAATTGTTAAATGAACACTAACCAGACTATTTTTTCTTCTCTTCTTCCTTTTCTACCTTGTTTCATCATTTCTTTTTTCTCCAAGGTAAAGACTTACCATTAGCTCCCAGGAGCAGTTATTAGAGCTAAACTTTAAAATGACAAAATTTGCTCCTTAGAAGATAGACTAGTGAGACTTTGTCTCTCATATTTTGAACATGTTGTCAGGAGGTGCCAGTCCCTGGAGAAGGACATCATGCTTGGTAAAGTAGAGAATGAACAAAAAGAGTAAGAACTGCAATGAAATAGATTTACACAGTGGCAGCCACATGGGCTCACATGTAACAACAATTGTGAGAAGGATGCAGGACTGGGCAGTGTTTCAATCTATTGTGCATTGGGTCACTATGAGTTGGAACTGACTCAACACACCTAACAACAACAACAACAAAGTTCAGAGGTAACTAATTTGAATGTGAGATTTAAATGGTTTAGGAAGCTATAAGAACAATAATCATCCTGGTGTGGTGCTGTGGGTTAATGCGCCAGATTGTAGAGATGTTTGAACTACAAGGTCGGTGGTTCAAGCTCACCAGCTGCTCCTTGGAAACCCTATACAGGCTCACTATGGGTCGGAATCAACTTGACGGCACTTAACAACAGCAACAACATCATAATCTCTATATATGCTCCTCCAATATTGTTGTAAACCCTGTAAGTTTAGAAGGAGGGGGGAACTAAAAGATAGTGAGGCTGTGTTCTGTCCCTATCCCTTGACATAGATCTTTTCTCTTGTCTCAGGCCTCAGGTATGAAGCATGATTGATAATGTAACTCTAAGTTTGGGATCTGAGCATAAGGAGTATTATATTTCACATGGTTTATGAGTCTCAGGGAAAGGAAACCCTAGGAGACATGGCCCCTGCAAATGCCGTGTCATTTTTGTAGTTGTTGTTTTTGTATGCCATCAAGTTGGTTCTAACTCACAGTGACCCTTCATAGGCTTCCCGATGAGTGGCTGGTGAGTTTGAACCTCTGACCTTGCAGTTCAAATTGACTATGAGATTGAGTGCTTATCCTATGGCACCACACCAGTCAGGTGCTGTCAAGTCAATTTCAGCTCATGTGACCCTATGTACAACAGAATAAAACCACTGCCCCATGCTGTACCACCCTCACACGATTGTTATGTTTGAGTCCATTTATACAGCCACTGGGTCAATCCATCTCATTGAAGGTCTTCTAATTTGTTGACCTTCTATTTTACCAAGCATGATGTACTTTCTCAGGGACTGGTCCCTCCTGATAATATGTTCAAAGTACATGAGAACAATATTGCTACCTTCACTTTTAAGGAGCTCTCTGGCTGTGCTTCCTCAACATAGATTCATTTGCTCTTCTGGCAGTCTATGGTACTTTCAATATTCTTCTCCAACACCATAATTCAAATGCATCAATTCTTCTCTGGGCTTCCTTATTAATTGTCTAGCTTTCACATGCAGTTGAAGCATTTGAAAATACTATGGCTTGGGTCAGGCACACCTTAGTCCTCACAGTGACAGCTTTGCTCATTAGTATTTTAAAGAGGTCTTTTGCCATGTAGTAGAATTAACAAAGTTATGAGACTTGTAGAAAGTCATGAAACAACCTTAAATTTCCTAGAATGGTTTAATGGGCATTCCAAAATTTGGGGAACATCCAACGGAAGCACAGAAGTTGGGTGAAAGAGAAAACTAATAGGACTGCAAAGGGTCTGGAATCCAGGACAGGCCTCCTCAGAATCAGTAATAATAGTTGTCAAGTAGGGCCAGTTGAAGACTTGACTACTTCTTACCAATTATCAGAGCCTAGGGCCAGGATACAAGTTGAATTGGTGTCAAAAAGTTGCCTGGGAGTATGTTAGCAAAAGTGTGTCACCTGGGTCATGAAACTAAGGAAGTGCCTTGGTTATATAACGAAGACAGCCTATCTGTAGCTTCCTGCTGCGATTTTTGACTATTTTTCAGGAATGATTCTTGCCTGTTATCCAGGATTGTGCTCAGCTCCTTTTATGCCCTCTTCTGTTCAATGGTCTCAGACCAGAGATCAAGAAGGACAAAAATGAGGATAAAAGAAGGAAAGCCCCCTATAATTGGACACATTGTTAAGAGAAGGAACCAGATGAAGCAACTCTATTGAGGAAAGAAAGCACTAGAATACACCCCTTGATATAAGGAAGCATTTTATAAAACTAAAAACAAATGCAATTGAAGTTAAACTTGCAAGTAGCTATACTGACTGCAATAATACAGTCTCCTTTTCTTCAGAGAAACTTTAGTGTAGCTTAAATACTATAGAAGCACATCATTCAATGGCTAATTCCTGCTTCTTATGAGTTGAGATATCATCTGTCTCATACTTGAGTGTCATATGGTTCATAATCTTCTTGAATGTCTCATACTTTAAAAATATATCGTTTCTATATTTATTTTGAGTATATGTGTGATCAACATAATTTAAGAAAAAACTTGGGAAAAAGAGAGCATGCCATTTTTAAACCATTTCCCCACTGTGATTATTTGTTACTTCAGATTCTTTTTGACAATAGGTATGGCCATACAAGCACCCCTGGCAGTATAGTAGGTTACTCTTTGGGCTGCTAAAACTGCAAGGTCAGCACTTCAAGTCTACTAGTGGATCCTCAAAAGAAAGATGAGGCTTTCAGCTCCTGTAAAGATTTACAGCCCCGGAAACCCTATATACAGTCACAATGAGTCGGAACCAATTTAACAGCATACCACCACCACTACCACCACCACCGTCACCACACTATAAAGCAACAGGAATTGTATTTTTAAATGTGGCTTATAGTACTTTTCACCAATAGAAAAATGGTTCTAATCGCTGAAATATTTTAAAGTCATACATTTAAGTAGACTATAGGAGCCCTGGTAGAGTAGTGGATTTTGACCTGGGATGCTAACCTCAAGGTCAGCAGTTCGAATCCACTAGTTGCTCAATGGGAGAAAGATGAGACTTTTTACTCCCATAAAGATTTACAACCCTATACAGGGTCGCTATAAGTCCGAGTGACTCTACTGCAGTAGATACGTGGACAAGAATTGATGGAACTTTCTTTTCTGAGCACACCCTTAGAGGTCCCAGTTAAACTAGGCTGTGTATTGATCTGATATATTGGGATAATCAGCTATTTTAGGAGCACATTTATAGCAGTAGATTTCAAATTTATTTGACAGTAGAATCATTCTTACAAAGAAAAAATAAAACTGTAAATATATAACACTTCTCAAAGTAGAACTTTCTTATTTGAAGAGCAATAAGAAGCCAAACATCCTACCTGTTCAACCTCTTCTGACCTTGTGGAAATATCCTTGAGATTCTCATGGGTCCCCAGGTCTCTGAAAGTACCAATAACGCAGTACATTCTAAAGGTTAGGGCTCAGTTGTAACTGTATTTTAAAATGTGGCTCACAGTACTTTGTTGTAAGTACACGTATATGGTGTTATTAAGAGAAGTTGAGTTGGTTCCGACTCATAGTGACCCTGTATAGGGTTTCTGAGGCTGTACATTTTTATGGGAGCAGAAAGCCTCATCTTTCTCCAGCAGAGTGGTTGCTGAGCTTGAATCACTGACCCTGTGGTTCTCAGTTCAGTGCTTATCTTACAGAGCCATTGCGCTCGTGTGGAAAAAATAGCTGTGCTTGATTCTTTTCTCTGGGCTGGGGACCAAAATTCCTAGTGGTATAACTAGTGCCAAGATATAACAATCCAAAGTTTCCAGAGAACAAAGGTAAAATTTTGCAAAGTCATTTTTATTTGAAGACTGTTCACACCTTCCTTGCCTTAAAGGATCACCCATAATGTAGTAAAAATTGGCGAGGCTGAGTATTTTCAGAGTAAATAGGAAGAGAGAATTTTTCAAGAGGCACTATGCCTTACTCTGTCCTCTGATGTATTCTCTGGAAAGCACTAAGTTTTTCCAGCATATCAAAGATACATATGGAGAATCTTTACCCAGTGAGATATTTGCTTTGTTTCAGACTCGAGAATTTTCAGTGTTTACAATGGTAATGTTTAACCATATGGGGGGGGGGGGGAAGAATTCATCTTCTGTTAATGTGCATTGCTCTAACCACTGCAACAGAATGATTACAGTCAAATTGTTTTATAATCAGTAACACACCATTTGGGAATCAACAATGTACTGTTAATAAATTGTATACCACCATCTTTTGCTGGAAAAGCAGTAATCCTTTGGACTTAATATACACTATCATTCTACTTGTTTTAACGAACTGTACATTAAGAAGATAGGCTAGGTTAGTTCTTAGTGATGAATTATGTGTGTTGATTAGTAATCTGAAATCTGTATGAGTCTTCAGTGTATTTTCCATGAATGATATGGCTAAAATGTATCCCGTAGATAAAAGTCATAAACTTGAAAGTAAAGTGAAGACCGATAACCTTCTTAGAAAAGAAAGTGGCCATTAATAAGGATATTGCGTAGCTTCCAAGTAAACACTTGATTTGCTCTCACTTACTATCAACTTATAGAGTGATATTTGAAAAACTGACATGTAAGATGGGATGCACATTGGTAATAATACTACACAAATACTCTTTAGGTACATTTTACAAGTATTCAGACACATCCAATGACATTAAAAGTCAAAAATTTCCAAGAACTTCTTAAATAAACCTTGACTCAGTAAGACCTTTGGGTTTTCTATTAACCAATCACAGAATAGAGTTCTAGAGAATTATTGTTGTTAAGTGCCATCCAGTCACTTCCAACTCATAATGATCCTATATAGGGTTTCTGTGGAGCAGCTCGTGGATTTGAACTGCTGACCTTGAGGCTTAAACCGACCTTGTGGTTGAGTGCTTATATTGACGGCCCCTTTTCTAAATCTAAGCTATCTCCAGCAGTAAATACAGCTCTGCGATTCTTTATACCATTTGAGTATGGGAGTGGTGTGTAGATGGAGTGATGGTGCCTCAAAATGTATAAAAGAGATGAATCTAAGTCCCATATATCCAAAGCCAAGAGAGCATAAGAGGAAAAGAGAAGTTAGAGAAAATTCTGCTGTGTGAAGGGTCAGGTTTCTACAGCTTGTGGGGCTGTTGATGTCTGGGGATTTTATCAGTGAAGGCTATGATGACTGTAGATTTGAACTGGTGATGGTTATGTGCCGTGGAGTTGGTTCCAAATCACAGCGACCCTGCACAGGGTTTCCAAGGCTATAAATCTTTATGGGAGCAGAAAGCCTCATTTTTCTCCTGCAGAACAGCTGTCAGTTTCGAACTACTGACCTTGCGGTTCACAGCCCAATTCATAACCAAATCTACTGCCATTGAGTCGATTGTGACTCAGTGACACTATAAGACAAAACAAAATAACTCCATAGGGTTTCCAAGGCTATAAATCCTCACAGAACCAGCTTTTCTCATCTCTAGCCACTGAACAGATGGTGAGTTCAAACCACAGACCATTGTAGTTAACACTCCAACACTTAACCCATTGTACCACCATGGCTTCTCTGAACTAGGGATAAACCAACCAAACGTACTGCCAGCAAGTTGATTCCAACTCATAGAGACCCTATGTAGGGTTTCTGAGGCTGTAAATCTTTAAAGGAGTATAAAACCTCAACTTTCTCCTACAGACCACTGGTGGGTTTGAAATGCCAATCCTTTGATTAGCCGTCCAGTGCTTATCCACCGATGCTCCTTCTGAATTAGGGATAGGACATGAAGAACCAGAAGGTTTACATGCTTCATGATTGATGAGGAGAATTTAACCAGTTTAAAAGAAAATACAAACATACACATACACACTGTGTGTGTGTATGCATGTAAATATACAGATATGAGGGGCCTTCAAAGAATTCATGGGAAAATTCAATTATCTTTTAATTTTATTTTTCAAGAACTTTTTGAAACTCCCTTATATGTGTGTATGTGTATGTGTGTGTGGAGACCTGGTGTGGCACTTTAGGATAAGCACTGGACCACAAGCTGCAAGGTCGGTGGTTCAAGCTTACCAGTTGCTACTCATAAATCCTATACAGAGTCGCTATGAGTCAGAACTGACTCAACAGCATTCAACACCAACAACTTGTGTGTTTTTTGTTGCTGTTAGGTGCCATCAAGTCGGTACCGACTCATAGCGATCCAATGCACAACAGAACGAAACACTGCCTGGTCCTGGGCCAACCTTATAATTGTTGCCACACTTGAGCCCATTGATGCTGCCACTTTGCCAATCTATCTCACTGGGGGTCTTTCTCCTTTTCTCTGACCCTCAACCTTACCAAACATGATATCCTTCTCCAGTGAATGTGTGTGTAGGCTGCATATAACATAAATGTGTAACTTGTGCTCAAAGTAAAATCAAATTGAGTGAGGAAGAAAATAACAGACATCACATTTAACTGGCCTTGAAGGGGAGGAAGGTAACTAGACAGAAGTGTGGAAGGATGTCTTAAACTAGATGAAGCTGGGTTTGGTCCCTTTCCTTTGTGCCCCACCTTGATGATCTTTGTGTTTTCTGCCCCTGTGGTGCTCCTTATAGTAAAATAGTTTTGTGACTTGTGGTAAAATGATCTGGAAATATGTTAGTAATATGTTTAATTATTGGTGAAGTTTTAAAGATAAACATGCTCAATCTAGAAATTATACAAGAAAAGTTGTTGCTGTCAGGTCAATTCCTGCTCATAGCAATCCTGTGCACAACAGAACGAAACAATGCTGTATCCTGTGCCATTGTTCTTGCTATTACTCTCCTGGTTAAAAGAGAAAAATGAGGCTCCGATGTAGCAATTTGTCAAATAACAATGTCAGTGCTGATCCTCAATAAGTAGAATATGATCTGGCAAAACATTTATTCATTTAGTGTGTGCTGAAGGAATAAATGGGGGTAAAGATAATAGATGATATTATGGTATCCCCACAAAATCTGTGCTGTAAATCCTAACCTATATACCTATGGTTATAATTCCTTGTGGGAATGGGTTGTCTTTGTTATGTTCATGAGGTTGTATTAGTATAGGGTGTGTTTCACATCAATTTCTTTTGAGATATAAAAGAAATGAAACAAGCAAGTGAGCAAGCTGAGCTAGAGGACGAGAGATGCTAGGTCTCATGGACAATGCATACGAACAGAAGTTCAAAAGATAAGGACTTTCCTCCAGAATCAAACAAAAGAGAAAGCCTTCCCCTAGAACCAGCACTATGAATTCAGATTTATAGCCTTCTAAACTGTCAGAAAATACATTCCTGTTTGTCAAAGACACATATTTGTGGTATTTCTGTTAGAGCCTCGCTAGATAACTGTGACTATGTATGTGTGTACGTTGATATATAAGAGGGTACTTCACAAAGTTCATGGAATAATTTCATTATCTTTTAATTTAATTTTCCCATAAACTTTTTGAAGCCCTATTGTATGTATGTATGTGTGTCAAATGTATGTACATGTGAATATCATTTTCCCTTCTTTTATCCCATTATGTAATATGTAAGATATAAATAAGGCTAGTAAGTTTTCAATTATATGCATGTGTGTTGTGTTAGATTAGGTGCAAGTTGTTGTTGTTGTTGTCAGGTGCCATCGAGTTGGAACCGACTCATAGCAACCCCATGCACAGCAGAACAAAACTATGTCCGATCCTGGGCCAACCTCACTACCGCTGCCACACTTGATGCCACCAATGATGCCACCTGGCCGATCCATCTCGTTGGGGGTCTTCCTCTTTTTCTCTGACCCTCCTTCTTGCCCAGCATGACATCCTTCTCCAGCGACTGTTCCCTCCTGACAATATGTCCAAAGTATGAGAGACGAAGCTTAGCCATCCTGGCCTCCAAGGAGCACTCTGGCTGCACTTGTTCCAAAACAGATCTATTGGTGCAAGTATGACATTATAATTGTTTTTATTCAGAGATTATGTATGGTTTTAAGGAGATGTGTACAGATGCCAAGATGACCAGGAGTGAATTGTGATGATTTATTGCTATAAGTTAACTTGTCCGTGTTTCTCAGTGGATTGGCAAATACTAGTCACCACTTCCCTTTTTGTGATCTGATGTGAGCATCCAATCATTTGGATGATGATTTTCCTGGAGGGTGTGTTCTGGATTCATTATATAAACAGATGTTCAGGTTAAGCTCTCTCTCTCAATCCTGCAGCCTTCTCAGTATCTCTGATACCAGTTTTGGGGACATAAGTCAGCAGTGACTTCTAGCCTGTTACCTGGCCTCCAGGTTTTGGGTTCATTAGCTCTGTAACCAGAGGTGTATTTATGGAAAATAGCATCTATGGCAATTAGTTTTAAATAGCTGAATGATCTTACAGCTGGTGATAGTACTGCCACGGCTAATACAATCTGCTCATTGGCACTCATCAAGTAGTACCCAGGGCACATGCCAAACCAACCATATCTTAAATACACCTCTGCATGCAACCACACAAACCATCAGAGGTTTGTCAGATGTTGTCTGACCCATCGATTTGGGTGTTGCTAAGCTGCACAGTTGTGTGAGCCATTTCCTGGAAGCAAATGTCCCTCTCTATGTATATCTATGGAGTTCTGGTGTGCCCACTGTAAGATAAACAGCCAACTGCAAGGTAGTTTTGAACTGCAAGGCTGGTAATTTAAACTCACCAGCCATTCCTCAGAAACCTTACACAGGTTCACTATAAGTAGAAACTGACTCCACAGCACATAACAACAACAACAATGTATATCTATATATAGTTCACTGGCTTCTCTAGACAACCCAGACTAAGAGGTGTGGCTCAGAAACTTTAACCAATTATTTCAGTAAAAGACTACTTTGGTTACACACCACTCATCTGTCAGTTTGCATGTTGCTGTGATGTTGGAAGCTATGCCACTGGTATTTTAAATATTAGCAGTGTCACCCATGGTGGAAAGTTTTCAGCAGAGTTTCTAGTAGAAGACTAGGAAGAAGGAGAGGCAGACCACTTATAAATGGTTGTTGTTGTTGTTAAGTACCATGGAGTCAGTTCCCACTCACAGTCATCCTGCACAGGGTTTCCGAGGCTGTAAATCTTTCCGGAAGCAGAATGCCTCATCTTTCTCCCGTGGAACCACTGGTAGTTTCAAACTGCTGACCTTGAGGTTGGCAGCCTGACTCGTAACCATTATGCTACCAGAGCTCCATTGGTTAGCCAATGAAAACCTTCTGAAGAGCAGTGTAACATTGTCTGATACAGTACCAGAAGATGAGCACATCAGGTTGAAAGGCACTGAAATTACGAGTGGAGAGGAGTAACTGAATTTGACAATCATATGGATTATTATACCAAGAAAGACAAACTGAGGCGGAATGGTGTCGCATGAATCACTAAAAAGAGCATTTCAAGATCTATCTGAATACAATGAATACAAGATCTATTTGAAATATGTTTGAAGATCTATCTGAAGTGCATTGCTGTCTGCTATAGGGTAATATCTGTATACCTGGTGCGGCACTGTAGGATCAACAATGGACTGCGAACCACAAGGTCAACAATTCAAACCCACCAGCTGCTCTTTGTAAACCCTATACAAGGTTCATACATGAGTATGAACCCATGCAACGGCACTTAACAACAACAGGGACTTTTAGTTAATACCACATTATTTATATTTATGTATCAACCACTAAAACCAGTGATGCTGAAATTGAAGAATTCTACCTACTTCTTTAGTCTGAAATTTATGAAATATGCAATCAAGATATATTGATAATTACTGGTGATTGAAATACAAAAGTTGGAAACAAAGAGGAAGGATCAGCAGTTGGAAAATATGGCCGTGGTAATAGAAATGATGATGGAGATCGCATGATAGAACTTAGACCAATATTTTATTCATTGCAAATACCTTTTATCAATAACATAAACAGTGACTGTACAGGTGGTTTTATCAGATGGAATACACAGAAATCAAATTGATTTCATATGTGAAAAGAGATGGTACAAAAGCTCCATATCATCAGCCAAAACCAGGCCAGGGGCAGACAGTGGAACAAACCATCAACTGCTCACATACAAATTCCGGCTGAAGCTTAAGAAAATCAAAACAATCCACAGGAACCAAAATCCTTGAATATATCCCATGTGAATTTAGAGACAATTTCAAGAACAGATCTGATGCATTAGAAAGAAGACAGAGACCAGAATAGTTGTGGGATGACATCAAGAACATCATACAGGAAGAAAGCAGCAGGTCATTAAAAAGCTAGAAAAGAAAGAAAAGATCAAAATGGAAGTCAGAAGAGACGCTGAAACTTGCTCTTGGGCAAAGAGTGTATCCAAAGCAACTGGAAGAAATGGTAAATTAAAAGAGCTGAACATAAAATTTCAAAAGGCAGCTGAAGAACATAAAGTAAATTATTATATTGAAATGTACAATGACCTGGAGTTAGAAAACCAAAGGGAAGGACACATGCAGCTTTTCTCAAGATGAAAGAACTAACAAAAAAATTCAAGAATTTGAATTTGAAAAATTTGAAAAAAAGAATTTGAACAATTGAAGAATTCTATGGGCCAAATATGAATTACTTGAGATGTATCAAAAGAAGATGAAAGAAATACAGAGACACTGTACCAAAAAGCATTGGCTGATGTTCAATTGAACCATTTAAAGAGGTAGCATATGACTAAGTACCAATGGTATCAAAGGGAGAAGTCCAAGCTGCACTGAAGGCATTGTCAAAACACAAGGCTCCTGTAATTGATGGAATACAAATAGAAATGTTTCAGTTTATTGGTGCAGCACTGGAGTCTCTCATTCATCTATGCCAGGAAATTTGGAAAACAACTACCTTGTCAACCAATTAGAAGAGATCCATATCTGTGCCATTCCAAAGAAAGGCGATCCAATTAAATGAACAATATCATTAGTATCACATGCAAATAAAATTTTTCTGAAGATAATTTTTAAATGGTTGCAGCAGCGCATCAACAGGGAACTGCCAGAAATTCAAGCTGGATTCCTAAGAGGACAAAGAATGAGGTACATCACTGTTTACATCAGATGGATTTTGACTGAAAGCAGAGAATACCAGAAAGATATTTACTTGTGCTTTATTGACTATGTAAGGGCATTTGACTGTGTGGATTATATCAAATAATGGATGACATTTCAAAGACTTTCAGAACACTCGATTGTGCTTATAAGGAGTTTCTCCAGAGATCAAGAGGCAGTCCTTAGAACAGAATAAGAAGACATTGAATGCCTTAAGATCAAGAAGGGTTTGTGCCAGTGTTATATTCTTCCACTGGTAGTTATGTGCCGTGGCATCGGTGCCGAGTCATAGTGACCCTATACAGGGTTTCCAAGTCTGTTAATCTTTACAGGATCAGAAAGCCTCATCTTTCACCCATGAAACAGCTAGTAGTTTTGAACTGCTGACCCTGAGGTTAGCAGCCTGATTCGTAACCACTACACTACCAGAACCTTATATACTGAGCAAATATTCCAAAAAGCTGGATTATATGAAGAAGAACATGGTCCAGGATTGGAGGGAGACTCAAGCACAACTCATTAACAACAGATAACAATTTGACAAACCTTGCTTGCTGGAAATGAAGAGGACTTGAAATGCTTAAGGATGAAGATCATAGGCCATAGCCTTCAGAATGAATTGCACCTTAATATAAAGAAAACAAAAATCCTCATAACTGGATCAATAACTACTATCATGATAAATTGGGGGGGGGAGCAAACTGAAGTTGTCAAGGATTTTATTTTGCTTAGATCTACAATCAATGGTCATGGAAACAGCTGTCAAGAAATCAAAGCTATATTGCATTAAATAAATCTGCCCAAACTATGGTATTTTCAATGCCTCATGTGCATGTTGAAAGTTGGGCAATGAATAAGGAGCACTGGAAAGAATGAATGCATTTGAATTATGGTGTTGGAGAAGAATATTGAAAGTACCATGAGCTGCCAGAAGAACAAATGAATCTGTCTTGGAAGAAATACAGACAGAAAGCTCCTTAGAAGTGAGAATGGCCAGACTTCATCTATCATATTTTAGATACGTTGTAAGGAGGGACCAGTCTCTGGAGAAGGACATCATGCTTGGTAGAGAGTCAGTGAAAAAGAGGTAGACCTCCACTGAGATGGATTGACACCGTGACAGCAACAAGGGGCTGAAACATAACAAAAATGTGAGGATGACACAGGAATGGGCAATGTTTCATTCTGTTGTGCGTAGCTAGTATCACTATGAGTCGGAACCAACTTGACAGCATTTAACAACAACAAAGGTTATGAGAATCATGCGGGTCTTAATAAAAAATGAAATTGAAAACTAGAAAATAATAGGAAATCAAGACTGTCTTTTTTCTCTTTTATGTGTGTTTCTACATTATTTTTTTTAAAGCTTTTATTGTGAACTGAGTAATAGTCTATAGGGCAGATCATCAGTTTTATACTCAACCAATCATATTTTGTTACATTGCAATGATTAGTCCTTTCCATGCACCATCGGTTAACAGTATTTCTCTTTATTCTGCCCCCCCCACACACTTTATTTTATTTTTAAAAACTTTTTATTGTGGTTTGTATGAACACATTTTCTCTTATTCTATCTAGGATTCTGTAAAGTGATCCATTTCTGTAAAGCACCTTAACATTATTTCCCCTCCTTTACCCACTCAGATTATATCTCAATACCTGTATCACAGAGTCCTGATGTTCCAAGGTTGAGTATACATCACTATTTACCTCAATCCCATTTAGTCCATGCAAACCTCCCTAAATCATCCCCTGTCTTTCTTGTTCATCTACCTTTACCCCTTCTTGTATTGCCCTCCACATCACCTGAACTATCATGTGTCTATTCCCTAACTTGTGCCTTACTGTCTCCTCCTTCCCACTCCTGGTAATCATCAAATAATTTTTCTTTAAGTATGGAAATCTTTTCTTAAGCTTTTACAATAATGGTCTTATGCAACATTTGTCCTTTTGTGATTGCCTAAATTTATTCAGCATAATGTCTTCAAGATACATACATGTTATGAGATGTTTTGCTTCTTCATTGTTTTTCTTCACGGTAGCATAGTATGCTGCTGTATGTATGCTACAAAGTTTGTTTATCCATTCTTCTATTGATGTGCATTTAGGCTGTCTCCATCTTTTTGCTATTGTGAATAGTGCTTCAATAAAAATTGGTATGCATATATCTATTCATGTTTTGGCTTGTACTTTTGTGGATATATACTAAATAGAAGAATTTCTGGATCATAAGGTATTCATTTGTAGTTCTGACTTTCTCAGGAAAGACCATGTTATTTCCCAGGGTGGGTAAATCATTTTACTGTCCCACCAACAATGTAGGAGGGTACCAGTCTCGCCACACCCTCACCAGCATTTATTGACCTCTGATTCTTTTGAACTTCGCTATTATTGCTGATGTGAGATGATAT
>NW_006408519.1:5225079-5239914 GCF_000296735.1 Chrysochloris asiatica
ATCTCTCTATGCCATCACCTCTGCTTCTGTCTTTGCTATTGTGACTTTTCTGGTTAAGATACCATGTTCTATTCATGCTGTTCCCTCTTGATGATCTTAGGGTCCTCTGTTACTAGAATGAAATATTAACTATATTCCCCTTTTTATTTCCCATCTTCTACCTTCACAGATGTGACAATCACAATTAGTTAGGATAACGATGACTCATTATTGAATCAAAAGTATCCTATCCCTCTCCTCCTCTATCCCCTGTCAACAGACCTATCTGGACTAAAGCAAGACTATTAAGTACAGGTTCTATGTTAACCCCTCATTCTGAAACTAAGCACACTCCTGAAATCTTATAAACCCGTTACTTCATGCCTTTATAGCCCCCAAGATTTTGGTAGCCAATGTCTAAATTGCCCATCCCTACCACTCTATTTACTAAGGGGACAGGCTTGATCTTTGATATGAAGAATCCTTGCCTTCTAGTTGGAATTTTGAGCTACTACATCCAAAGCAAAAGTCCAGTTCATCAAATTGTAGCAATTTATGCTTGCTTCCTGTATCAAACTTTTTTTATCTTTTTCTAGTTGAGTTCTGATCAGAAAGCCATCCAAGATAGGTCAACTGAGTATTACGTGCAAATTTGGGCATTATTGCACACCTTCTTTGAGCTGGACACTTCATTCTTGGCTCTAGTTCCCAGTAACTAGGTCAGTGTCCATGTATTCAGGAGTTCCCAAGCCTCCTTAAGCTCCAGACCAGCCAGCCCTTCCTCTTCCTTTTCTTATCTTAAGGTCAACAGGTATCTATAGAACATGGTGAAACTCAGCCTGTGTGTTCATTGCTGCATTTCTCCCACTTTGACTCATAAGTAGACCAGAGCTGTTACCAGAAAGTTTATAAGACTGCTTGTGTGTTCCCTTTGTGTTTCAGTCTTTGAAGAGGGTTTATCCTGTTGGCTCCCACATAACCAGCTTGCTTGATCTTGTAATAGCCACAGTCTGCTTTTTTACCTCCTGTGGTCTTTCTTTCAAGAAGTATCTTCTGTTTCTCTAGCTGCTCCAGATTGGTCTGCATGTCCATTTCAGTGGCAATGTCCCACCTCAGAAGGTTCTGTATAGAGCTCAGGATTTCACCTGAGGCTGTATACTCCACAAAAGCTTAACAAGAAGCCTATTTCACTAGGCAAATTCTAGTACCCCTTTTAGCTAATTCAATCAGTGATATGCTGAAGATGGGCTTACAAGCTTTCTGTAAGTATTTTTCCCAGTATTCCTTTATATTCTAATTAACTGTTTATTTTACAATAGTAGGCTAGAGAATACAATATCCACAAGACAATAAAGCACCTTAACATTATTTCCCCTCCTTTACCCATTCAGACTATGTCTTAATCCTTGTATCACAGAGTCTTGTTTTTCCAAGGTTGAATTGTTGTTGTTGTTGTTAAGTGCTATCGAGTCAGTTCCGACCCATAGTGACCCTGAACAGGGTTTCCGAGGCTGTAAATCTTCACAGGAGCAGAAAGCCTCATCATTCTCCCGTGGAGTGGCTGGTAGTTTCGAACTGCTGACCTTGTGGTTCGCAGCCCGATTTATAACCACTATGCTACCAGAGCTCCTTACAACAGGTAAATTAATAAGCATGATCTTTATAGTTCTGGGATTTACATTTAGGTCTTTAATACATGTTGAGTTGGTTTTTGTATATAGTGTGAGGTATATATTTTGTTTAATTCTTTTGTATGTTGATTTCCAGTTTTTCCAGCAACATTTGTTGAAGAGACTGTTGTATCCCCATTTAATGTATTATGGATGTTTATCAAAGATCAGTTGACTGTATGTAGACGGATTGACTTCTGGGTTTTTCAACATCTGTCCCATTGATCTATGTATTTTTCATTGTATTAATACCAGGCTGTTTTGACCACTGTGACCATGTAGTAAAATTTGAAATCAGGGAGTGAGAGGCCTACCACTTTGTTCTTCTTAAGTAGTGTTTTGCTTATCTGAGGACTCTTTCGCTTCCATATGAAGTTCATGATCATGTTTTGCATCTCTTTAAAGAATGTTGTTGATGTCTAGATTGGGATTGTGTTATATCTGTTGATTGCTTTAGGTAGTATTCACAATTTTCACAATGTTGAGTCTTCCAAACCATGATCATGGTATATTTTTCCATTTTTGTCAAACTCTTTTGGTTTCTTGTAGTAGCTTGTAGTAGTGTCTTGTAGTTTTCCTTGTAGCAATCTTCTGGTTAGATTTATTCCTAAATGTTTCATCCTTTGGGAGGCTATTGTAAATGGTATTGCTTTCCTAATTTCCTTTTCAGAGCTGTTTTTATTAGTACAGAAATAGTCAACTGATTTTTGTATGTTGATCTTGTACCTTGCCACTTTGCTGAATCTTCCAATGAGTTTCGGTAATTTTTTTTGCTTAGTCTTTGGGATTTTCTATGTATAGGATAATATCATCTGCAAATAGAGTTTTACTTCTTCTTTGCCAATTTGGATTCCTTTAATGTCTCTTTTTTACTGTATAGCTCTGGTGGAATCTTTCAGCACAGTATTGAATAGGAATGATGATAAAGGGCATCCTTGTCTGGCTCCTGTTTACAATGAGGATGCTTTCATTTTCTCTCCATTGAGCATGATATTGGCTATTGGTTTTGTATATATGCTCTTAATTATGTTGAGGGATTTCTTTTAAATTCCTATTTTGCTGAGTGTTTTTACCAGAAATGGTTGTTGAATTTTGTAGAATGCCTTTTCTGCATCGATTGATATGATCATGTGGCTCTTTTCCTTCATTTTATTGTATTGTAGATTATGTTGATTGTTTTTCTAATATTGAATCATTCTTTCATCTGTAGTATGAATTCCACTTGGTATTGACGTATTATTTTGTTGATATGTTGCTCAAATGCTAGGAATTTGTGGAGATTTTTTGCATCTATATTCTTGAGGGATACTGGTCTATAATTTTCTTTTTTAGTGATGTCTTTCCCTGGTTTTGATATGAGGATTATGCTTGCTTCATAAGATGTATTTAGGAACTTTTTCTTCCTTTTCTATATTGTGGAATGGTTTGAATAGAATTGGTAACAATATTCTCTGAATTTGATGGAAATCACCAGTGAAGCCATCTGGGCCTGGAGTTTTTCTGTTTGGGAGTTTTTTGATGATCTGATCAATTTCTTCTTTTGTCATGTTGTTGTTGTTGTTAAGTGCTGTGGAGTCGATTCCCATCCTTATGTTGCCTATCCTGGAAGTTAAGGAGATTAAATAACCTTTAAATGCAGTCAACAGGGTTTCCAAGACTGTAAATCTTTATGGGAGCAGAAAGCTTCATCTTTCTTCCATGGAGCAGCTGGTAGTTTTGAACTGCTGACCTTAAGGTTTGCAGCCCGACTTATAACCACTACGCTACCAGAGCTCCTTTCTTTTGTCATAGTTCTGTTCAAAATTTCTACTTCACTCTGTGTAAGTTTATGCAGGTCAATTTTTTCTAAAAATGTAACCATCTCCTCTAGATTTTCAAATTTGTTGGAGTACAACTCTTCTTTGGAGTATTTTGTTATTATCCTATTATTTCCATTGATTCTGCTGTGATGTTATCAATGTGGTTTCTTATACATGTTCTTTATGTCTTCTCCCTCTTTTCTTTTGTTAGACTTGCCAGTGGTTTGACAATTTCAGTAATCTTTTCAAAGAACCAGCATCTTGTGTTATTGATTCTTTCTATAGTTTTCTATCTCATTTATTTATGCTCTAATCTTTATTGTTTCTTTTCTTCTGGTCACTGTAGGTTTACTTTGGTGATCTGTCCCTAGCAGTTGATGTGTTGAGTTTGGTTCTTTCTACTTTTTGGATGTGTACATTTATTGCTATATACTGTCCTCCCAGCACTGCTTTTGCATGTCACAAAAGTTTTGGTATAATGCATTTTCATTCTCATTGGTTTCTAGAAATCTTTTAATTTCACTTTTTATTTGTTCTACTACCTGTAGTTTTTAAGCAGGGTACTATTCTGTGTCCGTGTATTTGAGTTTATTTCCTTGATCTTTCTATTGTTGATTTTATCTATCGGGGGGAGAAAAACAAAAAAAACTTAGTAATTCCTTGTGTTAGTATTTTTGCACACTAGGAAACTGAGTTTGTGAAAATTGCAATGAGCATTCCATTCTACCTTTTGTAAAATCTCAACTTTCTTGTTGGGATTATGTTGCCTATCCTGGAAGTTAAGGAGATTAAATAACCTTTAATGCAGTCAAAATGGAAATAGAAATTTTACTGCAGTAATATTGAGGCCAGATGTCTGCAAACTGCATTTACTAGTCTTTTCCAGTTGGCATTTAAGTTGAATCAATTTTGAAGATCAGATACAAACTTCAAGTAAAAAAAAGAGGGTGATGTATGATCCAATCAAAGGAACAAGCATTTAAGGCAAAATCTTCCCAAGGATACTAATATTTTATAATAGTTGCAGCATAGAGTATGAAGTGGTAGGAGAGGCAAGGGTTAGGATTACTAGACTATAATATACCCTAAGAATGTGAATTTTATTTCATGGGGAATGGAGATCATTGAAGAAATGTAGAGTTATATTTGTAGTTTAAAATATCACTCTGATGATATTCCTTGGAAAAGGAACATAAACAAAGCAGGAAGATCTATTAAGAAGCTTGTAGTTATAGATAATAATATAGATATGGAAAATAGGGCTTTAACAAAACTATACTCACTCTTCTCTTATCAACATGGTTAGATTCCAAAGAGTAGATCTGTCATGGATTGAATTGTATCCCCCAAAATATGTGCCAACTTGACTGGACCATGATTCTCTAGTTTGGCAGTTATGTAATGAACTCCCATGATATAATGTAATTAGCCACTCATTTGTAATAGGATTAAGGGTAGACCACAATACCCTTGCAGAACCCTTGGTGTGGTGCTGTGGTTAATGTGCCAGACTGTAAAGCCGTTTGAACTCTAAGGTTGGCAGTTCAAGCTCACCAGCTGCTCCCTGGAAACCCTATACAGGGTCAGAATTGACTTGATGGCACTTAACAACATCAACAACAAAACAACACCTTATTCCTATCACAGTCCTGATCTGGAATTTCCCTGGAGTGTAGCTTACAACACTATCTATCTTGTAAGAGATAAAAGGAGAGAGAAGCCAGCAGAAATCAGCGGGCCCTACTATCACCAAGAAAGAAAAGCCAGTAGTAGAATGAGTGAGACCTTTGTACCTGAGATCCCTACACTGAGAAACTGCTAGACGCAGGAGAAGACTGATGCCAAGATGCATGGGTATCTCTATGTGAGCCAAACCTACAGATGCTGAAAGGAGACAAGGACCTTTTTCCAGAGCCAGTAAATAGAGAAAGGCTTGCCCTAGAGTCAGTGCTCTGAACTCAGACTTCTAGCCTTCTAAACTGTGAGAGAATATATTTCTGTTTGTTAAAGCCATTTACTTGTGGTTATTTCTGTTATAGCAACACTATATAAAAATTCAAAGGTTGTTATGCAAAAATGGAGGATGACCATGTCAGAATACAAAATGGAGGATGACAACATCATTACATAACTACCAAATTACATCATTATGTAAATGCCAAATCACTGAGAAACATGACCCAGTCAAGTGGACACATAATTTTAACCATCACAGCCAGTGTTCCTCTCATCTCATACCTCGATGGTTGTTACTTTCAGATAGCCATTGTTAATATGCAAAATAATTGGATTGTAGATTTGTTTTACTATTGTTGTAAAGGTGAAATATTGGACAATGAGAGTTGATAAATGAAGAGTATGTATATTAGAATGGAAATAAAGAAAATAGTACACAATAAGAGATAATATTGAGGTCAAAAGTATGAGCATTGATGAGCATGTTGGAAATAGAGGACATTTTTAGCTTTGATATACAATGGTACCATTTATAAAAATAGGAAACAAAGGAGAGAGATCAAGTTTGGACATGAGGATACTGTGATTATTATCTTTCAACTCAATGAGTTCCAGGTGTTTGTGGAATAGCCAAGTGGAAATACCCAGCAGCCAGCTGGATGTACAAGTTTGGATCTTAAGGAAGATGTGGCTAAAGATGATTGATTTGGCATTCATCAACAGAGAGAGTTGAAAATCACAGTTTGGAGAATTTTATGTTTTATGCATATATTCAAAACATCATTGTAATGTAAATAGGATAAAATTTCAGTTGAAGTATGAATTTTAGAGCCATCATCAGATTTTTTTCTCCTCATACTCTGTCTTTGCTATAACAAATTTATTTCTTTTATCAGTGCTGTTGAAACTGAGCTTCATAAAACCTTCATCTCTTAAGAACACATTTTTTCAAGGGGCAGTTCCAAAGATAGAAAAGTGTATTGGATGAATACTATTCTGACCTAATATGGCATTTTAAAAATGTGTTTGTCTTGTTACAAATATGTTTTTGGTAGTAGTAGTTTTATAAATTTGTGGAATGGAATAGTATGTGAATTATTCAGTACTCATAAGTTAGCGTTCTTTTTAATATTTTTAATGTTTTATTGTGAATTATGCAACAATTTACATGGGAGACCATTAGCTTTGCATTCATCTTATGGTATATTGCCTCATTGCCATGGTTACAATCACCTCCATGCATCATCAACCAACCAAAGGGTACAGCCCACAAGCCTGCCCCTCGGTTATCAGCACACAGCCCCTCTCCCTATCTGGGTGCAGAGTCCTCAGCAGCTTCATCTCTCCATGCCATCATCTCTGCCTCCATCTCTGGTGTCACTGTTTCTCTGGGTAGGGTCCCACACTCCACTCTGCTCCCTTGATCATCCCAGGGACCTCCACTCCTGGACTGCAGAGTCAACCATCCCCTTTCCTTTGCTACAAAATGTCTAACTTTACATTTCCAACCCTCACACTCAGTCATGATAGCAATCATTCACTATTGTACCACAAGAGTCCTTTCCCCGTCTCCTTTCATCAGCACTGCCCAAACAGATTGGATACTACTCAGTGGAGATTCTACCTTCCTCTGTGCCCTCTGGATCTAGGCCCCCTCCTGAAATCTTGCAAGCCAGTCATTTCTTGCCTTTGTAAAACCCCCCTCCCCATTTTGGGTAGCCAATGTTCAAGTTGCCCATCCCTGTTTACCTTGGGTACCGAGGGGGTGGGAATGATCCTCACTGTAAAGATTTGTTCCCTCTTTTGAGCTACTGCATCTATAGGTGTAAGTCAGTTAATCAGATTACTCTTTTTTTTCCTCTTCTTTCTTCTAGGTGAGTTCTGATCATCCAGCCATTGAAGCCAGGTCAAGTGGGTATTATCTGCAAGGGTGGGTGCTCTTGTACATATGCCCTCTCTTCTTATCAGCTGGACACTTCACTCTCCACTATTGTCCTCTGTGGCTATGTTACTGACTCTGGGCCCAGGAGTCCCCAGGTCTTGCCACACTGCTGGCCAACCAGGTCTCCACCCAGGATCACAGGCGTCTGTTGAACGTGGTAGGACTTAGTTCGCAGCTTCATTGCTGTTTTTCCCTCACTTCCTCTTATCAGTGACCAATGTGGTAACCAGTCAGAGTGAATGTCTGCTCGTGTATTCCCATTGAGTCTTAGTCTTGAAAGGGGGTTTGCCCTGAAGTGACCCTACCACTTACCTTGATGTCTCCTGGGCAAATTAGCTTCCTTTTAATTGGTTTTCTGATTATAATAATATAGAAAAAAATGTCTATTGCATAGTTCCTTGATGTTGAGTTTTCGTATGTATGAAATATTTGGACATAAAGTTTTGGGGAGATGTAGGGAAAGGGTATGAGGAACAAGAGACACCCTAACTGTTTCCCAAAATTTAGCTATAATAAGTATATTGCTGAAGTGGTATATACTGGAAGAAATTGGAGTAGCTATCGACTGCTAACTACAAGGTCTGTGGTTCAAACCCTCCATCTGCTCCTTGGAAACCCTATACAGGGTTGCTATGAGGTAGACCCAACTTAACAGTGCTTAACAATAATAACAACATGTCATGTAAGCTTCAGGAATTACTACTATGACAAACTCCACAGATGCCATATATCCTACATTAATGCATGCAATAGTTGAGTTTTTTCTCACTTTTGATATCTTTTATTATATTACACTAAAAGTTAGAAAGTTCTTTCTACATGAAATGAAACCTGAGTCTGTATGTCTGTAGCTATAAACTTTTAAATCTGTGTTCTACCTTAACCTAGAAGGGGCACTAAATTTGAAGTCTACTTCTTCTGTATCACAGATTTCAATTACTTGAACCTACCTTTCAGGTCCTTTCTAGATCATATTAGACTGAACATCGCTATAGTCTTTTGCTGTTCCAGACTTGTCACTCTTCTTCTGGTTACTCTTATTAGTCAAGACACAAATGGTTGATATAAAGTGGGTCAAGCATGAAGAAGCCACTCTGCCTACCAGAGATCCTGTAGTCAAATCCTAGGACAAATCGACAGTCTAGTCTAATGGTGTCCAGGTAATTCAGCAACAAGACAGAGCTAGAGATAAAGCAGGTAAACTGGAAATATAGTCACTTTACCTAGAGGACAAGGAGCACTGGTAGTATAGTGCATTATGCATTGGGCTGCTAATCCACAAGGTCAGTAGTTTGAATCCACCAGCAGCCCTGAGAGAGAAAAGTAAGACTTTCTGTGCTCACCAAGATTTACAGCCTCAGAAACCCTATATAGGGTCACTATGAGTTGAAACTGACTCAGTGGCACATGACCACTCACCACCACTACCTAGAGGAATAGTTTTCAATTAATTCCAAATTATGTCTACCTTTCTCCAAACTTGCTTATGTTTTTTGTTTTGTTTTGTTTATCTGACTTGAAGATTGATAACTTGAGCCGAATGTAAAAGTTCAGAAGCAATCTGAATAGGAGAGAGTTGAGTAGGTCTACCCATCTTTCATAATAGACTTTATCCTGACATATCCTAAGATTGTATTCACTGTTTCATAGGCCTATCATGCCATTAACTCATATTGAAATGGTTTTTGACTATAACATGAAAGTTTTCCAACTTTGCTTTCTTTGTCGTAGCCTTACTTACTATCTACCTAGTATTTTTAAACACCTTTTCAAATCTCTAATTTTTTAATAGAGATTATTACTTATATAGGAATGGAATTTCTTTGGATTTAAATACAAACACTAACTTAAAATGCATTATTTAAATATTTTTTTAGTCCTTGTTCACATGGACTAATAATAAATTTACCCCACTGGGGAACATACTGGCTTAGCTCTTGGCTCCAAACTCTCCAAACTCCAAATTCTTCCACTTCAACTTACTAGATGTATGACCTAGTACAACTTCCAAAACAGTAACCTTACCCATAAAATAGTTGTACCTATTTCATAGGACTTTTATGATGATTAAATCCAGTAATCTTTTCAAAGTCCTTAGCCCAGTGCCTATACCTAGTCAGTGCTGCAAGATTACTAATTAAAGGATACTGCAGTGTATTGCTTAGATCTGGCCTCTATACTGAAACAACCAGTCTTTCCTCTGCTGGAAGTGTTCTTCTTGACAATTGAGTCCTTCTTCGGGTGCTGCCATCTGCTAACAGTAGCTATTAGGGCAGCTTGTACCCAGTGACTGATGAGTGTGGAGGTACATAGGAGGGTCCCTCTTGAACCTCAATTAAAGACAACTCTGAGTAACACCCAAGCTTCAGAACCATCAGTGGGGCTGGCTGAAGATTGTGCTTTAACTGCATCTCAGTTTAACTTCTGGTTCTGTCCAATTCTACTTAATTCACTCCCTCACAGATATTATTCCCAAGAGCAACATAGGTACTTGCTGAGTAAATGGAATCTGGGATGGATAGAATAGGAAATACAAATATGATTTGTGGATTCAAGGTCAGCTAGAATCATGATGTTGTCATTTGTCCCACTAACTCTTATTAAAAAAAAGTCTGAAGAAGTCTGAATTAACTGGTGACACATAAGGTTAACTTACAATATGAATAAGCAGATCTAAACTCTGCTGGGATCAACTGTAGTGGGGCACCAGGATTTCATCCTGTCAGCTGCTAAGAGCCTTGGCAACCGGAGGAGTACACCTGTATCTTTCTTCATAGGTTATTTCTGCTACAGAAGGGAGCTGCCTCTTCCCTGTTTACCCACTCTTTCCAGGGCTTCTAACGGATTCAGGATTCATTCCAGTTTGACCCTCAGAATGAGAGTTTGCATTTCCACTCCAGATATAATGAATCAGAATCTACATTGTAAGGAGATCCTCAGCTGATTCTTATGTATATACATTAGCATCACCTGGGGAGCTACAAGAATCACCTAAGGGTCTTGATATATTTGCAAGGACAGTCTCCAGTGAACTTCCTGCTCACTAATGCATGGCTCAGGCTTCCTGGGAACCCATCAAAATGATTAGTATTTTCATCTTCATCGTTCAAATCTAGCAGATGGTCAGCACCTTAAGAGTGGAGAGTCATCTTATTTAGCTTTATATGTAAAGTGCAGCAGTAGCCCTGGTGTGGCACTATGGGACACACACTGGACTGTGAACCACAGGGTCAGCACTTGAAACCCACAGAAATCCTATATAAGGTTGCTAGGAGTTGGAACCGAATTGATGCACTTGATAACAGTTATTCAATATGAGGTCTGGTGGTGCTGTGGGCTAAGTATTAGGTTGCTAACTTCAAGGTCAGTAGTTTAAACTCATCAGCAGCTCTTGGGGATAAAGATAAGACTGTGTGCTCTCATAAAGATTTGCAGTCTTGGAAAACTTAAGGAGCAGTTCTATTCTGTCCTATATAGGGCCACAAGAGTTGGAATCATCTCTGTTACAGTAGTGCTGTAGGATAATCACTGGACTAACCACAAAGGATTCATGGGGTGGTGCAGGAGGATCAGCACTGGGCTGCAAACCACAAGGTCTGCAGTTCAAACCCACCAGCTGCTCCTTGAAAACCCTACACAGGGTTGCAATGAGTCAGAACCAACTCAATGGTACCTATCAACAACAGTAACTAACCACAAGGTTAGCTAAGCTGTTAAATACACCAGTTGCTCCCAGAAGAAAAGTATGGCAGTCTGCTTCAGGGGAGATTATAATTTTGGAAACCCTATGGGGCAGTTCTACTCTGTCTAAAGGGTCACTCTGAGTTGAAATTGACTCAATGTCAATGCTTTGTTTATGGTAGTTGTTCAATAAATGTTTCCATATCTTACCTCTGTGTGGATTTTGAAACAAATCTGAGAGAATCAACTGTTTTCTTTAAGCTTGTTCTTAAATGTTGTCGAGTCAGTTCCAACATATAGCGACCCTGTATAGGGTTTCCAAGGAGTGGCTGGTGGGTTTGAATCACCAACCTTTTGGTTAGCAGTCCAGTGCTTTTCATACAGTGCCACACCAGGACTCCTTCAAGCTGGGCAGTGGGAAATTCCTATCCATAAATTGCCTTCTGCCTCTTTCCATATATCTCCACATAAATGCTGTACAACATAGCTTCATGAACGGGAAGTGGATTCCCAAGTCCAAGGACACCTTTTTGAAAAAAAAGATACCACCTCTTACTTTGCATGTTTTCAATTAATTACTAGGTTTTAAGAACATTTAAGCAAGCATCATAGGCTACATTTTGTTGGCAGCATAGCTTAGTGATTAAAGACAATATTTTGCAGCCTGGAGTGGCTAGAAGAACAGAAGATACTTCTTGAAAGAAAGACCTACAGGAAAAATACAAAACAACATAGGCAGACCGACTGTCACTACAAGAACAAACAAGTTGCTTGCCCAGGAGACATCAAGGCAAGTGGTCGGGTTCTCTCAGTGTAAACCCCCTTCCAAGATGAAGACTCAATGGGAATCATGCTCTGATTGGTGACCACGCTCATCATTGATAAGGGGAAGTGAGGGAAAAACAGCAATGATGCTGCATGCTAAGCCCTACAATGTTCAATAGACTTCTGTGAACCCAGGTGGAGACCTGGTTGACCAGCAGTGTGGCAAGACCTGAGGACTCTTGGGCCCAGAATCAGTAACATAGCCACAAAGGACTAGAGTGGAGAGTGAAGCGTTCAGCTGATAAGAAGAGAGGGCATATGCACAAGAACACGCACACTTGCAGATAAGACCCACTGGACCTGGCTTCAATGACTGGATGATCAGAGCTCAACCAGAAGAAGAAAGAAGAGGGAAAAAAAAGTAGTCTGATACAATTTGATGAACTTGACCTACACCTATGGATGCAGTAGCTCACAAGAGGGAACAGATCCTTACAGCACAGATCATTCCCACCCATCCATACACAGGATAGACAGGGATGGGCAACTTGGACATTAGCTACCCAAAATGAGGTGAGGGAGGGGTTACAAAGGCAAGAAGTGACTGGCTTACAAGCTTTCAAGAGGGAACCTAGATCCAGAGGGCATGAAGGAAGGTAGAATCTCCACTGAGTAGTATCCAATCTGTCTAGGCGGGGCTGATGAAATAAAATGTGGATGGGTCTCTTGTTATACAATAATGAATAATTGTTATCAGGACTGCTTGTGAGGGTTGGAAATGTAAAGGTAGACGTTTAGTAGCAAGGAGGGGAGTGATTAACTTTACAGCCTAGGAGCAGAGGTCCCTGGGACCATGAAGGGAGAAGAGTGGAGAGAGGGACCCTACCCAGAAAAGCAGTGATGCCTGAGATGGAGGCAGAGACAATGATGTGGAGAGATGGAGCAGTTGGGGACTTTAGACACAAAGAGGGAGAGGGGCTGTGTGCTGACAACCTGGGGGCAGGCTTGTAGTGTATACCCTTTGGTTGGTTGATGATGCATGGAGGGGATTGTAAACATAGCAATGAAACGATATACTATAGGATGAATGTAAAACTAATGTTCTCCCCTGTAAATTGTCACATTATTCACAATAAAACTTTTTTTTTTTTAAAGTGAAAAATCAAAAAAACAACAACAATGGTTTGCCCTCAGATAACCCTAAATTTAATCCTTGCTGAACCACTTCCTGGGTGTATGACCTTCAGCTGTTGAAGATGACTAATAATAGTACCTATTTCACTGAGTTGCAGTGAGAATTCAAGGATAAAATATGCCTAAAACATTAGATAAATAATAAATATGTTTTATATTAGCTATTGTTTGTGATGCTATTTCATTAATTTTTCAATTTCATTTTATTAACTCATTCTCTGTAAACTTATTTTCATTCAGATCAAAATATTTTGTGAATTTCTCTTGAAATATCTTCTTTGACTCATAGGTTATTTAGAAATGTGTTATTCAATTTCCAAATATTTGTGGATTTTCAGCTTTCCTTCTGTTGTTGATTTCTGATTTAACTCGATTGTGGTCAGGGAGCATACATTGTACGATTTCAATTCTTTTAAATTTATTAAGACTTGTTTTATGGATGGCCTAACTACTCACTATAAATTTAATATAAGACATATGCGATCCAATATTGTTCTGAATCTCCTTTTCTGCATTATTCTCTTAAAATGAATTTGTAACTTTTCTCTTATTATTGCATTTTATTTTACACATTTGTCCTTCATAATAGTAATTTTAGGATGAAATCAGTGAAATTTTCTCCTTCCTTTACCCTTTCAGATTAGAGCCATTTTGGTCAGAAGCTGACCTGATGCCAGAGTCATTCTTCCCTGTCTCCATAAGAGACAATGAATCCATTGCCAGGACTTCATTGTTCTCAGTGTAAGCCATAGTTTGAGAACAAATTCTGAACTTCAGCATCATCCACAGGGCCAGCTGGTCCTCTTCAGTCCCTTCCAAAGCCATGACCTTATACAGGGAATGGAGATGAACATACCACCTGCGCCCCAAGTTTCTCCGTTCCTCTGTCTACGGCTGTAAATGCCCCCAGAGAGAACAGAGGCTTTTCCTGGCAGTGAGTTCACTCCTGTATGAGACAGCAGAAGCTGGTTATGATTTTTGAAGAGCTCTGTTAAGAATTAGGTACTAATTTGGCATAAATGTATTTGTCTGCTTTGCTTTGTTTTCTATATTGTGAAATCCAAATTTCTACATGTTCTCAATATGTCAGTGTGATTGGCATCAATAAATTTCAATATTAATGAAACAAATCATTGCATACATGATTATTGAATGATAGTTTAATACCTGTTTCCAGACATAAATAGGAAATAGTGTTAATTTATATTTATACATGTAGATTTCTGTGTTGATATTTTGTTTATCAAAATAGAGAAAAAAAAAAAAAAAAGGCTAAGGATGCAGTTACCAGTACTTCTTAGACATAACCAAAGAATTCACAGGACTGGATTTCTGGGTTTGAAGGATTAGGACCAAAGTCTCATGAGACATCTCAGTCAACAGACATAATATAGTTCATAAAGTTATGTTCTACATCCTATTTTGTTGAGAGGTATCTAGGGTTTTAAAAGCATGTGAGCAGCCTTCTAATATACAAATATAGATCTCTATTGATCCAGAGCAGAAAAAGGAAGTCAAAGACTCAAGAGGAAAGTAGTCTACAGGACAAATAGTCTAAATGAACCACAATTTCATCTACCCTGAGGCCAGAACAGCAACCATTCTAAGCAGGGCCACAATAGACAGACTCTAGTAGAATGGGAGAAAAATGTGGAACAGAACATCAAATTCCTAAAAAAAAGAAAGAAAATTGAAACAGACTTACTGGATGGGAGGATTCCTCAAGACTGGTGCCTTGAAATGCGCTTCAAGCATTCAGCTGAAACTAACTCTTCGTAGATAAATAACAAATTGGTTAAAAAATAACTATCACCCCTAAGTACTAACTGTGCTCCTTAAAAAAAAAAAA
>NW_006408519.1:5240727-5243055 GCF_000296735.1 Chrysochloris asiatica
ACATCTTTGCTCTTCAACACTTTAAAGAGGTCTTGTGCAGCAGGATTGCCTAATGAAATGCGTCGTTTGATTTCTTGACTGCTGCTTCCATGAAGGTTGATGGTGGATTTGAGCAAAAGAAAGTCCTTGACAATTTTTTTATCCATTTATATAGATGCTGTTTATTGGTCCGGTGGTGAGGATTTTTGTTTTCTTTACATTGAGATGCAAAGAATGTAGTCTTTGATCTTCATCAGTAAGTATTTTAAGCCCTCTTAGCTTTAAGGAAACAAGATTGTATCATCTGCATATCACAGGTTGTTAATGAGTTTTCCTCCAATCCTGATGCCACATTTTTCTTCATATAATACAGCTTCTTGATTATTTGCTCAGGTTGAATAAGTATGGTGAAAGAATACAATGATGTCACACACCTTTCCTAATTTTAAACCATTCAGTGTTCTCTTGTTCTGTTCAAACAACTGCCTCTTGGTCTATGTACTGATTCCTCATGAGCACAAGTAAGTGTTGTGGAATAGTCATACTTTGCAATGTTGTCTATAAGCTTGTCATGATCCTCACAATCAAAAGTCTTTGTGTAGTCAATAAAGTATAGGTAAACATCTTTCTGGAATTCTCTGCTTTTAGCCAAGATCCACCTGACATCAGCAATGATATATCTCATTCCACGTATTCTTCTGAATCCAGCTTGAATCTCTGGAAGTTCTCTGTCAGTGTATGTTTGCAGCCTTTTTTTGCATCACTCTTAGTAAAACTTTATTCATATGGGATATCAATGATATGATTGTTGAATGATTTCCACATTCCATTAGATCATATATCTTTGGGATAGGAACAAATATAGATCTCTTTCAGTCAGTTGGCCAAGTAGTTGCCCTCCATATTTCTTGGTATAGATGAATGAGTGCCTCCAGTGCCCCATTAGTTTGTTGAAAGATTTGAATTTGTATCCCATCTATTCCTGGTGCCTTGTTCTTTGCCAATGCCTTCAAAGCACTTTGGACTTCTTCCTTCAGGATCTTTGGCTCTAGATCATAGACTACCTCTTGAAATGTTTGAACATCAGCTATTTCTTTTTGGTATAGTGGCTCTGTGTATTACTTTTATGTTCTTTTGAAGCTTTCTGCATCATTCAATATTTTTCCCAGAGAATCCTTCAATACTACATTTCAAGATTTGTATTTTTTCTTCAGTTCTGTCAGTTTGATAAATGCCGAGTGTGTTCTTCCCGTCTGAAGGATATAGATATTAATTTTACATAATCACTATTCAGGGTATTAGTTGCAAATTTAGACAAGAAGGATTGATTGGAAGGAGAATTGATGAGAAGATTGGAGAATTAGGCTCAGAAAAAGGGTCAGAACCATGCAATACTGAAGAGGGGAACCAAAGTCAAATCACACCAGGGGAATAATTTTGTTGGAATGCTACTTCCACTTTTTATGGAGCCCTGATAGTGCATTGGGTTAGTGTTGGTCTGCTAATGGAAAGGTCATTGGTTAGAATCCATCATCCCATGGAAAAAAAGATGAAACAATCTTCTTCTGTAAATATTTACAGCCTTAGAAACCCTATGGGCAGCTCTACTCTGTCTTATAGGATCATTTATGAGTCATAACAGACTCAATGACAGAGGAAGGTGTATTGACTACTTTGATCACACACTTGAAATTCAGTGCCCCTAGTCTAGAAGTTTTCAGAATAGAACTTCTTTAAACATCCTTTGAAGGGAAGGTTGGCTGGCAGTGAATTCCCTCAATTTTTGTTTGTCTGAGGAAATCATTATTTTTTCACATTTAGATATGGAATTATAAATTGGTGGTTATTTTTTCAGTACTTTAAATATTTCTAACTCTACTCTGTGCTTGGAGTCCTGGTGTGGCTCTGATAGTTAATACGCCAGAACTGCAAAGCCGTTTGAACTGCAAGGTCAGTGGTTGAAGCTCATCAGCTGCTCCATGGAAACCCTATACAGGGTCGTTATGGGTCAGAATTGACTCGACAGCACTTCACAACAACAACAACTCTGTGCTTGTTTTCATGTTTTCTGATGAGCAGTATCTTGTCTTTTTCATTCTTTTCTTTCCTGTCTTTTCGGTCTCTTCTTCTGTTATTCTAATTACATATATGTTTTTCTTTTTCATATTGTCTTTAAGTTCTTGGATTCTTTTTGTCGTCCTTTTTTCTCTTTATATTTCAATTTAATAAGTTTCTATTGAGCTATTTCAAGCGCATTGATTCTTTCCTCAGGTGTGTTGTGTCAACTAATGAGTCCTGTAGAGGCATTTTTAAAATCTGTAACAGTGTTCTATTTCTAATATTTACTTT
>NW_006408519.1:5243630-5245870 GCF_000296735.1 Chrysochloris asiatica
TTTGCAGTCCAGCACATTAACCCACAGTGCCACACTTCATTTTCTGATAAGTTCAACATTTGTAACATGTCTGAATCTCATTATCATGATTACTAGTCTACTTAGACTGTGTTTCTTCTTTCCTTTTGGCATTACTTATAAATTTTTGCTGAAAGCAAGACATGCTGTATTGAGTAGTAGAAATTGAGATAAACATGTTTTTGGTTTGACGATTTATATTTAACTGAGTAGAAATTGGGCTGTGTTTAATATTTTTGAAAGCTGTCAAATTCCTCTATTGTCATCATTTGATTTGGGCTTTCCCTAAGTACTCCTCAGTGAAGAGAGTTTGGGTCTTGCAACTCTCTCAGCAGAATCAATTGTTATAATGTTGTTGTTTTTTTTGTTAAGTGCCATCAAGTTGGTTCTAACCCATGCATAAGGGTTTCTAAGGAGCAGCTGGTGAGCTTGAACTGCCAAGCTTGCTGTTCAAACCGGCTTTGCAGTTCAGCTCATTAATCCACAGCACCACACCATACTGGACCCTAGTTGGTGTGAAAATAAGGTGACAGGAAAGAGAGCATTCCATAGTCTTCTAATGAGTATCAGTTTTTTTAGTGAACCTGTGTCTTGGTGCTGTGGCCTTCATAATTACTTCTCCAGTGATAAGCTTTTCACTCTGCTTCTATGCTGGGCATTAGCTGTTGCATTTGCAATTTATTTTCTTGAGTCCCTAGCTTCTTTCGACTGTTTTTCTCACATTTCTTTGGTGAGGCAAGAAGGCTAGAGTGTGCTAGAGTTGAGCAAATGTCTTTCCCTTCAGGTTGGATAAGGCTCCTGGGAAAGCCTTTCCCACTGAATGGCAGTCTTTTGTTATAGAAAAGACTTGGTATTTCTCTCAATGGTTACTTTTCTTCATCCCCTTTCAGAACCATGGGGGAATCTTTCTAGGATCATCACTATGAGAATGTGATAGGGTGTCCTAGAGGTAAGGTCCTGAACACTGTAGTTTTCAGAAGTTTCTCACTTTTATGCTACTCCATACTCAGCATCCACTATTTCATAAAAATGATCATTTAACTGTTCCTACCAGCTCATGTTGTTGCGCTTATTGCATGGCATAAGTGGAATGTGATGTTCTCACTACAGTTATTTCATTTGTAATTCTTTTAAAATTTTCATCCTTGTACAGATTGATTCATTAGAATACTATTCAAAATCCTGAAGAATTCTTGCTTTAAACAGTGAGTCTCAAACCAGTCAACTTATACCAAAATTAGGTGAAAAGTACAATCTTAATACAGATCTCTCAAATGATTTCGCAGATACTGTTCTTGAGTATTCAGCTTCTAGATAGAATCCACCAATCATACCATTAGGGGAAACATATATTTCCCAAAGAAAATCAAACACACTTATTTCCACTAGATGATTTAACATTTACACTAAAAGCTTATTAAAGACAATGCATTCTCAGAGCAACTACCTTCCAAAGGTGTGCTCCTCTTCATTTATTAAGAACACAGAGACTGTTCTATAATAATTGATGTGCCCTGACTGAATGTCTTTGTTGAGATGGTTTTTTTTTTTTTGACATTTGTCTGGATGCTGCGAAGACCTCCAAACACTAAAGCACGTAGTACTAAAAGAAAGGTATCTGAAAAGGCTACTGATACATTTCTGATTCCCTTCCAACAATGTTTTTCTTTAATTCTTGGCAAAACCTATTTCAGTGTTTTTCTCCTCACCTGAACTAAATTTCCAATGAAATTTTCACTAAAATGTTATTGCTCGCCACACATTGTTCATATATGAGTGAAGGTTGATTGACAGCCTGGTGAGCCTTTGGACTAAAAAAGAAGTGCCCAAGATAGCAAGGTCAGCATGACTGCCAAGTACAAGTTCAGAAATTCAGATTTGACTGTTGGTAAGTACCTAAAAGTGCATAATATTCAAATGAGGATAAAAATATATTTTTAAAGAAAATAACTGTGTAAAGCAAATTAAACAATATGAAATGGATATCATAAAGAAAAGATCAGTTAAAAAGAGGAAAATAAGACAGCATGTTTCAGCTTCAACAGGTAGAGATCTTAGAAGTTGTCACTACTACCCTTGCAATGAGAAAGCTGATTAAATTGAAAATTGATTACTTTTACTGGACTCATCAAAGAACAGAAGTCTCTAGGTAAAATGGCACTTCTTTAAATCTTGAGACAGAGAAACACAGTTAAGAAATGTTAGAGCCATTAGCTGGTTGT
>NW_006408519.1:5246535-5249478 GCF_000296735.1 Chrysochloris asiatica
CTCTTCTTATTGCTTAACTCAGAGTAACTTTCACAGGTATTGTCTGTTTCCCTGGTATATGGCAGCTGGTATTGGTTCTTGCCTGGGTTTTGGTGTTTTATAGAGTGATTGTAGCTTGGGTATATGGCAGCACCTGCTGACTCTTCTTGTGTACTACAGGGAGACAAAGAGTCCTCCAAGGCAGAAGGGGGCATATAACAGCAAAACAACACCAGTGGGGGTCGGGGGTGGGGGAAGAAAAAAAAAAGAAAAAAAAAAGAAAAAAAAAAAAAAAAAAAAAGCAGCACCAACAAAAACCAGACTGAATACTGCAGTCTCTAATCACAGAAAAGGGAGAGTAGAGAGAGAAGGAAAAGAAGGGGGCAAAAATCTGTAGCTTAATATGAGTATGTCTTTAATGTACTGGGTTCCTGCCTTCAAAGCTGCCCAAGAGATTCCAGGTTGTCAGTGTTGGTTGTTATAGTATACCTCAGGTTCCAATCCAACCTTTGGCCTGTTTTGCCTTTAAACTCTCTTTCTCTCACTTCAGCCCTCTCCTCTTTCCTGCTATAAAAAACAGAACAAAAAGGAAACAGATATTAAATGTTCAAGGCTTCCGCTTGGGCTGAGTATCTGTGTGCATGCATGGCAGAAGAACCCACCAGCGGTGAGGGTGGGGGGTGGCCACACGGCTTAGGCTCTCCCTCTATTCACCTCAGACTAAGTACTTCTAAAATTAAATTCATTATCTTCTGTACTGATCCTGGTACCATGTTCTCTGTCTCAGTGGCTCTTGCTGAAATCTAGGAAGTCTCTACTTCCATCTGCATGATACCCTCAATCAAGAATAGTCTAATCCAAGAGAATATGAGCAACAAAACACACCTCACATCTATTCTTCCTCCATTTTCCCCTGACCTTTATTGCTACCATCAACTTTTGATAGAACTGCTACAATAGCTTCCTAACTGGGCTCGCAGTATTCATCCTTGATTTACTCTAAATCATTCTCCATATAGTAGCTAGCGTGATCTTTAAAAAATGCAGATCTTATGATGTTCCTCACCTGTTTAAAACCTTGTGCACTTAGGCTCAAATCTGAAACTTTCATCACAGCATTAAGAGCCCTTTGAGTCTATACTGAATATTTGTGCATTTCTCAGATGTGTCCTTCATATGCTGTTCCCACTGCCTGGAATACTGTTTCCCATTTCTTATCATCTTACCACTCATATTTATCTTTCAGGACAGAATTAACATGTTAGGGAAGCCTTTTCTAACTCTTCTGACTCAATTAGCTTCCCTTGCAAAATGCTTGTTCAGAGGTTCTCAGATGGCTTATCAGGATTTTAAGAAAGCTTTTTTTTCATTTTTTTAATTGCTTGTATCTCATATAGGGCTGTAATTCCATGAGAACTGGAACTATGCTATTTTGGTCTACCACTGAATTATCAGTGCCTAGAATGGAAGTTCCTCAAAAATATTAATGAAGCATTTTATTATACACACAAACACTACATGTACATTCAGATATGTACATATAAAATAGAAAAAAAGTGTGAAAGTTATGATGGGAATCTCTGGTTTCTGTACATAAATCCTGATAATGTATTAAAAAACTTAATGAATAAAAGTTAGGCAGCATGTTATAGAGGTCTGGGGACTCTTTCTAGAGAGTCAAGGCACATAATTATAGCTCCTCCAAGTGCAATGAAGATGTATTGGTAATTACTGGTGATTGAAATGTGAAGGTTGGAAACAAACAGAAAGGATCCTGTTTGTTCAATCATGCACTCTCTAGTATCATTTCCAGCACAAAGACAAAATGATACTAGAGATTGCATGATTGAGTTTTGCAAGACAAGAGACTTATTTACTGCAAATACTGTTTTTAAATAACACAAAAGATGACTATACACATGGACTTACTAGATGGAATACACAGAAATCAAGGTGACTACATCTATGGGAAGATATCATGAAAAAGTTCCATATCATCAGCCAAAAAACGGTCAGGGGCAGACTGTAGAACAGACTATAAGTTGATCATATGCAAGTTCAGGCTAAAGCTGAAGAAAATTATATCAAGTACTCAAGAGTCAACATATGACCTTAAACATAGCCCATCTGAATTTAGAGACCATCTCAAGAACAGATTTGATGCATTAAAACTAATGACAGAAAACCAAAAGAGTTGTGGGACGCATGGGCACTGGTCTAGTCACTGGGAGCTAGGGCTGAGAGTGAAGGGGCCAGCTGGTCTGAAGAACAGAGAGGTATGTATGAACTCCCAAACTTGAAGCTAATACCCATTTGACCTAGCTTGGATGGTTAGGACTGAGCTGACAAGAACCTGCTGACCAGATGAAAATAAAGATGTTTGATACTGTTAACAAGTATAAATTGCTACACTTTGACAAATTGGACTTTTATTTATAGAGGCAGTTGATCAAAATTCCAACCACAATGGAAGGTTTCTTCGTGTCAAGGAACAAGTTTGTCTCCTCAGAGTACTGGGTCAATGGTGGTGTTGTTGTTAAGTGCCATCAAATCTGACCCATAGCAACCCTGTATAGGGTTTCTGAGGAACAGCTGGTGAGCTTGAACTGCTGACCTTGCAGTTCAAACTGGGTTGATAGAGACAGGCAATTTAGACATTGGCTATCAAAAATGGGAGGGTGCTATAAAGGCATGAAGTTTCTGGCTTACAAGCTCTCATAGGTGTGCATAGTTTCAGAATGAGGGGGATAAGGTGGACTTCCCACTGAATAGTCTTCTTTTCCAGATGGGTCTGGTGAAAGGGGGTAGAAGATGATGCTGATAGGATTTATGATTCAATTGTGAGTAATTGTTAGCAGGATTAATTGTGATAGTCACAACTGTAATTATAGCAGATATATAAATAAAAGCAGGGAGTTGTTGTTGTTGTTAAGTGCCTTTGAGTCGGTTCCGACCCATAGCGAC
>NW_006408519.1:5249938-5268456 GCF_000296735.1 Chrysochloris asiatica
ATGGGGAGCCTCAGGGGAAAAGTAGGATGACTGTAGTTTCAGGGAATGGATTGTAGTCATTGAGATGAAACAAAGTGTATGATTTGTTGAATGCAAAGCGGATGATCTTCTATGTAAACCTTCATTCAAGTCACAATAAAAAGTTATTTTAAAAAAGAGTTGTAGGCCATGTAAACTATCATATAATTCACAACAAAACACTAAAAAAATGCATGGATTAGACTTGCAAGCTTTCACACAAGGTACAACAATTGGTATCTATTTGCTGGAGAAACAGAGGAAGGAGAGTCAGGATTAGAAAGAAGAAATGGAGTGCGTATGGCTAATTATCTCCACACACAGCTGCCTCTTTTCCCATCAGACCAGAAGAGCTTGATGGTGCCCAGCTTTCATGACTAATATTGTGATCAAAGATTGTGTGGAGGACTCCTCTGTTTATTCTTCTGGCATTCCATGGTACTTTCAATATTCCTTTTCAATGTGGTTGTTAAGCACCGTGGAGTTGATATCTACTCATAGCGACCCTGTACAAGGTTTTTGAGGAGCAGTTAGCTGGTGGGTTTAAACCACTGACCTTGTGGTTCACAGTCCAGTGCTTATGCTATAGTGTTTATACTCCACACCAGGAGTCCACAACTCAAATGCATCAATTCTTCTATGGTCTTCCTTATTCATTGTCCAAATTTCACATGCATATGAGGCTACTGAAAATACCATGGCTTGGGCCAGGCACACCTCAGTCCTCAAACTGGTATCTTTGTTCTTGAATACTTTAAAGAGGTCTTGTGCAGTAAATTTGCCTACTGCAATACATCATTTGATTTTTTGACTGATGCTTGGGTGTTGATTGTAGATTCAAGCAAATGAAGTGTTTGACAACTTCAATTTTCTCTCCATTTATCTTAGTGTTATTTATTGGTCTCATGGTGAGGATTTTTGTTTTCTTTACGTTTGATGTGCAACCCATACTGAAGGCTGTGGTCTTTAATCTTCATCAGTAAGTATTTTAAGTCCTTTTCGTTTTTAGCAAGTGAAGTTGTATCATCTGCATATCTCAAATTGTTAGTTTGTGTTCCTCCAATCTTGATGCAACAATCTTCATATAATTCAGCTTCTCAGATTATTCACTTAGCGTATAGATTGAATAAGTATGGTGAAAGAATACAACCCTGGCACACACCTTTCTTAATTTTAAACCATTCAGTGTTCCCTTGTTCTATTCAAGTGAATGCCTCTTGGTCTATGTTCAGGTTTCTCATAAGCATAATCAAGTGTTCTGAAATACCCATTCTTTGCTATGCTATTCATAGTGTGTTATGATCCACACAGTGAAAAGTTTTTGCCTAGTTATTAAAGTACAAGTAAAAATCTTTCTGGTATTCTCTGCTTTTAGTCAAGATCCATTTGATGTCAGTAATTATATCCCTTATTTCAAGTCCTCTTCTGAATCCAGTTTGAGTATCTGGCAATTCCATCAACATACTGTTGCAGCCGTTTTTCAGTTATCTTCTGCAAAATTTTACTTGCATGTGAATAATAGTTTGGCTTAATTGGTAAACATTATCTGCCTTGAGCATTGTGCTCTTTGAAGAACTACTTAAATGGGATCAAACTGAAAACAATTTGAAAGATTCAGTAGGAAATTGGGGGGAATGAGCTAATGTTAATAATGGAAGAACAAATTGGAAAAGGAGTGTGAGAATAGTTGAACTACTTGAAGAATGTCATCAATGTCATTGAAATGCACATAGAGGAATCGTTGAATTGGTGTATGTTCTGTGGTATGTATTTCCAACAACAATGAAAAATAAAATAAATTATTTTTTTTTAAAGTGCCAAAAAAAAAAAAAAAGAGTTGTAGGATGACACCTAAAAGGGCATCAGAAGAGACTGAAACTTGCTTCCAGTGTAGAGATGCTAATGCAAAAGGGAGTAATGAGAGGATAAAGTTGCTGGATAGAAACTTTCAAAGGTCAGCTTCAGAAAACAAAGTCAAATATTATAATGAAATGTGTAAAGACCTGAAGTTAGAAAACCAAAAGGGAAGAACACACTCAAAATTTCTCAAGCTGAAAGAATTGAAAAACAATTCAAACCTTGAGGAAAATATTGAAAGGTTCCATGGGCAAAATGAACTCCTGGTGTGTCGATGTGAACCACAAGTTTCACAAGGTTGACAGTTCAAATCCACGAGCTTCTCCTTGGAAAACCTTATACAGGATCGCTTTGAGTTGGAACTGACTCAGTAGCGCTTAACAACAACAACAACAACAACAACAACAATGGGCAAAATATTGAATAGTACAGAAAGCATCAAAAGAAGATGTAAGGTTTGTTGATGTTTTTGAATGGTTGTGAGTGGGGCAGGACCAGAAGATGAGGAGCATTGTAGGTAGATGAGAGCTGTTCCTCAAGCTAAATTTGGGCTGCAGTGCCGCAGTACCAGGAGGCGCCAGTATTTAAGAGATTATAGCATCTGAAACCAACAGTGTTGAAAAACAGAATTTTTATAATAGTGAGGATCATTCCATTGATCTTCCTAGAAAAAGGATTTCTAATTTCACTAACAAGAACATGAAGGAGGTTAAGAAATCTCCAAAACAGTTGGCTGCTTACTAAATAGAACAGTTGGACAAGCCGTGAAGAGCCCAGATAAACTACAGAAGATGATCTATTGCAGAAAGAAAAGCTCATCGTCCTTTTCCAAATCCTTGTTACAGAAAGAAACAGCCCTCTAGAAGTGGGGGCTGTGTTGCTGCAGATAAAGAAAATGAACTGGCTGTGCAGGTCACCTGCCTGAAAAGTTACGCCATGATAGTTGAACATACATGATTAACTCTAGTGATTCTGGTTCTTCACAGACAGAAGGCCTGCCATCAAAATAGCGTGGCTTTTTTTTCCCTGAGCTCTCTCAGGACCGTGAAACAATGGCACAAGTGTTGTTCAGCAGAAATTTGAAATTGACTGTAGCTTTAACCTTTTGAAGGAAGAGAAGTAGAAACGAACTTGTGGCTTATTTGGTGAGGATAGACGATCTTGGAGTTGTAGACTGTCTTCCTGTGCTCACCAAAAGTTTACAGGAAGAAAAACAATACATCTCACTTGGCCACTGTGTAGACTTGCTGCCACTAGTAAAATTACTCTTAAAAGCAAATTTGAAGAATATGTAATAGTTGGTTTTAACTGGCTTCAAGCAGTCATTCAAAGGTGGTGGTCAGAGCTATCATCCAAAACAGAAACTATAAATGATGGAAATATTCAGGTTTTAAAACAACAGTTAAGTGGATTGTGGGAACAGAAAAACCATCTTACTTTGGTTCCAGGATACTCTGGTAATATAGCTAAGGATGTAGATGCTTACTTATTACAACTGTATTGAGACCATACTGAGGAATGTTTGGTTACTCAAAACATCCTGGGATCGTATGGTTTCAAAAAAAAAAAAAATGTCTCTTTTGAACTGTGGAAGACACCAAAACCTTTTTTCTTTCTTTCTTTTAAGCTGCATAATGAAGCCACTAATGAAATCCTAAGAATCTATTTCACATTGCAGTGGGAAAATATCCAAAAGGAGCAGCCTCAACTTCAGTGAGGTGAAAGTGCACTATGAAGATTGTTGGCCATTGCTGTATTTGGGAATTATATGGTTATTTGGTAACATTATTTAAGAACCTACTGGGTCTTACTGCACTCCTGCATATTACATAATATAATTTATGTTGTTGTTGTTGTTGTTGTTAAGTGCCGTGGAGTCGGTTCCGACTCATAGCGACCCTGCACAGGGTTTCCGAGGCTGTAAATCTTTACGGGAGCAGAACGCCTCATCTTTCTTCCGCGGAACCGCTGGTAGTTTCGAACTGGTGACCTTGCAGTTCACAGCCCGATTTGTAACCACTACGCTACCAGATACTGTGTGAAAAAAATAAGACAGAACTTATCACTAGGAACCACAAAGGCCAATCATCATGATTTTTTTAAGGTTTGTTTTTTATAAGAAAACACTTATATGTGTGCAGCTATTTTCTTATGTTGAAAAGACTTTGAAAGTTTAAAACATCATACATAGCAAATAATCAATATTAAAATTTTTTGTTCATTCTGAAAAAAAATACAAGGAATACACAGAGTTACTATATCAAAAAGAAATAGTCATTGTTCAACCATTTCTAGAGGTAGCATATGATCAACGGTCAATGATAATGAAGGAAGAAGTTCAAGATGCATTGAAGGCATTGGCAAAGAAGGTTTTGGCATGGGTAAAGCAAAAACTCTAGGAATTGATTGAATAAAAATTGAAATATTTCAACAAACTGATGTAGCATTGGAGGCACTCACTCATCTCTGTCAAGAAATTTAGAAGACAGTTAGTTACCTGGCTATTTGATTTCAAAGAGATCCATATTTGTGCCTATTCCAAAGAGAGGTGACCCAGTGGAATGGGGAAATGATTAGACAGTATCATTAATATCACATACAAATGAAGTTTTGCTAAAGATAGTTCAAAAACAGCTGCAACAGGACACTATTAGAGAACTGTCAGAGGTTCAAGTCAGATTTAGGTGAGGACTTGGAACGAGGGATATCGTCGCTAACATCAGATGGATCTGGATTGAAATCACAGAATACTAGAAAGATATTTATTTGTGCTTTATTGACTATGCAAAGGCTTTTGAATGTGTGGCTCATGACAAGCTATGGTTAATATTGTGAAGAATGGGTATTCCAGAACACTTAACTTAATTGTGCTCATGAAGAACCTCTCCATAACTGAGAGACAGTTATCCAAACAGAACAAATGGACACTGAATGGTTTAAAATTAAGAAAGGTGTGTGTCAGGATTGTATTCTTTCCCCATACTTATTCAATCTGTATGACAAGCAAATAATCCAGGAAACTGGATTATATGAAGAAGAACTGGATTATATAGTATCAGGTATTGTAGGAAGACTGATTAGCAACCTGCAATATGCAGATGATACAATCTTCCTTGCTGAAAGTGAAGAGGATTTCAAGTACTTAGTGATAAAGATCAAAGACCACAGCCTTCAGTATGACTTGTACTTCAATATAAAAAACACAGAACTCTTCACAACTGGGCCAATAAATAATATAGTTAATGGAGAAAAGATTGAAGTTGTCAAAGACTTCATTTTGCTTGATCTACTATCAACACTCATGGAAGCAGCAGTCAAGAAATCAAAAGACATATTGTATTAAGCAAAGCTGGTGCACAAGACCTCTTTGAAATGTTCAAGAGCAAAGATGTTGGTTTGAAGACTAACGTGTACCTGACTCAAGTCATGGCATTTTCCATAGCCTCATACACGTGTGAAAGTTAGATAGTGAATAAGGAAGATCATCAAATAATTGATGCATTTGAGTTATGGTGTTAAAGAAGAATATTAATGGACTTCCAGAAGAGCAAACAAATCTGTGTTGGAAGAAATACAACCAGAATGCTCCTTAGAAGTTTCATACTTTAGACATTTTATCAGGAGTGTCCAGTCCCTAGCGAAGCACTTTACATCATACTTGTAAAGTGGATGGTCAGCGAAAATGAGGAAGACCCACAATGAGATGAGTTGGCATACTGGTAGCAGTAATGGGCTCAAATGTTACAATAATTGTGAGAATGGTGCAGGACCAGGCAATGTTTCATTCTTTTGTGCATAGGGTAGCACAAACCAGCTCGATGGCACCTAACAACAACAACAATTACAGCCTCCTTCAATTCCTCAGACCCTGTGGCACTTGAGGACATCAATGAGCAATGTGTGAACTGTTGCTACTGTAAGCATCATAAAGATTTAGAACTAGTACTTTCCATGATTTGCATGCAGTTCTATGTGAATTAAAGGAACCCTGGTAATATATGGCTACAAGTTAGGCAGCTAACCATTAAATCAGTAGGGTTTCTAATTCTGTAAAGATTTCCAGCCTTGGAAACCCTATACAAGATAACTATGAGTCACAACCAACTTAACAGGACACAACTACTACCCCAATATGTGAATTTATGACTTTATGTTTGAATAGATATTGTTCAAGTATTATTATTAAAACATTATTAAAATTGGGGTTATATCAGAATTACACAGTTTTTGTTTGTTTAATGTAAAAGACCCATATTTTCTCAGCAGCTCGAACTTTCTTTGGTGAAAACATCTGTGCTGAATGAGAGACTGCCTGAATTGTTTCTTATTTTGAGGGGCTTTTCTGAAGAGCCTGGTGTCTTAGTGGTATAGGCAGCTTAGCTTACCTGTATGAAAGGCAAGGGAGATCTGTGAATCCATAAAAATGCCACAATTATCTTCTAAAGCAATATTTCACATGTATGATCAATATGAGGACTTGTTCATTGCATTTCATCTTGAATGGCAAAGTCAAAGAGTCTTCACTTTATTAGGTGACACCTGCTTCATCTGTCCTTTTGCTTGAATTCCAAGGCATGATGTAAAGGTCATGTTTTGGAACTCAAGCAAAAGGACAAATTAGGTACTTTGTTGTTGTTGTTGTGAAGTGCCGTCGACTCAGTTCCGACCCATAGTGACCCTGTATAGGGTTTCTGAGGAGCAGCTGGTGAGCTTGAACCACTGATCTTACAGTTCAAGCAGCTTTGCAATCTGGCACATTAACACACAACACCACACCAGGACTCCAAGTGAGAACTGTTGTTGTTGTTGTTAAGGCCGTCGAGTCAATTCTGACCCATAGCAACCCTGTATAGGGTTTCCAAGGAGCAGCTGGTGAGCTTGAACCACCGACCTTGCAGTTCAAACGACTTCACAGTCTGATGCATTAGTCCACTGTGCCACACCAGAATAGTAAGGGATATATTCATGCATGCAACAGGACTTACTAAGGGCTGTGGACTAATTAAGAGGCAAAACTTAGAACTGTATTCCAAACTCTTCCTGCTACACAACCACAAGAACAACAACAAAAACTCAGATTAAGAAAACTTGTAAGTAAACCAAAATAAAAAGCCAAGTACATAAGAAGAATCTTAGGGGACTCTCCACAGATTTTTTAGATAATGTCCATCTTTACAATGGGAAAGGCTGCTTGGTTCAGCAAATGTCACTCAACTACCATCCTTATTCTCAGTTCTGGGATTAAATCTGTGACTGCAGATGATTTGCCAATGTTTTAAGAATAACAGACATCTCACTAGCTTCATTCAAATCTTCAGGCGCAAGGTTGGTGCCCCTTACTCTCAGCACTCAGTAAGGGTATCTGTAAAGTACCTAATACAATAATTAGTCTTAGTGTCTCAGAATCACTGTGGTTTAAGGAAAGAGCTAAAATTCTGGGGCAACATATTTACTGACCTAGATTAATTTTATTGTTGTTGTTAAGTGCCATTGAATCAGTTCCAACCCATAACAACCCAGTATAGGATTTCTGAGGCGTGGCTGGTAAGCTTGAACCACCCACCTTGCAGTTCAAATCAACTTTGCAGTTCAGCACATTAACCCACAGTGCCACACTAGGACTCCAGATTAGCTTTAGGAGTATGGTAATTTAGTTTCACCAGATTTACAAAGTTGTATGACTCAAGGGACATTTTCACCAGCCCACAACTAACTGGTTTGCATTATTGTGCTTAAAATTCTACTTTAGAACTTCTACTCTGGCAATTATGATGTAACAGATCTTGAAAAATCAGTATTTGTCCTATTTGGGTAAAAACTGGCGTTTTTTTTTTTATGTTGTGCTAATTTATTTTAGGTTCTAGGAGAGATATAATTTAGTACTATTTATTTTCTGATGTTTCTGAAAGTTAATCAGTTTGTACAAAAATTCAAAGTCCTAGTGTGGCACTGTAAGGATAAGCACTGGACTGCTAACCACAAGTTGGACAGTTCAAACCCATCAGCCGCTCCATGGAAACTTGTACGAGATCACCTTGAGTCAGAACCAACTTGATTGCACTTAACAACAACAATATTGATTTCACAGCCTTTTCAGAAAATCTGGTAGATCCAAGTCTACAGTACATGCTAGAACAAATAGAATTTTAAGTGGGGTTATCCTCATTTTGTGATCTGAAACTTTAATATGTGCATAACTGATTCGAGCAAGAATTTTAGATGCCCTTTCATTTATTTTCTTTTTACCATGGATTACACTGACTAGTGTTCCAAACTGTTGCTTTTTTTTATATACATTGATATTAACACTGTCACCTCTCTCTCTGTTTCAGTGGGATTTAGCTAAGCAACTAAGTAAAATGAAGAAAGTGTGAATGAATTTTACTCTAGAATGCAAAATAAATTATTTTCCTAATTTTAAAACTTAAAGTAAAAACTTTAAACTCCACCTTCCAGGGTAAGTGTTTACAGTCACCATGTGACCGAGTACAGCTAGAGATTGTCTAATGATCTATTTTATATTCATTGAGACAGAATCTACTGTGCAAAGCACTAGGCAGCTAACAGGAGCCCTTCCATGTAAGCTGGGCAGGAATTCTAAAGTAATTGTCTAATGGCCTATTTTATATTCGTTGAGACCAAATCTACTGTGCAAAGCACTAAGACAGCTGACAGGAAACCTTCCACGTAAACTGGGCTGGAATTATGAAGTAATGAGCTGAGCTCCCAGTGTGGGCATCCTAAACTTAGTCATGAATAACACTCTTTGAATGTCTGGACAAGAAAGATGTCTCACCCCAGGAGGGATGTTTTCCTTCCTGTAACCAAACTGTGCTTAGCTGATATTTGAAGCCTGACTTCACACTCTTCGAAACTGTTCTTTGATCCAATACAGTTTAGCCAAATTGACTCTGATATGTTTGCAGATTGGAGTGGGGTTTAGAAAAATGTGGGAGTGCGGGTGTGAACCCATATGTTTCTCTTCAGCTGGGAATTTGCCAGCAATTTTTCCTCTAAGAAATAAATACGATTCCTTTTTCAGTTTGATTGACTGATGGTAAAAAGAGGTTTCAATATAGCTTTGGCTCTAAATGCTTTGGGGAGAGTCCCAAAGAAGAGCAACAAAGGTAGGATGTGGATTGAGAAGAGAACAATGGATGAATGGTAATCAAATTTGGAAGAAGGTTGACTATTTCTCCAGACATACAGAGGATAAAAATGGGAACAGCAATCAACTCTAGCATAGTATGTTATTGTTGTTGTTGTTAAGTGCCGTCGAGTCGGTTCCGACCCATAGTGACCCTGTACAGGGTTTCCGAGGCTGTAAATCTTTATGGGAGCAGAATGCCTCATCTTTCTCCAGTGGAACAGCTGGTAGTTTCGAACTGTTGGCCTTAAGGTTCGCAGCCTGATTCATAACCACTATGCTACCAGAGCTCAGATGTGGAAATCAAAGAAATCTTTTGTCACAAATTTGCTGAAGTCACTTTTTTTTTCAGTGAAAATCACGAAATGTTTTCCAGTGTCTTGACTTGTTTTTGATGCATTATATAGAGAAGGGACTAATAGGCTATCTTTTATTATACAAATATTTGGTATTTGTGGTCAACCACATACTTTTTCTCTGTAGTCTAGTATCCACCACCTCCATGAGAAGAATACACTTCCCCGCCATATTGATACTGGGCTTGGCTATTTACTTGCTTGGAGTTCTGGTATATCAATGTAGAATAAAGCACTGAACCACAAGGTCAGTTTGCATCACAAGGTCAGTAGTTGAAACTTACCAGTCACCCCTTTGGAATCCTGTACAGCATTACTATGAGTCAGAATCAACTCAACAGCACTTAACAGCAACATTTATTTGCTTTGGACAATTGACCTATAGGTGGATATAAGAGGTGACATTTCTAAACCTAGATCTTAAAAGACACTTTTCCATCTGGAAACTTCTGACTTCTACTATGAGAGAAGCATGCTCCCTTAAGCCTTACCCCTCTAGTTTGGACCCAGATTGAGACAAGTTGCACAGACTCAGTTGGTACACAGTCTGAAGCAGAGTTGCCAGCTGCATGTAGGCTTATGAGTGAGAAATATATGCTCTTTGTTGTATGACACTGAAATTGTGTGGTTACTTGAATGAGTTCAGTGTTTATTTTTTTGGAACATTTTTATTATGCATCTACTATGTACAATCCCTGGTGTGGCACTGTAGGACAAGCCCTGTACGGCTAACTGAGGTTCAAATCCACCATCTGTTCCTCAGAAACTCTATATAGGGTTGCTAATATTTTGAACAGCACTTAGCAACAAGAACAATGTATAAGTTCTGTACTAGGTTGAGGAATGCAAAAACAAAAAACAAAAACCCAAAAAACTCTTAAGAGCTATCAGTATTCTGGAGAAGATAAATACATATACAATGAGCTAGATTCATTTAAGGCACATGAATCTGAGAATAAATTGCTATAAAAGGTAAAATTACAGTGCCTTATAGAGTGGAGGGAATGAGGATGTATTAGGATGACTTCATAAAGATGGGTTGTTGACTATTAATTGAAAACATTGCTGTGTAAATGGCCTAGTCTGGGTCTTTTGTCTGTGTGTATACATGAGACATTTGCCTTTTACACTGGTGCTGTGTAACTTGGTTTATGAGTCAAGAAACTGTAGAGAATGAAGGGTGGAGCAGAAGTGTGGAATGCATGAGATAATTTTCAAAATTCAATTTCAAAATACCATAAAATATCCATTGACCAATTTCATCTGTATTCATCTAAAGTTAAGAACCTTATTATACAAACTGGGCTTTATGGTTCTCCAATGATTATAAAACTAAAGCCTAAATTAGTTGAGTCTTTGGGGAGCAGAACTAGTCAATGCCTAGGAGATAAGTGTCTCATCAAGCACTGGTCCAACTGGAGTCACCATCAGTGAAATTACATTTATATCTAAAATAAAGAAAATAAAATGCCCACAAAACCAGCTCTGAGGAGAAAGCTCAGTTTTTTGACATCTTGATAGCTTTCAGGTAAAGGCTATCACTTACAGAAGGAAGTAAAAAAATATTATTTATATTGAAATACAAAGTCATATCCTCTCAAGTTAAGAGCACAGATTGCATGCGTTTGAATTCCATCTCCAGTGTTTACCAGAAGGGCTTTTAAGTCAGTCTTAAGTATCTCTAAGCCTCAGTATCTCTTTCAATAAAATGAAGATAATAACAATGCCTTGTGAATGGTTGAGAAAATGTGTTCCAAGTTTTTAACACAATACTTGGAATGTGGAAAGATCTCAGTAAACATTAATTGATATTGTTATGATGATAATGGTGATAATGAATGAAGTAACTAACTTTCTCCACCAGTGGTGGTAGTGGTGGTGGTGGTGTGCGTTAGAGTTGATTCTGACTGAAAGTCACCCCATATAGTGTTTCCAAGGCTGAAAATCTTTACAGAAATAGAAAGTTCATCTTTCTCCCTTCCATTAGCGGCCAGTAGATTTAAACTGCTGACCTGTGTTTAGCAGTCCAACTACGCTACTGGGGGTCCTTTCAAAATATAGTTTTTGTTGCTGTTAAATGCTATCGAGTCGGTTCTGATTCAGAGCAACACTGTATAGGGTTTCTGAGGAGCAACTGATGAGTTTGAGCTGCCAACTCTGCAGTTCAAACCAGTCTTGTGGTCCAGTGCTTATCCTACAGTGCCACACGAGAACACCTTAATATACAGTGTTGTTGTGATTAAGTGTTGCTGAATCAAGTCTGATTCATAACAAGTCTATACAGGGTTTCCAAGGAACAGCTGGTGGGTTTGAACTGTCAACCTTATGGTTCGCAGTCCTGTGTTTATCCTACAGTGCCACATCAGGAGTCCCATCAAATAAAATACTGTGGTACTCATTATTTATAGGGCATTTGTGAGTGTGAAGATATGGTTATAAAAACTTGTGCCTTAAGGAATGCACGCATCCATATTCTGTATTATTTTGACTTCTAGTGGCTGGGGAAAAAGTTGAGTGCACCTGCATTTTTCTAGACTTTGGAGAGTGATATTAGGAGACATTTTTGGAACAACAGACATCACAGAAAATCTCAATCCCTGTCTTTAAACTGTAAGTTGGTATAAGACTTCAATCAAATTAAACATCTCAGCCATGCTCTGTAACTCAAGTGTCTCCTCCTCAGTATTTGTTTTTAAACTAAATCTGTGAGAAGTATTTGGTTAAATAACCTTTCTTCTTCTTCTTCTTTATTTTTTGTTTTGTTTTGTTTTGTTACTTTCCACATGTCAAATACAGAGTCTAGCCAAATGATTCTTTTCCACATGACTCATTTTAACCAGGATTGTTCAGAAAAGTTTGGGAATGACTTTCAGAGAAACATTTTTAATTGTTTTTAATTTATCTAAAAACAGGCTAAAATGTTTAATTAACAGGCTCCAAGTAATAGTTATACCATTTTTCCTCTGCTATCAGCTTTCACTTTTATTTACGATGGGTGTTCCCTGGTGTCTCTTCTCCGCCAAGGTCCACTATCACTAATATTTCTGTGATATGTGAATAAACCTAAATGTAAAGTTAGCACTTGCAATCAATGCAAATTAATGATTTTTTTTTTTTTTAATTTCAATCAGGAAAAGCAGCTTTGTAGTTGAAAATCCCATGCTGGCCCTAGAGTGGGAGTTTTTCCAGCCTCTGCTTAAATCCAAAAAAATACTGCAATCTTCTGGCACAGGCTCACTGTAATGCTTTAAAAACAATTTAGCAACTGTCATTGCTGTAATTACAGTAACTAATTACCATCCTTAGCAAACAAATAGCTTAACATAATACGCAAGCCGAATCAATTTTGAAGAAATGCAAATTCCAAAAGCGAAAAAGGGCATTTTGGCAAACCTGAAAGAGAAGCAGGAAAATAATACACTTTGTTTTATCTGCACATAATTCCCAGGGAATATCATATCATAAATATTTGCATTCAGTTCTTATCAGGACATTTGCATTTGCTTCTTATCAGTGTGCAGACCGGACTCTGCCAGATAGAGAGCGGAGCGCACACTATGCACATATTTCTAATGAATCACGTCTTAGGCCCAGAGAATATTTTGGCTGGAACTTTATCACCCAGATGAAGAGGTCATTTACTCTCCGAGTTGGTTCATCTTGGAATTGTCTTGAGATTTTGATGTGATTCACCCGACGCAGCATTTATTTATTTATTTGTTTTAGACACGCACTGGAGGCAGTTTATTACCGGAGCACATTTCTTCCAAAGGCAGCTGTTCAAAGGACACGTCTCCCCCTGCCTGCCGCCCCCTCCTCACCCACTCCACAACTTTGGCAAGCATCAAACCCTATGTAAATAACACCGATTCCAATTATTTCAAATTCTGTAACAGGCACAGCCATCTTTATTTTGTAGGAATCAATACAGAGAATAAAAGCAAGGCATAGAATAAATCAAGCCCTACTCGACCATCATTATCTCGAAATTTAGTGCCAAATGCTGGTGTCGTTCTCCAGGAGCACATTTGATTAGTGGAGGCTTCCTTAGTCAGGGGAGGCTGTGTTGATGGCCAGGAAGGCACCTTACTAATGAGACCATCAGATTCCCCTAACGGTTTATCCAGATAAATCCATTTCTCATCTTATTATAAGTAACAGTGCATCCTCCCTGAGAGCACACATAAGGTCAATAAGCAAGTTGATAGCAGCTTCTCTCATATGTGAATGATAATTTAATCCTTTTTAACCCTTGAATTATCATTCTGACACGGCACCCAGCATTGCCTGGCTTGATGGCCCTGAACATAAAGCACTCAAGCAGTCTATTTGGTTTTGGAGAGAGAAGCAGGAATATTATTCATATTGATTGGATTCTTCCTGTTGGGTCTTGGTCATTTAATTAAACCAGATCTGTATTTTAGTGCTGTGGTAACGCGAGGTTTAAATAGATAGGGGTATTATGTCCTATGCAAAGCAAAGCCAGGTTGGTACACAAGACTCATGATTGTGCAAGTAAAGATTTCTATAGGAATACTATTATTACACAGTTTCTCTGTAATGCTATCATCTATGTGATATTGTTTTGCCAATCCTGAGGTCAAATTTACAAGTATAAGTCTCTGGATAGGATCAATCTTGAGTACTGGGATTTCCATTTCCAAATATAAATTAAAATATAGGTAGAATGGGAAATTTTCTTTCTAATAGAAGCAAAAATGCACTGAATTGCTTTTCATAGTGATTTTATTCATAAGTACGGTCACTTAAACTTAATTTCACCTTTGGCCCACATAGAATTTTACTTTGGTTTATTTGTTTAACATAAAGGAAAAGTTCTAGCTTCTTAGGATTCAAATGATTGGCACATCTCTATTTGGATCCAGAAAATGTTATTTTAAATCTCATAAGAATGTAAACGTCTCATGAAATTTAATTCCCATCACAGTACAATAAGATTCCCCAATGTATTTATTTTAATTATAATTTTGAAGATTCTTAATATTTATGTTTTCCCCTCAATTGGGCTTCTAATAATAAATATTTTCTTTAAAATGTGCAGGGACAGTTACTTGTATTGACTTTAATTGAATTTAAAATATTTAAAAATCTTAAATGAACGCTTAGTAGCATGAACCTCCTACAATTATTTCTTCAAGACTCCTTCAAATATTAAATATGACATGGACAGTTATGTACAGATGAAAGATTTCTGTTATAGGGCATTTTAAAAAAAATCACCAGAAAATGCTCAAAAAGTCTCTTTGCTTTACCCAAGTTCAAATCATGTGTACATGTTTACATTATGTGTCATACTCTAAATCCAGGATGCAAATGTGTTGTATCTAACAGCCCTGTAAAATACCTCTAAAAAAGCAAGCACCCAGAAAAGACATAACACTAAGCTATTTATGGGATTCAATAATTCATCTGAAAAAGACATCGTGTCTATCTTTCATGTTTTATCATTGTTTTCAGCTTTTTCTTTGAGGTGGGAAGAGCTTATAGTTAAGAGCCCATTATCAGTCTGAAGGATGCAGGAAATCCAAAATATTTATGTTTGTTCATGGCACATAGACAAAAGACAGTTCTCAGGAAAAGGGCTTTCTGATTAAGTGATTGAAAACACTATGGCATATTTTAATAGCTTCTTCTATCCAAGAGATAACATCATCTTCATCCTTATCACTGTTCTGAAACTTATTTTAAACATTCTTCAGTGCTCTTCCAATTAGATACTGTGCTCTCTTGGCTTCCTATGTCCTTACTGCAACTCATCTCATTTGTTTGCTTTCTCATTTTTGTCAGCAGGTTGGGTGTAAAAAGAAGCATTTAACAGATAATTGAAGGGACAGGCTTTCCAGAGTCAAATTCATTTACATGGCATTCAGCCACAGTCTCTCAGTGATAAAACACTGATGGATAAAACATCAACTTGCAATGTGTAAAAGTTTAAAATATTGATGATTGAGTGAAATTATTACAGGAAATAATCAAGGGGAACCTGTTCATTTTTAAGTGAAAATTGATAATGGCCAAATAGCATACAATCAGATTAAACACTTGGCCAAAATGTACTTAAGGGAAACATATGAATATGTACCAAGAAATAGTCTATTAATATCTACACTACTCACTGCAGCATACTGGTTGTAAACCACAAAGTCAGAAGTTCAAGCCACCAGCCACTTTGCAAGAGAAAGATGAGACTTTCTACTCCCACAAAGATTTACAGCCTTGGATGTAATGAGTTGCACTGAACTCAACAGCACTTAACAACAACAATATATTTACTCACATTTCTGTCCCGAGCATTTGTCTGTTTGACTTTTGCAACTGGTGCTTTCATATTATTCATGCTCAAAGGAAAGACCACCTTTTCAGGGAGGTCTTCCTCGACCATCCTAGTGAAGAGCTGACTCCTACCTGTGCTGTTGGATGCTGGTTCTTGATTTATATCTTTTTAAAAATTTACTTCATGGGGTTTACTCTTTGCAACAACTTACATATGTTTTATACATGGGCATCTTTATAGCTTACTCCCTCTCAGCAAGACTAGGAATTTTGTTTTACTGATTCACTGTCGTAATACCAAAGTCTAGAATATTTCTTGGCACATGATCATCTTTTTTTAACGAATAAATTTATTGAAATCCTGTTGTTGTTGTTGTTGTTGTTGTTGTTGTTGTTGTTGTTAAGTGCCGCTCAGTCAGTTCTGACCCATAATGACCCTGTATAGGGTGTCCAAGGAGCAGCTGGTGAGCTTGAGCCGCCGACTTTATAGTTCAAACCAACTTTGCAGTTAAGCACGTTAACCCACAGCACCCTTTTAAAATTAATTCTCATGGTAATTGTATGAAGCAGATACTAGTGTTAAATCCGTTTTACAGATGTAAACAATTCAGATTTCGAGAGTTATCAAGGGCACTCAGCTAACAGGCACTAGAGTCGGGTCTCCATATCATGTCAGCTTAGGGCTCCAAAACTCAGATTCTAGAAACTCACCTATTGCCTATACATCATCCTTTAAAGAATGATGCTCCCATTAAATGAGCATGTGTTTTAATATAACTTGAGACAGAGGTGATATCATTGGGTGTGCGGCACTTAAAGAGAAATAAACAAGTGATATTTTTGATACTTTGTCAGAATATACAAGGGGGCTTCTAAAAGTTTGTAAAATGATTCCATTGTCTTTCAGTTTTATTTTTCACAAACTTTAAAAAAAATCCTCTTGCATTTTTAATAGAACAACATATAGTAAAATAAAAATATCATTTTTAGTGGCCTTTGAGTTTCTTCTCTTTTTGAGCATTTAGATTGTCATTTGCACTTAGAAACCCAGGTGTCAGCTGTGACTTAGAAAGGTTTTCCCCTCTGCACAAAGAATGAACATTGCAAATTTTCCTCTCAGGGAGGATAAGATAAAAGAGAATTAGAAGTGATATTATTCTCCAAGTATTCTGCAGACCAACAGACCAGACAGAGGATACGGATAAAGGTTTCCAAAGGCGATTACAAAACTGGCCTTGGAAAGAAAGGAAAATACACTCGTCGGCATGTCTGCTGCAGTCTTACTCCACAAAAGGCAGGGCATCTGATAAATGCTAGACTTGCTGACAACTTAACACAGAACGATGAAGAAGCAAAGAAAGAAAACAATATTCTGGACCAAATTATGAAAGGACTGTTTTGTGATAGAGATGTGATAGGAAACTTTGTAGGAAGTAGTCAAATCATTTGAGATATTAGGTAAAGAAAATATGTATACATATATATTGTAGGAGTCACTTGATACTATATCTTAGGCTTTAGGAAATGCATTGCTTAGAATTTATAACTAGGGCAAGTCCCACTGTGTCATCAGTGAAGTCAAAAGTACATGTGGCTCCAGAGGGAATCTTGGAAAAGTAGAATTTCAATGATCATAATTAGCAATGTGATCACAGAAAAGCTCTGTGATGATGTCACATATTAGAAGCAGACCCACAGAGGTGCGTGGAGGGAGACATTAGCCCAGAGCCAGGCTATTCCACAGTGAAATGCTAGTTTCAAAAACAGTTGAAGGAAACCAAAAAGGCTGTGTTGCTATCTAGAGAGCAAAGACAATAAGAAAAAGGAAAAAAAAAAGTTGATCTGGTACAATAAATATATGCCCATGGTGATAGCAAAATAACTTAGACTTTGATTACACCTTTACTAGCAAGAAAGATCATCTTTCAGCTGGACAAAGTAGAACAAGGGTTAAGAGCAAATAAAGGTTCAGGTTAGATGAGCAAATTGTAAAGAAATATTTTCTAGCTTTACATGAGTGAAATCTCAGAGGAATTAAATTGTAACATACTCAAAGCATCAGAGTTTTGTCGGTATCCTGATGATTGAGATGGGTCTATGTCCTGTTTATAAAAAGGGGGAGATGGTGGGATCTGAAACCTTCCTGCTTAGTAAAATAATGTCAGGATAAGCACTAGACTGCTAACCACAAGGTTGGCAATTCAAACCCACCAGCTACTCCTATATAAGGTTAGTATATATCGATGACACTTAACAACAACAACACATAAACACACAAAATGTAAAACCCCAGTCAGACTTTGCAATAAAGGCTCATCTATGTGATTTATTAGCACTTGTTGTGTTGTTAAATGCCATTGAGTCAGTTCAGACCCATAGCGATCCTGTATAGGGTTCCTGAGGCATGGCTGGTAGGTTTGAATCACCGGCCTTGTGGTTAGCAGTCCAGTGCTTATTCTACAATGCCACGTTATCACTTGTTGTTGTTGTTAAGTGCTGTCAAGTCGATTCTGACCCATAGTGACCCTGTATAGGGTTTCCTAAAAAGTAAAAGAAGTAGTGATACTAGCAACCAATATTAATCACTGAGACTACCAAATTAAGTTAATTTCCTTCCAAAATTAGGCCATAAGAGTGATAGAAATGGCATAGAAATGATGTATCTTTGATTTCAGAAGGCATTCATTGGACAAAATAATTTATGAACTTTTGGATTAGATGGAAAATGTGACTGGGATGATAAACCTAGTTGAATTTATTCTAGTGATGCTGTATCCTATACAAAAGGTTTTGAATTTTTTATTAAATAAGTGTGGTCTTACGAATCGGGCTGCGAACCTTAAGGT
>NW_006408519.1:5270141-5285847 GCF_000296735.1 Chrysochloris asiatica
CCGAGGGTGTAAATCCTTACGGGAGTAGAAAGCCTCATCTTTCTCCCACGGAGCAGCTGGTAGTTTCGAACTGCTGACCTTATGGTTCGCAGCCCAATTCGTAACCACTACGCTACCGATAACCAGAATTCCTGCTTTCTGGCAGTAAACATCTTCAATCTAGTAACTTGCTAGGGTTCTCACATTAACCTAATTAACTCTATGGAGATAAGGGGGTTGGCATTTGCTACTACTTTTGTGAATTGGAGGTAAAGGCTAGATGTGAAGCTTCAACCTCTGCCTTGTAAGACATTCCCATGCAATGATAGTTTCTAAGAGCAAAGCTGCTGCCCTGCCATGTCCTTGTGGAAAGGAGCCATCCAAACAATGTGTACGGTTATCACCAAGGGAACTAAAAGTTCTAACCGCTCTATACTTCCCACTCTTCCATCAGATGGGTTTGCAAATCCTTGACGACAGTTCAGGGCTACACCTCAGGCATGTTGTTCCACATGCACTTTTGGTATTAGCTATGCCATGGGTTTGAAGAGTTCCCTACATGAGGTTCATTTTGTAAGTCTGCATCACATCCAGGTAAGAAATTAAATGGAGTTAAGCATCAGTGAATGCAGCAATAGCATAAACTGTTGTAAAGAGAATGAATAGCCCAAGTGAATTCTTTAACAAATTTGCACTTTCAAAAAAAAGCATGCATCTGGGCTTTCTAACCCCTACCCAAAATTCATAGATTAGAAGGGTGTGGGATTGTTAATAGGAGCTGAAGCAGGTCAGGAAAAAATCTCAAGAGTTCTGCTTCCAGCTCCCAGATGCCTCTCCACCTGGGTGAGCCATGCAAGCTCGGCACGGTGATCTACCATCTGTCACATCCCTCTGGGTAACAGCCGGCCTTTTGTACAAGTTTCTTACTGGAGAAAAAGTGTTGGCAGCTCTTGGGACCTTCTGAACCCACCTGAAGAGAATTAGTGGAGACCCATGGAAGAAGTATTTTAAAAATAGGAAGAAAACGAGAAAAAGATACATGAAAAAGATGTGCTTTCTGCCTTCCTTTAAATCATACCCTTTACATGAATCATGCCTAATTTACTTCCAGGTAGCAAGGACTAGTCTACACATGGTAGCTTTATAAATTGCCCCTTTAGGAGAATATTTAAGCTGATTGTCCAAACAATTACAATCTAGAACTGAACAGGAAACTATATAACTATGCAGATATGAAATTATACAAGAGTGTGCAACACTGCTCAAGGAGAAAAGTTATTGTTGTACATGTGTGTGTGCATATGTTCATGTGAATGCACATACATGTGTTTGTGGGTATGCATGTTGGTTTATATGCACGTGTATGGCTGCATGTGTGTGTGCATTTGTGTCCATGTGTAAATGTATGTGTGTGCAGCTATTCTGTCTAAAAACTGAATATTATTGTTGTTGTTAAGTGCCCTGGAGTCGGTTCCAACTCATATCAACCTTGTATAGGGTTTCCAAGAAGCAACTGGTGGGTTTGAACCATAAATCTTGCAGTTATCAGCCCAGTGCTTATCATACAGCACCACAATATAGATTTATTTATTGCATGTTGTTGTTAGGTACTGTCAAGTTGATTTTGACTCCTAGCAACCCCATGTGACACAATAGAACTGCCCCATAGGATTTTCTAGGTTGTCATTTTTACAGAAGGAAATCACCAGGTCTTTTCCCCATGGAGCAGCTAGATGGGTTCAAACTGCCGACCTTTCATCTAGCATCCAAATGCTTAACACTTGCACCACCATGACTCCTTATTTATTTAATAGGAGATAACAATTAACCAGCCACAATTTGGATTTCTTTCTGCTCACGAAATATTTTGTTAGTTTTCAATAACATATGTGTCACTTCTGTCCTCCTATGGATCAGCCACTTTTCAGCACTAACAGCTCAAACTTTGTGCCTGGCATTCACAGTCACAAAGTTTCCAACCTATCTCTCTTTCTTGCACATTCATAGTCCAAAGTTTTGGGCTTGTTCACTCTCCCTGCACATATCCTGGGTCTGTACCTTTGTGTAAATACCATGCCTTGCTTCAATTATATTGCTTTTGATACTAGTGTAATACCAGCAGTTTTAAACGAATCACTCCCCAAATGTCATTGACGTAAAAGAATAAAAAATTACTTTCTACTGTTGCAATAACTCTACACCTACCCTGATTGGCAGGTGGAAAGAGAAAAGTGGGAAGGCATACTTGTTTCTCAACTGCCTTGACAAAGAGGAGCCCAGATTCCTTTCACTAAGATGCGACTGGTGAGAACAAGCTACTATAGCACAGGGCTGGGAAATCTAGCTCCTGGTTGCAGTCACAGCTCTACTATAGTGGGGACACATATATATTGACACATATATTGTTAGCCGTTTTTATAAATCTTAGACCAATGAACCCTTTCCACTTTCCCTCAAGTGAAATTAATTGCTCCAAACTCTTTACTATGTAAGATTAGCTTTGTTTACATCACTCCTATTGTTGTGGTAGTCCTGGTGTGGCACTGTAGGATAAGCAAGTTCGGTTTGATCCACAAAGTCAACGGTTCAAACTCACCAGCTGCTCCATGGAAACCCTACACAAGATCACTACAAGTCAGAACCAACTCAACAGCACTTAACAACAGCATTGTTGCTGTGTGCCTAAGGGCCGTGGAGTCAGATAGGACTCACTAGAACCCTGTATAGGTTTTCCTAGGTGCATTGGTTGCTAACTGTACAGTTAGGTTGCTAACTGTAAGGTCAGCAGTTTAAATTCACCAGATTTTCCTCAGGAGAAAGATGCAGATTTCTGTCCCCCTAAAGATTTACAGCCTCAGAAACCCTATGAGTCAGAACCAAACTGATGGCAGACTACCACCACCACTAGTAGCATCGTATTTTCAAGATCAGCTGGTGGGTTTAACTGGCAAGTTTATGGTTAGCACTCCAGTGCTTATCCTACAGGGCCACACCAGGGCTCAAACATTGTATTGTTATTATTGATAACCTTATTTCTATCATTTGTTTTAGAGTAGAACACAAAGTGTGGTCTAATGATGATGAACACTCAGATTTGGACTCAGACTAAGTTTGAAGTCTAGCTCCAGGATTTGACAGTGGACCCTTAGATGAGTTAGTGAATCTCATAAAGGCTCGGGATTATTATTGTTGGTGTTGTTGGATCTATAGAATGTGGATAGTGTTCATACATACTGCCCAAGGTTATCAAAAGCATTAAGTAGAATCAAACATCTAAAACATTTAATCAAGTCACTAGAACTAATAAGTGGTTATTAGACAATGACTAGCTTTTCACTCTGTCTCCCCAGGAAATTATCGATTCACTGAAAGTAGAAGAATCTTTTTAGAGTCCCCTCACTCAATATAGTGTCTGACACATAAAAAGGGTCCAAAAATGTTGAAGATTTTTAGGAGCTAGTCTGGTTTTCACAATAAATAAAAATACATGATGGTCATCAAGTCAATTATGCCTCATAGTGATCCTTTATAGTGTCTTTCTGGCTATAAATCTTTATGGGAACAGAAAGCCTTATCATTCTCCCATAAAGCAGCTAGTGGTTTTGAATTACCAACCTTGCAGTTAGCAGTTCAATGCTTATCCAACAGTGCCACCAGGGTTCCTAGATCCTTGAAATAGAAGTATAAATAGGGTAAAATTTTTCATTTTATTTTTGCTAAGCTTAATTAAGGGAGTTCAGGGACTCGATATGACAAACATGGAACTGCAAACCATAATGTCTTGGTTTGAGCCCACCAGATGCTCTGCAGGAGAAAGATAAAACTTTCTGCTCCCATGAAGATTTAAAGTCTCAGAAATATTATTTAGGGTTGTTATGAGATAGAACCATCTCCACAGCACTTAACAACAACAAAATAGCCATATGTTTTAACGGGTCTTATCACTTATCTATAAAGCTGAAAAGACCAAGGAGAGATGGTTGTATGCATGTCTCAACCCTGAAGCAACTTGATTTCTAGTTTATTGACATCCCGGAAATGAAGTTCTCTTACTCAGTGTTGTTGTTGTTGTTAAGTAGCCTATTCTAATTCCTTATCACCTAGTGCTGAAACAGTCTACCTTAGGAAAGGACACATTTCTTCAACATTACTTAATGTCATTTCTTAAATGAAAACTTTAAAAAAAAAGTTTTCTTGTGAATTGAATGAAGGTTTACAAAACAGACCATCAGTTTTACATGCAGAAAATCATATACTTTGCTTCATTACAATTAGTACAGTCCCCTCCATGTACCAACAGTTAACACTATTTATGTCTATTCACCGTAACTATTGCATTCCTCCCTGTGTCTCCTGTTACTTCATCTTTTCTCTGCCAACCTCTCTCTTGTTCTACATTGCCTACATTGTCACCTAAGAATATTTTTTCCTCCTCTCATCCTCCGTAACTGTAATTGATGGTTTCTTTTATTAAGAAAATATTTCCTTAATTTTTACAACATTGATCTCATACAATATTTGTCATTTTGCGATTGGTTAATTTCACTCAGCATAATGTCCTGTAGGTTCATCCATGTTGTGAGATGTTTTGCAAATTCATCATTATCCTTCAACGTTGCAAAGTATTCCAGCGTGGCAACAATAGTGAGGCTGGCCCAGGATCGGACAGTGTTTCATTCTGCTGTGCATAAGGTCGCAATGAGTCAGCACTGACTTGATGGCACCTAACAACAACAACAACAATATGTGCAAAAAGTTTGTTTAACCATTCTTTTGTTGATGGGCATTTAGGCTGTCTCTATCTTTCTGATGTGGCTCTTATAGCTAACAAGGAGCTCTGGTAATGTAGTGGTTACGAGTTGGGCTGCTAACCTCATGGTCAGCAGTTCAAAACTACCAGCGGTTCCACAGAAGAAAGATGAGACTTTCTGCTCCTGTAAAGATTTACAGCCTCAGAAACCCTAGGCAGGTTTGCTATTAGTCAGAATTGACTCCACGGCACACAACCACTATCAGCACCTTATAAATAACATAATGGATGATCTTGTTTTCTTATCCATTCTGCTCTCTCTGTCTCTTGACTGGAGTATTTAATCCATTTACAATTAGTGTAATTTCTGATAGGTATGAATTGATTGCTGTCCTTTTTCTGTGTGTTTTTGTGGTGCTTCTGGTTTCTTTGTTCCACATAGTATATTGCACTGAGTTCATTTTGTTTGTGGATTGTTTTTCATCTTCTTAATTTCTGTTGTGTTAATGTTTTCTAAATCTTTCTGATTTCCTTCTTTTTAAAATTTTGATATGCAGGTATATTAATTTTCTCTGAAGTTACCCTGCAATCTATTAATTTTCCCCCCCTATTTAAAACATTCTGTTTTATCTTGAAACCTACTTACCTTCCTTGAAATTTGAAGGTTTTGTAGCTGCACTATTCCCTCTTTTGGCTTCAATGTTGACTTCACTATAAATTGGCATCTCTGGTTTCCTATTTTCAAGCTTGTTTTACTTTCTGTTGTTGTTAGTTGCCATCACATTGGTACCAACTCATAGCGACCTTATGCACAACAGAATGAAACACTGCGTGGTCCTGGGCTAACCTCATGATTGTTGACACGCTTGAGCCCATTAATACTGCCACTTTGCCAATCCATCTTGCTGGGCATCTTCCTCTTTTTCTCTGACCCTCCATCTTACCAAACATGATATCTCTCTCCAGCGACTGGTCCCTCCTGACAATATGTCTGAAGTATGATAGATGAAGTTTGGCCATCCTGGCCTCCAAGGGGCACTCTGGTTGTACTTCTTCCAACACAGATTTGTTGGTTCTTTTGGCAGCCAACAGCACTTTCAATATTCTCCTCTAACACCATAACTCAAATGCATCAATTCTTCTGCGGTCTTCCTTATTCACTGTCCAACTTTCGCATGCATATAAATTATTGAAAATACCATGGCTTGCGTCAGGCATACCTTAATCCTCAAGATGACATCTTTGCTCATTAACACTATAAAAAGGGCTTGTGCAGGAGATTTGCCTAATGAAATACATTGTTTGATTTCTTGGCTGTTGTTTCCATGAGTGTTGATGGTTGATCCAAGAAAAATGAAGTCTTTGACAACTTCAATCTTTTCTCCATTGATAAGAATATTGTATATTGGTCCAGTGGTAAGGATTTTTGTTTTCTTTACATTGAGATGCAATCCATACTGAAGGCTATGGTCTTTGATCTTCATCAGTAAGTATTTTTAATCCTTTTCACTCTTGGCAAGCAAGGTTGTATCATCTTCATATCACAGGTTGTTAATAAATTTTAAGCCCATTAAGAATAAATAAAAAGAGAAAACATAAACAGGAAAATAGAGCTATAGAAGAGAAAATAAGAGAGGAAATAAAAGGAAGAACGTTTAAAAACATTTAGAAAAACCAGGGAAAGGAAAGATGAAAAGAGAAAGTAGTAAAGAAAGATTTAAAAGGTGGGGAGTGGGGTAGGAAAGAAGATGGTAAATAAAAAACAGAAGAAAAGAAGAAACAACAGAAGCAGACATATAAAAAAGATATAATTTAGGGAAATGAAAAGAGAAGATGGATGAGAAAGAATAAACAAACAAAAACAACGAGACAATACAAAAAAAAAAAAAGCAGTGCAGCTGTTGGACTAGGAGAGAAGAAAACTCTGGGAGTTCAGGTAAGCCAAAGATCTCACAAGGTGGGTGTGGGAGGGATGTGACGGTGGAGTTCCTGACTCTAGATGGAGTTCCTATTGTGCTATCTATGTTCAGGGCACTCAACCCAGAAGTAGTTCATAGAGACCCTTGATGGAGCTAGATTCAGTGACTGTTAGGACCTCAGGGCAGTTGAGGGCAGGATAACTGGTTAAATGCTGGTCTGGTAATTCTGTGGGTTCTGTAGGTCTAGAGCCAATCCTGCCTGAATCTAGACACCAAAGTGGCATCGTCTGCCCTAGCCTCTCACTTGCATAGTTCCCAATCACTTGGTTCCCAGAGAGCAGTCTGTGCTGGGGTTGGATGAGGGTGGTATCTGGCCACACCTCTGGTCACCAGGGAAGCATGGGAGAAAAGAAGGAACCACACCTTTCCTGTGTGTGAATCTGCTCTGCCAGGCCTCCTTCTGTTGCCAAAGATGCTCACAAGATGCTTGAGTTGCATCTGGATGGTGATTCATGAATTAGTCTCCCTCTCACAATGTCACTGCTCAACTTCTCATCCCAGGAAGCACTCAATCCACTTCTCTAACCTTTGCTCTGAAGGCCAGGGTTCCAGAATTTTCATCTGTGTCTCTTTCATTTAGTTCCTCATATCTTTGTTGTAGTGGGTCCATGTTGTGTGCTTGTTTAGTCCACCATCTTGCCAGACATCTTAAGTGAAAACTTTTTATTGAAGTTAGAATTTAAGTCATATTTTGGTTTGTCTTGTTTAGAGAAAAAATCTATTAATTTTTTTTCTTTTTATTATGTATGGTCTTTATTTAAATACTTTAATCCTTTCTTTCAGAATTCACTCTTCCCTTTAGAAGTGCTATTCCAACCTATATAAAATCCAAACCAAGCCTGTACAATTATGATTCATATTTACTTTATAGGACACAGTAGAACTTCCCAAAGGGATTCTAAGACTGTAGTCTATCAATATGACAGCAGACTCTCATATCTTTTTCCTATAAAGTAGCTGGTGGGTTTGAACCACCAATCTTCCATTTAGCTGTCAACTGCGTAATCACTGTACTCCCAGAGCTAGCTATATGCACTAATAAATTTCTGTTTGATATACTCTACATAAATTATACATTTTAAAATTTGACCATTATATTTCCATTACTGAATAAACACCCATACCAGTCAAGATATTATGATTGTTCCAACCACGAAGGTTAGATAACTAACTGTTCAAGTCCACTAAGTTGTAAATTGTGGACTTTTTAAAAGTTTTTATTGTGAATTGAGTGATAGTTTACATGGGAGAACATTGGTTTTGCACTCATCATTTCATTGCAATGATGACAATCCCCTCTGTGCATCATCATTCAACAGTATTTGCTTCTATTTCCTCTGGTGGTTTTGTTGTTTTTTGTTTTTTTTTTTATGTACACAAAAACACTAAGGAAGATATAATCACTTAAACAGCCAAAGGGTACATTCTGCAAACCTGCCTCCTGGCCACCGGTACACAGTCTTTCTCTTTCAGGAATCTAGAGTCCTCCCTCAGTTGCTTTCTCTCCTTGTCCTTATCTCTGGCTCCATCTCTGGTGTCGTCGCTACTTCTCTGGATAGGGTCCCACATTCTGCTCATGTTCTTCTCCCTTGATGGTCCTAGGGTCGTCTGTTCCTAGACTGTAAGATTAACTACTCACCCCTTTATGTTACAAAACTTCTACCTTTACATTTGTGACTGTCACAATTAGTCATGATAACAGTTACTCACTATTGAATCATAAGAATCTTATCCCCATCTCCTTTCACCAGACCTGTCTAGACAAGATGAAAACCATTCAGTAGGGATTCTACCTTCCCCTGCACACTCTGTAACTAAACTCCCTCTTGAAAATGTGTAGCCAGTCACTTCATGCCTTTATAGTCCCCACATTTTAGGTACCAATATTTAAGTTGCCCATCCCTATCAACCCTGTGTACAGAGGGCATAGGATTTAACTTGGTTTGATGACTCCTTCTCTCTCAGTTGGTATTTTGAGCCACTACATCCATAAGTATAGGTCAAATTCATCAAATTGTAGCAATTTACACTTGTTTCCTTTACCAAATTTTAAAATTTTCCTCTATCGATTTCTGATCATCAAACCATTGAAGCTAGGCCAAATGGGTACTAGGTGCAAGTTTGGGCATTCTTTTGCATTGCCCCTCACTTGATATCAGCTTAACACTTCACTCTCAGCTCTTGTCCTCCATGGCCATGTCCTTGTCCTTGTACTCAGGAGTCCCCAGATTTCACCATACTTTGGACCAACCAGCCCTTCCTCTTCTGTCTCTCATCTTCAGGTTGACAGGAATCTATGGAACATGGTCAAACTCAGCCAGTTTGTTCATTGCTGCCTTTCCCCCAGATCCACTCACTAGTAAACCAATGTGGTTTCCAGCAAGCTTACATGCCTGCTTGTGTGTTCCCTTTGAGTTTCAATCTTGGAGGGGGGTTTGTCCTGAAGGGACTTGATTGCTCGTCTTGATGGCTCCCCAGTGAACAGTTTGCTTGTTCTTGTAGTAGCCAATCAGACTTCCATTTTTGTTTTGGTTTTTTCCTGCTGATCTTTCTTTCAAGAAGTATCTTATGCTCCTCTAGTTGCTCTAAGCTGGTCTGCTTGTCCTTTCCAGTGGGAATGTCCCACCTCAGAAGGTTCTGGATGGGGCTCAGGATTCCACCAAAGGTCCTATACCTAAGTTCCAAAGGCTTTACATGAAGCCTATTTCTAAAATCCCCTTTTAGGTATTCCAATCACTTGCAGTCTGAAGACTGGCTTACAAGCTTTCTGTACTCATGTTTCCCAATATTCCTTTCTATCCCACTCAAGTGTCTATTTTACACTTGAGTGGGATAGAAAGGAATATCTATCAGTAGGACGAGAAACCAGTATTCATAAGACAGTCAAGCATCTTAATATTATTTCTCCTCTTTTACCAATTCAGACTATGCCTCAATCCCTGTATTACATAACACTGTTGTTCCAAGGTTGAGCATACATCATTATTTACCTCTGTCCCATTTAGCCCATGCAAACCTATCTAAGTGTTCCCCTATCTACCTTGTTCTTCCATCCCCCTTCCCTTCTTGAGTATTGCCCTCCCCAACATCCAAACTATGATGTGTCTATCCCATACCCTGTGCTCTATGGTCCCCTCCCTTCCTCCCACTCCTGGTAACCAACAAATAACTTTTTTTTCCTTTTAGAATGGGTATCTTTTTTTAAGCTTTTACAATAATGGTCTTATGCAATATTTGTCCTTTTGTGATTGCCTAATTTCAGTCAGCATAATGTCCTCAAGGTTTATCCATGTTATGAGGTGGCTTGCAGCTTCCTTGTTATTCTTCAAGGTAGAATTATATTCCATTATGTGTTTGTACCGAAGTTTGTTTATATATCTTCCATTGATAGGCTGTCTCTATTGTGAATAGTACTACGATAAACAGTGGTGTGCATGCATCTACTCGTGTTTTGGCTTGTATTTCTTGTGGATATATACTAAGTAGAGGAATTGTTGGATCATAAGGTATTTCTATTATCAAGTTTCTGAGGAAGCACTATACTGTTTTCCATAGTGGTTGGACCAATTTGCAATCCCACTAGCAATGCAGGAGGGTCCCAATCTCTCCACATCCACTCCAGCATTTATTGTCCTCTGCTTTCTTGAACTTCACTGTTATTGCTGGTGTGAAATGATACTTCATTATTGTTTTGATTTGTATCTCCATAATGGCTAAAGATCATGAACATTTCTTCATATGTTTGTTGGCTGCCCAAATGTCTTCCTTGGTGAAGTATCTGTTCATGTCCATTGCCCATTTTTTAAATTGGGTTATTTGTCTTTTTCTTGGAGCGGTGTTGTAGTTTCCTATAGATTTTAGAGATTTGTCCCTCATCTGATACATCATTGCAAAATATTTTTTTCCCATTCTTTGGGCTCCCTTTTTACTCTTTTGGTGCAATGTTTTGATGCACATAAGTCTCTAATTTTTATTTTGTCTCAATCATCTATTTTGTCTTCTTTTGTTTGTGCAAATTTTGCAATGTTTGGTAGTCTGTGCCCTGTTTTAGAACCCTCAATTTGTCCCTATTTTTTCATTATGACCTTTATAATTCTGAGATTCACTTTTAGGTCTTTAATCCATGTTGAGTTGGTTTTTGTATATGGTTATGGTGTAAGGTAAAGGTCTTGTTTCAATCTTTTGCATATCAATTTCCAGTTCTGCCAGCACCATCTGCTGAAGAGACTATCTCCTCCCCATTGAATGTACTTTGACTCTTTTTCAAAGATCAGTTGGCTGTAGATGGGTTCATTTCTATATTCTGGATTCTGTTCCATTGATCTATGTATCTTTCATTGTACCAGTACCAGGCTGTTTTGACCACTGTAGCCATGTAGTACATTTTGAAATCAGAGAGTAAGAGGCTTCCATCTTTGCTCTTCTTCTTAAGCAGGGCTTTGCATATCCTGGGTCTCTTTCCTTTCTTTATAAAGTTTGTAATTGTTTTTTCCATCTGTTTAAAGAACGTCTTCGGAATCTGGATTGGGATTACATTATATGTGTAGATTGCTTTGGGTAGTATTGACATTTTCACAATGTTAAATTTAGATATATACTCTAGTAAATGTCTGTTTAATATGCTCTACACAAAGTATAATTTAAAAAAAAATTATCATTGTATTTCCATTAATGAATAAAGACCCATACCAGTTAAGATATTATGATTGTTCTAACCAAGAGGGTTAGATAGCTAACTGTATAAGTCCACTAAGTTGTGAGCTGTAAGAGTTTCCTTTTATTTGCTAATGTAGCCATGCACTAAGTATAAGACCTGACAAATAGTATATGGTTATAGCTCTTAGAGTGGCTAAATGAATGAATTGATATTAAATAAGTAAATCAAATTGGTTGGTGAGAAGAGGTGGTAATTGATCTCTATAGATGATGAACTTAGTGTGTTTCTACTTCTGTTATTATTATTATCATTAAGCAATTTAAGACTTTCCCTCTGAACTATTGCTAGGACAAATAGAACCATCACTCATATTTAACAATTTCTGTAGTTGACTCCTTGCACTTATAGTAGTTCTGTAATGTTTCTGTGCATTCCAATTTTCTTTGTACTCTAGAAACTTCTGAGTGGAGTGAGGCATGAGCTCCCTGACTCCCTACCCCTACTTATTCCACTCACACAATCTATAGCTTTGCATCATCAAGAAGGAATCTAACAGGCACTTTGGACTGTAGAACAGACAACTGTTCATGAAACACCCCAGAGAATGACAGGTTTATTAAACTAATATCCCAACTGTACTTCCAGTTTGATATGGCTTGGGGATAAGCAATTCACAGTAACCCTTTATAGGGATCTCCAGTTTACAGAATGCTTGTATATACATCATTCCACTCAGTCTTCACATCAACCTATTGGGTAGTGCAGGATTGAAAAGTTCACATGATTACAAATGAAGGAACATTGCCCTCACCGCCAAGAAGCTTTGGTGGCATAATAGTTAAGCTCTAGGCTGCTAACTGAGAGATACAGTAGTCAAACCCACCAGCTGCTCCATGAGAGTAAAGACCCGGTGATCTTCTGCTGTGGTGATGGTGGTGATTATGTGACATCGAGTCGATTCTGACTCCTAGTGACCCTGTATAACCTTTCCGAGACTGTAAATTTTAATGAGTAAAGAAAGCTTCATCATTCTCCTACAGGACAACTGCTGGATTTGAACTGCTGTCCTCACATTTAGCAACCCAGTACATAATCAACTATACCACCAGAATTACTCCTGTAAATATTACAGCTACAAACAGCTAATGGGGAGTTCTACTCCATTATATTGGATTGGTATGAGTCAGAATACTTGAAGGCACACAACAACCATCTCAGTCAGAGCTCTTGTTTTATAATCTACCTCTGTTATTTATAATGACCATGTTTCTTGTGAAAGGTAATTATTTTACCCTTACCTATTTTCTGCATCCTAAGGAATTGAATTTCTACAAGCATTCATTCATTGATTCCCCTTTTCAAGAAATATTTATTAAATACTTTTTACATGCTGTTACTGTTAAGTGCAGTCAAGTCAGTAGTGACTCATAGCAACTCTATATAAGGTTTCCCAGGAATGGCTATGAGTTTGAAACTCTGACTTTGTGGTCCAGTGCTTTATTCTACAGCACTACTCTAGGATTGTGAAGAGATATAATACTAAATAGTACAGACATGATCCTGTCCTTCTAGAGAAGAGGTGGGGAACCGTTTTTCTGCCAAAATTTATAACATCATTCACTGGTCATACAAAATTGTCAATTTAAAAAGTAGCCTACTATACTTGGTCAAGCATTTAACTAAATTACCCCTAATGTGAAATGAGGAGGTAAAAAAGCCAAATAGCAAATGTCAAAGGGCAGCTTAATAAGACCAAGTCAAATATTATAACAAAATGCACAAAGACTTAGAGTTAGAAAACCAAAAGGGAAGAACAAGCTCAGCATTTCTCTAGTTTCGGGAACTGAAGAAAAAAAATCAAGCCTTCCTTCAATTTCAATGTTGAAGTATTCTATGGACAAAAATATTGAATGTGGCAGAAAGCATCAAAAGAATATGGAAGGAATCCACAGTCTCTATACTGAAAAGAAATGGTCAATTTTTAACCATCTCAAGAGGTAGCATATGATCAAAAGCCAATGATACTGAAAGAAGTCCAAGGTGCATTGAAGACATTGGCAAAGAACAAGACTCTAGGAATTGACTGAAAACAAACTGGAAAATTTCAACAAACTGATAGAGCACTGGTGGTACTCACTTATCTATACCAAGAAATTTGGAAGCTAGCTAACTACATGGCCAACAGACTGGAATACATCCATATTTGTGCCCATTCAAAAGAGAGGTGACTCAACAGAATAGAGAAGTCATCAGACAAGTAAAATTTAATAAAGGTAATAAAAAAAACAGCTGCAACTGTCAGAGGCTCAAGCTGGATTCAGAGGAAGATGTGGAATGAGAGATATCATTGGTGGCATCAGGTGGATCTTGGCTGAAAGTGGAGAATATCAGAAAGATGTTTACCTGTGCTTTATTGACTATACAAAGTCTTTCAATAGTATGGATCATGACAAGCTATGGACAATATTGGAGAGAATGAGTATTCCAGAACACTTAATTATGTTCATGAGGAATCTGTACATAGACCAACAGGCAGTTGTTTGAACAGAACAAGTGAACACTAAATTGTTTAAAATTAGGAAAGGTATGCACCAGGGTTGCATTCTTTTACCATACTTATTCAATCTGTATGATGAGTAAATAATTTGAGAAGCTGAACTATATAAGGAAAAAACGTGGCATAGGGATTGGAGGAAGACTCATTAACAATATGTGATATGCAAATGATACAACCCTGCTTGCTGAACATGAAAAGGACCTGAAACACTTACTGATGAAGATCAAAGACCATAGCCTTCAGTATGGCTTACAACTCAATGTAAAGAAGACAAAAATCCTCATCACTGGACCAATAAATAACATCAAGATAAATGAAGAAAAGATTTAAATTGTCAAAGACTTCATTTTGCTCAGATCAACCAACCATCAATACTCATGGAAGCAGAAGTCAAGAAATCAAACTATGTATTGCATTAGGCAAATGTACTACACAACACCACTTTAGAGTGTTCAAGAGCAAATGTGTCAGTTTGAGGACTAAGATGTACCTGACCCAAACCATATTTTCATTAACTTCATATGCATGTGAAAGTTGGAAAAGGAAGACCACAGATATGATGCATTTGAGTTGTGTTAGAAGAGACTATTGTTAGAGGAGAATATTAAAAGTACAATGGACTGCCAGGAGAACTAGCAAGTCTATGTTGGAAGAAGTAAAGTCAGAATGCTTGTTGGAATCCAGGATGGCCAGACTTTGTCTCTCATATTTCGGACATATTATCAGGAGATACGAGCCCCTGGATGAGGATATCAAGTTTGGTAAAGTGGAGGGTTAGAGAAAAAGAGGAAGACCCCCAACAAGATGGATTGGTACAGTGACAGCAGCAAAGGGGTCAAGTGTAGCAATGATTGTGAGGTTGGTGCAGGACCAGGCACTGATTCATTCTGTTGTGAATAGGATCACATTGGTGCTGACTCAAAGGCACCTAACAACAACAATAATGTGATAGCTTGAACTGCAGTTGCCTTGGTAGGGCCAGACCAAATGACTTCAGGCCTGAGGGCCTGACATTCCCCAATCCTAAAGAGTTTATAATCTCATGGGAGGTAAGAAACTGAATATAGGATATTGAAAGCTCAGATTATTATATAGTATGATAAGTGTTAAGGTAGGAAAAGTACCAGAGGTTCTGGGAGCATGTAGTAATAGCTAGCATGTATTCAGTGCTTATTGGATGCAAAATTCTGTTCAAGGTATTTCTCACATATATACTTATTTTATCTTTGGTGCAACCAGATGACAAGCTACTTTTCCCCTTCATATTTTATTGTATTTAAGAGAAAGTTTACACAGCAAATTAGGTTTCCATTTAAACACTTTTATAGAGATTGTTCCATGATATTGACTGTAATTTTCATAATGGGTCAGCATTATTAGTATTTCCATTCTATTTTTTGTTCTTTTTCCATTGATCTAGCTTCCCTGCCCCATCTTTATTGTCATCTTTGCTTTTTGGTAGATGAACATCTGAACATTATGTTGTTTCCTAGATCAGAACAGTCAGATACCATTTAGTGCTTCTGGTTTGTGGGGGCTATTTTAATTCTTTTATTTGTTCCCCTGTTTAAAAATAATTGCATTTATTTTGTTATTGTGGAGTGTATGTTGTTGTTATTAAGTGCCATTGAGTCAGTTCTGACTCATAGTGACTCTGCGTAGGGTTTCTAAGGAGTGGCTGGTGAGCCTGAACCATTGATCTGACCTTGCAGTCCAGCGCATTAACCCAGCACTCCACCAGGACTCCAGTTCAACAGTTTCTACATGTACCATTTAATTTCACT
>NW_006408519.1:5286107-5286609 GCF_000296735.1 Chrysochloris asiatica
TTGAAGTACAATGCTGTCTGTGAAAGGATAATATCCACAAGTCTATCTGTTAATACCACTATTATTCAAATTTACACACCAACCGCTAAAGCCAGTGATGATAAAATTGAAGACTTCTACTCTTCAGTCTGAAATTGATTAAGCCTGCAATCAAGATTCACTGATTATTAATAGTGATTAGAATGTGAAGGTTAGAAACAAAGAGGAAGGATCAGTAGTTTGAAAATATAGTCTTGATGACAGAAATACTACTAGCGATTACATGATAGAATTTTGCAAGACCAATGACATCTTTATTGCAAAACCTTTTTAAAACAATGTGTACCGCACCAGATGGAATACACAGAAAACAAATTGACTACATCTGTGGGAAGAGACAGTGGAAAAACTCAATATCATCAGCCAAACCAAGACCAGGGGCTGATTGTGAAACAGACTATCAATTGCTCATGGCAAGTTCAAGCTAAGCTAAAGAAAATTAAATCCACAAGAGCCAAAATAC
>NW_006408519.1:5287727-5289301 GCF_000296735.1 Chrysochloris asiatica
TGTGGATAATATTGTGACTAATTTAGAATAATGAGAATTTCAGAACTCTTAATTGGTGCTAATGAGGAACCTGTACCTAAACCAAGAGACAGTCATTCAAACAGAACAAGAGAGTACTGAATGGTTTAAAATCAGGAAAGTTATGTGTCAGAGTGGTATCCTTTCACCGTACTTATTTAATCTATATGCTGAGGAAACAGTTTGAGAAACTGGATTATTTGTAGAAGAATACGGCCTCAAGATTGGAGGAAGACACATTGACAGCTTGCAAAATGCAGATAATATAACCATTGTTGATGGAAGCAAAAAGTACTTAAATGATTTATTGATGAAAATCAAAAACCAGTCTTCAATATGAATTGCACTTCAATGTGAAGAAAACAAAAATCTTCACAACTTGACTAATAAATAGCATCATGATAAACGAAGAAAAGATTGGAGTTGTCCAAGACTGTATTTTGCTTAGATCCACAATCGACACTCATGGAAACAGCAGTCAGGAAATCCAATGAAATACTGCATTAGGCAAATCTGCTGCACAAGTTTTCTTTAAAGCATTCAAGAAAAAAGATATCCGTTTGAGGACTGAGGTGCCCCTGACCCAAGCCATGGTATTTCAATTGCCTTATATGTGAAAGTTGGACACTGAATAAGGAAGACTGGAGAAATGATTAATTGGATTTATGGTGTTGAAAAAGAATACTAAAAGTCTCATGGACTGCCAGAAGAAACAACTTTGTGTTGGAATAGGCACAACCATATCGCTCCTTAGAAGCCAGGTTGGCAAGACTTTGTTCTCATATTTTGGAAATATTATCAGAAGGAGCCAGTCTCCGAAGACAGACAGCATGCTTGGTTATGTGAAGGATCAGCAAAAAAGAGGAAGATCCCAACCAACTGGATTGACACTATGGCAGCAGCAATGGGCGCAGATGCAGCAACAATTGTTAGGTTGGCACAGGTCCAAGCAATGCTTCTTTCTGTTGTTCATAAATTCTCTATGCATTGGAACCAACTTGACACATAACAACAATACAACCCTCTAACCAGTAGCTGCTCCCCCTTTCCCCCCACTCCTGGTAACCATCAAAGAATGTTTCTTTTAGTATAAAAACCTTTTCTTGACTTTTTACAATAGTTGTTGTTGTTGTTCAGTACCGTGGACTCGGTTCCGACTCATAGTGACCCTGCACAGGGTCTCCGAGGCTATAAATCTTTACGGGAGCAGACAGCCTCATCTTTCTCCCATGGAACGGATGGTAGTTTCGAACTGCTGACCTTGAGGTTGGCAGCCCACCTTGTAACCACTATGCTACCAGAGCTCCTTTTTACAATAGTGGTTTCATACAATATTTGTTCTTTTGTGACTGACTAATTTGGAGGAGGAGTCTTTGTGTGTTGCTGTGGGTTAATGCGCCAGACTGCAAAGTCGTTTGAACTGCAAGGTCAGCAGTTCAAGCTCACCAGCTACTCCTTGAAAACCCTATACAGGGTCGCTATGGGTCGGAATCGACTTGGCAGCACTTAACAACAACAACAACAATTTGGAGGAAGACTCATTAACAACCTGTGAT
>NW_006408519.1:5289811-5357320 GCF_000296735.1 Chrysochloris asiatica
AGTGCTCCTTGGAGGCCAGGATGATCAGACATCGTCTCTCATGCTTTGGACATATTGTCAGGAGGGACCAGTCACTGGACAGGGATATCATGTTTGGTAAGGTGGAGGATCAGAGAAAAAGAGGAAGACCCCCATTGAGATGGATTGGCAACGTGGCAGCATCAGTGGTCTCAAGTATGTCAACAATGGTGAGATTAGCCCAGGATCAGGCAATGTTTCATTCTGTTATGCATAGGGTAGTTATGAGTCGGAACCTACTCAATGGCACCTAACAACAACAGCCATGAGACTGTGGGTCCTATGTCTTTAAACCCAGTAAAGCAACCCCACAAGGTCTTTGGATATGTGAGGTGATAGCTTTTTGTGTAACTATTATTATATGTTGATAAAGATACCAAGGAACAGAGAGGCTAAGCAATTTCATCAAAGAAGTCTGGCTCTAGCCACCATATTAAAGGATAATTAACTAATGTAAATCTGAGAGGTTGTGAATTTCCTGAGAACGTGTCATATAAAGTTTGTCTCAGTTCTCTATCTGAAAGATGTAGACAGTGGAAGTTCCTGTCTTGTAGGAATGAGATAATGATGGTAATGTTCTAATAATAGACCTGGTCAAAGAATGTAGTAAACGTTGACTATCATTACCCATAACTGTTGCCTTGAATCAATTCAGACTCTTAGCCACCCTATAGAGCAGAGTAGAACTTCCCCATGGTTTCCAAGGCTATAATCTTTATTGCAGCACACTGACACATATTACTTTCATGGTGCTGCTGATAAGTTTGAGTCACTGACCTTTTGGTTAGCAGACAGGCTGTGCTACCAGAGCTCCTTTGACTATTGCTAAGCATTCTAATAAGAACCATTGAGTTGGTTCTGACTCAGCAACCCTGTATAGGTTTCCAAGGAGTGGCTGGTGGATTTGAACTGCCCACTTTGTTGTTCAAACCGACCTTTCCATCCAGTGCATTATCCTGCAGTGCCATACCAGGACTCCTTGACTATTATTAATATTATTATAGTCATCATTATTAGTAAACTGAGAACAAGAAATTAACCAAACAGGGTGAAGTGAGGTGGCAAAGAGTATTCTGAAAGCAGGAAAGACACAGGGGGAAAGAAAGCATGATAAGATCAAGTTCCGATTTGTGATGTATAGATTGTAAGTAGAGTTATTGTAAGAGATGAAGGTGGTGGGGTAAGCAGGTTCCATATCACCCAGGCCATCTAATCTATTTTAGTGATTTGAATTTAATAATTAGCGCAGCTAGATATCATCTAAAGAGATGAGTGATTTAAGTTCCCTTCTAAGGATTCCACAGAAAGAATTTAAGGGGAGACATCATACAGTAAAATGGCTAAGAGGTCATTATAAATTGAGTTGCTGATACCCTGAGTCAGAAGAGTAGCAATGAGGATGGAAGAAGCTGATGGCTTAGGGAACCACTTAGGGAGCAGAATTAATTGGATCAAATGTGAAGGAAGGGTGAGAAAAAGGGACATTGGGGATTATTTCCAGGTTCTGGATGGAGAATTTGTGTGGCCGTGTTAGAAGTACTATGTCAACTATAATGTGGTATTCATGAGGGAGGATCTGTGTTCCATGTTTTAGTCTTGCTATTTCCACATTGTTGTTGTTAAGTGCTGTTAAATTGGTTCCGACTCATTGCGACTGTATATAAGGTTTCCAAGGAGCGGCTAGTGAATTTGATCCACCGAACTTGGGTTCCAGTGCTTATCCTATAGCACCATAGCAGCATTCCAGGAGTCCGTTGTTTTTGTTGTTAGGTGCCGTTGAGTCAGTTCCAACTCATAGCGACCCTGTATAGGGTTTCCGAGGAGAGACTGGTTTAAAACTGACCTTGCAGTTCAAATCAACCTTACAGTCTAGCACATTAGCCTGTAAGGAGTCCGTTGCTGTTGTTCTGAAGTTCCTTCGAGTCATTTCCGACCTATAGTGACCCTGTAAAGAGTATCCAAGGAGCAGATGGTGAGCTTGAACTACCAACCTTGCAGTTCAAACAGCTGTGCAGTCTGGTGCATTAACCCACAGCACCACACCAGGACGTATTAAGTGTGAAATCTCATTTCTGTCGCTCAATAATGTACACATAATTTGAAGTTTCATGTACATTGAAAGTTAGAAATAATCATAGACCCTGGTGTAATCTGATTTTTTTTTCTTTCTTGGTCATGTTCCTGCCACTGGATAGTGTATTATCTGATGACAAAAAGTTAACAACAAAAAAAGTTAAAAACAAAAAAGCTTAGAATTGTCAGTGAAATGTCTGGTTTCTTTGAATCCTACCAGCGAGGGTTATGAGAGTGACTAACAGACTTTATAGTTTCTGAAGCATCTTTACAAACAATTGCTCATCTAAATCTTTATCAATACCATAAAGGTTGTTGATATTAATAGCTGTATCAATTAGAGTTGCATAAACTAACTCAACTAGAAATTCTTCTCGCCACAATTCTGCTTCACTCTGGCCAGGAAGCTCTTGACTCTGAACCAGTTTTGCAGCGATTGCACCATTATTTAAAAGCTACCAGATTTCTAGTTTAAAATGGCAGTTAGACCACATGTGTTTATTTCTACTTTATCTATAAACCACATTAAATAGAAGGAAAGTCATAAACACACAAAAGAAAGGGAATGTGAGAGGAGATGACAGGACTTGAGTCATGTCAAAAAAAAAAAAAAGAGAGAGAGAGAGAGAGAAAATTGGAAAGCAGCTGAATAAATGAAAGTAAGTGTGTTGGCCAGAGAAAGTTGACAGCTAAGTTTTTGGAAGATGGAGTAAAAAAGCCAAAAAAAGAGAGGATACACTACTCATTTTATATAACCCTTGAAAGTCCGGCATTGAAGCTAATATGTACTACTCTGTGGTCAGAGTAGAGGTATGAGTTGGTTGCTTATTTTAAATACATGGGTTGGTTACATGACTATTAATGAAGTGGTGAGGTCTTTTATATTCCCTCCTGAATCAAAACGGAAGACTGGGGGTTTCGTTTTTAGATAGGATGCCCCAGAGAGTATTTGTTATCATGAGGCAAAGTAGAGAAAGAGGTAAGTGCCACACAAGAAAAGGAATTAAGTAGAAGTTTCATACTGAGCATAAAACCCCCAACGTTCTTTTTCCATTTTCCCTTTCCAGAGCATTGAAAGTCTCTATTTTCCCATCCAGACAGAAGAAAGATTTATCTCTGTGCACACAGATGCACTCAAGGGAAAATGTCTACAAAACTGGACACTCAAAATATCCCCTGAACACGAGCAGTCTGGTGAGTATTCTCCACCCAGTTTTTCTCACTGAGCAGTACTATTTGATTTACTCACCCATGTGCACAGATGTATTCCAAATAGTACTTTATTATTTTATTCTAATATAAATGTATTCAAAGATGATCTGATTTTTGAGATCAGATGCTTAACACAAAAGAACAAATAAGTCAAACAGGTAAAAGGAAGCTAGAGGACAAAGAGACTAAACAGAGAGCTAAAAACATTTCAGAGAAACTGTGTTTATTATCCCTAGAGATATAAGACATATATACACACTGAAACAAAAACAGGATGCATACAAAAGGAACATTCAGAGAATGCCCCCTCGTCCCCCCAAACAGAGTTTTTGTTTTTCAAATTAAAAATATGGAAACAAAATAAAAAATATCACTAGGAGAGTTGAATGATATAATTGAGCAAATCTTGCAGAAAAAAAAAAAAAGAAGAAAACACTAAAAACATAAAAATATATGGGAGAAAGAGACAAGAACACTGAAAGATCATTCTAATGTTCCAACATCCAAAAAATAGAAATACATGTACCAGATAGCAGAAAAAATGTTGGGGAGAAATTATCAAAGAAATAATAAAAGGGAATTTCCTAGGTCCAAAGGGTAATGATTTCTAATCTAAAAGTCTTACAAGTAAAATGTCCATCATGTGAGAGGACTCATAATAATCCAAAAGACCTAGTACAGCATTCTATGAAATTCCAAACAACAGAGATAAAGAGCAAATTCTAAAAGATTCCAAAGAGAAACAAACAAATGAATAAGTCACATGGTTATATAGATAAAGAAAGGATTCATGATAGGAATGACTTCAGGCATTTCAACAGCAACCCTGGAAGCTCTATAACAATGGGACAGTATCTTCAAAATTCTGAGGGAAAAATGCTTCTCAAGGTAGAAATCTAAAGAAGGACAGCAAAGGAATGCTCATGATAGCTGGCTGTGCAGCAGTCCTGGAGAACAGTCTTCCAGACTGGAGCAGGCTAAGGGAAGCATCAGGTCAACCAATGCAAATCCATCATGTGGACAGGAGTCAGCTGTCAGATGTGTTGCTGATGAGCAAAGGAGGCTCCACCTTGGAACAAGCAGCAACTAGAGAGATCTTGAATATGCCAAATTGTGCAAACAGCTAAATTGGATCTCCTTTAAAGGAAAAAAGCAAAACGCATGATATCCTTGCCTAGTTGCTCTGTTTCTTTGAATGGAGATGTTTGTTTTATTGAACTGAGAGAACACGTGGAGGATGTGTTTAAATCATCTCAAAAGAAATTATTTAAAAAGTCTATCTTAATATTATACCCTAGTAAATAATTTGAAGTGAATGTGATCGTTTTCATCTGGAATGTTCCTTAGAAGTGAGGACGGGGAGACTTCATCACACATACTTTGGACATGCTATCAGGAAGGACCAAACCCTAGAGAAGGACATCATGCTAGGTAAAATAGAGGATCAACAAAAAAGAGGAAGACCCTCAATGAGATGGATTGTCACCATGGCTACAACAATGGATTCAAAAGAGTAATGTTATTGTGAGGATGGCACAGGACTAGACAGTAGTTTGTTCTGTTGTATGAGTCATAACCAACTTAATGGAAACTGACAAGAACAACAATAACAGTAGTATTTCTAAAATACATGGTAACCACTTTCTTTTGGCCAAAAACCATGTCAAATGGTGTACTCAAATGATAAGCTCAAATACAACTCTAAGCTTCTAACTTTATGGTAGTTGGTGAAGGAGGATCTTTGGGCCTTTATTCTTTGGACAATTTGTTCAGGATTCTAAACCAGGATTCTTTCTCAGGTAATCAATCACTTTCTAATGTCAATATAGCATAAATAAAGCCCAGTATACCACATAGTCCAGGCTGTAGGTGAAGTAGCATTCAAAGAAACAGGTGCCAAAAAAAAGATGTTGAATTTTCATATGAGTCTTTCAAATATTAAATGAAATCCATTCATAACCCATTCCAGAATTCTCAAATGTCTCTTTTCTTTCCTCCATCTCTCCAATTCTGGAGTGTTTCAAATACCAAACCTTCAAAACTCCCCTCTTACTTAGCTGAATGGACTTCTATGTGTACCCCCTGGCTACTCTTCTTTCATAGCTCTTCATGCTGTATATCAATTTACTTCCTCTGGCCTAATTCCAAGTCTACACTTCTTATAACAAAGGAGAGCTCAAAACGTTATCCAGTGAGGAAGAATTCTTTTATTTTTCTCTTTGTTCAAATACTGTATCTTTCTATCCAGTTTCTTGATATAGCCTTAGAAAACAATGGCAATGATAGGACATACCTTATTGCCTTGCATAAAGTAAAGTGACTAAATTTGAAGTTTAAAATAAGTTTCCCCTTCAAGGGGGAAACTTGACTGCACCTGAAAAGACAAAATTATATTCAGGAAAAAAAGGAAGTATATATGCAAGCTCAGGATGACCACACATTAATAAATCTCATGATGGTTATACAAGGAAAGGTTGTCCCTTGAAGTTCTAGAAGGGCTGTAATTTTTATATCAGTTCATGGATTTATATACCGGGGACCCTTACTTCTACTACACTATCAGTTGTCCTATTTTCTGCAGCTAAAACAATGAAAGAAAACTCCTTACTTCCAGAACATATAGTGATTGAAACATCATCTTTGGGTAGTCTGTTCTAAAGACACTAATTGATATTGTTTGAGGAAGTGTAAGTGTCTGTCATGAAAACCATTTTAACGGCTGCCTTGTTTTCTTCTTTAGTTTGCTTCACTTGGCAGCATGTTAACTTCCTCCTTAGAAAACCTCCTATTTTGATTTATGAATGTTTTCAAATTTTTAAGATTCTCCAAACCGTTGTTTCACCTGTAAGTAGAGAGATAGCTTGTTTGGCTAACTGCCTTGCATGAGTCTGTGCCAGGCAATGAATAATGCCATGTTCAATATTCTAAATTTGTGTTCCAAATTCTGAATTTCCAATGAGCTGCATGGAACTCTACTGATAAGTGACTGATTTTCCTTGCAAGGATTGTCTTATTTTAAACTTCAAATTTTGTCAACTTACTTTATGCAAGACAATTTTGAATGGATTTTAAAGACTATTCATACCTTCCAATGCCTAGAGGGTGGAAGAAGTGCTCTAACTAAGGAGGGCATCTTATCTAACAGGACTAAACGGGGTTTAGTAGCCGTGTTCACAGAACATGCTTGGTTTTGAAATGGTGCTAGCCAACCTTAATAGAAACCTCAGGCACAGAATACGACTGAAGTTGCTCGTATTCACCAGAGAGGATTTCAGCATGTTTAAAAATATGTATAAACATATTGGTATGCATGGAATTAAAACAGGAAACAATGAATCATATGGGTGAGCAGTCATTTCTTCAACAGTAAAGTAGGCAGATTTGAAATTTTAGAATTTGGATGAATTTAAGAATATTAGCTGTCTACTTTATCTTCCCTTGGCTATTTTCTGAGGCACAGTTTAAGTATGGGAACAGTGTAAGAAAGCCTTAGAGTTTTTCCTCTGTAAGGGGATGAGAGGTGTTGCCAAATGTCTCCTCTCAGAAAATGTCTGTGAGTATTCCAAACCAACTTTGCGAGCTTAAACATCATGATTTTTTCTGTTCTTTTTGTTTTCAAGATGCGTGTCAGCCAAGATTATACCTAAATGGACCTGGATTTGCATAGATTATCTAGCTCATTTAGATAATGTAGGTGGTTTGAGGATGAGCACTTAGATAATTCACACAGCGTCTAGACGGACCTGCGCTGACAAGTCAACTGCAGAAACCTCCATTTCTTTTTAACTTTGTCAGCCTGTCAAGACATTAAGAGGCACTTTTTTGTTGTTGTTTTTTTTTCTGAATTCATATTTAAAATATACTCAGTTTAGTAACCAGTGGATTTATATATTGTGCATTTTGGCTTAGAAGTAAAATAAATGGGTTTGTGTTGGGTTTAGGGACAACGGCTATAGAGAAAAATGAAAAATTAGTGTATTGGTGCTTGATTTCTTTCCTAGAATGAGAAGTCCTTTTCCTTTGTGACGGAAACTACAGTTGAGCATGCAGGGTTTCCTGTGTTCTGAGGTGATAAGGTTGCCAATAGCCAGTAGACTTAGTGAAAAAGTATCACTGCCAACTGGACTTAAAATGGAGAAATATATTCAATAGCCAGGGGACTTGGCAAAAAGTATTACTGCCCACTGGAGTTAGAATGCAGAAATATATTCGAGTTGGTGTACATTTTAGGTTAAGACACCACTTGACTATATTTTTTTCTCTAGGTAATTGGGTGGTTATGCTCAATACTGGAGTCCTGCTGTGGCGCTGTGGGTTAATGCGTCAGACTGCAAAGCTGTTTGAACTGCAAGGTCGGCGGTTCAAGCTCAACAGCTGCTCCTTGGAAACCCTATACAGGGTCACTATGGATTGGAATCGACTCGACGGCACTTAACAATAACAACATGCTCAATACTGCTCCCTCTAGTGAGGACAGGAATGAGGTAGAAAGAGAAATAAGTGGAGATTTTGTTGTTGTTAAATGCCATCGAGTCAGTTCTGACCAATAGCGACCCTGTAGAGGGTTTCCAAGGAGCAACTGGTGAGCTTGAACCACCAACCTTGCGGGTCAAACCAACTTTGCAGTCTAGTGCATTAACCCACAGCAAAGTAGAGATAGGAAACTTTATTCTTACCTAAAATGTAGAAAACTTGCAGGAAGCTGATGAAAATATATTCAGTGTCTGCCATGTACTTGCTGAATGGGGGCCAGAGCAGTCAATTTTTCTTTTTGTTACACCTCATTTTGAGAACCAATTTACATTCTATTATCAGCAAACACAGACCCATAGAAGGTAGGGAAGAGTAACTAATATAAATAAATGAATAAATTACTAGTGGTAACATCCCCTTAGCCTTCTCCCACCCAAGAATGCCTCATTGAGGGGACTTGCATGATTTGTTGCCGATATGCAGGGAAGTACCTTGAGTACTGCAGGTAGAAGTGGTGATGCTCATTGAAGGAGTTAGGGTTCCCTTATCTTGGGGGGGGGGGGTGTGTGTGGCAAAGGTCACTGGAGCAAAGAGCCTCATATGGAGAATGAACATGAGATAAAAGAGTTATTGGTCAGAGGGTTGGATCCCTGAGAGCTCCACTGGAGTAGTGGAAGTGGTTATGTACCATGGAGTCGGTTCTGACTCATAGCGACCCTGTACAGGGTTTCTGAGGCTGTACGTCTTTACGGAAGCAGAAAGCCTCAACTTTCTCCTGCGGAACAGCTGGTCATTTCAAACTGCTGGCCTCAATTCGAACTGCTGGCAGTCAATTCATAACCACTACGCTACCAGAACTCTTAGTTAGTGGTAACTGAGAGAGCCTTTTGGTAACTGCTTAGTTACGTGCAATGGAGCAAGATTTTGAAGACTGAAGCAACCATGGGTGAAAGAAGTTGTCTCTCATCTGATTTTCTGACACTGCAGGAATTCAGTGGGGTTTTTTGATTTGTTTGTTTTTTATGGTACAAAATAGAATAGCAAGGAGTGTCCCAGTGATGAAAATTGACCATCTCCTCAACACAGAGAGTGGGAGCTTGGAGCAAATGAAATTATATATATATATATATATTTTTTTTTTTTTTTTTAAATGTGACTTTACTTAAACCCTGGTATTTCAGCCCTAAATTCATAAAAGTTTCACCGATGATATATGCATAAAGCATCCAGTTCAGTATGTAGCCTTCATTTATTCATTCAGCAAATGTTTATTGAGTACTTACCCTATACCAGATTATGCTGGATGTAATCTAGACATTAACAAAACAGAGTGTGACCCCTGCAGTAGTGGAGTTTATGCAGAGGGAGAGAGAGAGTCACATTAAATGACTAAATGTACAGTTGACTGTTTGGTTACACAGGAGAACTAGCCTTAGGACAAAGTTGACTCATAGATGAGGTCAAAGCCAAGGAAACTGTAGGAAGGTGTCGCCAGAGGCCCGATGACTCTGTGCAAGTCTGAATCACATGCCTGCTGGGATTCCTACCCTGGGACTGTTTAGCTACATGAGGCAGTATGTTCCTTGACACCACACCCACAAAAGGTCAGTGCTTTGGACACACACACACAGTTTTGTCCTATAAATCAGAATTCTGAAACATCAAGCAAAATAATGTTTTCCTAAGACACACAGAGATACACGTGCAAAGAGAGAGAAAGAGAATAAAAATAGGAGACTGGGCATATGTTATATCATATTTGATATTGAGGATAGTCAATTAGAAAAATATATAAGAATAAATTTAAGTTTTTCCCATAATCTAAAGATCAGAAATGGAAGTTATTCAAAGAAAGAAAGGCCAAGTGCTCTGCACATAGTGGGTGTGCAATAATGGTATGTTGTTGTCGTTAAGTGCTGTCGAGTCAATTCCAACCCATAGTGACCCTGTATAGGGTTTCCGAGGAGCAGCTGGTGAGCTTGAACTGCCGACCTTGCAGTTCAAACGGCTTTGCAGTCTGGCGCATTAACCCACAGCGCCACACCAGGACTCCAGTGTTTCAATTGAGCAGGGTAAAATTAAATTGATCATTATTGGAAACCCAAAGCTATAATAAAGAGGACCCTCTTAAAGAAGATGAGATGATTGCTGCAGTAGCTGTTTCTTTAAAAATGCATAGAAAAGAGTGAAGGCAGCCCAAATGGAAAACAACAAAGTCAAACAACCTGTAAGAATTGTGTTATGAAAATAAAGCGCTGATATGCTGAGGTTTGTGAAAAATGTTACGGACATTTATAAAAAGTTTTAAAAAGTTACAGAGTAAGTTCTCTTAACTGACCTCTACCTAAACACATGCCAGATTCATTGATCCCCTTCACTTTCTTTTTAATTCATCGTTCTATTGTGCATAGGGTCGTTGTGAGTTGGAACCGACTCAATGGCACCTAACAACAGCAATGACAACAGTTAAAGACTGAAAGCTCAGGGTTACTGGGTCCCACTTTAGTGTGTCCACACATGCCAGGCAAAACTACTGTTGGGGTTGTAGGCATACCAAGATTCAATTATGCTGCTTCCCAGCTTATGCCAGCTTTATAAATAATGGTATTATGCAAATCATGATATATGATTGGTAAAAGACAGATTTTTAAGCATTGCTACTAAATGAGTGCTTTAGAAGAGTTATTAAAGACAAAATTTAAAAATAATAATAAAAGAAAAAATTTCACATTGTATGGTGCAAGGCAACCAAAAGATACTGAGGAAAAATGATAAATTTTAATCCTTATATTTGCTTTTATTGCACTTTTAGGAATCAAAGGTGTCCTGGTGTGGAGCTATAGGATAAGCACTGGACGGCTAACCTTAAGGTTAACAGTTTAAATCTACCAGTTGCTCCTTGAAAACACTATTCCAGGCAGCTATGAGTCTGAACTGACTTGATGGCACTTAACAACTTAACAAGGAATCTAAAGAGGAACGTTGTAGCGTATGCTGTAGAGGTACCATACATGAAGAAGAAGAAGGGAAAAAAAACAGCAATGCAGGACCCTAAATTTGATGTTCAAAGAACAGAATTTAACTACAAAGGAATAGTGAAACAGTGTACATTTTCATAATTTAAGTATAACAAGATAACAACAAACACACAAACATACAACCTAGGTACTCAACTGGATCACATCAATTAAGAGACTGTATGTTACCTGTATGTTACAAAAAAAAAATGAGCAAAGAATAGGTCTATTCTAGAGGACAGTTTGTGCTAAAACAACTGATGAAGTAGCAGAAGGAAGAACTACTCAACCCTATTTTGGTTTCATCCCTTCTGGTAAGCAAAGAGCTCTTTAGATTAGAAACAATAGAACACTCCTAGTTAAGAAAGGATTAGCAAACAATGCAGGTGTCAAACTGTTATGAAAGTTCAAGTCTCCTGGCTTTAGTGAATCCATTGTATGGGTATCAAGAGGAGTTATAGTTGAACTCTAAAAAAAGGTGAAAATTGGAAATAATGTAGAAAATTGGTTTAATAATTTCTAAAATGCAAAGAATTTAGATTCTACATATTAAAGACCAGTATGCTTGGTTTAAGGAGCTCTGGTAATGAGTAGTTATGAGTCCAGCTGCCAACCTCAAGGTCAGCAGTCGAAGATACCAGCAGTTCCGGGGAGAATGATGAGGTTTTCTGCTCCAATAAAGATTTACAGCCTCAGAAACCCTGTGCAGGGTCACTATGACTCGGAACCGACTCCACGGTACTTAACAACAACAATGGTTGGTATGGAGTAATGTTTTTTTTTGGTGGCTCCGTACAATAAGCCCTGAACTACATACCACAAAGTTGACCATTTGAGCCCACCTGCTGCTCTGCAGGAGAAACATGAGATGTTCTGCTCCTGCAAAGATGTATACTTGGAAACCCTGGGTCACTATGAGTTGAACTGTATCAGTGGTACTTAACAACAAAAACAACAACAAATGCTTGATTTTAGGAGCCCTGGTGGCACTGTGTGTTAGGCATTGGACTGCAAATTGTGATGTCAACATTTCAAATTGTTCCAAGGGATAAAGATGAGGCTTTCTGCTCCCAGTAAAGATTTAGTCTCATAAACCCAACTCTGTTCTATAGAGTTGCTATGAGTTGGAATCAGCTCAGTGGTAGTGCGTTCCGTTTTGGGGTTTGGTGTGCTTGATTCAAGATGAGCCCTGGTGGTGCAGTGGTTAAGTGCTCAGCTGCTAGCCCAAAAGATCAGTGAATCTACCAGCTACTTCAAAGGAGAACCATGCGGCAGTGTGCATCTATGAAATTTGCTGTTGTTAAGTGCTGTAGTTGTTGTTGTTGTCCATTAAGTAGGTACCGACTCATAGCGACCTATGCACAGCACAATGAAACACTGCCCAAACCTCGGCCAACTTCACTATCGTTGCCATGCTTGAGCCCATTGATGCTGCTACTTTGCCAATTCATCTCATTGGGGGTCTTGCTCTTTTTCTCTGACCCTCCACCCTACCAAACATGATATCCTTCTCTAGCGACTGGTCCCTCCTGACAATATGTCTGAAATATGAGAGATGAAGTTTGGCCATCCTGGACTCTAAGGAGCACTCTGGCTGCACTTCTTCCAACAACAGATCTGTTGGTTCTTTTGGCAGCCCATGGCACTTTCAACATTCTCCTGCAACACCATAACTCAAATGCATCAATTCTTCTATCGTCTTCCTTATTCACTGTCCAGCTTTCACACACATATGAGGTTATTGAAAATACCATGGCTTGGGTCAGGAGCACCTTAGTCGTCAAGCTGACATCTTTGCTCTTCAACACTTTAAAAAGGTCTTGTGCAGCAGATTTGCCTAATGCAATATGTTGTTTGATTTTTTGACTGCTGCTTCCATAAGTGTTGATAGTTGATCCAAGAAGAAAGAAGTCCTTGACAAGTTTAATCTTTTCTCCATTTATAAGAATGTTGTTTATGGATCCAGTGGTGAGGATTTCTGTTTTCTGTGCATTATGATGCAATCCATACTGAAGACTGTGCTCTTTTATCTTCATCAGTAAATATTCTAAGTCTTCTTCACTTTCAGCAAGCAAGGTTGTATCATCTGCATATTGCAGGTTGTTTGTTAATGAGCCTTCCTCCAATCCTGATGCTATGTTATTCTTCATATAACCCATCTTTTCAGATTATTTGCTCAGCATACAGATTGAATAAGTATGGTGGACGAATGCAATCCTGGCACACACCATTCCTGATTTTAAACCACTCAATGTCCCCTTGTTCTGTTCGAATAATTGCCTCTTGGTCTATATACAAGTCACACATAAGTACAATTAAGTGTTCCAGGTACCCATTCTCTGCAGTGCTGTCCATAGCTTGTCATAATCAACACAGTCAAAAGCCTTTGTCAAAGGGACCAGTAACTGGAGAAGAATATCATGTTTGGTAAAATAGAGGGTTGGAGAAAAAGAGAAAGACCCCAACAAGACGGATTGGCACAGTGACAGCATCAATGGGCTTAAACATAGCAATGATTGTGAGGTTGGCCCAGGATTGGGAAATGTTTCATTCTGTTGTGCATAGGCTCACTGTGAGTAGGTACTGACTCAATGGCACCTAACACCACCACCAACAACAAAGTGATTATATTAAGGTGTTCTGGTAGCATAGTGGTTACAAGTTGGGCTGCTAATCTCTCAGTAAGCAGTTCAAAACTACCAGTGGTTCTGCAGAAGAAAAATAAGGCTTTCTGCTCCCATAAAAAGGAGCTCTGGTAGCATAGTGGGCTGTGAACCTCAGGGTCAGCAGTTCGAAACTACCAGCTGTTCCAAGGGAGAAAGATGAGGCTTTCTGCTCATGTAAAGATTTGCAGCCTTGGAAACCCTGTACAGGGTGGCTATGAGTTGGAACCAACTCCACAGCACATTACAACAACAACAAGCTCCCATAAAGATTTACTGTCTCAGAGTCAGAACCGACTCCATGGCACATAACCACCACCACCATCAGTGATAACTTTGGAGCCCTGGTGTGGTGTTGTAGGATAAGCATGAGACTGCTAATCACATGACCAGTGATTTAAACCAATCAGGTACTCCTTAGAATCTCTATACAGTGTTGCTGTGAGTCAGAACCAACTCAATGGCATTTTACAGTAACAACAACAACAACAATAGTGATTGAGTCAAGGATCTAGGTGATGCTGTAATACATTGGACTGCTAACCAGAACCAGAAGTTCAGTGGTTCAAACCTACCTGCTGTTCCTCTGGAGAAAGATGAAGCAGTCTTCTCACTTAAAGTCTTACAGTCTGTCCTATACATTTTCTGTGACCTACATAGACTCTGGAGTCCTGGTGTGGCATTGTGGATTAATGTGCCATACTGCAAAGCTATTTGAACTGCAAGGTCAGTGGTTCAAGCTCACCGGCTGCTCCTCGGAAATCCTATACAGGATCTCTATGGGTCAGAACCGACTCTATGGTGCTTAACAACAACAACATAGACTCTTTATGAGTTGGTGTAATTGGGATGGCAGTGGAGTTGTTGATTGGTTGGTAGGGGTTGGTCCAGTCATTTCAAAATGAGGGCAAATTCATATAACATTAAAGGGCAAACATGAGGTGTCCCTAACTCAGATGTTCAGAACCCAGGAAGTGCCTGTACACATCTTTGGATGTTTCCCACTGGAGCAGTAGTTCTTTTGTAGGAACTTGGCCTAACCTGGTCTGTCCACTAATGATCAACTGTATTCATACTTCATCCTTTTAGTAACACTGATCTAATTTCCATTTGAGAATTTCCTTTCAGTCTCAGTGTAAACTTGGTGGAACTATAAACCAGGTTGCACTGTCATTTCCTAAACAAGGTGGGCATATGACAGATGCCAAGTCAACTGGACTCCCTCTAGACTCTGGCCTTTAAGTGAAGTGAAATGAAAGGGAAAAAAAAAAATTAAGGAACAACTGACACACTTTCTGTTCATTGTTAGTTCCTTTAGTCTATTAAAGTTCCTACTTTCTAAGCCTAGATTACTTAGCTTCCTGTGGATTGTCTAACTTTCCAAAGAAGTTGTCTTCAGCTGAAAACTGAAAGCATACCATGTTAGGAGGTCTGTTGTAAAAGAGGTCAACTATAAAAGACCTCTTCAAAGTGTTAAAGAGCAAAGATGTCACTCTGAGGACTAGGATGCACTTGACATAAGCTGTAGTATTTTCAGTCATCTGATAAGCATGTGAGAGTTGGACAATGAATAAGAAAGACCACAGATGAATTGATGTATTTGAATTATGGTGTTGGTGAGGAATATTGAAAGTACCACGGACTGCCAAAAGAACAAACAAATCTTTTTTTGTAAGAAGTCCAACCAGAATGCTTCCTAGAAGTGAGGATGGTGAGACTTTGTTTCTCATACTTCGAACATATTATCATGATGCCTTGGAGAAGGACATCATGCTTGGTAAAGTGGAGCCTCAGTGAAAAAGAGGAAAACCCCCAATGAGATGGATTGGCCCAGTGGTGCTGGATTGGGCAGTGTTTCATTCTTTTGTCTATAGGGTCACTATAAGTCAGAACTGATTCGATGGAATCTAACAACAACATGTTAGGAGTATACTTGAGTAAGTCTTTGTATTCTGAAACAGACCTTAAATTACTTTCTGAAGAATATTCTAGTTTTTCCTATGGGTTCTCTAGGCACTTATCTGTTGACTTCCATTCTTGATTAAATCATTATGGTAAAGTTGTGCATTATCGTCAGTTGTGTTTTGTTTTTGTAAAGTATCAGCGTCTGTGAGTGGTTTATGTCTTCTTATAAATTAAATTAGACTTCAGGTTCTTCTTCCAATAAAGTCACTCACACTTACTTAGTTGCAAATAGGTTTTCTTAAATGGGAGAGAAAAGTCTAGAGGGACTGGTGGTTAATAGAATTATTCACACTCTGATGATGGGAATGTGTCATGCATGGGAATCTCTCATGTGTATCATTATGGATTGACCGCTTTCAATAGCATAGTTAAGTCATCAGTTCTGATTAAAAGGCCAGCTGAGAGATGAGCAACATTATCTTTAGGAATCTAATTTCCATCCTGGAATAAAATTTCCCAGCCTAAATCAAAGATTGTATAACTGGACTATACTAGTACTTAAACTTGTTGTAGAAACAAATCTACTGACCTTTTGCCCTTCATGTTCCTTTTATACAATGAGAGGGGGAAAAAAAATCTTACCATACCTGCTAAGTTTTCATCAAATATTTTTTTAGCACTTTCTACATTTCAGAGTCCTGGTGTGGCACTGTGGGTTAATGCGCTGGACTGCAAAGTTGGTTTGAACCAAAAGGTCAGCAGTACAAGCTCACCAGCTGTTCCTCAGAAACCCTATAAGAGTTGCTATGGGTCAGAACTGACTCAACAGCACTTAACAACAACAACAACATTTCAGATAACATGATAATCTCTGGATATACCATGATATTGAAGACAGATTCAGTCTCTGAACTCATAAAACTTACATTCTAAAGAGATAGACAAACATTAATCAAGTAATCACAAAAAACAGGTGTATGATTACAAATTAATAACTTGTATGAGGAAAAAACTTACACAGCATTGTGAGTGCTTTGTTAAGTGTCTCTCTCTCCTAATCTAGGAAAAGATAGAGGCCAGAGAGGGAGTTTCTGGAATCTGAAGGATGAGTTCATGAATGAAGGATAATTGAGAGTCAAGTGGGATAGGGGAAGAACAAGGACTTCCATCTACCCATTTGTTTCATACATGGACATCATTATTGTCTCCTTCCTTTTCTCAACTCCTATATCCAATCTAGACTCTGAATAGTTTGTATTCCTTACTTTGGAAAACTCATTGGAAGCAGAAACTATTTTTTTACTTTTGGGAAAATGGAATATCAGTTTTCTAGGATCATTTACATCCTCGTTTGAATTCATATCTGTTTTTTTTTTCTTGATGTGTTTTGTAAATGTTAGTTGCTATGACAGTAAATTGATTCACTTCAAAAGCTATTAACAGCAGATTGGCTGTTTTGTTTGTTTGTTTGTTTTGTTGTTCTTATGAATATTATAATAGGCAAAATGTCAGCAATAAACCAAAGAAATTTCAGAGACCAGGGAAAATGGTATAGGACTTTGGCAAGATATGAGATACCTTCTGATTCATTAAACATCATCGAAGTTAATTTCTGGTGAATAATGAAGAGAGATTAATTCATTTCATATGAAAGACCAGAAGAGTAGGTGTAAGAGTGATAACATTTCTCTGCTTTTCACCTAATTTCATCCATTCTTTCAAATAAATATTTATTGGGCACTCTGAGACAATATCTATGCCAGGTTTTAGAAATAAAAAGGTGAATAAGACAAACACCCCATTCAGTGATGAAGTCATAAACATGAATTTTCTTTTGCACAAATGGAGGAACACTGAAGTCAGAAAAAAATGTGGTGGAGCTGATGCCAGACATGCTTCGCTGCTGTTAAGAAGCACATTATGTAAAGGGCAAGAAGACACTAGAGTAGATAACATCTTCTTCCATGTATTTTACACTTCAGAAAGTAGTGGATGTGAGGTAACATAGCACCTACACCTATGGCCTGATGATAAAAATACCATCACTGTGGAATGACCATGAAAAGCTGAGAGGGTATGCAAATGCGTTACACACCCTGAGCAGAGAATGTGCCAATGATTTGCCAGCCAAGGCTGGTCCTCCTTAGTTCAAAACTAGCCTGACTCTGGGTCCAGAACACTTCTAAGAGATGTGACTGTCTAACCCTGGCCAAGGCACTTAGTCCCTCCTGAATTTCAGTTTGCCCATTCTGTAAAGCAGACATTTCATGTGGGGTTTATGAGGATGAAACGAGCTGATATTTGTTAACGTTTGTCTAACACAAAGTAAATTGTGTATGTATATACACACATTAGGCTTATTTTATGTTAGAATTTTCTAGAATTTTAAATAAGAATATTCAAACTGATTTAAACTCTAATCCTTTCTCATTTCATGATCCAGAGAAGTAACTAATAAACCATTGGCTATATAAAAAGCAAATGGCATGAAAGAGAAGGAGAAATAAGAGGCATGGATAATTTAGAAATTGGAAAATAGATCATGGATAATTGCAAGATGATAAAGGACAATGAGCTATGAAGTTGGTCTTTTTATTTTTTTCTTCTTTTTTATGAAGAGAAGTGTGTGTTTTTTAAGACAGTGAAGGGAATTTGTCCCAATGAGAACATAGATTCTGGAGTGTTACAGACCTAAGTTTTAATACTGGATTTTCACAATTACTAGCTATTTGAATGCCAACAATATTTTAAATTCACTGAGCTTTAACATCTTCATCCATAAAATGATATATAATTGAGGTTAATTTATACCAAGCACTTATAATGGTGTTGAAACTATGTATGTATTTAAGAAATTGCAGCTGTTACTTTTATCAATCACTATGAGCTTCTAAGCCAACTATATTTATTAACAGAATAAGATTTTTCTAAAGGGAACACATCAAATGCATATAATCTTTTAGACTGCATAATTCAGTTATATAAACAGTTGTTGTTGTTAATTGTCATTGAGTCTGTTCCAACACATAGTGACCCTGTATAGGAGCAGTTGGTGAGCTTGAACTGCTGACCTTAGAGATCAAACTGACTTTGCAGTTCCACACATTAACCCACAGCATCACGCCAGTACCTAACGAAAACTATCAAAAACATCAGGATACAAAATACTTTACTCAATGTTTTTATCTGTTAAACTGGGAAATCTATAATGTTAGACATAGAAATTAGAAGCTAACTATATTTAGACCTGCAAATATAAGCACATTATTCTGCTCCTTAGTAAAATATACTTGCCTTTTAATTTAAGTTTTAAAATTTACCGACAACTCAGGAGGGGCTTGATGGAATTTATAAATGTTTGTTATCACATTTTATTGGATATGACATGCCAATTTGCCAATATAGAGGATTGGACTAATACAATGGATAGGGAAACTTTTTTTGTAAAGTGAGTTAGTTTGCAATGTATCTTTTTATTTTTTAAGTGTTTCTGATTGCTGACCAAAGGCAGCACCTTCCATTAGTCATGTTATCGTGGTGGTGGAGGTGGTTGTTGCTGTTAAGTGCTGTTGAGTTGGTTCCAACTCATAATGACACTGTTGTATAGGGTTATAGACTCTGGGTGTGATGTTGTAGCATCAGCACTGGACTATGAACCAGAAGGTCCACAGTTCAAAGTCACCAACCACTCCTTGGAAACCCTATACAGGTCTGCTGTGAATCGGAACCTAATTGACAGCACTTAAAAACAACAAGAGAAGTACCTAGTGTGTTTGAACTAACAACCTATTAGTTAGCAGCCCAGCACTAATTCTACAGTGTCACACCAGGTATATTTTTACTCAGAGGGAAGCCAAAGTTGCCAACTATTTCTACTGGACAGGTTTGATGGCATTCATTTCTTTATATATGTGTATTAACTATACATTTATATATAATAGCAGTGTAAGTGTAAAATACTGATACAAAATCATAGAAACTTTTATGAAACAAAAATATCAAAATGTGAAATTGTTGCTTCTCATAATACCCTCCATCTAAATCTATCCACTTCAGAAGATGGTGTTTCCCCATACTTGCAGATAGTACCCACTTGACCTGGCTTCAATGGTTGAATGATCAGAACTCAACTAGATAAATAAAAAAGAGAATAAAAAGAGTAATCTGATACAATTTGATGAACTTGACCTACACCTATAGAGGCACTAGCTCAAAAGAGGGAACAAATCTTTACAGCGAGGATCATTCCCACCCCTCTGTACACAGGGTAGACAGGGATGGGCAACTTGGACATTGGCTACCCAAAATGGGGGGTGGGCAGGGTGGTTACAAAGGCAAGAAGTGACTGGCTTACAAGCTTTCAAGAGGGAGCCTAGATCTAGAAAGCATGGAGGAACATAGATTCTCCATTGAGTAGTATCCAGTCTGTCTGGGTGGGGCTGATGAAAGGAGATGTGGATAGCACTCATGTGGTACAGTAGTGAATAATTGCTATCAGGACTGACTGTGAGGGTTGGAAATGTAAAGGTAGATGTTTTGTAGCAAAAGGAGGGGAGTGGTTGACTTTTCAGTCGAGGATTGGAGGGTCCTGGGACCATCAAGAGAAGAGTGGAGTAAGGGACCCTACCCAGAGAAACAGCGACACCAGAGATGGAGTCAGAGACAATGATGTGGAGAAATGGAGCGGCTGGGGACTCTAGACCCAGAGAGGGAGAGGGGCTGTGTGCTGAAGCCCAGGGGGCATGGAGGGGATTGTAACCATTGCAATGTAATGATATACAATAGGATGAATATAAAGCTAATGTTCTCCCATGTAAACTATCACATAATTCACAATAAAACATTAAAAAAATAAATAAATAAAAGGAAGCAGTACAGAGAGGTCAAGAAAGACAAGACCTCAATATTGAATGAAATAAGGTATATGATTTGTTGACTGTAAACCTTAACTCATGTCACAATAAAAGTATTTAAAAAAGGAAGATGGTGTTTCATCTCTCAACCCCTTGCTTAACGCATTCTGCTCAGTGGGACAACTATAAAGAAAAGACATGGAGCCAACAAACTTTATAAGAATGGAAGTTTAGGCATCTTCAAGGGACTTAAATCATGTACTTTTTATATGTTCTTTGAATTTTGGGAGCAAACAGAAGTCTGAAGAATCAAATCATGGCTGTAGGGTATATGAAGTAAGATTTCCCAAAGAAATTCTTGTAGGACAGACCCTGCTACCTTCAAAGAATGTGCAGGTACATTGTCGTGATGGGGGGAAAATTCCTCAGTGCAACTTTTCTAATCTTTTTCTGTTTGGTTACAGATTGGACCATTATGATCCATAGATTGGGGATTTAGGGATGTTTTCAATTTTCTTTAAATGTCTTCCTTTGCTCTTCAAGAAAATCCATCAGATTACCCTTTCACAGTCTCAAAAAACACTCATCATAACTTTCTGAGCTGACCTTTCTGCCTTGAATTTGCCTGGCCCAGCAGATCCCCTCAGAAGTCACTGTTTGACTGGATCTTTTTTGAAGACAAGAGACTAAGAATAGTCTATATTATGGCTAGAACTTGTCTGCAGTCATCCATTGGTCAGGGAGGCGTGTTTAAGTACATTCTGTTTGGAATAAACCTGTGCATGTATGAACTGGAATCCTAGTAGCAATACAATACTTTTTGACTTGCCCTCATATGTATATCAAATAAATGCAGTTGTTTTTATGTCATGTTAAGTCAATGTATAATATTATAGTATTTAAACAAAGTAATTTACTCAATATTTAAACTAACGTAATTTTAAATTGACTACTAATATGCCTTTTGCTTGTATTTAAATATCTAAATGCATTTGTGTCCTTGGTACACTACAGTTGACTAGATTCCAAACTCCTTTAAGGTAGCATCTTACCTTGTGATATATCTCAAAGTACATGCCAGGGTATCAAGCAGGTGACACATGATTTGAAGCATGTTACTTTAAGAGGTTATATGCTTTTGTATGTTTCATAAGTATGCCTCTCCCACCTACTCCCCTTCCTCAGTCTTCTTCTTCTTTAAATTTGATAACAAGTTTCATTTTAATTAGTAATGAAGAGTAGTATGATCTAACACAGGACATGTATGCTGTCAAGTCAATCTCAACTCATACGAACCCCATGGAACAGAATAGAACTGCCCCCATAGGGTTTCCAGTGCTGTAATCTTCACAGGAGCAGAGAGCTGTATTTTTCTCCTGAAGAACAGTTTAGTGGGTTTAAATTGCTGACCTTTTGACTAGCTGCTGAGCACTTAGTTATTGTGCCACCAGGGCTCCTAATGAGGACATCATTAATTTTGTATTTCTATTGTTGTTAGTTGCCATTTATACCCATGATCAACCCTTGCACAGCGAAATGTTGCCTGGTCCTCTGCTATCCCCATGATTGATTTTAGATTGGGCCATTGTGATCCCTAGGTTGATGGTTTGAGGAAGCAGATCATCAGCAAATCACCTTTCTATTGAATCTGTCAGGAAGCTTTGGTTAAACCTTTCAGAATCATAGTAACATACAAACCTCCACTGACAGATGGATGGTGGCTGCTTATGAGATGTATTGGAACCCAACCAAAGTCTCCTACATGGAAGGTGAGAATTCTACCACTGAGCAACTACTGCAGCTTTCAATTCTGCATTAGTGGAAGCCAAGCTAATGAAGATTTACTATACCAATCCCATCTTGTTTCTCCACTGCTTCCAGATTCCTGTCTTATTTTCAGTGATTACTGATGCCTCTTTTACAAAGGAAATTATTCGAAACATGACCTTCTCAAAAGACAGAAATGATAGATAGATAGATAGATAGATAGATAGATAGATAGATAGATAGATAGATAGATAGATGATAGATAGATGATAGATAGATAGAGAGATATATATAGAGAGAATATGCCTGAAAGTGAACAGTAAATGTTCACATTGTTCTTAATTTTGTTGAAACCATCATGTGTTTCTTGGTATGAGGAAAAGAAATACTTTAAATCTTTCAGATACAATAATAAGAGGCTGTAGTGCTTTAGGAAATTGGAATCTGGAAGTCATAGAATGGGTCAAGAGACCAGTTCCTCCTCTAAGGAGCCTGAGTAGAAAGAAAAATAGCAGCATTGTGCTAAAGGTCTAATGAGGCGCCACCACCAGGGGCTCTCCTGCTGAACTCCCATGTAGCTTACTGAATGCTTTGAAAAAAATTATACTTGTAGGTTATTCTACAGCTGTGAATTGGCAAATTGGCAAAAGTCCTGAATAGCCTTGAATTTAAGGCTGAAAAAGGAGGAAAAAAGGATATTTTATCAGGTCTTGTAAACTTATTTGGATTTTCCTGACAGACTAGACCATTACAAAACACCCAATTTGACTTTGTATATGTGTCTTACACAACATCCATGAGCCCATTGAATCCTTATCTATCTATATTTATATGCAGACAAAAAAACTTTACCCGTGTGTGGGTGTGTGTGGGGGGTTTGCAAGTGCAGAAGTCGACTGTTTTAACTTATTTCGGTTCCTTGAAAAATACTTTGCAAAATAGTCCTACACAACTGACAATTAGGTTATTGGCTACCATTCCCAAAATTATTTTGCTTTTGTTTTTCAGAATAAAAAAGCTTAAAAAATGTAGTGGTACCTGCCCCCACTACCAACTTTAGTATTGCTTTTTTGTTTGTGTTTTCAAGGTTCAGGGTTATCTATGACTCATTGGCAAGCTACAGTTCAATCAATTTAGAAAGAACTTTTAGGGCTGAGTTATTTTTAAATGCCTGAAAATGAAGGCGCTGTAAATGGAAATCTAATCACAGCTTAACCTGTAGTCATGCAAACAGTCAACTATGAAATCAAATGAGTTTCCAACCCTCTTAACCCATTAATGGTTACTGACTAGCTGTGTTGCCAAAACATCATTTTTTAAAGAGCAGGAAAAGGGAAAGGCACGTATCTGGTGGGGTGCGGTGGGATAGGAAGGGAGGGGTGCTTCAGAAACACAGAAGGAAATTTCTAGGATACAATAATTTCCTCATAGACACAAGCATGCAAGCTTACATAAGCATATAGCTTCCTTTGGTAATATATTTTTCATGGCTTCAATTTATTTTGTTTTGTGAAGCCTTTTCATGGTTAATATTAAGCAAAGGGCTTATATTTTCCTAAATAAACTGCATCTGATTTTGAACACTTGACATTTCAGAGGTTCAGGCTCTGTTGTCCTCATGGTCAGAAATGCTGGAAAACAGAGTTCCTGGATTTCTTTGGGGTTTGGTGACCATTTGAGAAACACACAACCTTGGCTGGTTTCTCTGTGGCAATCCTCCATTCTTCTTTCCTTCCTCTGGAGATTTCCATCTACTTCTCATTTTTCCTGCCTTTTGACTCTATTTCCTTTTTATCTGACAATTTTTAGTATCCCCTGCTCCTTGTCATACACTCAGCTTTATTCTAATATATTACTATCATAAGTGATGCTTCTTTAGCCTAGGAAGTAAGCTGTTATTAACCTATTACCCTTGTTTATAACGACCCACTCCAGACTATAGGAAAGAAAGAATATTGACTGAAAGAAAGAATCCCAACTATCCTTCATCATTTTTTACAGTTGTCATTGTTCCTTAGTCTAAGACCCTATCTTCCATTGTCTGACTGTCTTATTCATTATAAACACTGTGCCACATCTGTCCCCAGAAAGTGGTACATGTTGGAATAGGATGAAAATGTTTGGCTACATCCTGTGCAGCTCTCATATGAGCAGTTCTTAAACTCGTCATTGGCCTTTCTTTGAGATATATTACTACAATATTTAACAAGTTGGAAATTTAGTCACACACCAGACTGTATTCTAAAGGGTCTCAATGTCCTTCCAAAATATTGTAGACATGCAACATGTATTTTGTTCTAAATTTGTAACATATGAGATAGTTATAACCAGCTTTGTCATCAATATTCATCAACTAGAGGACATTTGGCTGAAAATGAAGAAAAGATTTATTAAATCTAGTTTCACTCCCATTCAAAACTGAAATATATGTAGGAATATGAAAAAGACTAATGCCTCTATGTTAAGGAAATCGATTTCCAAGGTGCCAAGTGGAAAACTATAATTGAAATTGACCCATTAAATGATTATATTATTTGTGTACCAAATCTAATATATTTCATAAAACTATAGAGCTGTTTCAGTAACTACCTGCCAAACTGTATATATTGTTCCTAATTAAGTTTTATAAATGTATTTATAGAAATGTGAGGTTGCAGAATTTTCCAAGTAATATGTCTTTACACTTATGAAACCTTACTGCAGAGAACTAAGACAAGGCAATGCATTTCTAATCTCATGACTATTTCATGACTAGTTAAAGCTATAAAAAAAAAATTTAAAAAAAAAACAAAACAAGGTGAAAAAATGAATATTCAAGGATTCAAGGGAAGGTCCTAAGTTAAACTCTGGAAATACAGTTGAAAATATACCTAATTTTCTTTCTAATCTTAACTTTTAGTACTTCTCCAAGTAAATCAAAGTATTGTAAGCACTTCCCCTTTACAAATACATTTAAAACCCACTTCAAGAGAACCTACTATGTGCCTTCAAATACACAATTTTCTTTTATCCCAATAACAACTCTAAAACAGTTCCCATTTCTATTTTGCAGATGAGAGATAATACAAAATGTTTACAATTATGATTACTTTTAATTCTTTCCCCCTTGGCATCTTTAGTTTATGAGTTTCTAGAGGAAGATGATAATATCCTATTCATCTTTGTATTTAAAGAATGGAAGAAATCTGTGTTGTTTAGTAAATGACTATAAATTTCACCCCCTCCTTGGTTTTGTTTTGCCTATAGTTCTCATTAAAAACATTTTTTAAAAGTCAATAAAAAGAATGTTAAGATATTGAAAAATTTGTCAGCTTAATTGATAAAAAGTACATAGTGGCTATGTTTTAATTTTTTTAAAAGAGGACAAACATTATAGAGTAATTTTTAGGAGAAAACTTGCTTCCCTTAATATAAGATGATACTACTTCCCAATTTCATTAAATATGTGTATTGAGTAAAGAATGCAAGAGGCATTATGTAAAGTACATAAAGGGATGAGTAAGGAGAGATTTTCATGGAACTCTAGGAAATTGTAAAATAGGTTGTGTGTCACCCTATTCTTGGTGCATCCTCTCTGTCTCATCATAAAGGTTGACTACTTACCCAGAACTATCTTTTCAGGAAAGAATTAATTAATTCTTGATAATCATTGGAATACAACTGAGAATTTTAATTTTAGTAAGATGAGGCATGTAAGAACCTGCTCTAAGATTTGTCTCTCCTTCGGGAATATTAAAGGTTTTGGAAAACTAATCTAGTATTAGAATGTAGTGTCTATAGAACAAAGGTAAAGGCATCGAGCAAATCATCAAAGCAGTTGACTTCCACTAGGTCCAATGGGTGGGTAATATGTAGGGAAATTTGCAACAGGACTCCATTTTGAACTCCATCGCTCCAGTAACTAAATCAGAGCCTACTATTAAACTGTGGGAAATGGCAGGTTTGGTTTCATATTTAGAATAATTGGTGTTCTAACCTTACCAAGAAAAGAACTTTTTTTTTTTTTTTTAATACAGGGAGGAGCCAGGTATAACTGAGTCCAAGGTTAGTGATAAACAAGATTAAGGCTGATTAGATGACAGTTCTAATAAAAACATGATTAGTTGGCAGTTGCTCAGATCCATTTTCTCAAGATAAGAATGCTTGTAAAGACAGCAATGAAGTTGAACTTGTAGGTTGGTTTATCAGCTTTCTGTACTAATGCAGCATATCAAACCACCCCCAAACTAAGAGGGTTATAAAAATAAGCATTTATTATTGCCCACAATTTTATGCTTTTGCTAATCTAGGCCAGACTTGACTGACAGCAGCTGTACTTAATTATGGGCCTCCAATCAGGAGTTCTGGTGTGGCACTGTAGAATAAGTATTGGACTGCTAACAAAGTTGGCAGTTCAAACCCACTGACTGCACCTTGCAAACCCCATCACTTTTTAAGGCATCATGCACACACATAAGGACAGTATTAGGTAGAAATTATTTCTTTGGCAGGATGAAAAAGAGACCATTTCTTGTGAGCATGTCCTTCCCCCCACCCCTTTTCCCAAGATAATGAGATTGGTCAGGAGAATACAAAATAGTCTTGTGTCAAGCAGTGAGGTAAGTTATGATTATAGACACTCTTGAAATTCCAAATGAAGTGTTAGTAGGAAAAAAAAAATGGCTTAACATGATACTTGCTTCAACAAAAAAGAGATTTTTTTTCTTTTCATCCAACACTCTTTAGTAAAAAAATAATAATAAGATATAAACCAGCAAGTAGCACACAAAAGTATAAGGACCTCTTGGAACACTGGTGTCTGTTGCTGTGAATCTGTACCAGAGATGAAGGCTATGGAAATGAGGGAAAGATGTGTTCATTGAAGACAAGAGTGAGCAGTTTAAGGTGCCACAGTGGCATCTCTTACCATAAAGCTCTTTAACAAGATTAAGTCATTCATGATAGCAATGAACACAACCAATTTTCTTAGAACAGACTCCATCCAATGGTGACTCAGTCTGGCACATGTGTATTTCAGTGTATTACGTATGATTATACATATATAACACACACAGAGAAAATGGCACCAAAAGGCTTAACATCACCCGCAGGTATTCCCGTAAGTCCTATATACAGATTCTTGTCCTATATTATTGCTGTATGCTGTTGATTCGGTTTCAGCTCACAGGGTTTCTGACAGTAGATGGTGGATTTAAACTGTAACTCTTGTGATTAGTGCTATCAATGATACAGTACTTGTTCTACAGTGCCATGCCAGGACTCATTGTTCTATATATTGTTGTTGTTGTTAGGTGCCATTGAGTCAGTGCCAACTCATAGCGACTCTATGCACAGCAGAATGAAACACTGCCTGATCCTGGGCCAGCCTCACTATTGTTGTCATGCTTGAGCCCATTGATGCTGCCACTTGGCCAATCCATCCTGCCGGGGGTCTTCCTTTTTCTCTGACCCTCCACCTTATTAAACATGATATCCTTCTCCAGTGACTGGTCCCTCTTGACAATATGTCTGAAGTATGAGAGACGACGCTTGGTCATCTTGGCCTCCAAGGAGCATTCTGGCTGTACTTCTTCCAATACAGATCTATTTGTTTTATATAGCATGCATAAAATATATGATATACATATATATATATATTGTGAGATTCCTCTGGCTTGAAGACTAGATTTTCTTTATTAGAATGTCACCTTTCTATGGGTTACCTATGGGTACCAGTGCACCCCAGGACAAGTCTTTTAATGAAAAATTCTCATTCACATTCTAGTCCTCTCAATGAAGGATTTACACACACACCCCACTTTCCTAACAAGTCTCTGTTGTTCTTCATTTTTCCTTGCAAGTGACACTCTAGAGTTCATTGTATTCCTTCTTCACTTAGCAGTAAGGAGTCCTGCTAGCATTGTGGGTTAGGCATTGGGCTGATAACATAAGATTGGTGGTCCGAACCCACCATGCACTTTTCAGGGGAAAGATGAGGTTGTTGGCTTCCCTAAAGATTTACAGTCTTAGAAACCCAAAGGAGCAGTTTTATTCTGCCCTGTAAGCTTGCTGCTATGAGTGAGAATTCATTTGATGGTAGAGGGTTTGGTTTGGTGACTTTACAGAGATCTCAGGTAGCTTATTCAAGAGAATGTTCACTTTTAGTCACTGGGGATCCTCAAATGCCTCCATAAATCACTGTGTTGTGACCCACTGACTACTTTCAGAAGTTAGACTTTGCCCTGCCCATTTTCTAGTAGGGAGTCCGTCCTAGTATGGCATGTAGGATAAGCACTGTTAATCACAACAGTAGTTCAAACCCAACAGACACTCCTCAGAAACCCTATATAGGTGACTACAAATCAGAATGGACTCAAGGGCACTCAACAATGTTTCTTAGTCAGGGTACCATAGTCAAGGTCCAACTCATTCTCTTGGATTGACTGATCTAATGATCATAGCTTGTAGAGAGAGGCAGACTTTGAAGGGATATCTTCTTTGGATTGACCCTATTCTCAAAAGTGACATCTGTGAGCTTATGAAGAAAAATCCTGACCTGGTAGCCAGGGTGGAAGTTAACCTCTAAAGATCTCACACAGCCATCCCTCTCTAGGACCTGCTCACCTTCTACAACCTCCACTTAGCTTCTTCTTCAAAAGTTGGTTTTCACGAAAGCAGTATTGGGTATGGAATCATACTGATCTTTAAAAACTGAGAAGAGTTCATTAAATGCCTCAGTTTCTTTTTTCATAAAATGGTGGGTTCAGACTTATGATTATAAGTTTCTTTTAGCACTAAGATTGTAATGATAACTAAAATTGTTAGGTGGTCAAGAGCTATGGTAGGTTCTTGAGCAATTTAGATTATTGTAAAGATATATGAATAAGTTTGAGCTACTTCCACTAAACACAATGTTCAGCAGATCAAATCATCATTGTTCTAAAGTGTCCCTTTATAGGCCCTGCTTTTCCACAATTCCTGTCATCATAGAAAGCAGATCAATAAAGAACAGGGGAGAGAGACAGGACTTGGTGGCAGATAGGGTCGAGGAGCATTGAAGTTAGCTGTCTGCAATACCACAGAATACCAGATGAAGAGGGTTCAGGGCAGAGATCCAAAACTCTGAATCACACAGGTAGGAATATTTAAAAAGTTTGAAGGCTTATAGCTAGTGGAATTTGTAGTGGAAGCAAGAAATCACGTATTTTTTAATCTGCCAGGCTCGGCTGCCCAGAGCCGACAACTTGTGTGAGACCAAATGGCAAGACCAAGTGGGGGAGCAGAATCACCAGGGAATAACACTGAGGGAACCTCAGAGCAAAGGTAGATAATACATTTTGTTGGTTTTGCTTTGTTCTGATTTTTCTTTTCCTTCATTTTGGTATCTGTTCATTGGTCCCCCACTGTTTGTGTACCTCCATTTTGGTGACTAGAGGGGGGGTGGTGCCTGAGCGAGTGGACACCCACCATCCCCACCACTGGTGGATTCTTCTGCCATACTCTCAGCCCAAGAGCAGGCCTTAAACTGTTTTTCAATAGCAAAAAGGCCAGAACAAGGGATGTGGAGAGGGAAAGAGAGTTTAAATTAAAAACAAAGCAAGCTGAAAATTAAATTAAGTCCTGAGGTACACCATAACAACCAACGGTGGCATCCTGAAATTTATCAACTTGCTTTGAAGGCAAGAAATTAGAAGAGGACATTAAAGTCATACTCATATTAGGCTACAGAATTTTTTTTCTTCTTCTTCTCTCCCTCCTCTCTCTTTTCTGTGATTATAGACTACAGTATCCAATCTAGCTTTTTTTGTTGTTTGTTGTTGGTTTTTTTTTCTTTCTTTCTTGTTTTTTTGCTGTTGCTGTTTTATGCTCCCCTTTTTACCTTTGGGGGACTCTTTATCTCCCTATATTATCCAAGAAAAGACAGCAACTGCTGCCATATAGTCAAGCTACAATCACACTGTATAAGACACAAAAATCCAGGCAAGAACCAATACCAACTGCCATATACCAGGGAGGCAGACAACACCTATGAAAGTTACTCTGAGTTAAGCAATAAGAAGAGTGAAAAGTGAAGCCCACATCAGGATCGCATCTCCCTGGAGGCAATCAGAAAGAACATAGGAGAGGCAAATAGTCTCACTCAGAGAAGTGGACAAACCATGAAAATGAACCCACAAGTCTCCTGAGACTCAGTAAGTGTGTCAATAAGTTCACAAGCTTCTTGTTTATTGATCCTGTCCAATTTTAGTTCCCAAAATATCTGACAGGATTTAGCATGCAAAGCTTGGTTCAATGGGAGTTGATTTTAAAGAAAAAGTGACATCTTTGCTTTCATATTTTCCTTTTGCATCATTAAAATAAACTTTTTATTTGAACTAGCTTAACTGAACTTCTTTTCTATGCAATCAGAAAAAAATTGTTTCTGCTCATCTGAGAATGGAATTTATCTCTAGATCATATACCATCTACTCACTAGGGTTGTGCATAGCACACAGATAGTACCCATACCCCTAATATCTCACAAAACAAAACAATAAAAGAGATCATGAATTGTTTCATTCCTACATCTAGGTGAATTGTTATCCTTGCTTAAAATGGATGGATGTAATAAGAAGTAGTTCAAGCATCCTATAAATATTTGGTCAAACCTATACACCTCAGTTAAGGATGTCTCTAGAAAGAATGGTCATGAATCATTTGAAGGTCCAGAGTGATTGATTCCTTTAGTTAATGCCCAGGAAATTGAGTCTCTAATAAAGAAAACAAGTGTAAATTGCTACAATCTGATGAACTTGACCTATACTTATTGACTAGTAGCTTAAAACACCAACCAAGAGGCAAAGAACCTTTACAGCAAGGATCATTTCCATCCCCTCTGTACAAAGGATGACAGGATGGGCAACTTAGACATTGGCTACCTAAAATGGGGGACTGTAAAGGCACAAAGTGCTGGCTTACAAGTTTCCAAGGAGTTTAGATTCTAAGTGTGTGGGGGAAGGTAGAATTCCCACTGTCTAGACAAGTCTGGTGAAAAGAGATGGGGACAAAAAGACACTCATGATTCAATAGCGAGTAATTATTATCATGACTAATTGTGATTGTTGCATCTATTAAGGTAGAAGTTTTGTAGCAAAAAGGGGTAAGTGGTCAATCTTACAGTCCCAGAGTGGAGGACTCTGGGATCATCAAGGGAGAAGAGCAGGAACAGAGTGTGGGACCCTATCCAGAGAAGCAGTAACACCAGGGATGTTGACAGAGATGGAGCAGCTGAGGACGGTAGACTCATGGAGGGTGAAGGGATGTATGTTGGTAGCCGAGGGGTAGGCCTGCAGAGTGTGGTGTTTTTGGCTGTTTGAATAATTGTATATTCCTGAGTGTTTTAGTGCACTTCACCACCCACCAAAAAAAAAGAAGAAGAAACACCCAACAGAGGGAATGGAAGCAAATACTGTTGAATGATGAAGCATGCAGGGGAATGTAGTCATTGAAACAAAATACGATAGGATGAGTGTAAAACTGATGTTCCCCATGTAAACTATCACTCAATTCACATTAAAAACTTGAAGAAAAATTTGAGTCTCCAAGATCTTATATCATGACACTTAAGAAAGAGATAGACTCCAAAATATGAACCTATTCACAAAAAGAAATACAATGGTCACACAAACGAAAGTCTTGATTTAGTATGTGAGCATATCCTCTTCTTCCTCACAGACTTATTGTATATCAGAAGGTTATTATGTGAAGGTGGAAAAAATGTGTTACATAAACACAATTTTTTAAAAAGCCAAGATAATAAATTATTGATAAATCCATGTCAGGATAGGGGCCATCCTGCTGACGAGACCAGAAACCTGTCAGATCCAGATCCTTTGGTGTTAACATCATGCATCCATCTCCATGTTGGAGATGGTCATCCTTTCCATAGCGAGAGGAAATATGAGCATCCAAAAAGTCTTTCTTCTGCTTCAGCAGGAACTGCCAACGGTTGCCTCTATGATTCTCCTTTTACATGCGTTTTTTTTTTTTTTTTTTGCAAACTGACTCTCCCTGAGTTCATTTCCTTTTCTAAAATATATTTGTTTATTCCAACAGAACACAGTCTAGTCTTGCTGACTTAAGAGATACTCTTTCTTCTTTGAGTGGCATTGAACATCTCTGCTTTGCTTTATCGCAGTTTGATATTTCTCTTGATTTCACAGTGTGAAACCATTGTCTCCCTTCTTTCACAGAGCAGGGGAACTGAAAACCTTGCTGAATTTCCAAGTACTAATATGACATCTACAGATACTTTCACTTCTAATCTTGAAATGCCTGGTATGCCATCTCACCTGAGGAAATTAGTATGAATTTGAACATTGTTTTATTTCCATAAAGCTTTATTAGAAACATATTATATGAGGTACTCTTTCTCAATTTTTAAGATGACAAGTTTTCTAAAACAATAATCGGCTTTCCAACCTCCTAGTTTGACTTATTCAAATTCTCTGCCTGATTTTTAACCCCTCGAGAGTATGCATTGTATTTCTTTTATACCCAGACCTTTAGGTCATCAAACTTACTATACTTTTCTGTCAAAAAAATATTTAAACACAATCTAGCCTCAACCTTGCTCCTGCTCCTGATGTTTCCTCCCACTTACCATGCTACCTCTTGGCAAAATGGCATACAACTTTATATATATACAGTCTTATTTTAATAGGTAGAATTACATTTTAAAAAGAATTATTTGAATGGTTGATGATGAAAATGCATAGCTTGCCTATGGAGTTTTGGAAAATATTTAACATCCAATACTCCCTGTATCTCCTTTAAGTCTAAAGTGACCTTTGTCTTGATATCTGTCCCAGCACAGAACTGAGTTGCCATCAGCACTGCAAAACTTCACTTTGTCAGAAATTATAAGCTTTCCTGAATTTATCCAGATTTTGGTTTGCTATTTTTGTAAGATAACACTGCTAGTTTGCCAAAAGTCTTCTGCCTTGCAGGAACTGGCTGCTAGTACTGTTTTCTTGGGCTGCAAATAGGGCAACAGCTATCCCTCTATATCAGCCTGTGGATATGAAGCGGCCAAGAGGAATTGTTCTAGAGACTGAGAGAGACTCCATGAAAATCAGTTCAGTCATACACAGGAATGTACATGTTGTTTTGTTTTTTAAAAATCTCTTTGAATAGGAAAGTATTAGGGAGACCCAGGTATTATTTAAATTTTAACAACTCCTAAATCACTGAGGCTAACTTGTTTGCATTCTAATTGGTGAAATGGAAAACGATGCTTTAGTGTAGACACAGAGTTCTGGACTAAGAACGTGAAGACCTGGGATTTGGTCCTTGCTCTCTCTCTTTGGGATCTTACTTTTCATGTCCTTTTCAAGAATTTGGTTTTCCCCTATGTTAAATAAGGCTATCACACAAGATAGTTGTCTGATTCTAAATTTATCTGTGAACATGTCCCTCTAATTTTAGAAAAGGTCATTTAAAAACAAAATGTTGAAGACATGGTCTGCTTTCTGTATCCTTTGAAATTTTCAGAGAAAGTTGTTACTCAACTAATAAATACAAGTATATCTTATACATTTTCAGATCTAATTTACTAGATGAAAAGATCAAATATTATTAGAGGGGTTTTCAGTCACATTTTTTACTTTTTCTTCATTTAGATTTTTTTTTTTCCATTTTATTGGGCAGCAATTGTCAGCTCAGTGTGGAGAATCTTCTTCCTACTGAGGCATCTGTCTCCTTGGCACTGGTGCCTCATATTCATTCACTTTCTTCTTTTTTTTTTCTTCCTCTCCATCGCTCCACTATCTTTTCTGTAGTTTAGCTATTTTATGATTCTCTGGAGTTCAGTCAACCTCCCCTACTCCTTCATATTAGATGAGGGGGCTTCAAAGAGTTTGTGGAAATATCCCATTATCTTTTCATTCCATTTGTCCACAAGCTTTTGGAAACCTTCTTGTACATTTTAAATATTTAGGGGGCCATTTGAGGACTTTATTTGGTCGTTCACAATGCATTTGTGAATGCAGTATAGAAACGCAAATCAAGTGTGTGTGCTCATATTTCTTTGAGCCAAGAAATATCTCAAATAGGCTTCCATGCCTTGCTTACAGTGTGTTTCTGCCTAAAAATGGTGCCTTTGCCAAATGACTCTTATCCCAAGGTCATAGTGTCTCTCCAGTACCAATGATTGTTCTTTCTAGTTATGTGAATTTTGTTTTAGCACGGACCAGCATAAATCATTTATTTGTTCTGCATGAGAGAAAAAAGGAAAAAGTGTAGAGTTAAAAAAAATTCTTTGCAAAGCCCATGAGTTTTACGTAGTCTCTCATTAGATTATGTAAGATTTTGCTTACTCAAGCCAAAGAGATATAGAAAATAATAATTAGCCCTGGTAAAGCTAGTTGAGGGCTTTTTGAAGAGTTAAACTGTGGTATTATTTATAGACAAAAAAGGTAATATTTTCTGTGTTTTCTTGCCTCAATTTGTCTTGTGGCTTTAACACATTGCATGTTATAATGTAATCTATGAGATAGAAACAATACCAGGAGTCCTAATTAAATTAAAAGTAATTACCAGTTGTACAGATAGGGCTTTCAATTGAGCAGCAGGAAGTTGATATTTTGTCATCCCAGTTTATCTCCATGCGCCGAGCACGATTCTTTGTACCAGTTATTAATGGCATTTTCTCAACGGTCATGAAGAGTGTGGGAAATAGGGAACGAGCAAAAGAACAAAAGAAAGAGAGGAATTAGGGGAGGCTCAGAGGAAGACAGAGACAGAGAGTAAGCCTGCTCATGCTGTTCTATAACTAGGGCCCAGGGAAATTTTTCATACACTGAGGGACCTATTGCTGTCCCTCACTCACCTATGAAAGAAATATTTGCCTGGCCCATATTTGTAGCATATCCTAATTTTTCTTGACCACAAACAGAATTTTAAAAAGAGAGCTTCATGCATTCTGTTCTCAGGGTTTGGTTTATGATGTGACAGATTTTCCATTTTCAGAAGGAAAAAAAAATAGTTTCAGCTCCCAACGGGAATTTAATTTGAGAGAGGGAGGGAAATAGCAATATATAAAGATTTCCTACTGTCCAATTTCTTATTCTGCTTTTCAACTGGGCATCTTTTAACAATTGGAAGCAATGCCATTCTCCCATCAGGACACACAGTGCAGGCTTTTTAAGAGCATTTACAGGGTGATGTCCGTTTGATTGACCGTTATCTTGCTGGCATGCTGCTGCTACAAATATGAGCAATTATTGGGAAAGCAGTCAAATTAAATTTTCATAACTATAAAACTGCATTTTACCTTAGGGGCACAGCTTCCTGCCTATTTCTACAATCTATTTTCTATGCTTTATATTAAATCTAAACAAATGAATGTTTACCAACATTAATATTTTAACATAGTATGCCAGTCTGTGCCCTCTCTCTCAACAACTTTTTTGTCTTTCTAAAAATGTTCTACAACAAAGTTGAACTTTTCTCATATACTGTGGGTCATTTTAGATAGACTATTCTTAATGAGTTCTTTCCCAACTACTAAAAGTATTCCTGTAGCTAATTCATGCCTTCAGTAATCAGATAAAACCATCAAATGACTTACATGAAATCCAGTTTCAATCTATCCCATTTCCCTCATCATTCTTACCAAGGTTTTAAAGACTGGCTATGTCAACATGTCCATCCAATGTCAAGATGCTGTTGTTGTTAGGTGCCACTGAGTCGGTACTGACCCATAGCGACCTTATGCACAGCAGAATGAAACACTGCCCGATCCTGTAGAAATGAAAACATAATAAAGGCAGGTGGGCTGCTATGTTCCCTTCCCACACCCACTGCCCACATTAGGGATCCTTCATTGCTGAGATCAGATATTGGCTCTGGGAACCCACCGTAAATGATTTGTGTTGACACATAAGGTGAAACCTTTATTGGTTGTCCATGTTGTAAACGGTTTTTATCTTTGTGCTCTTGTTGTCCTGCTTGGAATCTTTCTATATCGCTGCATTTTGAACTGCATGAGGAAGTCTAGCTACTGATCATGCTTTTCCCTACTTGAATCACCTGATCCGGCTACTCCCAATTTTACATGTCCTTGAAGTGTAGCTCAGCCCAGTCACTTTCAGAAAGCATGGGATTTTCCCAGGTTTCTCTTGATCACATTGACTTTTCTTCTTCGATGATTATTATGCTCTTGTACGTAGCCGAGTATATGTCTGAGTTACAGTAGACAGCTCTAGATTTCTTTGTGACCTTGGCTTCCTGTCTAGCTAGTGTCATCTTTGTTTTTCAAAAGGGTTCTACCCACTGTACCTACTGTCACTGAATCAATTCTAACTCAAGTTAACTAACAAACTAACTAAACCATTGCCATCAAGTCAATTTCAACTCATCGTAACCCTATAGAACAGAATAGAACTGCTCTAAAGGGTTTCTGAGGCAGTAAATCTTATACAGGAGTAGACAGCCTCATCTCTCTCCCTAAAAGTGGCTGTTGGATTTGAACTATCGACCCTGTGGTTAGAAGCCCAAAGCTTAACCCATTGTACTACCAGGACTCATTCAAGGGTCCTTATATGGTCAGTATACAAGGGGGCTTCAATATGTTCCTGGGAAAATTCCATAATCATTCAATTCTATTTGTCAATAAACTTTTAGAAACTCTCTTTTCATAGCCAGTAACATATATACTTTTAACAGCCTGCCATCTTATATTGTTGTGATTGTTTTATGAGCTAATATCCTCTACCAGATGAACTTGGCTCTCCTTTCTCTGGGACTACGCTAGCACATAAAAAATACTTCATAAAATCATTGATCCAATTGAGTGGCATGATGACTGGGGAGGAACTGCCTCCTCAAAGTAGAGTTGACCATGAAGATGCAAATGGAGTAAAGCCCGTGGGAGTTAAAGCCCTTGGGGCCTTCATTTGCGATGGGGCACAATTCAAAATGAAGAAAAACAGCTGTAAACATCCATTAATAATCGAAACATGCAAGGTACTAAGTCTGAATCTAGGAACATTGGAAATTGTCAACAATGAAATGGAATGCATAAACATCAATATCTTAGGCATTGTAGTTGTTAGGTGCCATCAAGTCAGTACTGACTCATAGTGACCTTATGCACAACAGAATGAAACACTTACAGATACCGGGCCAACTTCATTATTGTTGCTATGCTTCAGCCCATTGATGCTGTCACTTTGCAAATCCATCTCACTGGGGGTCTTCCTCTTTTTCTCACACCCTCCACCCTATGAAACATGATATCCTTCTCCAGAGACTGGTCACTCCTGACAATATATCCAAATTATGAGAGACCAAATTTGGCCATCCTGGCCTCAAAGGAGCACTCTGGTTGAACTTCTTCCAACACAGATCTTGGCACTTTCAATATTCTCCTCTAACACCATAACTCAAATACATCAATTCTTCTACAGTCTTCCTTATTCACTGTTCAGCTTTCGCATGCTTATGAGATTGTTGAAAATACCATGGCTTGGGTCCGTCTACAAGCTGATATCTTTACTCTTCAACACTTTAAAAAGGTCTTGTGCGGCAGATTTGCCTAATGCAATACATTGTTTGATTTCTTGACTGCTGCTTCCATGAATGTTGATAGTGAGCTGAAATGTATTGGCCATTTTGAATCGGACAACCACATGGTTTACTATGCCCGGAATGACAATATGAAGAGGAATGGTGTTGCATTAATTGTCAAAAAGAACATATCCAGATCAGTCATGAGGTACAATGCTGTCTATGATAGGATAATATCTATGCACCTAAAGGAAGACCAGTTAATACCATTATTAGTCAAATTATTATTCAAATCGCTAAAGCCAGCAAGGACAAAATAGAAGAATTCTACCAACTTCTTCAATCTTAAATTGATCAAACATACAATCAAGATGTATCGATTACCCGTGATTGGAATGCAAAGGTTGGGAACAAGGAGGAATGATCAGAAGTTGGAAAATATAGCCTTGGTGATAGAAATGATGCTGTAGATCGCATTATAGAATTCTGCAAAATCAATGATTTGTTCATTTCAAATGCCTCCTTTAGACTGCATGAGAGATGATTATACACATGAACTCTACCAGATGAAATACACAGAAATCAAATTGACTACATCTGTGGAAAGAGATGATGGCAAAGCTCCATATCATCAGTCAAAACAAGGACAGGGGCAGATTGTGGAACAGACCATTAATTGCTCATATTTAAACTGAAGCTGAAGAATATGAAAACAAGTCCACAAGAGCCAAAATATGACCTTGAATATATCCCACCTGAATTTAGAAAACATCTGAAGAATGGATTTGATACATTAGACACTAAAGACCGAAGACCAGAAGAGTTGTAGGATAACATCAAGAACATCATACAAGAAGATAGCAAAAAGTCATTAAGCAGACAAGAAAGAGGAAACGATCAAAATGGATGTCAGAAGAGACACCGACACTTGCTCTCCAGTATAGAGATGTGAAGGCAAATGGAAGAAATCAGGAGGTACAAGAGCTGAACAGATAATTTCAAAGGTCAGCTCGAGAAGACAATGAAATGTGCAAAGCTCTGGAGTCAGAAAACTAAAAGAGAAGAACATGTTCAGCATTTCTCAAGCTGGGGAAAGTGAAGAAAAAAATTCAAGCGACTTTCGTTATTGAAGGACTCTCTGGGCAAATTATTGAATGATGCAGAAAGCATCAAGAGAAGATGGAAGGAATACACAGTCACTGTACCAAAAGAAAATGGTTTATGTTCACCCATTTCAAGATGTACCATATGATCAAGAACGAATGATACTAAAGGAAGACATCCAAGGTGCATTGAAGAAACTGGCAAAGAATAAGGCACCAGGAATTGATGGAATAAAAATTGAAATCTTTCAAGAAAGTGAGGCAGCACAGGAGGCACTCACTCATCTATGCCAAGAAATTTTAGGACAACTTTGTGCTCATGAGGAATCTGTACATGGACCAAGAAGCCGTTGTTTAAACTGAACATGGGAACACTGAATGGTTTAAAATTAGGAAAGGTGTTCATCAGGGTTGTATTATTTCACCATACTTATTCAACCTGTATGCTGAGCAAATAATCTGAGAAGTTGGGTTATATGAAGAAAAACGTGGCATCAGGATTGGAGGAAGACTCATTAATAATCTGTGATATTCAGGTGATACAACCTTGCTTGCTGAAAATGAAGAGGACTTAAAATACTTACTGATGAAGATCAAAGAGCACAGTCTTCAGTATGGATTGCATCTCAATGTAAAGAAAACAAAAATCCATACCACTGGACCAATAAACAACATTTTGATCAATGGAGAAAAGATTGATGTTGTCAAGGACTTCATTCTTATTGGATCAACTATCAACATTCATGGAAGCAGCAGTTAAGAAATCAAATGACATATTGCATTAGGCAAATCTGCTGCACAAGACAAAGTGTTGAAGAGCGAAGATGTCAGCTTGAGGACATCTCAAGGTGCACCTAACCCAAGCCATGGTATTTTCAATAACCTCATATGCATGAGAAAGCAAGGAAGACCATAGAAGAATTAATGCTTTTGAGTTATGGTTTTGGAAGAGAATATTGAAAGTGCCATGGGCTGCCAAAAGAACAAACAGTTCGATGTTGGAAGAAGTGAAACCAGAGTGCTCCTTTGAGGCCAGGATGGCCAAACTTGGTCTCTCATACTTTGGACATATTGTCAGGAGGGACCAGTTGCTGGAGAAAGATACCATGTTTGGTAAGATGGAGGGTGAGAGAAAAAGAAGACTCCCAGTGAGATGGATTGGCCAAGTGGCAACATCAATGGACTCAAGTATGACAACACTAGTGAGGCTGGCCCAGGATCGGGCAGTATTTTTTTCCGCTGTGCATAGGGTCGCTATGAATCGGTACTGACTCAATGGCATATAACAACAACAACATCTCATTTACAGAGACAAAGAATTTTGAAATTCTGGATTTGAGTTCTCATCTGTATATAAAATTGGGCAATTCACAATTAAAATGTTTCCCAGTTATTTTGGTTGCTTATTTTCTGGAAGATGAAATTTTTGTCTGAGAAAAGGAAATTCTTCTCTGGAAACAACCATGAGAAAGGATAAAGCAGAGCTAAGAATTTTAGAAAGAAGTGCTAAGTTTTTAGAAATCTATCTATAGAGCTAACATCTGATGGGGCATTTATAGCTAGTTCCTTGCCATTATTTATAATCAGTAAACATTAATAATGAATATGTTAAGTTGAAGATGTACTCCTCACTGTGACCTTGTTGAGTAAACCCTGATGGCATAGTGGATTAAATACCAGGCTGCTAACTGGAAGGTCAGTGGTTTGAATCCATCAGCCACTCCATAGGAGAAAGATGCTGCTGCCTGATTCTATAAAGATTTATTGCCTTTTGAATTCTATGAGGAAGAGGAGGAAGCATTTAAACTCCTTGTGGAATCTATGAAATTAAGTGGAACAATGTCTGGAATCTAGAAAGGTAGGGAGTTCAAAAAAGATCATCTAAGTACTCATATCAGGACATGGTGCCCCAATCTATGTATGTTTTACTTGGAAATAGTTGAAAAGTGAAGGGGGATAAAATACTATTTTTTGCAACTAAGTGATTTATCAAATTCGAGGCTACCTACACAAAAGGTCTTTTTTTTTTCCTAAAAAAATTGGTCACTGTCTTCTTTTATCCATCCCACACTGACAAGACTTTGCCTTTTTTTTTTTTTTCCCTTTAATTTCTAAACATTGTCTCAAAGCTGTGAGTAAAGTGTCACTAAGGAAAGACTTGTTGAAATACCTGCTAATCTGAATCTTAAGCATTTGTAAGTATGAAATGACTTTAGTAAGTGGAAAGAAAGAAATGTAATAAGTGATTCATATTTTTTTCCCATGGTAAAATTTGGGCAGTTGTGGACTGAACATCTGTGTTTCTCAGGGGAATCAGTCGTATAGTTTGAGGCAATGAATGACAGTTTTGAATCCTTTCCAGTGGCTGCCCACCTTTCTTGGCCACATAGAACTGGGCCAGGCAAATAATCAACAGCACCCCCCCCCCTTTTTTTTATCTCTGCCTGTACTGAGCATTATACTACGTGCTCTGGGGAAGGGTGCCAGAAGTGTCTATATGGTGCTTTGATACAGCTGCATACTCTATTCTTTCTCTCAACTTATTCTCAGAGATCTTCTTTCTCAAGAGAACAACTGGATGAGCTCCCTCTTCCTTCAGGAAAGTGATGCCAAATATTGGTTTCTGAAACTGGCCCCCTCATACACACCTTTGTTTCCTGAGAAATCCAGACTTCCTCCACCAAGGAAAGACCACAGTACACCTGGTTCTTCATTTACTGATGCCAATTGATGTTCCGGATTTTCCAGTGCAATTAACCAGTAAATAAAGTTTAATGTACATCTTTCTCCTTTTAGAATCATTTTCTTAATTAGACCTTTTGGGAAAATTATTGAATCCTGATTCAGTAGGTACATTAAACAGTACCACTGAGAAGACTGGTATTTATTTTTAATTACTTCATGATTGATGTTAGTTTCTCACTTCATTTGCTTATTCATTTGTTTATTCATTCAGTCAATCATTTATTCCAAAAATTGGGAGATTGTTCCTTTGTGCTGCGACTACCTGACACAATGGAACTTAAATTTGAAATGAAAGATGTGCATTACACAGTATTTATTGAATATCAAGTATAATGTTATAAGGTTGTTTCCATTCACAGAAAACTAAAGAAATACTTACTCTCTGAAAGCAGAGGCAGTGCTAACCACAGCATTGGGAGCTGTGGGATGAATGCTCTATGGTTCCTGCCCTCTAGGTAGCTGCATTTTCATCTATGATTCAAAGTCAGTAGAGTTTTCTGACCAAATAGACCATGGAGAAAGATTTTTCTGAAATGAAAGGGATGGTTGAAAGAGCATTTCTAATACCTATACCCTATGACTAGTAGCCCTGCTAGTGTAGTGAGTAATATGGTAGGGTGCTTACTGCAGGCTCGGAAGTGTGAATCCACTAACTGCTCCTCAGGAGGAAAAATGGGTCTTTCTGCTCCCATAAAGATTTATAGCCTCAAAAACCCTATACAGGGTCACTATGAGTCTGAATTGACTTGATGGCACACAACCACCACCACCACATCCTATGATTGAGTCACAGATTAGATTTTGCAAGTATTAAGTCTTTGATATGAGCCCTATTAGCACAGTGATTACTGTGTGGCACTGTAGGATAAACACTGGACCACAAGATAGGTTTGGACTGCAAGGTTGGTGGTTCAAAATTCAATAACCAATCCTGGGAAACCCTATATACATGGTGGCTTTGAGATGGTCCAACTCAAAGGCACTTAACAACAACAAACTCAATGGTTAAGCTCTTGACTGATAACTAAAAGTTGGCTTATTTGAATCCACAAGCCATTGTGTAGAAGAAAGATGTGACTATCTGCTCAGTAAAGATTTACAACCTTGGAAACCCTATGAAGCAGTGCTACTGACATAGGGTTGCTATGAGTCAGAAAAACAGGTTTGGTTTGTGTTTTTTATCTTTTAAATCCCTGATGCCTTTGGAGAGAGCTATTTTAATAAGTGGAGAAGACAGCACTGAGATTGTAATGACTTGACAAAATAAAAAAGAGGAATTTAAATCAGTGAGCACAATCAATTAAAATAGTTCATTATGGGATTAAAATGTGGCTGAAAATTTTAGATTGAAACCAATTTCTTCTTTGTTGCTTAGAACCAAATGTACCTTTCTTTGGTTTAGAGAAAGACTGAATTTTTTTCAAGATTTTAAGTAGGTTAATAAAATAATCACAAACACTTACTGAGCACCTGGAATATGCCAGGGACTGCTCAGAAGGAGCTTAGAAAAAATAAAAATGCAGATCATTTAGGAAGTGGTCATTACCACGCAGCAGCAGCCGCCACTTTCTTTTCTATTAAATTATTAATATGAAAAATGTGGAATCCTGATGTCTAATTTGTACAATGTTGTCATAGATTTGTTTGGATGCCCATCTTGCAGAAATCCTGACACTTAAACAGAAAACGAATGAAATATTCTGCAATTTCTAGCTAGCTACTTGGCTCTTCTGAGCCCTTAGCTTCAAGGATTTTTCAAAATATGTATTTTTTTCTGCACCACAGCTCAGAGTTGCTAAATCCAGGAATTGAAACATTCTGAGAACCAAATGATTTCAGGGTGAATCAAAGCTCTTGGAACGTTGCCCTAGGATTTTGAAGATAGTGTTTAATGGTGAAAAATGTTTAATATTTTTAAGGAAATTTCAATCATTGAAGGATGCACCATTCATATCCTCAACAATGCAGGGGGACTGACAAGGTATCTCGGCTACAACTTCACTCCTTGAAGAATCATGGCCCTGTGGGTGAAACTGAAGGTCTTCTGAAGCCACAACATAGCCACTCTTGTGACTCCTGGTGCTGACAGCTTACTGTTTCATACTCCACCTTAAGGCCTGGAGATAGGCATTCTCCTTTATTCTATTCTAACCAACTTCCCCTCCGGCTGCCATTTTAATTCTAGCAACTGTGGGAGGGAGGGTTTTGAGCTGCAGTTTCTTTCCCCGGTCAAAATCTCTCTACTACCTTATGAATCATTTTTTGTTTGTTTGTGTTCTACAGAACTGGTGATGAAACCAGCATGAGGCCTTTGTCTATGGAAGATAGGAAAAAAGAGAATAAACACAGTTAAATGAATCTAAAGGCTGGGAGACATTTTCATAAGGGCATGCAATCTGGAATCTAACAGTAATGTGAAATTTCTCATTGTACAGCTTTGTTGATGTTAGATGCTGCCAGTGGTTCCAAGTCATACTGACCCTAGGAACAATAGAAGGAAATGCTCCCCAGTCCTGCACCATCCTCACAGTTGTTTTTAATGTTTGAGTCCATTGTTGTTGCCTTTTAAATGCCACCTAACCTTAAAATTTATTTAACTATATTGATTCTCTCTTTTCTTTTCTTCCATAGACAGTGGTCTCAAACTGATTTTATCATTGGTTCTGTGTAACATAAACATGCAAAACTGATGATACAGGTATCAAGAAAGGCAAACATCCTTAGGGAGAAAGGAAAGGAAAGAAAGGAATGAGATGCCCATTAAATGTTTGAAATTGAAGAGTTGTTATTAGGTGCTGTTGAGTTGGTTCTGATTCATAGCAACCCTACGCACAACAGAGCAAAATACTGCCCAATCAGGGGCCATCCTACAATTGTGACACTTGAGTCCCTTGTTGATGTCAGATGGACTGACATCACGTGTCAGAGCATCTCATTGGAGATCTTCCTCTTTTTGGAAGACCCTCCACTTTGCCAAGCATGATGTCCTTATCCAAGGATTAATTCCTTGAGACAAAGTCTCACCATCTTTACTTCTAAGGAGCATTCTGGCTATATTTCTTCTAAGACAGTTTTTTTTTTGTTCTTCTGTCAATCCATGGCACTTTCAATGTTCTTCACCAACAACATAATTCAAATAAATTGATTTTTTCCCCCTATGGTCTTCCTTAGTCATTGTCCATCTTTCAAATGCATATGAGGTGATTGAAAATACCATGGCTTGGGTCAGGTGCACCTTAATCCTCACACTGACATCTTTGCTTTTTAACAATTTTAAGAACTCTTGCGGCAGATTTGTCTAATGTAATAAATGTATCATTTGAGTTCTTGACTGCTTCTTCCATGAGTGTAGATTGTGGATCTAAGCAAAATGAAGTCTTTGACAACGTCAAACGTTTCTCTGTTTATCATGATACTATTTATTGGAAGTTAATTAATACTTTTGTCTCTCAGTTTTCTCGTTTATAAAAAGAAGATAAAATCTATCTCATAGGATAATTATAAGTGATTAATACATTATAAATGATTAATACATGGTAACCAACACTATTAGTAATAATAATTACAAAATAAAAGTGTAATAAAAATTGAAGCAGAATATTGAGCCATGGGGTCAAGTCATTCAGAATGCTTGACAGCTCAGAAGATGTGCTTATCTTGCTCTGTAAAGTGACAAAAGACTTGATCTTGATTCCACTTGCCATCCCATAAGCAGAAATGTATGGTACCATTATGCAATGTTGACCTGATATCTCCTCTGTCTTCTTGTATTTAACCTTCACATTTGAATCACGAAGACACTGTTAGCCAGATATTGCAATGATAATAATTAATGTTTGGCACCCAAGACTCAGGACTTCTAGTCCAAAGTTCTCATGAATCTTCTTCATGTTTCATAATAAAGGGTGGTCTTCTAGGCTAGCATCTACAATACTGGAGCCTTGTTTCCTTCTCTTGGTTTTCTTCACTCAAATTACTCAAGAAATCATGTTTTATAGAAACGAAATTGTATGTCTAAAAAGGACTCTCTAACTGGACTTTATTAAGGAATTTCTCATAAGGCTTTGCATTTTGTGAAATTGATTTTATTTTACATTTCTAGATCTGATAAGGACACATCCACATGTGTGTCTATATTTACAAATATGCAAATGTTTACATATATACTTCTCAAATCTCTTCTTCTCTCTGATAACTAGAACTCTCATCTTCACTTTCTATAGATGTGTGTCCCAGGAATAATAGAAAACTGGGTCAGAAATGAGCATTGAAAATATTATCACTTGAATCTGAAAACATATTGTAATGAGAGTTTTTGTTAAGTGCTGTTAAGTTGGTTCCAACCCAACATGTATAGAGTTTCTAAGGAGTGATTGGTGAACCACCCACCTTGCGGTTCAAACTGGCTTTGCAGTCCAGCGCATTAACCCACACCAGGACTTATCAAGTCAGAGTGGTGGTTATGTGCCATGGAGTTGGTTCCGATTCATAGCAACCCTGCCTATGGTTTCCAAGGCTATAAACCTTTATGGGAGCAGAAAGCCTCATCTTTCTCCCCTGGAACTGCTGGTAGTTTTGAACTGCTGACTGTAAGGTTAGCAGCCTGACTCATAACCACTATGCTACCAGAGCTCCTTCCAAGTGAGAATTGTTGTTGTTAAGTACCGTGAAGTTGGTTCCGACTCATAATGACCCTACACAGGGTTTCTGAGGCTGCAAATGTTTAGGGGAGCAGAAAGCCTCATCTTTCTCCCGTGGAACAGCTGGTAGTTTCGAACTGCCGACCCTGAGGTTAATATCCCGATTCGTAACCACTACCCTACCAGAGCTCTTCCAAGTGAGAGTAGAGGGCAATAAAATCAAGTGTAAAAAAACAAAAACCAAAGAGGAAACTTAAAACTATAATCCTGCCAATCTTCATTCTTAACTTGACTATCCTAGTATCATCTCTTCATCAACTTGTTCCTCGTCTTTCTTGTATTAGTTACCTGTTGTTAAGTAACAAGTTACTTTAAAACATAATAGTTTAACAGCTGCTTGTTACCCTACACAGCTTCTAAGGATCAGGACTCAGACAGCAGCTTAGTTACGTATTTATGAGTTAGAGCGTCTCATGAGGTTCCAGTCAAGCTATTCATCAGAGCTGCAGTTATTTGAAGGCTTGACTGGAGTTGGAAGCTCTGCTTCCAAGGGTAGTCCTATAGCTGTTTGCAGGAGGCCTCAGTTCCTCACCACATGGATCTTTCCAAAGGACCACTCACACGGAGACTTTCCTCAGAGCAAGTAATGAGAGAGAGAGATTTTTCACAAGGAAGATGGAATCGGAAGTGACATACCTCCACTTCTGCTGTAATCTCTTGTCACACAGACCACCCCTGGGAGGAGATCGTACACAGATACGAGTATCAGGAGACCAGGATCATAGGGGCCATTTTAGAGGCTGCCTATTACATCTTCTCTTCCCCTTAACCTTCCTCCTTATTTAAAAATCTCTCTCTTCAGCATAGATTGTTGGTTGCCAATGGGTAGTGAGTCTGCTTATTACTGTTTGTCATATATATACATGCATGCATAGTATCAACTTTTATTGCTTGAGAATTTATTTTTCATTTGAAAATGTAAATGATTCATGAATTCAAAAAATGTGACTTTTTTTTACAGCGTTGTTATTAGACAGTAGAGGGCGCTATTGGTGTTTGTGGCCTCAAGGTGAACTCTGAAGGTAGAGCTATAAGGCTGGTGGTTCTTATTTTGGAAAATAGCAACATGATTTTTTATCTGATTGGTTTCTAAATTTCTATATTTCATTTCTAAGAAATGAATTTTCTTTAGACAATAAACAGGCAGCATCGAGCTTTCCGTAAATGCTAATTCCAAACCGTCTATTTGTAGGTTTCTCAGCACGTACTTTTTGGTGAAAATGATGGCTGAGAGCAGAAAGAGGAGACACCTGAGAGTTACTATGATATGGATCTTGTGCAGACCGTAAGGGAGGATACTCTTGGAACATTGTCTTTTACTAGATTTGGCTTCTCTGTAAGATTGGACTTTCTAAGTTGCTGTTCTACATGTTGGCATATTACAGGAGCATTGAATACTACCAGCTGTTTCCGTGACTGATACTCCTCACTGAGTTGGTAGAAGATGAGATCACACTCTCCCCTAGCAGAACAAGATGAGGGTTTTATGGGAGAAGTGAAGGGGCTGTTGTTTTTGTCATTAACTCCTCACTTTCCTTCAGAGGGTATTCTCACCAGTGGTATAAGTCAGAGTGTGTGTGTGTGTGTGTGTGTGTGTGTGTGTGTGTGTGTGTGTGTGAAAGAGAGAGAGAGAGTGTTTTTAGAGACGTGACTCTATTTGTGACATTTATTTCAACGAGACTATACACACACCTCATTCTGTTGTGCTTCTCTTATTGCACTTCGCAGATACTATAGGGTTTTTTATTTGTTTGTTTACAGAGTGAAGGTTTGTGACAACTCTGTTTGAGTAAATCTGATGGTGCCATATTTCAACAGCATGTGCTCATTTAGTGTCCCTTTGTTACATTTTGGTAATTTTAACGATATTTTCAAAGATTTTCACAATGCTATTGCACACTTAGTAGACCACAAACCCCAAACCAAAACCCATTGTGTTTGAGTTGATCCTGCCTCCTAGTGAATCTATAGGATGGAGTAGAATTGTTCCATAGAATTTCAGAGGCTGCAAATCCCTGCGAAACCAGACTGCTGCAGCTTTCTTCTGCAGAGAGGTTGGTAGGTTTGAACCAGCTACCTTTCTGTTAGCAGCCCACTGCATCCTTCTAGTATAGTAGAGCTAGTGAAAGGTAACTTTAACATGCACTGGGAAACCAAGAACTTTATGCAACTCATTTTATTACGATATCCAGTTTACTAAGATGGCATGTAACTGGACCAACAATATAGCTGAGGTATACCTGTACTGTGTACTTGGCACAATCGTTTCTAGAAAAAAGACTAATTTTTACCTCTCTACTTTGAAAAATCCACCACTCATGTGTCAGTTTGTTGTACTGTGGTGGCTTGTGTGTTGCTATGATGCTAGAAGCTATGGAACAAGTATTTTAAATACCAACAGGGTCAGGTTTCAGCAGAACTTCCAGACTAAGCCAGACTAGGAAAGAAAGGAAGAGAACAAATACTGAATGTTTAGCACTGAAAACCTTATGAATAGCACCAAAATATTGTCAGGTATGGTGCCAGAAGATGAGTCCCTTGGTTGGAAGGCACTCAAATGATGACTGGATAAGAGCTGCCTTCTCAAAGTAGACTTGATGGTGATGATGGGAAAGGAGTAAAGCTTTCAGGACCTTCATTTGCTGATGAGGCTCAAAATGAGGAGAAACAGCTGCATAAAGTCATTAATAATCAGATCATGTAATGTATGAAATATGACTCTAGAAACATTGAAAGTTATCACAAATGAAATGGAACGCATAAACATCAGTATCCTAGGCATTAGTGAGCTGAAATGGAGTGGTATAGCCATATTGAATCTGACAATCATATGATTTATTATGCTAGAAATGACAAATTTGAAAGGAATGGCATAGCATGAATCATCAAAAAGAACATTTCAAAATTTATCTTGAAGTATAATGCTGTCTGTGGTAAGAAAATATCCATATGCCTGTAAGGAAGACCAGTTAATACCACTATTATCAAATTTACACACCACCCACTAAAGTTGGTTGGTTGGTTATGTGCCGTAGACTTGGTTTCAACACTTAGCGACCCTGTACACAGTTTCCGAGGCTGTAAAGCTTTACGGAAGCAGAAAGCCTCATCTTTCTCCACGGACTGCTGGCAGTTTCGAACTGCTGACCTTAGGATTCGCAGCCTGATTCGTAACCACTATGCTATAGTAATGATAAAATTGAAAAATTCTACCAACTTCTCCAATCTGAAATTGATCAAACATGCAATCAAGATGTATTGATAATTGTGGATTATTGGAATGTTAAGGTTGGAAATAAAGAGGAAGTATCAGTAGCTGGAAAATATGGCCTTAGTGATAGAAATGATGCTGGATATTGCATGAAAGACTTTTTGCAAGATCAGTGACTTGTTCATTGCAAATATCTTTTTTAAACAGCATAAAAGGGGATTATACACATGAACCTGACCAGCTCAAATACACAGGAAACAGATGGTGGAAAAGCCCCATGTCATCAATAAAAGCAAAGTAAGGGGCTGACTATGGAACAGACCATCAATTAATCTTATTCAAGTTCATGCTGAAAATGAAGAAAATTAAAACAAGTAAACAGAGCCAAAATATAACCTTGAATATAGCCCATGTGTATATAGAGACCATCTGAAGAAAATATTTGATGCATTGGAAACCAATAAGCAAAGACCAGAAGAGCTGAGAGATAGCACAGAAACATTATATAGGAAAAGACAAAAGGAAAAAAAGAAAGAAAGAAAATGGATATCAGAAGAGACTCTGCAACTTGCTCTCCAATGTAGAGATGGTAAAGCAAATGGAGGAAATGAAGAAGTAAAAGAGCTGAACAGAAATTTCAAAGGGCTGTTTGAGGAGAAAAGGTCAAGTGTTATAAAGAAATGTGCAAAGACCTGGAGTTAGAAAATCAAAAGGGAAAAACTTGTATAGCATTTCTCAAGCTGAAAGAACTGAAGAAAAAATTCAAACCTCTATTTGAACTATTGAAGGATTCTATGGACTACTTCTATGGTGTTGTAGGATCTGCACCGGTTGTGAACCACAATGTCAGCAGTTCAAACACATCAGCTGCTCCTCAGAAACCCTATACAGGGTCACTGTGAGTCAGAACTGACTTGATAGCACTTAACAACTTAACAATAATGGCCAAAATATTTAATGAGCAGAAAGCATCAAGGGCAGATGGAAGGTATACACAAAATCACTGTTTCAAAAAGAAATTGTCAATGTTCAACCATTTCAAGAGGTAACATATGATCAAGAACTGATAGTACTAAAGGAAGAAGACATTGGCAAAAGACATTGGCAAAAAACAAAGCTCCAGGAATTGATTGTATACAAATTGAAATCTTTCAACAACCTGATGCAACACTGGAAGAGTTCAGTCATATATGCCGAGAAATTTGGAAGTCAGCTACCTGGCCAACCAATTGAAGGACAACCATATTTGTGCCCATTCCAAAATGAGGTGACCCAATGGAATGTGGAAATCATTTTTAAATGTCATTAATATAACACGCACATAAAATTTTGCTGAAGATAATTAAAAAATGGTTTCAGCAGTACATTAACAAGGAACTGCCAGAAATTCAATTCGGATTTGGAAGGGGACATAGAATGAGGGATAGCATTGTCCATATCAGATGGATCTTTACAGAAAGCATAGAATACCAAACATATGTTTGTTATTGTTGTTTTTAAGGACCATAGAGTCAGTTCTGACTCATAGTGACCCTGTCTAAGGTTTCTGAAGTGTGTCTGGTGAGTTTGAACCACCGACCTGGCGGTTCAAACCGTCCTTGCAGTCTAGTGCTTTATCCCACAGTGCCACACCAAGAATATGTTACTTGTGTTATACTGACTATGAAAAGGCTTTCAACTGTGTGGATCATGACAAATTATTGATAACATCAATAAGAATGAGTATTCCAGACACTTACTTATGTTCATGAGCAACCTGTATAAAGACCAAGAAGTGATCATTAAAACCGAAATAGGGGACATTGAATGTTTAAAATCAGGAGGGGTGTGTGTCAGGGTTATATTCTTTCACTATACTTATTCAATCAGAATGCTAAGCAAATAATCCAAGAAGTTTATTATATGAAGAAGAACATGGCATCAGGATTGGAGGAAGATTCATTAACAATTTGTGATATGTAGGTGATATAATCTTAAGTGCTGGAAGGGAAGAGGACTTAAAAGACTTTCTGATGAAGAACAAAGACTACAGCCTTCAGTATGGATTTCACCTCAATATAAGGATAATAGCACTCCTCACAACTGGACCAATAAGTAACATCATGATAAATGGAGAAAAAAAATGAATTTATCAAAGACTTCCTTTTGCTTTTATCCACAATCAACACTTATGGAAGCCACAGTCAATAAATCAAATGTTGTAGTGCACTAGGCAAGTTCAAGAGCAAAGATGTCAGTTTGAGGATTAAGATGCACCTGACACAAGCCATAGTATTTTCAGTAGCCTCATGTGCATGTGAAAGTTGGACAGTGAATAAAGAAGACCATAGAAGAACTGATGCATTTGAGTTATGAGGTTGGAGAATATTGAGAGTACCATGAACTGCCAGAAAGTCAAACAAAATTGTGTTGGAAAAAGTAGTCAGAATGTTCCTGAGAATCTAGGGTGGCAAGACTTTGTCTCTCATACTTCGGATGTATTGTTAGTAGGGACCAGTCCCTGGAGAAAAGGACATTATGCTTGGTGAAGTTGAAAGTGAGCAAGAAAGAGGAAGACCCCCCAAGGAGATGGATCGGATCGGCACATTGGCATCAACAATGGAGTCAAGCCTAACAACAATTTTGAGGATGGGGAAGGGTTGGGGAGTGTTTGGTTCTATTGTGCATACGGTTGCTATGAGTCAGAATTAACTCAACAGCACATAACAACAATAATAACAACTTTGAAAAATATTACTCTTCCATGACATTTCACAATAGCCTATCTTGTCACACTCATTCTATTACACTGTATTCTTTTGGAGCAGTTTTGGTATACAAAAAGGCCCAAGTTCAAATATTGCTCTATTATTAATTATCTGGGGGAAATAAAAAAAATAATAATGAAGAAATCAAGCACTGTGCTAAGAGCACTGTGCTACAAGATACTTTGCTTCAAGCAGTTGGACCTTTTCCTTGACCTTTATGAGTCTTTGAGTACATTGGCCACAACTGAAAGTTTATATTAATGAGTAGGAGCTTTTCTGGGAACCCACCTGGTAACCAATAATGAGTATGTGGGCTAGTTGATAAAAGCCTAAAACACTGAGGCTTAAAACAGCATTCTGAGGGAGAGAATTCTGAAATGAAACCTTCCTAGGAAAGGATATGCCCTCCACTACAGGGACATTTATAAACCTTACTCAATTGTCTTTTTATGTTGCTCCTAGTTACTCCAGTTCCGTATCCTACCCTGTTACTTCTGAAGTGTTTCCTTTCCCCGAACAAGCCACTGAATTGTAAGTATAGTCTGTGAATTCTTTGTGAGGTTGCACAGAGTTCCCGAACTCAGCAGAGGAATAAAGTGCCGCTGGGAAGGGAGTGGCTGGCGTCAGAGACAATAGATATGCTGGACAGAAGAGGCACAGCTCCTCCACCTAAGAATCAGTTTCATGCTGATTCTGATGCCAAAAAGTATTTCTTAAGAGTCCTACCTACATTATTTCATTTAATTTTTATGATAAGCTTTTACCATATATACTGCAACATGGTAGCAATAGTGTTGGATCTTGTCTAACTTCAGGGAGAAATTAGTGGCGGTTAGATCAGGGCTTTGAACCAGTTCAAACTGGTTCAGTCAGGGCATACACCACAAAATTGGAACAGATCTGAATTTATAATTTGGGTGTACCCAAACAATAACCAGAACGGAAAAATTTACAGGTCAAAGTGCTGGAATGGGTGATTTACAATGGAGCCCTTTCAGGCATCTGATGTGGGAGATTAGATTATTGCCAGAATTGTGGTTGTTGTTGTTGTCAGGTGCCATCGAGTTGGAACCGACTCATAGCGACCCCATGCACAGCAGAACGAAACAATGTCTGATCCTGGGCCAACCTCACTACCGCCGCCACACTTGACGCCATCAATGATGCCACCTGACTGATCCATCTTGTTGGGGGTCTTCCTCTTTTTCTCTGACCCTCCACCTTACCCAGTATGACATCCCTCTCCAGCGACTGTTCTCTACGGACAATATGTCCAAAGTATGAGAGACAAAGCTTAGCCATCTTGGCCTCCAAGGAGCACTCTGGCTGCACTTCTTCCAAAACAGATCTATTGGTTCTTTTGGCAGTCCATGGCACTTTCAGTATTCTCCTCCAACACCACAACTCAAAGGCATCAATTCTTCTACGATCTTCCTTATTCACTGTCCAGCTTTCGCATCCATATTCACTGTCCAGCTTTCGCATCAGAATTGTGGAGAGAAATACATATTCACAGCTACATGGTCAGCCACCATCTTTGAGGTGAGCACCGATGTTTCCAACTCTGATGTTTAAAAGATTTGGTTTCTATGCAACAAAAATGCTGTTCTTGTAGTCTAAGAGAAAGTTTCTAACAGGGTGTTGAATGTAAATTTTCCTGTTCTGGCTTTTGAAATTTTTAGAATTTTTACATTTTACTAATTCAGGTCTGTTCCAGTTTTCTTTTGTTGACCATGACTGAACCAGGAAGAACTGGTTTGAAGCGATGCCTCTACTATCCAAACTTTTACCAATTCTGATACTAGCCATCCTCCTTCCCTAAGGCACGTTCTACTTCTCCACTGGGCTCAATAATCAATTAAAACGGCCATACAGAACTCACAGACCATAGTCACACTTATGTGGTTTATTAGGAAAGTAACAAGGAATTTTGTCTCTTATACTTCGGACATGTTGTTAGGAGGGACTAGTTGCTGGAGAAGGACATCATGTTTGGTAAGGTGGAGAGTCAGAAAAAAAAAGAGGTAGACCCCCAATGAGATGGATTGGCCAGTGAGTTTGGCCCAGGATCAGGCAGTGTTTTGTTCTGCTGTGCATAAGGTCGCTATGGGTTGGTACCGACTCTATGGCACCTAACAACAACAACTACAAACCTGGGATTAGGGTTAACTTGGAAACACTTGCTATGGGAAAAGGATCAAGGTTAGGAAGCTCAGGGGGAATATCCAGAAGGTTCCCCATGAAAGTGAGGAGCAGATAGCTCCCTTTTTCAGTACAGGGCAGTTCTCTCCTTTTTGGTTGGCCATAAAATCTTCTTCTCATACCCCTGAAGATAAGAACTGCGTAGTCCCCTCAGGACAGGCATCCTCTTGGCCCTTTTCCTGTTTGGGCAAGTGTCACAACTCTTTTAACTCCACCAACAAAAACCAAGTGTCACCCAACTCTATTAGCAAGCCTTTAGACACTCAGCTTTCTTGCACTGTAGCCACCTTGCTCCATAGGCCAGGACGCCTACCATACCATTTCACACCAGTCAGTTTCCTTGCTTGGGTGCCACTCCAGTGTTACAACTCTCCTCGTCTCCTGGATTTAGGAGGTTCTCAGCATAGATACTCTAGGTCTAAAGGATGTGCTCTATTCCAGGCTCCATGATTGTGAGTCAACCTCTGTTGAACAGCTGCTTATTTAGGCAAGTGACTCAATCCTATTGGGTGTATTTTTACATACTGTATTTGCATAATAACTGACCAATCCCTTCACAAGTGGTTCCATCTACTTACATAAAACTGATCTTTTCTGCTGCCAAGGACTGGCTTCTTCCTTGGATAAGTGTAACAAGGGCAATAGTAACAATTCCTCAATGCCCAGAGAGGAAAAAGAGTCTCTCAAGCTGTTTTCTTTTTGCTTCTTTTTTTCATAGAACAAGCAAAGGGTTACATAAAGAAACTCATTTCACCACAAATATTATTATTTTTTCTATTTATAAAACTAAAGAATTTCAGATGCAGTTTAAGTAACCTGTTCAAGGTTATACAGTTGATAAGTGGCAGAGTTTAGATGCAAACCCACATGTGAAACACTAAAGGCATCTTAACCCCCCTGTCCTACAACTCCCCATAACAATACCAACATTACTGGTTTATTTTAAGAACTAGATTTGAAAATGAACATCTATCAACCAACTGTGTCTTGTACTGCTAACATTTTAAATAAATGTTAGTTCCCTTTACTTCTGCTATTTTGAGCAATTTACTCAGCAGATGAAAAGAAGAACATCTGTTTAGAATGATGACCTCTGCTAAAAGGGGCTTCTGTTTTGCATAATGATACCATGATTGTTTTTCTTAAGAAACAAATTATAAATGTCCATAAAGTTGACAAATTGGGCATCCTGGATTCTTTCTGTAGCTCTAAAACCTGTGTAAAGAAAAAGCACATGAAAGGAAGTTTTGCTCTTCTTAAGTAGTGCCTATTTTAATCTTAACATTTGGAAGAAAATATAAGTGTAGAAAAGGTGAAAATTAAAAGAACTATAAATAACAACACATGGCTACCTTGTAAATACAAAGCCATATTCTCTCCTGGGGCTGTTATGTCTACAAACTATTTGAACAACAGTTAATAAGCACATTCCCTATGAAAGAAAAGCTAACTGATGTTTCATCTGAGTGCACCCTTTGTTAAGCATGTTCTGAAATGTAGAGCTGGGAGATAGGGATTTCTGTGCATTTCACATTAAGATGTGTACATGCACCCACCAAAGAAATGAAGGTTCTTTCAGGTTCCCCAAATATTCCACTGCTAATATTCATCACTGTCAAAAATATAATAATGTGCTATGCTTGTATTAGCTGAGAAATCATCAACTTTTCTTGATAGTTTTCCTTTTCTCTGTGTTCTCATGCTGAGATAACCACTATGGCTCACAGGCCAGTGTTCACTGAATTCAACTGCAGTTTAACAGGCTTATCCTCTTGGAATCAATGGACTGGACCAGGGATACGAAAGAGTCCAAGTCTACCCACATGGGTAGACCAGTGAGTTGTGAGCTAACTGAATTGCTCTACATCGTCAGTATCTAGGAACCTGGGGCCCTTTAAGGCTAATACTTAGATTTGTGTTCCAGAAATAGGAGTTTATGTTCTTTGGGCCACAAATAGCATAATCTCAACAATTCAAGTTTTTTATTTCCATCTTTAAATCTCATTATACCATTGATTTTCTCTCTAGCTCTATTTCTTTTCACTTTACTATTATTTTTTAGGGAAAATAAGTGTTTCATATATTTTAGATGAAAATAAATTTATGTTTGTGAATGTTCTGGAACATGAATTTATTATTTCAGTGATCAAAACTAAAATACAAAGGATGGAATCAATTTCTATAATGTCTAATTTTAGGCTTATCTATATTTCAAATTCTAGCTCCATTAGATGCTATGTGTTTGATTATGAGTAAGGTTTCTAGATATTCTTAGTCTTACTTAGATGTCTATTGGCTATACAAAGATGTTACTGGCTATACAAAGGTATTCAACTGTATGAATCATAACAAATTATGGATTACATTGTGAAGAATGGGGATTCTAGAATACTTCATTGTACTCACACAGAACCTGTAGAGTTGTTTGAGGCAGTTGTTTGAAAAGAACAAGAGGATACTGCATGACTTGAAATCAGAACAGACGTGCATTAGGGTTGTATCCTTCTGCCATACTTATTGTACCTGTATGCTGAGCAAATAATGAGAGAAACTGGATTATATGAAGATTCCAGAGTCAGGATTGGAGAAAGATGTGATATGCAGATGATATAAACTTACTTGCTTAAAGTAAAGAGGACTAGAAATAACTTACTGATGAAGATCAAAGACTACAGCCTTCAGTGTGGATTACACATCAACATAAAGAAAACAAAACATTCTCACAAATGTACTAATCACCAGCATCATGGTAAACAGAGAAAATACTGAAGTTCTCAAGGATTTCATTCTACTTGGCTCCACAATCAACACTCACAGAGGCAGTGGTTAAGAAATTAAATGGTGAACCACATTGTGCAAATCTGCTGCAAAAGATGTCACTCTGAAGACTAAGGCGAGTTTGACCCAAGCCATGAATTTACCTCATTGCATGTAAAAGCAGGACAGTGAATAAGGAAGTCCAGTGTTGTGCTATATAGTATAAGCACTGGACTGCTAACCACAAGGTCAATGATTCAAATCTACTAGCCACTCCTCAGAAACACTATACATGGTGACTATGAGTCAGAATGGACTCAATGGCACTGAACATCAACAAGAATTAATGCTTTTGAATAGTGGAGGAAAATTGGCTATACCACAGGCTGTCAGCAGAATTCCCATTCTTCACAGTGTCTTGAATTTGTTCTGAAATACACCTTAAAAGTGAAGCTGTTGAGACTTTATCTCATGTACTTTGGACACATTATCAGGAGGGGCCAATACCTGAAGATGGACATCATGTTTGGTAAGGTACAGAGTCAGTGAAGTAGAGGAAGGCCTCAATGAGATGGATTGACACTGTCAGTGCAAAAATGAGCTGAAACACAGCAATGATTATGAGGATGATGACAGTGCAGGCAATGCTTCATTCAGTTATACATAGTCATAACCCCAACTCCACAGCACCTAACAACTTTCTTCATCTATAAAGTGAGGAAAAGCATGCTTAAATTTAACAGGCTTGCTTTGAAAATTCAGTGAGATAGTCTGTAAGATGTTTAGCATGAAGCCTAGTTGAGTTAAATTTGTGTCATGTTCCCTTGACTATTTGAGTTCAGAAGAACAAGGAAAATTGGTTGAATTCAGTATCAGCAGGATGATGCGCTGGACTTCAAGGTCAGTTTGAGTTACAAGGTCGATGGTTCCAACCCATTAGCTGCTCATGAAAGGGTCGCTATGAGTCGGCACTGACTCAACGGCACTTAACAACAACAACAACATTTATTACAGTTACAGATAAGTTAGTGCAAAACAATCCATTTCCTTTAGCTTATGAATATAATATAAAGGTCTTGTATAAAGGTCATATCTGTGACCTTTTGAAAGCAAATGGCAAGGCTCTTCTTCTGTGGATTCTCTGGGTGTGTTCAAACCACTAACCTTTTGGTTAGTAGCTGAGTGCTAAGCCATTTGAGCCACCATGGTTGCTTTCTATAACTCATATTAACTGCTCTTGATCTAGTGCCAAATGTATTTATTGTAATATATTTTTGTTGAGTCCTGGTGTGGCCCTGTGGAACACAATAACAACCTTAGCCAATGAGTTGCATGGTCTGCCAATCAGAGAAGCTACAAAAACTGAACAGAAAGTACTGTATTGTCGTTAAGTGCCATCGAGTAGTTCCTACTTCTAGAGACCTGTACAGAGTTTCTGAGGAACAGCTGTTAGGTTTGAATTGCTGACCTTGTGGTTAGCAGTCCAATGCTTATCCTACAGCACCACATCAGGACTCCAAAATTGTGCTATGTTGTTGTTGCTAAGTGCCATCGAGTCAGTTCCAACTCACAGAGACCCTGTATAGGGTTACTGAGGAGCAGCTGGTGAGTTTAAACTGTTGACCTTGCAGTTCAAACTAACCTTGCAGTCCAGCACATTCATCTGCAGCACCACACCAGGACTCTAGAATTGTGTTATATTGTTGTTATTTAGTGCCAGCAAGTGGGTTCTGACTCATAGCAAACTTTATGGGGTTTCTGAGGCTATACATCTTTACGGGAGCAAAAAGCCTCATCTTTCTCCTGCAGAACTGCTAGTAGTTTTGAATGGCTAGCAGCCCAACTTCTAATCCACCGTGCTACCAGAGTTCCTAAAATATGGAAGAGTAATCTTTATTTCTAAAGTAAAGATCTTATGAATATTTCAAAACATACCTACTATTGTTAAGACTATTTAACCAGCTTTTATAAGCTAAGCAAAGGCTCTTAAAAACCTGTGGATCATGGAGACTTGCATGTCTTTATTTTGACCGTTGCTTTAGTAGGAGTATGGCTGAATTTTTTCTTTAAGCTTTTCTTATATTTTTATGTTCATGCTAATTACACCATGTACAAAGGAGTTTCACATATGTTTACAAAACAAACCCTTACTATACTTTTGTAATTACAAAGTCTGCCACTAAATTACTGTTTCATGTGTTTGTGTTTCAATTATTAACTGTGGCGGCATATAACTAAAGCTGAAAACATGTCATTTCTATGATAATAAGTGAACGCAATTAGCAGCATATCTATTCCACACACAAAATATATTCATTTGCATTCTGTCTCCTTGTATTATTTAACTGTATTTAGGCCAAGTCATGTCATTTCTCAGTTACCTTTTTTTTTCAATCTAGAACTCTGTCTTATTTTATAACTGCTTTTATGATGTCTAAATAAACAGAATTGGGTGAGGTGATGATCTGCAGACACATTCTGCCCTCACTCAGTTGGGTATTTTCAGAATCTTCTCCCAAAACTCCAGATTCTTCAGATTTGTGGTGCTTACTTTTAAACTGATGGGATGTATACACAATATATTTTTACAAATAAATTATATGGCTTTATCAATCTCTTTCACCAAATGCTGGCCACAGACAAAGAGAGAATTGATGTATTTGCCTTTGTCACATTCACATTAGATCAGTCTGAATTCTTTGGGTGGTGAATAGCAGAAACCCAACTCAAAGTAGTATAAGCCAAAACATGAATTTAATATAGGAACTTAAGGCTTCCTAGAACTCAAACGTAAGAATGCAGCTAAGCTTCAGGAATTAATTAAGGTCCAAATTCAAAACTTGTCCTAATTGGATTCTCTCTTTGCTCATTCCTTTGTATTTGTTTGATTTCTCATTTCTCATCATACTCTTATTCCAAGGAGCTCTGGTAGTGTAGTGGTTACAAATCGGGCTGTGAACCTTAAGGTCAGCAGTTCAAAACTACCAGCTGTTCCTCGGTAGAAAGATGAGGCTTTCTGCTCCGTAAAGATTTACAGCCTCGGAAACCCTGTACAGGGTCATTGTGAGTGGGTTCTGACTCCACGGCATATAACCACCACCACCACCAATCTTATTCTGCTTTGATCAGACATTCAGTAGTGACCATGGGGCTGAGCCACCTTATTCCAACATGGGAGCCCCTTCTACAGCTGTGCTCCTGAGCAGAAATTCCTAGGAGCAGGGATACTGAGCAGACAATCCCATTCACTACTCCCCGAATAGACAAATCAATGTTATATTTAAAAACCAAAACCGAGTCATTTCCAACTCAAAGTGAGCCTGAGAAGAGAGTAGAACTACCCAATAGTAGGATTGCTAATGCTGGAACTTGTAAGGAAGCTGACTGCCATACCTTTCTCCCTTGATGTGGCTGGTGGGTTTGAACTGCCAACATTTTAGTTAACATCCCAACACTTAACTAAGGCATCGCCAGGACTCCTTAATGTTAGTTATTGTGGTTAAGTGCAATTGAATCCATTCTGATTCATAGCCTCCCTGTATAGGATTTCTGAGGAGTGGTTGGTGGGTTTCAACTGCCGACCTTGCAGTTGGCAGTCCAGTGCTTATCCTACAGTGCCACACCAGAATGCTTATGTTATATTTTGTTGTTGTTAAGTGCAGTCAAGTCGATTTTGACTCATAGTGACTCTGCATAGGGTTTCCGATAAGCAGCTGGTGGGTTTGAACTGCAGACTTTGTGGTTTGTGGTCCAGTGTTGATCCTACTGCTCAATGCTAGCAATGCTCTCCTATTAAATGAAAATCAAGCATACCACAGTGAAGAAAGAAAACACAATGTTTTCGTTAAAAGCAGTGAAATATAACAATGATGGCTATTATGGAGCTATTACCTAAGAGCAAGGCACTAACAACCTGTAAAAGCAAAAGCAAATTTAATTTTCACAACAATAATATGAGTGGGAAATATTATTATTCCCATATAATAATATTATGATAATGAGCTCCAATACTAACATTATTATTACATGAAGAAACGGAGGTTTAGAAAGGGCAAAAGCTTTTCTCAAAATTGCTCAGCTATGAAGTGGCAGGGCTTGGATTCATTTTGTGGGCTTTGAGGCTGCACAGCCTCTCCCGTTAGCCCCTAACAGTTTATAATTGCATCTTATTTTTATAGTTGTGCCCTCTATTTAAGTTCTCAAGGTCAATTCCTATAAATGAATGGACCAGAACATCCCAATATGTCATGTTTTGATGGATTGAAAAAAGTAGGAAGTGAAGCGATCTAGCTAATTCAAGGGAGCTATAATTGTAGCAGCAATTATCTAGAAATGGTTCTCAGGCATGTGCGTCTTAGTTCAGATCTCTCCGTTGATTTTTTTTCTACCTAGCCGATTCTCCTTTTTAAATCTAACATGAGTCCACCTTTCTTGATTTGTGCATATATTTTTTTTCTATTCTTGTTCCTGAGCATAATATTTTATCTTTGTATCCTGATTTGCCTTTAAGTTTTGAAAGAAAAAAATAAAAATAAAAACTAAACTAAACCAAACTCAAGCAGAACAAATGGGCATAAAGGCTCCTCTACAACATTATGCGCATGTCATCCAAAATGAATACGTGTAGATGTCTTATCATATTTGATTCAGAGAATCTTTAAGAACTCAAACATTACAGACACTGTTGTATCCCATTATGATCCTCAAGTCTCTTTCCCTCCCGTCTCAATGAGGGCACATGCAAGCAGACCATGGTTTTATACTTGACAGCAAATATATTAATCAAAAATGTATTGAGCTCTTTTATACGTATATTTAAAATTTACATAATTGGTATCATACCATAAATAAAACTGTGCTCTTTGCTTTTATTTCTTATTGAATGTTATGCTTTTGAGATATCTACTAATTAAGGTAATTTACTAGAACTGAATGGTAAACACATGAGTACTGCAGGAGTTTTAATATCTTTTAACCCATAAATGGATATTTAAGCTGTTTCCAAGTGTTTACTATTTAAAATAATGTCACAGTAAATATCCCTTGCTCAGAATTAAGGCTGGGAAATCAACTGCTGAAAATTAGTCATTAAAAACATACATGTTTAGTCAGTTTGCATTGCAGAATAAATACAACTCAAGAATACAGATCAAATTCTGAAAACATCTTTAAAAAAATATATAGAAAAAAAATAATAAAACCATATGGAGCACAGCTTCACTTTGACACACATAAGATCACCATGAGTTGGAATCAACACATATTAAAAATTTTTTAATTACATGTGTTTTTATGAAAATATGTGAGAAATTGTGTGTGTGTATATATATACAAGGTCTTCAAAAAGTTTATGGGAAAATTCCATTATATTTTCACTCTAGTCTTACATGAACTTTTGAAGCCCCCTTATGTGTGTGTTGTTGTTAAGTGCCATTGAGTAAGTTCCAACTCATAGCGACCCTGTATAGGGTTTCTGAGGAGTGGATGGTGAGTTTGAACTGCCAACCTTAAGGTTCAAACTGACCTTGCAGTCCAGTGCTTATCCTACAGTGTCACACCAGGACTCCGCTTTTCTGCTTATGTGTGTATGTGTGTATACACATATATGTATATATGTTGTTGTTAAGTGCCATCGAGTCGGTTCCGACCTATAGTGACACTGTATAGGGTTTCCGAGGAGCAGCTGGTGAGCTTGAATAGCCAACGTTACAGTTCAAACGGCTTTGCAGTCTGGCGCATTAACCCACAGCGCCACACCAGGACCTTGTGGATTAACGTGCCAGACTTCAAAATCGGTTTGAACTGCAAAGTTGACAGTTCAAGGTCACCAGACGCTCCTCTGAAATTCTGTACAGAGTCGCTATGGGTCAGAACCGAGTCGACGGCACTTAACAACAACATATTTCCAGATGTAGAATTTCTAGGCCTCGAAATATATGTATTTTTACCTTTGTTAGATATTGCCAGAGTGCTTTCCAAAATGCTGTGCTCCCACCATCAGTACGGGAAAGTCCCTCTTTCCCTGCTTCCTTGTTAATGAACACATTGCCCAACTTTGAAATGCTGGCCAATGTAATGAGTATGAAATTATCATTTGTTTTTAAATATGAATTTCCCTGATAGCTAGTGGGATACTCATTTTTGCTGTTCACCAAATATGTCTGGCAGATCACTGTCCAGACAAATACTACTTAGGAGATGAAACATTTTTTATAGTAAGTGCTTTTATTTCTTCATTTCTGAATTATTTGTATATACAGGTCGGTGGTTCAAGCTCACCAGCTGCTCCTTGGAAACACTATACAGGGTTGCAATGGGTCGGAACCAACTCGACGCCACTTCACAACAACAACCCCTATTCTTTGTGTAGTTTTCTATTGGGTCATCTTTTTCTTGGTGACCTGGAGAAGTTCTTATTGAGAATACTAATGTTTTCTTTTTTTTAATAAGTCCTTTGTACTTCTACTTTACTTATAATGCTTTTTGTCATTCAACAGTTTTAAAATTTGATATATAGTCAAGTTCAGCAGTCCTTTATCATGTGTGTGTTTATGTGTTAAGAAATCCTTTCTGCCATGATTTTAGTAGGGTATTGCACAAGATTTTCTTCTAACAGTTTTCAAGTTACATCATTTCATGCCTTTGCAACTTCTTTTTTGTTTGTGTATGTGTGTTTCAGATACCGATGATGCTCTATCTTCTATTGCCTTAACCTATCTGAGTTACCTGCAGCTGTAGAGAATTCCGAGGACACTGATGATTTGCTATTATCATCACCTGCACCTCTCTTCTTCTCTGTCTGTGGGCTTTCATTGACACATGAGAACTAGCTGGTTCTGAGCAGGTGTCAGAAGTTAATATTCCTGTGCAACCCTCAGACGTTGGGGTCCATATATAAATGATATAGTATCCCATCCTCTTGTGGGATATTTATGAGAAGTATTCCACATGTTTTCCTAAAGATTTTCCAAATCCGCACAACAGTAGCCTCATTAGTATTCCTTTCATTAACTTTTCTCCCAAAGCTTCTTGCTTTCTCCTACTTTTTCACTTGAACTTCTCACAGTCTCCTTGCAAATTACCGTTGTTGTATTGTAAAGTGTCATCAGGTCAGTTCTGACTTATAGCAACCCTGTAAGAATAGGAAGTCTGATCTTTCTCCCATGGAATAGATGGTGGGCTCGAACCACTGACCTTGTAGTTAGCAATCAAGTGCTTATAACTTACTTGTACCAAACTTTTTGTCTCAATGTTTACTTTTGATGCAGTTCAAACTAAGAGCGTCTGTTCGCCATTTTTCTTTTTGCCGTTTATATATGATGAAAGATCTCTGTCTTCTCCATTGTCATATCATTTATTTCTTTGTCTTCCTTTGAAAGATTGACTGAAAACCCAGCACAATGTTAACAAAAGGAAAAAGTGAACATAGTTTCTTTAATTAGAATATATCTAAATATTTAATATCTCATCCTAAACTGTCTCATTTGATGTAGATTTTTGGTGAAAATCCTTTATGAGGATAAAGAAATTCTTTTTTATCCTTTGACTGTTAAGAGTTTTTATTATTTTCTCTTTTTTTGTCATTTAATTGGTAATAAGTAGTACATTTTTCTATGGGAAGTCACTGATAACACTCTTCCACTCTGCCCATTGAATCCCTTCAAGTCAACACTAATCTAACTTTTTTTAATTCTTCCTTTTAGAATTTTTATCCATACTCCTGCATAGTTTGCTTATATGGCTATTTAATTTTTTTAATTTTAAACATTACTTTAAATTTCCTACTAGGATTTAACTATTTTCATTTCTCATAATTTCCCTGCCCATTTTTTATGTCATAATTTTTGGCTAATATATTATTCAGTAAGGCACTCTGGTAGCGTAGTGGTTATGAATCGGACTGTGAACCTCAAGGTCAGCAGTTTGAAACCACCAGATGTTCTGCAGGAGAAAGATGAGGCTTTCTGCTCCTGTAAAGATTTATAGCCTCGGAGACCCTGGACAAGGTTGCTATGAGTCGGAACTGACTCCACAGCACATAACAACAACAACCTATTATTCAGTGCTCACATTATCATGGTATATAAATATGATTTTAGAAGACCTGGTGGCACAGAATGTTACGCATTGGACTGCTAACCTCAATGATGACAGTTCAAACCCACCAGCTGCTCCACAGGTGAAAGCTGGACAATGAAAAAGGAAGATGGTAGAAGAAGGAGTGCATTTAAATGATGGTGTTGGAGAAGCATATTGAAAGTCCCATAGACTGTGATATGGTGGTACAGGACCAGGCACGTTCTCATTCTGTTGTGCATTAGGTTCCTAGAAGTTGGAGTTGACTTGATGGTACCTAACAACAACATCAAGAATAATGAGAACTTGAAAGTTCCAAGTGAGAAAAAAGCATATCTTAGTTAAAACCTTAAGAATTACGATATCAGACATTTTAAGAAAAACACTGGTAATTAGAAGGCAATGCAAAAAAACCTTCACAGTTTTGAGGAAAATAATTTCTATTCTATAATTCTCTTACCATCCAGGTTCCTAATCAACTTAGAGGGTAGAAATACATTTTTCAGCAGATGACAACAACACTACTGGAAGATATGCTCCACACAAAATAATCAGGAAAGAAATGAAGAGCAATAGAAGTCAAATGTAGAGGCAGTGTTGTTTTTAGGTGCCATCGAATTTACTCTGACTCATAGTGACCCTATACACAACAGAGTGAAACAGTGCCCAGTCCTGTGCAAGCAACCTCCCAGGTGTTACTCTTGAATGCATGCTGCTGTCACTTGGCCAATCCATCTCACTGCGGGTCTCCCTCTTTTTGTTTTCTTTACATTGAGATGAAATCTATACCAAAGGTTGGGGTCTTTAACCTTCATCATTAAGTATTTAAATCCTCTTTGCTTTCCGTAATCAAGGTTGTTCTTATGCCCTGAAATTTCACAGAAATTTTGCTCAGTTTTTCTCTCTGCATATGTCTGTTTGCATGTATGCTTATATTCATTGTCAAAGGTATATTGTGGAATTTTTCATTCTGAAAACACAGCTCTAGGGGAAACAATTTCTGTATTCATTGATAATTTTCTCCTTCCTTTTTTTGGTATCTCTATCTGAAATTTTCATTATTAAGATACTTAAAAAAAAAATTTACTTTTAGAATTTGGGGGTCTGATTTATTTTCTGAGCAATTTAACCAACTTTATCTTCCAAATCTTTATATTAATCTTTTAAATTTCTGAGGGGATACCTGAGCAAATGGATACCCCACCCCACCCCACACCTGGAGGGTTCTACTACGCAAGAGCACAGATCTCCTCAAAATTTAAAGTGACAGTTTCGACATAAAACCAAACGGCCACCACTCGTCTGTCTGTCCTACTGTGGTGGCTTGTGAGTTGCTGTGACTCTGAGAGCTATGCCACCAGTATTTTAAATAACCAGCAGGGTCACCCATAGTGGACAGGTTTCAGATGAGCTTCCAGACAAAGACAGATTAGGAAAAAAGAGTGACGAACTACTTCTGAATCTTTAGTCACTGAAAATGTTATGAATAGCAGAGAAACACTGTCAGATACAGGGCTGGATAATAAGCTCCTCAGATTGGAAGGCACTCAAAATGCGACTGGGGAAGAGATGCCTCCTCAAAGTAGAGTTGACCACGATGACATGAATGGAGTTAAGCTCATGGGAGAAAAGCCCACAGAATCTTCATTTGCTGATGGGACACAACTCAAAATGGAGAGAAATGCTGTAACAACTATTGAAAATCGGAACATGGAAGGTACAAAGTAGGAATCTGGGAAAATTGGAAGTTGTCAAAAATGAAATGGAAGCATAAATATCCATATCTTAGGCATTAGTGAACTGAAATGGACTCGTATTGGCCATTTTGAATCTGACAACCACCTGGTTTATTATGCCGGGAATGATAAATTGAAAAGGAATGGTGTTGTATTCATCGTCAAAAAGAACATATCCAGATCAGTCACACGGTACAATGCTGTACGTGATAGTATAATATCCATGCACCTAAAGGGAAGCTCAGTTAATACCACTATTATTCAAATTTATGCACCAACCACTAAAGCCAGTGAGGGTGAAATAGAATAATTCTACCAACTTCTTCAATCTGAAATTGATCAAACATGCAATCAAGATATATTGATCATTACTGATGATTGGAATACAAAGGTTTGAAGAAAAGAGAAAGGACCAGTAATTGGAAAATATGGCCTTGGTGATAGATATGATGCTGGAGAATGCATGATAGAATTCTGCAAAACCAAGGTTCATTTCAAATACCTTATTTATACAGCATAACAGATGACTATACACATGGAACTTGCCAGAAAGAATACATAGAAATCAAATTGACTACATCTGTGGAAAGAGAAGATGGGAAAGTTCCATATCATCAGTGAAAATAAGGCCAGAGGCAGACTGTGGAACAGACCATCAATTACTCATATGTAAATTCAAACTGAAGCTGAAGAAAATGAAAACAAGTCCACGAGAGCCAAAAT
>NW_006408519.1:5359750-5361703 GCF_000296735.1 Chrysochloris asiatica
TTTTTTTTTTTTTTAATGTTTTATTGTGACTTATGTGATAGTTTACATGTGAGAACATTAGCTTTACATTCATCCTATTGTATATCATTTCATTGCCATGGTTACAATCCCCTCCATGCATCATCAACCAACCACAGTGTATACACTATAAGCCTGCCCCCCGGTCGTCAGCACACAGCCCCTCTCCCTCTCTGTGTCCAAAGTCCCCAACTGCTCTATCTCTCCACATCATCGTCTCTGCCTCCATCTCTGTCATCATTGCTTCTCTGGATAGGGGCCCGCTCTCTGTTCTTCTCCCTTGGTGATCCCAGGGACCTTTGCACCCAGACTACAAAGTTAATCACTCCCTTCCTTGCTACAAAACGTCGACTTTTACATTTCCAACCCTCACAAGCAGTCCTGATAACAAATTTTCACTATTGTATCGCAAGAGACCCATCCACATTTCCTTTCATCAGCTCCACCTAGAGAGACTGGATACTGCTCATTGGAGATTCTACCTTCCTCCATGCTCTCTGGATCTAGACTCCCTCTTGAAAGCTTGTAAGCCAGTCACTTCTTGCCTTTTGAGCCCCACCATTTTGGGGAGCCAATGTCCAGGTTGCCCATCCCTGTCTACTCTGTGTATTGAGGGGGTGGGGATGATCCTCGTTGTGATGACTTTTTCCCTCTTTTGAGCTACTGCATTCATAGGTGTAGGCCAAGTTCATAAAGTTGTATTCGATTACTCTTTTCTTTCCTCTTCTTTCTTATTCTAGTTGAGCTCTGATCATCCAGTCATTGAAGCCAGGTCAAGTGGGTATTATCTGTGAGTGTGGTTGTTCTTGTGCATTTGCCCTCTCTTCTTATCAGCTGGATGCTTTGCTCTCCACTCCAGTCCTCTGTGGCTATCTCACTGACTCTGGGCCCAAGAGTCCCCAGGTCTTGCCACACTGCTGGCCAATCAGGTCTTCACACGGGTTTGCAGGAGTCTACTGAACGTTGTAGGGCTTAGTTCGCAGCTTCATTTCTTCTTTTCCCTCACTTCCCCTTATGGGTGACCAATGTGATCACCAATCAGAGTGTGTATTCCCATTGAGTCTTAGGCTTGGAAGGGGGTTTGTTCTGAGGGGACCCAACCACTTGCCTTGATGTCTCTTGGGCGAGCAACTTGCTTGTTTTTGTAGTAATCAGTCGGACTGCCTACATTGTTTTATATTTTTCCTGTTGATCTTTCTTTCAAAAGTATCTTCAGTTCTTCTAGCTGCTCCAGGCTGGTCTGCTTGTCCTTTCAAGTGGAAATTTCCCACCTCTGAAAATTCTGGATGCTGTTCAGGCTTCCACCTATGGTCTTATGTAATGCAGAGGCTCCACAGGAAGCCTCCTTCACTGGGCACATTGTAGCCCCATTTTAGATATTCCAATCAGTTATAGATAGAAGATGGACTTACAAGCTTTCTATGGTGATATTTCTGGCTATTCCTTTCTCTCCCCCTCAAGTGTCTATTTTATAATGATATACCAGGGAAAACAAGATTGAAAAGACAGTCAAGCATCTTAACATTATTGTCCTCCTTTTCTCCATTCCAAACATGTCTCAATCCCTGTATCCCAGAGCCCTGCTTTTCCAAGGTTGTGCATGCATCATTATTTACCTCTGTCCCACTTATCCCATGCAAAACTGCCTAATTGTTCTCCCATCTGCTTTGGTCTTCCATTTCCCTCCCCGTTCTTGTTTGTTGCCCTCCTCCCTAGCACCCAAACTATCCTGTGTCTATTCCCTACCCTATGTTCCACCTTCCCCTCCCTCCTCTCACCCCACCCTCCACATCCCAGTAGCCAGTGAACACCCCACCCCTTCCATATAGGTTCTTTTCCTTAGACTTTTACAGTAGTGGTCCTATGCAGTATTTCTCCTTTTGTGACTGACTAATTTCACTCAACATAATGTCCTCAAGGTTCATCCATGTTATG
>NW_006408519.1:5362188-5368818 GCF_000296735.1 Chrysochloris asiatica
CCAGCAATGCAGGAGCATTCCAGTCTCTCCACATCCTCACCAACATTTATTGTCCTCTACTTTTTTGATCTTTGCTATTGTTGCTGGTGTGAGATGATATCTCATCGTAGTTTTGATTCACATCTATCTAACGGCTGGTGGTTGTGAAAATTTCTTCATATGTTTCTTGGCTTCCCAGATCTCCTCCTTGGTGAAGTGTCTGTTCATGTCCTATGCCCATTTTTTAATTGGGTTGTCTTTTTCTTGTAGAGGTGTTGTAGTTTCCTACATATTTTTAAAATGAATCCCTTGTCTGATGTGCCATTGCAAAAGATTTTTTCCCATTTTGTGGGTTCCCGTTGTTTTACTTTTCTGGTGAAATCTTTTGATGCACATAAGTTTTTAATTTTTAGTATGTCTCACTCATCTATTTTGTCTACTTTTGTTTGTGTAGTTTTCAAAATGTTTGGTAGTCTGTGTTTTCCCTAAATTAGTGCCCTTAAATTTGTCCCTATTTTTTCATTGATGGTCTTCATAATTCTGGGATTCACATTTAGTTCTTAAATCCATGTTGAGTTGGGTTTTGTATAAGGCGTGAGGTGAAGGTCTTGTTTAAACTTGGTTTTGCCGTTTGTATATCACTTTCCAGTTCTGCCAGCACCATGTGTTGAAGAGACTATCACCTCCCCATGCGATATATTTATGTGTTTTGTCAAAAATCAGTTGGCTGTACGTAGATGGGTTAATTTCTGGATTCTCTGTTCTGTTCCATTGATCTATGTATCTTTCATTGTACCAGTACTAAGGTGTTTTTACCACTGTAGCCATGTAGTAAATTTTGAAGTCAGGAGTGAGAGGCCACCAACCTTATTCTTCTTCTTAAGCAATGCTTTGTTTATCCTGGGTCTCTTTCCTTTCCATATAAAGTTTGTAAATTTCAACATCTCTTTGAAGAATGTTGTTGGAATCTGGATTGGGATTGCATTATATGTGTAAATTGCTTTAGGCAGTATTGACATGTTCACAATGTTAAATCTTCCTATCCAGAAGCATGGTACATTTTTCCATTTTTGTAGATCTCTTTAGGTTTCTTGTAGTAGTGTTTTATAATTTTCTTTGTATAAGTCCTTAGTTTCTCTGGTTACATTTATTCATATATATTTTATCCTTTGGGTGACTATTGTAAATGGTATTGCTTTCCTAATGTCCTTTCCAATGCTGTCATTTTTGGTATAGAGGAATCCAACTAATTTTTGTATGTTGATCTTAGACCTGCCACTTTGCTGAATCTTACAATGAGGTCTAGTAGTTTTTTACTGAGTCTTTGGGGTTTTCTACGTATAGGATCATATCATCTTTTCTCCTAGGTTCCCATGGCATTTTTCTGTGGTGTGTCTGCTCCCCCGCTTGGTCTTGCCCTTTGGTCTTGCCCATGTTGTCAGCTCTGGTCTGCCTAGTGCAGCAGATTCAAAAAGTACATGATTTCTTACTTTTGCTAGAAGTTCCACTAGCTATAAGCCTTCAAACCTTTTAAATATTCCTATCTCTGTGGTTCTGAGTTTGGAGCTCTGCCCTGGATCTGCTTTGCCTGGTATTCTGTGGTATTTCTGATGGAGACTTTCACTGCACCTCCACCCTAGCCACGATCAAGCCCTGCCTCCTTCAAATTGATTTTGCAATCTAGAACATTAACCCTTAATGTAATAGACTCAGTAGTTGGGTTTTTTGTTGTTGTTGTTGTTATTGTTTTTGCTTAAATGATTATTTCAAGAATCATTTTTTGTTGTTTAAATGATCATTTCCTTCTCTTTGATATAATTTATTTTTTAGAAATTTTCTTCTGTTCTTTGCATTTTCTCTGTTTCTTCTACTTTCTTTTATTCTCATTTTATGCTTTGTTTTTATTTTAAATATTTGGTGATTCATCAGGATCTGTTTATGTTGAGTTGAAGCACTAAGAAAGCAATCATTTAGGCAGTGAGTTCATTGGAGGGTGATAGAGTAGTGATTAGAGATTTTTCTTTTGAAAAGGTTGGTTTCCTAAGATAGAAGTATAAGTCAGGCTGCTGTTTCCATGCAAAAGAGAATAGACTACAAAAATGTTCTTCATTTACTCTAGTGAGTAGCAACTGGGATCTTAACAATTTGTGAGCAGCCATTTTAAATGCAACTATTGGTCTCTCCTTGTCCAATGTAAAGTAGGCTAAAAAAAATCTAAGGAAACAATTAGTTCAAAGGACTGATTGACCACATGTATTTCAGCCTGCACTACCCTGAGACTAGATGGTACCTGGCTAACTAATACTGACCACTCTGATCATGATTGCAAACAAAGTTCCTGGACAGAGATTGTAGAACAAAGTTCAAAATCATTAAAATAATTACCAGATTTACAGTTTAATAGAGACTGCTGGCACCCACAAGACTGTGGTCCTTAGACACCCTTGAAGCCTAAAACTGAGCCCACCCCTGGGCATCAACTTTCAACCAAACAATAGTCAGGCCCATAGTGTGAATAATAATACCAGAGATGAATGTATTCCTCAGCTAGTCAACCATATAATACCAAAAGGGCAGCTGTTCCAAGTCATAGCTCCACTGCATAGGGTTTCCGAGGAGTGGCTGGTGGGTTTGAACTGCCAACCAGTGCTTATCCTACAAGAGTCCAGTGTTTATCCTACAGCACCACATCAGGATTCCAAAAGGACTCAGTGGGCAGAAAGGGACAGGACAGAAGGACAAATGGAAATGGGAAAATCAGAGAGACAGGGGAGGAGAGTTGTTGCATTGAGGGGATTACAACCAATGTCAAGAAACAAACTATGTATAAATTGTTGAATGGGAAACTAATTTGCTCTGAAAAATTCCCACCAAACTAAAGGAAAAAGAAAGAAAAAAATGAGACTGAGATAATAAGATTTTATTTACCCCTTTTATGATGACATTCTTAGCTGTTTCTAATGTTCCTCTCCAACCTTCCTCTAGTTTAATAAAGGTAATCACCAGTCATCTGCCTGGAAAACAATGGATGAGGATTCCTAGAGTTCTAACCAATTCAAATGCATGTTGCTAAGCAATCTTCCCCTTACCACCAGTTGCCATATATTGTACACCAACTCATGGTGATCTGTGTATGTCAATATAGAACTGTACTGCATGGGGTTTTCAATGGCTGATTTTTCAGAAGTAGAGTGCCGGTGCTTTATTCTGTAGTGCCTCTAGTGGACTTGAACCACCAACCTTGTAGCTAACAGCTGAATGTGATACCAGTCTTCTCCTTATTCCTACCTTCATTCTTCCTATAGAGACATATTATATATAAAAGTCCTATGTTTTTCTGAACTCTAGAATGAACTGGAGTCCTGGTATTTTCAATAGCCTCATATGCATATAAAAGTTGGACAATGAAAAAGGAAGACTGTAGAAGAATTAATGCATTAGAATTATGGTGTTGGAGAAGAATATTAAAAATACTGTAGACTTCCAGAAGAACAAATAAGTAGAAGAAGTACATCCAGAATGTTCCTTAGAAATCAGATGACAAGATTTCATCTTTCATACTTAGGACATGTTATGAGGAGGAACCAGTTCCTGGAGAAGGATGTCATGCTTAGTAAAGTGGATGGTCAGCAAAACAGAGGAAGACCCCCAATGAGATGGATTGATACCGTGGCAACAATTGTGAGGATGGCCCAGGACCAGGCAATATTTCCTTTTGTTCTGTATAGTGTCACCATAAGTCAGAACTAACTCAATGGCACCTAACAACATCTTTCCTACTTCAAACATTTTATGGACATATCTCATTTTTCTCTCATTCTTTCTCTCTAAGGACTTTTGCCCTTCTGGATACATTTATCACCATTTAATAGGGGCTTCATAAAGGAAGTGAAATAATGTATGAAAGCAAGAATTGTTTTTAAATGTCAGGATTGTACTAGGAGGACAAAGTTGCTAAATTGAATTAATTCCTACTTAGCAAAATTGTGAAAAATCTGAGTATAAAATAATATTAAATATCATTAATATCATTATGCTTAATTGGAACAAGTTGAGTCTGTGACATGTCATGAAACCTTATATTCATACCAGAGGAATATAAACTAAAAAATGATCCCCGTAACTCAATATAGGGATACATATAATAACTGTTGTTTTTAGGTGCTGTTGAGTTAGTTCTAACTCATAGTATTTCTATGCATAACAGAACAAAACATTACCTTGTCATGTCTCATCCTCCTAATTTTTATATTTGAGCCCACTGTTGCTACCGTGTCAATTCATCTTGTTGGGGGTCTTCCTCTTTTTTGTTAATTTCCACCTTTACAATCAGAATTTCCTCCAGCTAGAGACTGGGTTCTCCTAAAAACATGACCAAAATATGATAGATAAAGTCTTGCTATCCTCATATAATAGAATATGTTTTGTTTTTATTGATTTTAATAATTATAAGTACATATAAATATATTTGTTTCTAATGTATTTCTGCGTAGTGGTTACGAATCGGACTGCAAACCTTAAGGTCAGCAGTTCGAATCTATCAGCTGCTCCGCGGGAGAAAGATGAGGCTTTCTACTCCCGTAAAGATTTACACCCTCGGAAACCCTGTACAGGGTCACTATGGGTCGGAACCGACTTGACGGCACTTAACAACAACAACAACAAATGTATTTCTAATGAAATTGTTCCTAGTTTGGGTGAATAAGAAAGAATAAACACATGGGATGATGAGTAAGTCACACAGTTTTAGGACAAGTGGGAAAAAAGATGAATAAAAATGGATAGACTATACAAGTGTCAGTAAAAACGACTTCTGCAAAGGCATAGCATTCCAAGATTATAAATCCTAGTCCAAACTATGCACAGAGGTTGATAATCTGTCATGAAAAACAGGAGGTGACATATAGATCAATGCCTCTTCTGTTTGCTCTTCTAACATCAGGTCAGACTATAAACTCATTGATTTCAAGAATATTACTTTGTACAGTCATTGTGGCTTGATGGTGGACTAGGCAGAAAGGTTGTGTAGACCCCCATCAGTAAAAACAAAACAAAACAAAACACAAAAACATGGGAAACCAGACAAAACGGATTCAGAGGATGGTCCCAGAACTTTGAACTTCAGTTAAAGGGATAACTAAGTGGATCGAGTGTTTACTGTAAGTAAGACTTGGAGCAGAAGCGAGAAAGGAAGTGGCTTCTGTTTGGAGGCAGCTAATGTATCCCACTGCAAGCAGATAGAGGGTCAAGAGAGCACTCCTCGGAAACCCTGTATGGGGTTGCTATGAGTCAGGACTGATTCCATGGCATACCACCACCAAAGCCTTATTCATATTTTACTATGTTCCCCCCAGGGTTTTTATGATTTTGGGCTTTCATTTTTAGGCTGTTTTTTGTTTGTTTGTTCCTCCTTCTATGTTGTGGGAGCTCTTTTTCTTCTTGACTTAGCCAACAAAAGACAGCAATTGTGTCCATACAGTCAAGCTACAATTGTACCCTATCAAACCCCAACATCTGGGAAAGAGACAATACCAACTGCTATACACCAGAGCAGTATCTGCAACCAACACCTACTAAAACCACTCTGAATTTAGTTGTAAGAGAAGTATAAAGAAAAGCTGATCTCCTGATCACACTTACAAGGAGGCAATTGGAGAGAACTTAAGAATACATCAACATATATTCATCTTATTAATACAAATACAACAACATTACAATGCCTAAAACAACAGAAAATTTCTGCTCACATGCAGAAACAAAACAGAGTAGCTAAAACAAACAATTAAGAGGAACAACTAACATTTGTAGGGGAGGGAGAACAAGCTTTGGAATTGCCTGAAAAGGAATTTAGGAAAGTACTATTGAGGTCCATTCAAATGTTCTACAGAAAGTTTTGAAAAATAAGGAAGAAGTCAGAAATGTGCTGCAGGAAAAAATCAAACAACATAGATAATAGCACTGGAGAGACTATAAAACCTGTCAAAAGAGGTGCAGATGATCATTACTAAAATGTCAGAAATGGACAATACACTGAAAGGGCAAAGGAGTAGAACTGAAGGGATGGAAATCAGAATATTCAAGCTTGAAGACAAATCTCTCAGCACTGCTAAGATAGAAAAACAGAAAGAAAAAAAAAAAGAATGAAGCATGTGGGACAACATGAAGAGGAATATCCTATGGGTTATTGGCATTCCAGAAGAGGAATAATCAAGGAAAACCACAGAAGAGATCATAAAAGAATTGCTGGAAGAAAATTTCCCTAACATCTTGGAAGATAAGACAATAAGCATTCAAGAAGCAGAATGAACCCCAGGCAGGATAGACCCCAAAAGAAAATCACCATGGTATATCATAACCAAAGTCTCTAAAATCAAAGACAAGGAATGAATCCTGAAAACATATAGGGGAAAAAGAAGTGCTACCTACAAAGTCTAGCCAATCAGACTAAGCTTTGATCTCTCAGCAGAAACCATGTAAGCAAGTAGGCAATGAGGAAACAGATACAAAACTCTGAAAGAAAAAAAAAACCCAACAAACTACCAATTAAGAATCATATACCCAGGCAACTTAGATGTTGGCTACCTCAAAAGGGGTGGTGGTGGTGCTATAAAGGCATGAAGTGGCTGGCTTACAAGTTTTCAAGAGGTAGTT
>NW_006408519.1:5370008-5388507 GCF_000296735.1 Chrysochloris asiatica
AACTCATTTTTGTTGTTAAGTGCTGTCGAGTCGATTCCAACCCATAGCGACCATGTGTAGGGTTTCCAAGGAGCAGCTGGTAAGCTTGAACCATTGATCTTGCAGTTCAGATGACTTTGCAGTCTGACACATTAGCCCACAGTGCCATACCAGGGCTCCAATGAACTCATACATATTGATAATTATACTGAAAGTCAATGGGTTAAATGCACTGGTCAAAAGACAGAGAATGGAAGAATGAATAAGAAAACCAGATCCTTCAAAATGCTGTCTACAAGGAATACATCCTATACACAAAGACAAAAACAGATTAAAAATTAAAGGGTGAGAAAAATATACCAAGTTAATTGCAATAAAAAACAAGCAGGAGTGAGCAATACTTGTCTCTACTAAAATAAACTTTTAGGCAAAAACCAGTATAAGAGACAAAGATGAACATTATCTCATGATTGAAGGGCCAATTGAATAAGAGATTATAACCTTAATGAATATCTATATTCCCAGCAAAAGAGCCCAAAAATACATAAAGCAAACTCTAATAGAATTGAAGGAAAAAATAGATAAGTCTACAATAGTAGTGGAAGATTTTAATACACCACTTTCAAAAAGGACAGAAAACAAGTAAGAAATTCAAAACACCAAGGAACTAGCAACACATCAAGTGATGACTTCATAGATTTGTACAGAGCATTCAACCCAACCATAACATAATACATATTCTTTTCCAGTGAACATGGAACATTCTCCAGAAGAGACCATGTGTTAGGCCAAAATAAGCAAGTCTCCATAAATTTAAAAATATAAAAATACTGCAAAGCATCTTTTCAGATCACAGTGCTATAGAATTAGAAACCAACAGCAGGCAGATCAAGGAAATAAAGGCAAATACATGGAAACTGAATAACACCCTAATTAAAAGTTACTGGGTAATAGAACAAATAAAAAGTGAAATTAAAAAAATACCTAGAAACAAATGAGAATGAAAACACAACATATCAAAACCTTTGGGACACAGCAAAAGCAGTGCTGAGTGAACAATTTATAGCAATAAACAGACTCATCCAAAAAGAATAAAGAACCAAAATCAATACATTAATAAATCATCTCCAACAATTAGAAAAAGACCAGCAAAGTAAACCTATAGTTACCAAAAAAAAAGAAATAATAAAGAGTAGAGCAGGAATAAATGAAACAGAAAACAGAAAAACCACAGAAAGAATCAACAAGCCAAGAAAACAGGTTCTTAGAAAGGATTATTAAATTGACCAACTATTGGCAAATCTAACAAAAGAAACGAGGGAGAAGACGTAAATAACACACATAAGAAAGCACATGGGTGACATCACAACAGAAACAATGGAAATAAAAAGGATAATAACAGAATACTATAAAGAACTGTATTCCAACAAATTTGAAAATGTAGAGGACATTGATACATTTTTAGAAAAACATGGCCTACCACAACCTACACAGAGTGAAGTAGAAAACTTGAACAGACCTATAAAAAAAGAGTCCTGGTGTCACACTGCAGGTTAATGCGCTGGACTTCAAGGTCAGTTTGAACCAGAAGGTTAATGGTTCAAGCTCACATGTGACTCCTCAGAAACTGTATACAGGCTTGTGATGAGTTGGAACCAACTTGAGGGCACATGACAACAACAACATAACAAAAGAAGAAATTGGTCATGTCATCAATAAACTCCCAGTCAAAAAGTTCAGGTCCAAATGACTTCACTGGTGAGTTTTTACCAAACATTCAAAGAAGAACTGTCGCCAATTCTACTCAAACTATTCTAGAATATAGAAAAAGATTAAAAACTTCCTAATACATTTTATGAAGCAAGCATAATCCTCATATAAAAACCTAGGAGACACATTACAAAAAAAGAGAGAAAATTACAGACCAATATCCCTCATAAACATAGATACAAAAATTCTCAACAAAATTCTAGCCAATAGTATTCACCAACATATCAGCATACATCGTGACCAAGCAGGATTCATATCAAGGATGCAAGGATGGTTTAATAATAGAAAAATAATCACCATAATCCACCATATAAATATAAAAAGGAAAAGAATCACATGATCATATCTATTGATGCAGAAAAGGCATTTGACAAAATCCAACACTCGTGCCTGATAGAAATACAAAACAAAGTGGGAAATTCTTCAACATAACTAAGAGCATGTATTCAAAACCAACAGCCAACATTACTCTCAACGTAGAGAAACTGAAAGCATTACCTTCGTGAACAGAAACCAGGCAAGAATGCCCTTTATCACCATTCCTATTCAATAGAGTGCTGGAAGTCTTAGCCAGAGCTGTAACTCTAGAAAGGGAAATTAAAGGCATTCAAATTGGCAAAGAAGAAGTAAAACTATATTTGTAGATTATATGATCCTATACATAGGAAATCCCAAATACTCAGGGAAAAAAAAAATTACTGAAACTCATTGGAAGATTCAGCAAACTGGCAGGGTGCAAGATCAACATAAAAATCAGTTGTATTTCTCTACACTAATAAAGACAGCTCTGAAAGGAAATCAGGAAAACAATACCATTTACAATATCCACCCAAAGGATGAAATGTTTAGGAAAGACTCTAGCCAGAGAAACAAAAGACCTCTACAAAGAAAACTACAAAACAGTACTACAAGACACCAAAAAAGATTTATAAAAATGGAAGAAATTCCATGCTCATGGATCGAAAGACTCAACATTGTGAAAATGTCAATACTACCCAAAGAAATCTACAGATAAAATGCAATCCCAATTCAGATTCTGATAACATGCCTTAAAAGAGATCTAAAAAATGATCACAAACTTTATACGGAAGGGAAAGAGTCTTTGGATAAGCAAAGCACTGCTTAAGAAGAAGAAAAAATGGGAGGTCACTCACTGATTTCAAATTTTACTTCATGCCACGGTAGTCAAAACTGCCTAGTACTGCTACAATGCTAGATACATAGATCATAGAACAGAATTGAGAACCCAAAAGTTAATCCATTCACATACCATCAACTGATCTTTGACAAAGAACCAAATTGCATTAAATGGGGAAGATAGTCTCTTCAACAAATGGTGCTGGCAAAACTGGAGATTGATATGCAAAATAAACAAGATCTCTCTCTCTATATATACCAAAACAAGACCTATCTATCTATCTATCTACCATATACAAGAACTAACTCAACATGGATTAAAGACCTTTATGTAACTCCCAGAACTATAAATTTATCAATGAAATAATAAGGATAAATGTAAAGGCTCTAATACAGGGCATACACAGACTATCAAACATTGCAAAAAAAAATGCATAAACAATATAAGACAAAAGAGATGACTGGTACATACTAAAAATGAGAAACTTTTGTGCATCAAAAGATTTCATCAAAAAAGTAAAAAGAGAGCCCGCAGACTTGGAAAACATTTTTTGCAACTACATTATCAGACAAGAGACTAATCTCTGAAATCTACAGGAAACTACAACACTTCTACAAGAAAAAGACAAATAAACCAATTAAAAAACGGAAACAAAACATAAGCAGATACTTCTCCAAGGAAAACATTTGGGCAGCCAACAAACATGAAGAAATGTTCACAATCATTAGCCATTGTTGTTGTTTATAAGTGCTGCCGAGTTGGTTGTGACTCATAGCGACCCTGAATAGGGTTTCTGAGGAGCAGCTGGTGAGCTTGAATCGCCAACCTCCCAGTTCAAACAGCTCTGCAGTCTGGCGCATTAACCCACAGCACCACACAAAACACCATGAGATATCATCTCACACCAGTAATAATAGCAAATTCCAAAAAAACAGAGGACATCAAATGTTGGCAAGGATGTGGAGAGACTGGGACACTCCTACCTTGCTGGTGGGATTGTTAAATGACTTAACCACTCTGGAAAATGGCATGATGCTTCCTCAGAAAGTTGGAAATAGGAATAGGAGAAGATTTAGGGAGGTATGCATGGGCTAAATGGAGTAGAGGTAAATAGTGATGTATACTCAACCTTGGAACAACAGGGTTTTGTGATGCACGGATTGAGACAGAGTCTGAATGGGTAAAGGAGAGGAAATAATGTTAAGGTGCTTTACTGTCCTGTGGATATTGGTTTCCCCTGCCTACTATTATAAATAGACATTTATCTGGGATAGAAGGAATATTGGGAAATATGATGACAGAAAGAATGTAAGCCTGTCTTCTGCCTGTAACTGATTCGATTAGCTTTTCTGATTCCCTGGGTAACAGAATTTGCCCAGGGAATAGGCTTCCTGTTAAGCCTTTGTGGAGTATGGGCAGAAAACCTCATATTTCTTCCACCCGAAGACTTTGATCACAATCCAGTGTTTATCCTACAGAGCAAGCGTGCTTTCAAGATTATTAGATTATTGTTGTTATTGATAAGTGCCACCGAGCCAGTTCTGACTTATAGTGACTCTGTATAGGGTTTCTGAGGAATGGATGGTGAGTTTAAACCACTGACCTTGTAAGTCAACACAGCCTTGTGGTCGAGTACTCCCACCAGGAAGCAAATACATACTTATAAGATTATTTTCAAGGAGCTCTGGTAGCGTAGTGGTTACGAATCGGGCTGTGAACCTCAAGGTCAGTACTACTAGCTGTTCCGCGGGAGAAAGATAAGGCTTTCTGCTCCCATAAAGATTTACAGCCTCAGAAACCCTGTACAAGGTCGCTGTGAGTCGGAACCGATTCCACGGCACTTAACAACAAGATTATTTTCATTTTTGTTTTTTGTGGATTTTTTATTTTGAGTGAGTTTTCTTAATTGAGCAACTCTCTCTCTCTCTCTCTCTCTCTCTCTCTCTCTCTCTCTCTCTCTCTCGTTCTTTTTTTTTTTTTCCCTGCTGCTGGTATTTTTGTTCTTTTGTCCTGGAAAGTTAGTACTCCAGCGTACAATTTGTGCTACTTAGTAGCATGGTAATTTGGGAAGCTATTTGCAGTTTTGGTTTAGTATGTTACATTATCAATCTAATAGTCATGAAATTGATTGTTCCTTGAAGGTTGGGAGTTTTGTGTATTCCCTTGACTCTAGTTGTTGTTGTTGTTGTTGTGTGCCGTGGAGTCTATTCCGACTCATAGCGACCCTGTACAGGGTTTCCAAGGCTGTAAATCTTTACGGGAGCAAAAAGCCTCATTTTTCTCCTGCAGAACAGCTGGTAGTTTTGAACTGCTGACTGTGAGATTAGCAGCCCAATTCGTAACGACTACGCTAGAGTCCGGTACTAAATCTCATATTTGCAAGTATCATAAATTCATCTGGTCCAAGTACCCATCTGTTATGTGAGTCTCCCAGCAATAGTTTTACCCACTGATGACACTGGGTAAAATCTAACCTGAGTGCTACTAAATGTGCTACCCATTCTCTTGAGGTCCTGTTCCCTCGAAGCATCTACCCACTGTTTCTAGTTTCATCTCCTGGGTCATCAGAACAAACCTAATGCATTTTGTTCCCTGTGTGTAGAATGCTTTTTCCACCTTTACAGGCCACAATCTTACTAATCTTTGAGAAATAAAATCAAATTTTATTTCTTCTATAAAACATTCCTTTGTTAATATAAATAATCTTCTAAATTATTTCTCTAGAACATTTAATTGCTTTCTTCTTGTCATACAGGACATTAACTTTAACCTCAGTATAAAAGTTATCCCATTATGCATGGTTAGCTGTGTAAACAATTATATCTCTGCTAAATTGTAAGCTATATAAGATACCACAGCATAGTCAACTTGTTCTCTTACCCACAGAATCATGAATAGTGAAGTGTAAATAAAATAGTTAAAATTTCATTTATTTAAAAATTAATTTAGTTCTATAGTTATTTTACACTGATGTGTGTAAACTGTGGGCTAATACGCTGGACTCCAAAGTAGGTTTGAACCACAAGGTGAGTGGTTCAAGCTCACCAGCCGCTCCTCGGAAACCCTATATAGAGTAGCTGTGGGTTGATATCAACTCGATGGCACGTAACAACAACAATGCTTCATAGATAAGAGTAGCATTTAAAACAATTTTTTAAAAATAAAACTAAGCAACATTACATACTTTTGGTATAAGGGATCCTGCAAAAATTTTTTCTTAAAAACCATAGGTAGTTATTCATCAGCTTTTAAAGGGAATGACCAAATTTGCACAACTAATTTATCATCAGCTGACTTCAGCTCTTGAACAGTTTCAAATCAACATTTCAGTACACTGTAATAATATATCTCAAATGAATAATCAGAAGCACATTTCAGATTATAATGAGCGCTTATAGCATTTTGGGGATTTCTTCCAATGTTAGAACCATTGTTATGCTGATAACTACATCCAAGCTAAAAAAACAAAAACAAATAAAGCATTGCCATAGAGTTGACTCAGACTCATAGACATTCTGTCAGAAAGAATAGAACTCCCCATTGGGTTTCCAAGACTGCAAATCCTGACACAAGCAGACTGTCACAATTCGTTCTGGCAGAGCAACTGATGGCTCCAACCTCCAACCTGTTTGTTAGCAGCTGTGTGCTTAACCATTGCATTTTCAGGCCTCCTTCAACCAGGTCAGTTGGCAGGTCTATGGCATTTTACCAAATGCTGGTTCACAACATGGAAGGATGGGATATTGCATGGTGATTAGTAGTTATTTCATGGTGAATAGTAGTATCTTATTCCTGGTGTGCAATCCTGATGTGGCACTGTAGGATAAACACTGGAATACAAGGTTGATGGTTCAAATCCACCAGCTACTCCTCACAAACCCTGTATAGGGTTGCTATGAGTTGGAACCGACTCGGCAGCATACACTCAAAACAAACAAACATTCCTAGTGTGGCACTGTAAGATCAGCATTGTACTGCAAACCACCAGGTCACAATTCAAACCTCCCAGCTGCACCCCGAAAACCTTATATAGGGAGTCTTCACATCAAGTATCAATCCTGCCCCCTCTGTATAAACGGTACATAGGAATGGGCAACTTAGACATTGGTTATCTAAAATGAGAGGTTGATTAAAGGCGTGCACAACATGATTGGCTTACACGTATTCAAGAGGGAGTTTAGTTGCCGAGTGTGTAGGGGAAGGTAGGATCCCCACTGAATAGTTTCCATCTTTTCTAGATGGGTCTGGGGAAAAGAGATGGTGATAAGATTCTTATGATTCAATAGTGAGTACTTGTTATCATGACTAATAGCAACTGTCACAACTGTAAAGGTAGAAGTTTTGTAACAAAAATGGGGGAGTAGTTCATCTTACAGTCCAGACACAGAGGACCCTAGGACCATCAAGGGAGAAGAGCACGAGTGGAATGTGGGACCTTATCCAGAGAAGCAGTGACACCAGAGACGGAGGCAGAGATGAGGACATGGAGAGAGAGAGAGCAACTGAGGACTCTAGATTCATGGGAAGAGAAATACTGAGTGCTAGTGGCCAGGAAACAGGCTTGCAGAATTTGCAGAATGTGCCCTTTGGTTGTTTAAATTATTATATATTCCTGAGTGTTTTGTGTACATCCTCCTCTCCCCCCCCCCAAAAAAAAAGGAGAGAATAGAAGCAAATATTGTTTAATGTTGATGCATGGCGGAAATTGTAATTATTGCAATGAAAAGATGAGTGTAAAACTGATGTTTTCCCATGTAAAACTCACTCAATTCACAATAAAAACTGAAAACAAAAGCAACAACAACAACAAAAAAAAACCCCAAAAGCCTTATATAGGGTCACTATGAGTCAGAACTGACTGGAACGCACTTAACAACAATTCTTCTTTAGAATTCTGGTGTGGCACTGCAGGGCAAGCATTGGACCAAAAGGTCAGTTTGACCTGCAAGGCCTGCAGTTCCAACTCACTAGCTGTACCTCAGACACCTTACACAAGATCGCTATAAGTTGGAATCAACTGGAAGGCACATGACAATGACAACATTCTTCTTTCAGGTTCAGCAGTTTGAACCTCCTAGCCACTCTATTGGAAAAGAAATGTGGCTGTCAGGCTTCATGAATCACAGCCTGGGAAACCCAGTGGGCAAGTTCTAGTCTGTCAGACAGAGTCACTATGAGTCAGATTCCACTCAACAGCAAGGGTTTGGTTTGGGTATTCTTTAACCAGTTTTATTGTGAAGAAGATAATTTGATTCAAATTCACCCATAGGTGCCTCAGAAAAAAAGTCCTGATGTGTTACTTTAAAAAATAACCAGTCATTGGAAACCATATGGAGCATAGTTTTCTGACACATCTGGGTCTCCATGTGTTGGAATTGACTAGAAGACAATGGTTTAAAAAAAAAGACAGTCGATGCAGATTTTATTGTAGTTAAGAGCTTGGATCCCTGAGCTTAAAAGCAATACTTTGAATCCCGGTTTTGTATGGATAGCAGAAGGTGTTAGCTAAATCAAACAGTTTATCTGTGCTTCCTTTTTCATTACTGTAAAATGGGAATAACATTCACCTCAGAGTGGTGTTCTGTGGACTGTAAGGCACTTAGGAAATGCCTTGTAACTAGTAAATGCTCAGAAACAGTCTGCTCTCACCCTCATTATAATTGCCCTCATGGTTAGTAAGACACTGGTGATTTATGAATCATATGTAAAACAAGATATGATTATAAAATTATTAAGAAGTGATGAAAACTAAATAAATATTTGAGATGCAGAGGGACCAGAGGCAAATTTCCTTTTGCTATTTTTTTTTTTTTTTGCCTTCTCCGATTTATCAGTCAAGAATATTGGACACAGTGAAAAAATAACAAAGCTTTAAAAATAACTTTATAAATTCCTTCTTGTGCATGTGTCCATCTTTGTGTGCTGTTTCCTTTAGATTGCAGGCCTTTAGGCCAAAGACTGAATTTAACGTCTTGTTTAATATGGGCATTTACTTATTCAGTTCTTAAAACTTCACTCTTGAATAAGCTGCCTTGGAGCTAAGAAGATCAGGCATTCCATTTTTTTTTGAGGGATTATTTTATTTTTTAGTACAGTTGATGGGTGGTCTGTAAAATCCTAAGAGTATGGCAATGTCTCTCCCTGCACCTTTTCATATTTCAAATATGCTTCCTCTAGTACAGTACGATTGTCATCCTAGGCTCAGGTAGTAACATCATAGGCAATACTTCCTCAGTATTACGTAAGCACAGAGCTGCTCAGACTCTCTCAATTTACAAGTTCTGGAATTAGTGAATGAAGGAGTATTAAGCATTTAGTTTGGACCACACCCAGAACTAGACACTTTCCAAATGTTTTATTTCAATTATGTTTCAAACAAACTCCAAGATGCATATTATACTCTCAGTTTTATAGATGTGGAAAGGAGCTCTGAGATGGTGTTTCAGGCAGAGGAAGTCAGGAGTTGAGAGGCAAGTCAGGAATACTTGGATCATAAGGAGAGAAAAGTGGAGCTGGGACAACAACATGAGTCTACAATGGGAAGCAGGGACTATGTTAAGCGCCTTTTTGCCATGCAAAAGGATTTCGTTTTATCAAATTTAAGATTCATTATCATCATATGCTATAACTGTTCAAAATGCAAATTATTTGTCCTCACCACAAATAAGTCTGGTAGAAATCGAAATCTGTAAGTACCCTAGGTCGTGTAGATGCAGTTCATCTGCATCCATGTTTTGAGAACTATTGCTCTAGACAATGCAAAATCTGTCAATGATATTTTGCAGGTAAGCTTCATTACTTTTTTGACTAAAGAGGACGATGGATTACAGGGTAACTATATTAGAATCAGCTGCTCCTTGGAAACCCTATACAGGGTCGCTATGGGTCAGAATCGACTCAATGGCACTTAACAACAATGTATTAGAGTCAAGTGGTTACTAGACATGTTGCTAACTTCAAGGTCAGCACTTGGAAACTAACAACCATTCCATAGAAGAAAGATGAGAATTTCTGCTCCTGTCAAGATTTACAGCCTCAGAAACCCTATACAGGGTCACTATGAGTCAGAACCTACTCCACGGTACATCACCACTACCAAGTTAGAGTCAAGAGAGAATGCTGGTTCCCAAACTTGTTTGCTTATAGGAAACACCTGAAAATCTTTACTCGTCAGCATCAATATCATCTTGCATTGAATGCTTGCATTTTCATTTTATAGACGTTGAAGTTGAGAAATAGAAAAGGGAGGGCAATTAACATTACAGGTATCCCCCACTTTTCAAAATTTTGCTTTAAGTCAGTTTGCGTTTATGAAAGGCTGACATCACTTGTTTTCATTAACCAAAAGAAATCCAAAGAGGATTTTCACTATTGTAACAGAGGTGTAACTCATAGCGACCTATAGGAAAGAATTGAAGTGTCCCACAAGGCTTCCAAGACTGTAAGTCTTTACAGAATTAGATTGCTATATTTTCTCCTATATATTTTCAGTGGGTTTGAACCACCAACCTTTTGGTTAGCAGTCAAACACTTAACCACTGTGATACCAGGGCTCCCTGCTATATATTTAGCATATTTATTTCATTTGTTCACAAAATCTGGATTTATTTGATATTATTATCATTCTTTTGTGGATAAAGAAGCTGAAAATCAGAAACAGGAAGTACCCTGTTGAGGTGCAATAGGCAGAAGTCATAAAATGCCATTTAAATTTTGCTTTGACTATTTCCAAATGCTTTTTCTTTTTAGTGTCTTTGAAATGCTGTAATAATAAGAAGTAGGAGATTCCTGGTTATCTGACCTACAACACAGTTTTAGAAGCTGTTTACCATAATAAATTGCTTCTTCATATTCAGGTATCAGAATAGATTTTGTCTAGGTCTAGACAGATTACATTTGACCCCAAGATTAAGCAAGTTTTGTCTCTATAGTACTGGGACATTTTCTTACCACAGGCTTTAAGCAGAAAGCTTCAGAAGTTCTTGGATTATAATGAATGGATTAGCCTTGCTATTGGGTACTGTTAAGTCAATTCTGACTCATAGAACTCATGTGACAGCAGAACTGCCCAGGAGGGTTTCCTTGGTTGTAATTTTTACAGAATGGACCCTGTTGGCGCAATGGTTTAGGTATGTGTTTGCTCACTGAAAGGCTAGTTCAAACCCACTATCCGCTTCTCAAGAGAAAGATATATCAGTCTACTTCTGCAAATATTTACAACCTTGCCAGCTCTATAGGGCAGTTCTGTGCTGTGAAACCGTCACTATGAGTCAGAATCAGCTTGACAGCAGTGGGTTAATCTTTATAGAAGTTCATCTCCAGGTCTTCTCCCGCAGAGCCATGAAGTGGGTTCAAACCACCAATCTTTCAGTTAGCAACTAAGTACTTAATTATTGTGCTACTAGGGCTCTTTAGCGTAGTGGTTACGAATCGGGCTGCGAACCTTAAGGTCAGCGGTTCGAAACTACCAGCCGCTCCGCGGGAGAAAGATGAGGCTTTCTACTCCCGTAAGGATTTACACCCTCGGAAACCCGGTACAGGGTCGCTATGGGTCGGAACTGACTCGACGGCACCTAACAACAACAACAGGGCTCTTTTTGTCTAGCCTAAGCCATATCATGAGAGCATTCACTACATGCTTGCTGGGGTCCCTGTCTGTTGCAAATAGTTGTTAACTGGAAGGTTGCAGGTTTGATTCCACCCAGAATCACCTAGGAGGAGAGACCTGGTGATGTACTTTCAAAATCTCAGCAGCTGAAAGCGTTATGGAGTGTCCATCTACTCTGACACATATGGAGTCACCTGGTATGTGCTGGACACTAATCTAAATAATTTCAACATATTAGCTCATCTCATTTTCCTAACACCTGACGTCAGTGCTATTATCCATCTCATTTTACAGTGTAAGAAACCAGGGCACAAAGAGGACGAGTCCCTAAGTTTCCACAGCTAGAACTCATGTCCTGGTAAATAACTACTTTGCCACACAACTTCTCCATGTGACTCCCTTCATGTCCCCTTCCACCAGCCTTTACCCTCATCCTCACAAACGTTGCTCAGCCAACTGACCTTCAGATTACAGTTACTCAAGATTCAGCCTGTTTTCAGACTGTAATTATCTTATTTAAAATCTCTCCAGGAGATTTCTAAAATAGTTCTTTTTTCTTTTTTTTTCATTCAAAAAAAGAGCCCTGTAGTATGGATCGTGGGGTCATCCTGGTTTCAGTCTTCAGTTTTCCATCTTTGCTTTAATTGTATGTTCGCGCTATACTTTAGATTGGTCTGTTTGGCTTTCATGGCTTTGGGTTCCGTTTTACTACCGCTGTAGAATCTCTCATCTTTGAAGAATAATTTTCTTCACATTATTTTACTTTTCTGAGAATGCTCTTAATGGTAGATATTTTAATATTCTATTCTACAGAAATGGCAAACCCTTTAGCTAGTCTGCTAGCAGTTAGATTTATTTGCCATCTGAGTCTCAAAAGATCAAACCTTTGTTCTCTTTTTTTATCAACAATGAAAAAGATATTAATGTTTCTGGCAATATAGGTATATAAACTCAAGAGGTTATGAAGATTATTTTCTGAAATTGAAATTGATTATTCCCTATGAAGGATGATTATAGCTATTGAATCATGAAAATAAAATGTCAACTCTTTTATTATGTTAGTGAATAGATATACTTTCCTTTTTGTAGTTAAAAAAACAATTCTGTTATAAGTTTTAAAATGTGTTGAGTTTTTTTCTGTCTAAATAATCATTTTCTGAAGAATGATCTATGACTTGTCAACTTACAATATAGCTGATATAAAAAGTTTGTGATGGCAACTCTAAATGTTTTATCACCTGTCAGAAATTTCAATGACAATAAAAAGTAACATCCTTTAAATTAATTAGACATGATTAGGACTTCAAGCCCAGAGGCCACTTCATTATGCAAAAATTATAACTATTAGCTATTTAAATCACCATTAAATTGATTCTTATGTTAATAGATCCCTCCCTTATAACCCTAGATTTTAATTTATATAAGATCTTAGGAAATAATAATAAGCTGTAATGAAATGTTAGTTTGGAAAAAGTCCTTTCATGAAAAAATGTATTGAAAAATGGACGGCTATATTTGACTCTAGTAGAATTTCTGTATTAGCACAAAGCTCATGAAATGGAATGCCATACATTCATGTTTGAGCAGCTTCCAAAATCATCAATGGAAGTTGCATGTGTGCTTTACGAGGGTAATTGTTTTCTTCCCTAATGAGCATTGTCTTATATTCTCCTGTCTGACATGGGAAACAGACTTTAATTTGACCATAGGAGATGCAGCTGTGCTGTGGCACATTTTGGAAAAGAGGGATCATGGGACTACACATAATGGGCTTTTAGAGACAGGGAACTGACACTACAGAGTAGAATTAACTTGCATAGAGTATCACCTCATAGGATTTTAATAAGCAGGTGCTGATGAAGTGTATGTTTGAAGTTAAAATGACAGTTAAAGAAACTTGGAGTCCATTGTTCTTTAAGGACAAGTTGAAGTTAAGTAAGACCTACCCAGTGTTCTTCTCAGGTCTATTTAAACTTTTCGAACGCTATTATTTCAACCAACTCTTTCTGAATCTATAATATAGGAGACATATTAGACTATTGTTTTTGTCTCTTTTAGTGTACCAAATCTCTTCTAATTAAAATCTATCTATATTACTATTCCTAAATTTCTCATCAAATTGCACATCCCTTGACATATAGGAAATATGGCTTATGGGCAAGCAAAATCCTCCAGGACCTTCAGTAATTGATTGCTGACAGTAGATAAATAGCTGTCATCCAGTCAACTCTGACGCAGGGCAACCTTATGCCCAGCAAGCAAAACACTTTCTGATCCTATTTCATCCTCACCATTACCAGTATGTTCATGCATATTGTCACAGTTATTTTGTCAGTCCATGTGACTGAGGGTCACACTCACTGGTCCATATGTCACCAAAAATGATGCCTCCCTCTAATAATTAATCTTGATGACCTGTCCAAAGCGAGCAAGTTGAACAATATACTTTGTGATTGAAAAGATGCTCATTGGCTAATCTTCAGAAGTAGATTATTATGCCGTTCTTTCTAGTATGTCTTAATCTGAAAACTGTGCTAAAATCTGCTAAACATCATAGCTTTTTGTTGTTCTTAAGTGCTGTTGAGTCAGTTCCAACTCATAGCTACCCTGTTTAGGGTTTCTGAGGAGTAACTGGTAGGCTTAAACTGCAGTCCAGTGCTTATCCTAAAGCACAACACCAAGACCCCAAGCATCATAGCTATAGAGCATTAAATACAAGTGTGGAGTCTGTCAGAACCTTGGATTCAGTGGGACTGTATTCGTTATATGTCCGTGATGCCAGCCTTGATTAAAATCACTGATGTGGTTCTGTCTTCTGGATGGACCCTGATGAATGTGGATGGGAAACAACTTAACTTCAAGCATCAAGTGAGGTTAACTCTGAAGAAGAGCAACAAATTCTCCTCAATGTTTTTAAATCCCAAACCCTCCCATCTAAGTAAACATCTGTCAACTTTTGTCCCATAGTATTATCTGAGACTTCTTTCTGCTGCTGACATTTATCAGTGTACTACAATGCTCATTGTCTCAAATTCCTTATCATTTGTCTTTCGTTTTTCAATGTGATTTTAGTAAATTGATTTTCTCTGTTACTACTATTTAATCTCTGCCTATCTTACTTCCTACCTTTTTCAGATGCCTCTGCTTTGCAAAATTACACCAAGATTAAAACTTGCCCTTCAAAATTGTCCATACTTCTGTTTCTGCCCTTGATTTACTTTACAACCTTGGCCCGTCACTTATGAAGCAATGTTTCAATAGAGGAGAATCCTAAATACCATGTTTTCCTGTGTGGAATGTTTAAATGCTGAACTCTCACATACAAATTGACAAGAATCTTACTCTTTAAGAAACTTACATAAAGATTTCCAAGTTCCTTAGTTGGTAACTCTGCCTATCTGTAGTATCTTTTCTCTGTTTTATTAAAATTGGTGTCACCTAGAAGCCATTTCTGACATGATGCTCCTGTCTAGGCTGGATATCTAACATACTCACAATTTTTGAAGAGTAAGAAGAGAATGTCTTCCCCTATCCTTTGCCTGGACTCTTGATGTAGGATAAGCTATGGACTACAAACCATAAAGTCATCAGTTCAAACCACCTGGTGTTGCTCAGAAACCCTGTACAGGGTTACTATGAGTTGCAATTGACTTGATACCACTTAGCAACAACAACAAAATGCCTCACCTAAAAAAGGCCTGGAGTTTCTCTTTGTCCCTTGTATTCAAGGTAGGTCTCTGAAAGCTTGTTAAATAGTCCTTGCCCTCTCTTATGTCAAGATTTCCTCATCTTTTTTAAACCCTATGAATACTTAACTGCTTGGGGATAGATGTACATGCTTGATTAAAATTTTTAATTTGATTGAGTTGAACCTATGTAAAGGGCTACAAGAGAAAATGGAGAGAATGAGAGTTAGAATAGCTTTATGCTTCATTCAAACTCTGAACTACATCTTGATTCTCAGATAATATATAGTCATAGGATTAGTGCTAAACTGTTAACTGCAAGGTTGGTGGTTCAAACACACCAGCTATTCTTCAGGAACCCTAGACAAGGTCGCTATGAGTTGGAACTTACTTGATGGTACTGAACAACAACAGACACAGTCAACCATATAGAAATGGATTTGTACATTTGACAAACAAAATTCCTGAGTACAAATTGCATAGTCAAAAATCAACAAAGGAACATGAGAAAACCAAGGGCATTTGAACATACAAAGGAGAACTTTCAGATCTACCAAGAAGTTCCAACTGTCAGGTGGAAAGTAGGTTTAGGTGTTTGAGAAAATTGTAGTAGGCTTTTGTACTTGAAGAGCTGAATAATTGTACAGAGACTAACAGAAGCTAAGCGATTGTCCTTTTCACCTGAACATATGCCTGGACTAAGAAGAGAATCTGGGAAAAGGTTCCTACCTGAGGATTGTTTCTTCCCAAAACAGAGCCAAGAAAGAGCCAACCATATTGGAAAGGGCATTTCTGATTAAGATAAGTTGTGTAAATATTGTACAGGTATCTGTAGAAAATGTTTTCTCCCAGTAGGGAAACAATCTGCTTCACTAAAGACAAAACTGGTCAAATGCACATTTTCAGGATAGACAACAGCGTCTCAAACTCTGTCACAGGTTGTTGTGGTACAAATATAGAGAAAATGATCATCTGATCATTTTGTCCCTATAACAATTATGAGTACATGCCACGTAGGTATTGTGCAATTGTTTCATGTGTGAATCTCTCGTAAATCCAATAATGAGCAACTTCTCAATCATAAAATCGGAGACTCTATTCCATGTGTTCTTATTTTGTATTTACTTATATAAAAATTAATTATAGTTGTGTTGTGACCAATATATGTGACTCAAAGCTTCAATTGGAATTCTGATATGGTGGTGTGAGATAAAGCATTGGACTGCAAGGCTAGTTTGAACCATATGGTTGGTGGTTCAAACTCACCAGCCACATGGAAATCCCATGCAAGGTCACTATGAGTAGGAACTTACTCAACAACAACAACAAAGTTGTAATTGAACATTTTGTTTTAATAACAATAACTTATTTTATATATGCCTTAGCTACTTGTCTGAGGTAAGCACTGTTTCTCTTTGTTTTGTTTCAAAGAATATTTAATGGAAAATTTGGATAGACAGACTTAATAGTCTCTGGATATACTTTCATCCCCATGAACGTATGACTACTTCATATTATGGCTTAATTGGTTTAGGTAAAATATGCATTGGGGGATATAATACAAATATATGTACTTAAGAGTTCATGCATAAACTGTTTATTACAGTAAAGGTAGCATTTTTAACCCTTAGAGATCTTCAGTTAGTAGAGATGATAAAAGGTCCACATCATATAAAACATCTGTTATAAAATTAGAATCTCCTTTAAAATGTATATTTCTTCATTGTGCTTAAATATCATCCACCTTTGTACTTATCTTTCAGCTCTGGGTGGCACTAGGTTAAACACTGGAATTGATTGAATTGAGACTCTGATTAGATGGCATTTAAAATCAGCATCTGAATCTATGGTGATACTCTTGCAAGATGTTTTGGGGCTAGTTGGTTTTCAATTATATACTTGCTGAGAAAGGCTAAAAATATTTTTGTTTGCTTTTCTTTTTTTTTGCTTCTATTTTTTCAACTTCTTAATATAGGATCTGTTTGGTCTATGTTATTTGAAATCGAATCATTATTCAGAAAAGTGTGGTTTACCAATTAGAAAAGCAGCATCAGGGATTTTCCCCGAGAGGGCCTTGCTCTTACCCTGCCAGAGGCAGTATCACTGAGTAACAGTTAGAAGATTTCTCTGGGTTGCCTCTGAGTTGATGTGTACACGAGCACTAACTTGCAGAGGCCTGGCCCCCGTAAATGCTAAGGCAGACTAATGTGAGCCATATAATGATTTTCTTTTGGAGAAATGGCATTACTATTATTACTACTAGAATGTTTGCCAAAGGCAAAAAAACAAACAATAGCAAAATATTTCTGAAGCCTCTCCTGTCATTAGTGATTTTCCAGACTTCAGTTTAATATATCCTCTGTCTGGACCTAATCTTGCAATCCTCACTCCTATCAAAGTAGAAACATTGGCCAAGTAATGATTGCAGAACCACAGCCTAAGAATTCAAGCTAATTGGGTTTTTGTTTTGTTTTGCTTCAGACTTTTGATTGTGTGCTTTAGACCAAGTGAATTGGAAGTCTGGAAAACTAATATATGTTTTATAATGATAATGACTAATGATAATGGTAATTTTACAATAATGGCTTTTTGAGCACTTATAACTGGGGCAGAGGCAAAATGATGATAAGGAAACCTGTATGTGTGTGCATGCAATAATGCAATAAACCATCACAAACTTTCTAAAATCACTCTACTGTATAGACACACTAATGATTGTTTATATTTATATCATTATCTTTGCTGATATCTCCTATTGAGCTCCTATAGATCAAGCACTGGTGGAGCTATAAAATCATTGTGCGATATGTTATTATGTACATGTGAGTTAGCTTGTGACATAATTGGGAAAATATGGCCTTATATAGAAAAGATGCTGGAGATTACATGGTAGAATTTTGCAAGACCAACGACTTATTCATTGTAAAAACCTGTTTTTTAAACAACATAAAGGTGACAGTACCCATACACCCCACTAGATAGAATACTGTGGAATCAGATTCACTGCATCAGTGGGAAGAGTTGATGGAGAAGCTCAATATCATTAGTCAAAAGAAGATCAGAGGCAGACTGTGGAAACAGAATACCAAATTCAAATTTAGACTGAAGCTGAAGAAAACTAAATCAAACCCATGAGAGGCAAAATACGACCTTGAATAGATCCCACCTGAACTTAGAGACCCTCTCAAAAATAGATTTGATACATAAGACAATAAATGACTGAAGACCAGAAGACTTTTGAGATACCACCAAGAACTTCATACATGAAGAAAGCAATGTTGTTGTTATTAAGTACAGTGGAGTTAGTTCTGACTCATA
>NW_006408519.1:5388986-5389749 GCF_000296735.1 Chrysochloris asiatica
AGAAGAATCAGTAATTGGAAAATATGGACTTGGTGATAGAAACAATGCCAAAGATCACATGATAGAATTCTGCAAGACCAATGACTTCATTGCAAATAACTGTTTTCAATAATGTAAATGGTGACTATACACACAGACCTTGTCAGATAGAATACACAGGAATCAAATCAACTGTATCTGTAGAAAAGACTAATAGAGAAATTCATAACATTAGTCAGAACAAGGCCAGGGAATGGCTACAGAACAGACCATCAATTGCTCATATGTCAGTTCAAGTTGAAGCAAAAGAAAATTAAAAGCCCTGAAGAGTCAAAATATGACCTTGAGTATATCCCTTTTGAATTTAGAGACCATCCCAAGAATAGATTTGACATTCTGAATACTAATGACCAAAATTTAAGGAGTTGTAGAATGACATCATTTTAAAAAAGACAATAAAGAAAGAAAGGACAGCAAAGCAAATGGTGTATTACACTGGGCAAATCTGTTGCAAAAAAAAAACCTCTTTCAAATGTTAAAGAGTAAAGATGTAGTTTTAAGTATTAAGGTGCACTTGACCCAAGCCATGATATTTTCAATTGCCTTATAGGCACGTGATAGCTGGACAATGAGTAATTAAATCTGGGACAGAATTGATGTATTTGAATTATGATGCTGGCAAAGAATTTTGTCATGGACTGCCAGAAGAACCAACAGGCAGAATGCTACTTAAAAGTGAAGATGGTGAAACTTTGTCTCACATACAGTGAAGATGTTTGAAGTT
>NW_006408519.1:5389849-5396376 GCF_000296735.1 Chrysochloris asiatica
CTGGAGAAGAAAAAATAAAATATACCAATGAAATGTGCAAAGACCAAAAGGGAGGAACACACTCAGCATTTCTCAGACTGAAAGAACTGAAGAAAAAATGTATCCCTCAACTTGAAATATTGAAGGATTCTATGGGGTAAATAGAGTTCTAGTGTGGCACTGTGGGTTAATGAACTGAACGGCAAGGTCGGTTTGAATTGGAAGGACTGCAATTCAAGCTCACCAGCTATTCCTTGAAACCCTATACAGGGTCGCTCTGGGTCGGAATGGACTCAACAGCACTCAACAACAACAGGAAATATGGGGTAAATATTGAATGATGTGGGAAGCATCAAATGAAGATGGGAAGAATACACAGAGAATCACTGCACCGAAATGCTTAACTATTTCAAGAGGTAGCATATGATCAAGAATGGATGGTATTGAAAAAGTCACACTGAAGGCATTAGTAAAAAACAAGACCTTAGGAAATGACAGATTACAAATTAAAATGTTTCAACAAACTGATGCAGCACTAGAGACAAACCTGTATTCACCTATACCAAGAAATTTGGAGCAGTTACCTGGCCAACAGTTAGAAGAGATCCATATTTGTGCCCATTCTAAAGAAATAACCCAGTGGAATGTGGACATTATCCACAATATCATTAATATCACATGCAAGTAAAATTTTACTAGAGATAATTCAGAAACAGTTGCATTGTAATTCAGAAACAGTACATTGACAAGGAGCTGACAAATTCAAGCTGAATTCAAAAGAGCATGTGGTCCTATGAGGGTTCTCATTGCTGACGTCAAATGGATCTTGTCTAAAAGCATAAAATACCAGAAGGATGTTTACTTGTACTTTATTGAGTATCCAAAGGCATTTGGCGACATGGGTCACAACAAAGAATGGGTATTTCAGTACATCTAATTGTGCTCATGAGGAACCTGTACATAGACTAAGAACAAGTGAATACTGAATGGCTTAAAATCAGGAAAGGTGTTTGACAGGACTGTTTTACCGTATTTATTCAATCTGTATGTTGAGCAAATCATCCAAGAAACTAGATTATATGAAGAAGAACACAACATCAAAATCGAAGGCAGATTTATTAACAACCTGCGATATGCAGGTGACACAACCTTGCTTGCTGGAAAAGAAGAAAAGTTTAAATACTTATTAATGAAGATCAAAGATTATACCTCAATATAAATGAAAAAAGTCTCAGAACTGGACTAATAAATAGCGTCATGAAAAATGGATAAAAATTTGAAGTTGTTAAAGATTTCAATTTTTTTAGAGCCATAGTCAAGAAATCTAAGGACTTTTCCATTAGGAAAATCTGCTGCAAAAGACCTCTTTTTAAAATTTTAAAGAGCAGAGGTGTCAGTTTGAGGTCTAAGGTGTGCCTAACATAAGCCATGGTGTTTCAATCCCTCATGTGCATGTGAAAGTTGGACAGTGAATAAGGAAGAGTGGAGAAGAATCGATTGTCTTTGAATTATGGTGTAGGAGAAGAATATTGAAATGTACTATGAACTTGAGAAGAACAGTCTTGGAAGAAGTACAGCCAGAATTCTCCTTAGAAGTGAAGATGGTAAGACTTCCTTTCATTCTTTAGACATTTTGTCAGGAGGGGTTAATCCTTGAAGACAGACATGCTTGGTGACATAGAAGACCAGTGAAAAAGAGGAAGACCCCCCAACAAGATTGATTGGCATAGTGAAGGCAATGGATAGGCTCACGGGCTCAAACGTAACAATTGTGCAGATGGCGCAGTACCATGCAGTGCTTTGTTCTATTGTGCAGGGGTTGCTATGGATTGGAACTGACTCAGTGGCACCTAACAACAATAACATGATGAACAGGGAAACATAAGCATATGGAATAAGAAGGGATCTGTTTAGGGGATGGGTTCAAATAGAGGTTTAATTTAAGCCAGTTTTTTTCAATCTGATGAAAGGACAGAAAAATATTTCTGATAGGACAAGCAACATGAAAACGTTCTGACCACGTGAGTGTAGTTCTGGAATCTAATAATGTAGACTTGCTGAAACGTGGGAAAAAGAGTGAAGTTTTATTTTTTAAATGATTGACATATTGAAAAGAAAAGTTAGATTAGTCCAATTGCCTTTTCACTAGTTCCAGGGACTTGAATCTCTCTTGAAACATCAACTCGAGATAAATAAAAATTTTCTGAGGATTATGTATTATATAAAGATCTGTACCCTATTGGCAAGGAGCTCTGCTAGCGCAGTGGTTATGAATCGGACTGCTAACCTCACAGTCAGCAGTTCGAAACTACCAGCTATTCCGACACCACAGCACACAACAACAACCACCCTATTGTCAGTATGATTATGTAGTAATGAGTAGCCATTACTGATAAGATACAGTTACACTAGACAATGAATGCTAGTTATGTACCGCTGAAGGAAACACATGACGAATTAGTAGCAAAGAGACCCAAAGAGCTGATGTATTTGCTGAACTCGGTTCAAAACTACTAGCTGCTCCGCGGGAGAAAGATGAGGCTTTCTACTCCCATAAAGATTTACACCCTTGGAAACCCTGTACAGGGTCGCTATGGGTTGGAACCGACTCAATGGCACTTAACAACAACAACAACAAGAGATCCATCCAGGAGCCCTTGTGACACAGTGGGTTCAGTGTTAGGCAGCTAAACACAAGGTAGACAGTTCAAGCCCACCAGCTCCTCCTTGGGAGAAAAATGAGACTGTCTGCTTCCATAAAGATCTGCAGTCTTAGAAACCCTATGAAGCAGTTCTCTGTCCTGTGGTCACTACTGGTCAGAAGCAACTTGATGGCAATGTGTTTAGTTTCCACCAACAGTGTTTCTCATCTGTTTTGACCACAAACAACTGGAGTGCTGAATAGTCAGGACATCTGATACTCTGCCTGGAAGTCACCAGACTTCTTTGGCATTGCTGTGTATGCTGTGCAATTTCTTTTTCTGTCTTCTTTCTTAAACCCAAATTAACTAAGAACCAAGTAAAACTTTTTGTATGTTGTGAGTTGGATGTCAATATGAACTCAAGACCACTGCTGTTAATAGAACAGAATGGAAGTTTCAAATGATAATCTCTTCATATGCAATTGTGATTTTTATCCATAAATATTCCATTTTCACAGTATAAGCATAAGCAATGCAGATCCACAAAAAAATAAAATTCAAGTAGCCATGTCCACAACATTGACACATTTATTACTTATATATTTTAAAAATAGAAGTACACAGATATGTACTCATCATTGTATTCTGCAAATAAATTATTTTATATATGACTTTTCTCACTTGTACCATGAATATTCTATTATGGTACTAAGAATAAATTGCTGTTGTTAATTGCTATCGAGTTGGTCTGACATATAGTGACTCTGTATAGGGTTTCCAAGGAGCAACTGGTGAGTTTGAACCACTGACCAGGTTGTTAGCAGTCCAGAGCTTATTCTATAATGTTACACCAGGACTCCATCATTTTTGATGTTTGCGTGGTGTTCCTTTGTGTGACTTTATCATTTTTTCAGCCAATTCCTATAAATATAGTTGTTAATTTTCACTATTAAGTTAAATACTGTTTTTCCTGCATATGAAAATTATCTTTCTGAAAACATCTTATCAATTTTTAATTCCACAGATATTATATGAAAAATTACACCTATCTTTTCTCCCATCCCAATTATTTAGTTTATATACTTCTGTGAAAATGGAATTTCCGGATAACGGTACTTACAGTTAAATCGTCTCTGATGAATATTAATTCCTGCCTTTATTGACAGTATGTGTAAATATTCATTCTACTGTTTGCTTTAAGCAAGCAAGGTTGTATCATCTGTATATTGCAAGTTGTTAGTCTTCCTCCAATCCTGTTGCTGTGTTCTTTATAGAACTCAGTTTTACAGATTATTTGCTCAGCATGCAAATTAATAAGTATGATGAAAAGATACAATCGTGTTCCCTTTCTTCATCTAGGTATGTTCACTATCTTGCCTTGTGTGATAATCATTTTTTACTTTATTTATATAGTTCATCATTTACATAAACATCTCTAAATAATATAGTTAGTACTTGTTTTGCACCTAGATGAGAAGAAATGATCTAATTCAGGAAAAGAACCATTGGACATCAGTAGGCAGAACAATTTCTGGAACTCATATAGACCTGGGGATAGTGTAACAGTGGAGTATCAACTTTACAGTGTAAAGACATTGAAATGTATTGGGTACTGAATAGAGAACCACTGAGGTATTGTCTTGTAGTGAAACTTACTTAAACTAACTTAGCCTACCTAGACTAAGGCTTCTCTGAATGGACCATGTTGTTGTTGCTAAGTGCCATCAAGTCAGTTCCAACTCGCAGCTACCCTATACAGGGTTTCCAAGGAGCACCAGGTGGGCTTGAACTGCCAACCTCGTGAGTCACAGTCCAGTTCTGATCCTACAGCGACACACCATATAACATATTAAATGCATACTTTGAAAGTTTCCAGCTGATTCCAAGAATCTTACTTGCATGGCAAAATAAACCTGAATGCTATTTAAAGGAACTCAGCAAAATCTAACATGTTGTTGTTGTTGTCAGGTGCCATCGAGTCGGAACCGACTCATAGCAACCCCATGCACAACAGAATGATCCTGGGTCAACCTCACTACCACTGCCACACTTGATGCCATCAATGATGCCACCTGGCTGATCCATCTCGTTGGGGCTCTTCCTCTTTTTCTCTGACCCTCCATCTTACCCAGCATGACATCCTTCTCCAGCGACTCTTCCCTCCTGACAATATGTCCAAAGTGTGAGAGACAAAGCTTAGCCATCTTGGCCATAAAATTCATAGTTTCTAGAATATAATAGAATTTAATAAGAAAACAAAGAAGGAGAAAATTTTGACCTTAAATCTGAGACAAAAATCAATCAACTGACACCGAGTCAGAAATAATACAGATGATGAAAGTAAAACAAAAGGTCATTAAAATGGTAACTATAAATATCCATATCTTCAAGGAGATAGAGGCAAAAGAGTATAAGAAGAAAAACAGACAATAGTCAAAACCAAAAGTGAAATAGAGATGAAAAATACATGATCTGTAGTAAAAGTTACACTGGATGGGATTATCAGTGATTGGACATGTTAGAAAAGTAATCAGTGAATGTGAAGATATTGTAATGTTGTTGTTGTTATGTGCCTTGGAGTCAGTTCCAATTCATAGCGACCCTGTACAGGGTTTCTGAGGCTGTAAATCTTTATGGGAGCAGAAAGCCTCATCTTTCTCCCACGGATCAGCTGGTAGTTTCGAACTGCTGACCTTAAGGTTTGCAGCCCGATTCATAACCACTACACTACCAGAGCTCCTAACATCAATATATCAAGGTCTAATATAATGTGTGGCACTGTAGGATAGGCACTTTACTACTTACCAGAAGGTCAGCAGTTCAAATGCACCAGCCACTCCTTGGAACATTATACAAAGTCGCTATGAGTCAGAATTTATTCCACAGCACTTAATGACAACAGCAATATAATTTGTTATTGCAGCCTCAGAAGAGGAGAGAAGTAGGGAAGAATTATAATGGATAAAATTTTTCCAAGTTTGATGAAAACTCTAAGACAAGTCTAAGAATCTCAACTCATTCCAAACAGAATAAACATAAACACACACACAATGCATTGTAGTATATTATGAAAAATTGTTGAAAGCCAGTGATAAAGAAAAAAAAAAAATCTTAAAACAGCCAGAGAAAAAAGATAATTATCTGCAGAGCCAGATAATATGATAGCAGACTACTCTTCAGAAACTATGCAAGCCAGAAAATAATGGAGAAATATCTTTGATGTAATGAAAGGATAAAAAGAAAGCCTGTTTATCTAGGTTTCTTAACCCAGCAAAAATTCTTTCAAAAATGAAGATGAAATAAAGACATTTTCCGAAAGTGAAACCTCAGAGAACTTATTATTAGCAAACCTCAAATTGAAAAAAAAAAAAAAATGTTAAAAGAAGTTTTACAAGTAGAACAAAATGATACTAGAAATTCAGATTTATACCAGGGAATGAAGAGTGCCTAAAATGATAAACATGTGAGTAAATATTAAAAAACAAAACAAACAAAAACACTTTTGCATTTTAACCACTGTAAAAGATACTTGACTATTTAAGGGAAAAAATAGCAATAATGTATCATGACTGTAAAGCATATGTAGAAATAAAATACTCGTATATGACAATAGTACAAATGATAAGAGGAGGAAATAGAAGTATTATTTGAAGGTAGACTGTGATAGGTTAAAGATACTTTGCAATCTGTAGAGCAACTACTAAGTATAGTAGCACACAATAAAAAATATTAAGCTTATGGTTCAAATGGATGCAATGCTAGAAGCATTCAATCCTTTTTGCCAAGAATTTTGGAATATCGCTACCTAGTCTAGGATATCATGTTTGGTAAGGTGGAGGGTCAGAGAAAAAGAGGAAGACCCCCAATGAGATGGATTGGCCAACTGGCAGCATCGATGGACTCAAG
>NW_006408519.1:5399911-5408534 GCF_000296735.1 Chrysochloris asiatica
TGTCATGGACTGCCAGAAGAACCAACAGGCAGAATGCTACTTAAAAGTGAAGATGGTGAAACTTTGTCTCACATACAGTGAAGATGTTTGAAGTTGGAACCAGTCCCTGATATAGAGCCCTGATATGGCACTGTGGCATAAGAATTGGACTACTTAACAACTATACATGTTGTTGCTGTACTTAAGTGCCTTTGAGTTGGTCCCAACTCATAGCGACTCTGTTTAGGGTTTCTAACAGGTGGCTAGTGGGTGTGAACCACCACCTTGCAGTTCAAATCAACTTGCTATCTAGTGCTTATCCTACGGCACCATCAGGACTCCATGACACCATATGTGTATATGTATATATATATATATATGAGTGCTGGAGTCCTGCTGTGGCACTGTAGGATAAATGCTGTAAGGTCAATTTAAATTACAAGGTGAGAAGTTCAAACTTACCAGCCACTCCTCGGAAACCCTATACAGGGTTGCTCTGGGTAGGAACCTACTCAATAGTACTTAACAACAACAGGATAAGTGCTGGACTGCTAACCACAACAATAACATATGAATATTTTTTTGTTGTTAAGTGCCATCAAGTCAGTTCCAACTCATAGTGACCCTGTATATGGTTTCCAGGGAACAGCTAGTGGATTTGAACGGCTGACCTTTTGGTTCTCAGTCCATTGTTGATCCTAGTGCACCATACCAAAAGTCCTAAAATAAATCACAATTGATTTAAAATATTGGAATCATATAAGTTTGTTATTTGATCGTAACAAAATTAATTCAGAAACTAATCACAGACAACTGTATTATCCTATATATTTAAAAATTAAACTTGTTAAATGCCGTCAAGTCAGTGCCGACTCATAGCAACCCCATATAGAGTTTCTGAGAAGCACCTGGTGGTTTTAAACTGCTGACCTTGGGGTTAGCAGTCTAGAGCTTATTCTACTTTCACAGAAGTAATCTTGGGATCATTAGAAAATATTGTTTTAAAAAAAGAAAATTTTTAATATCAAAATTTGTGGGAGGCAGCTAAAGTAGTACTTTGAGGGAACTTTATAGCATTAAATGTGATAAAAAGAAGAAAGGTCACAAATCAATATTTTATGTTCTTATATTAAGAAACCAGAAAGTAAAGAACTAATTCAATTCAAATTAAATAGAATAAATGAAAAAATAAAGACAACGGCAGAACTTGGTTAAATTGAAAATATAAAAGCAGTAGAAAACAATCAATGAAATAAAAAACTAAATCTTTGAGAAGATCGTAAAGCCTGTAGACAGTAAGATAATAATAAGGAAACATTAAGAAGAACATAATGTTGTAGTATGAATTTGATATAATCTATCAAATGCATACACTACCAAAGTTCCATTTCTACACAAAACTTTTAGAAATAAAAGATGAGGAAACACTTTTTAACCCATTTCATGGTGCTAGTGTTATCCAAATAACAAACCAGTTAAAGAAAGGAAACATCAAACTAATTTATCTGATGAACAATTGGATTTAACAATGTATATAAAAGGAGCTCTGCTAGCATAGTGGTTACAAATTGGGCTGCAAATCTTAAGGTCAGCAGTTCAAAACACCAGCGGTTCCACGTGAGAAAGACGAGGCTTTCTGCTCCTATAAAGATTTACAGTCTCCGAAACCCTGTATAGGGATGCTATGAGTCGGAACCCACTCCACAACACATAACAACAACAACAACAACCTTAAAGAAAAGAGAAGAATTGTATCAACTAATTCAGTCTGAAATGTATCAAATATGCAATCAAGATGCATAATTAATGGTGACTGGAATGTGAAAGTTGGAAACAAAGAGGAAGAATCAGTAGTTGGAAAACATGGCCTTGGTGATAGGAAAGATCCTAGAAATTGTATGATAGAATTTTGCAGGACCAATGACTTACTTATCAAAAAACCTTTTTCCAACAACACAAAAAGCAACTATACACATGGACCTCACCAGATGGAATACACAGGAATCAGGTTGACTAACATCTGTGGGAGGAGATGATGAAGGAGCTCAATATCTTCAACTAAACAAAGCCAGGGGCAGACTATGGAACAGATCATCACTTGCTGATATGCAAGTCCAGGCTGAAGTTGAAGAAAATTAAAACAAGTCCACAAGATCCAAAATATGCCCTGAATTTAGAGACCATTTTGAGAACAGATTTGATGTATTAGACCCAAAACTGGATGAGTTGCGGATTGTCATCATAAATGAAGAAAACAAAAGTTCATTAAGAAAACAGGAAAGATAAAAAAAAATGGATGTCAGAAGAGACTCTGAAACTTGCTCTTGAGGGTAGAGAAGCTAAAGCAACTGGAAGAAATGAGGAAATGAAAGAGCTGAACAAAGAATTTCAAAAAGCAGTTCCAGAAAACAAAGTAAAGTATTTTAACTTGATGTATGGTAAACTAAGTCCTTCCACACATGCTTCTTCAAAGGAACTTTAGTTAAATCTGGCCCTTTGTATTTCTCTATAAATTTTAGAATCATTTTATTTATTTCTCCCACATATTTGCTGAGATTTTGATTGGGTATATCATTGAATGCATAGTTCAGTTTTGCACAAAATTGACACAATTACAATAGTGAATTTTAATGATGTGTTTTCTATTCTCCATGATTCCTATTATTTAATAACCTTTGTCAGATTCTCATTCTAATCTAGGCAGGATCAAGATATGCTTTTATGTTCATTAGTTTAGGTAATTAGTACCACAAGGCATGAATTTCAGTTTTTGTCTGAAACTTATGTTTTTGGAACTCGTGGCAGAGCTAAAAGTCTTGAGCAAAAATGCCTGTATGTCACAGAGAATAGGATTTTTTAAAATTTCAAAACCTGGGCACTAAAATACTCAAGACATCTAATGTATTTAAAAACAACAACAAACACCTTTTGGATAAAATCGACAAAGAACTAGGTCATCTTACATTCAGTCTAGATGAAGAATCCGTTGGCGGAGGAGATAGAAGTCAGAGAACAAAATGGGCTAGATGCTCTGCTACCCCAGGCTAATTTCTAAGAGTAGGAGTGAAGCAAAAGAATGCCAGATAAAATTGAGCAATCCTAGAGATGGTAAGATTTGTGCATAGCTTCTTGGATTGAGCTCAGGTAGCAAGCCTTACAAATTCCTCAGTATTCAGCATGTCACAGAAACAGAAGCAATGGGGTTTCCAGGTAGATGGACATGAGACAGTGCAAAGTCCCTTGAGTCCATCTGGTGAGGATTTGTTTGAATGAACCTCTCAATCATCATCTTTTTAGAGGAGTATGGATATAGAAAAGATTCCAGGCCTGCAAGATCTTGCTTGTAAGACAGAAGAGTGTAGTTGTTGAGAAACCCTAAATTGTCAGGTTGTTCAACTGATAAATATTTTTGTTGTTAATTGCCATCAAGTCTTTCTGACTCATAGTGACCCTGTATAGGGTTTCCTAGGAGTGGCTTGTGGATTTGAATCACTGACCTTGTGGTTAGTAGTTCAATGCTTACCCTACATCACCATACTAGGAGTCCCAATTGATAAATACTGACTTGAAATAAAGTTGCAGCTCACATAAAGAATTTTTTTTTAATTCCAGGAGTTTTAAATATCTTAACAACTCCAATTTTTTTTAAAACTATCAATTTTAGTTAACTATCAATTTTAGTTAAGTAAAATTTATTTTATAGCCTAAAAATTACACATAATTACATCAAACCTTCTTAGCTAAGCAGAGAAAATTTTCTCATTCTTGAATGGGAATATACTACACTAAACATGTTAACTTGCCAAACTATATATTAATGAGTGGCGCTAGAGGATAAGCACTGGACTGCTAGTCAGATGTTTGGGGGCTCAAATCTACCAGTCACTCCTTGGAAACTCTATACAGGGTCACTATGAGTTGGAAGCAACTCGATGGCATTTAACAACAAAACAACAATATATGTTATAAGGAGCCCTGGTAGGTTTGTGCGGTCAGCATTGGACTCTAACCATAAGGTCGGCAATTTAAACTCAGCAGCCACTTTGCAGGAGAAAGCTAAGTCTGTCTGTTCCTATAAAGATTCTCAGAAATCCTACGAGTCAATCTGAGTTGTAATTAACTCAATGGCACTGGATTTGTTGTTTTTCACCTTTTTGTTGTTGTTGTTTTTTGGTATATTATTATGGCAAAATATATTCAAAGTAAGTTAAAAAGTTAAATATAAAAGATAAGACTGTAAAACCATTAAGATAAAGTAGTGAATACTTACCTGATTTTTAAGGTAACATGAAAGAAAGAAGAAAATAAAAAAGTTTGATGGATATGACAACCCAAAAATCTTAAACTGCTTGATACAAAATACTATCTAAAACTTCTTGATGTAAAAGTAATATCAACTACTTATAAAACTAAATGCCAAATAAAACAAGCAAAAATACGTATCTGTGACCCCTGACTACTAAGAATATGAGAAAATTTCATTTAAATAAAAATACAAATTTAGTGACATCCTCTTTTCAACACAAAACGCCAAAGAAAGGTAAACATATAAAGTTATATATTATGTATGTATAATTTTTGGAGATTCTGTACTTCATAAAACCTTTTTGGATTTCTCATAGGACTATTGCTTATCAGATTAGAAGGATTCTACTGTACATGTTTGCATAGAAAAAGATGAGGAGATTCAACATCCAACATGTTTAGTGTTTGTCTCTTCATGGTAATTTGGATTTGTTTTCCTCTTCAAGTTTTTAATTTTCCATTTTTCTGTAGTTAACCTGGTGATGCTGCAGGATAAGCAATGGACCAAAAGGTTGGTTTGAAATGCAAGGTCAGTGGTTCAAACTCACCAGTGACTCCTCAGAAACCCTTTATAGGGTCACTATGAGTCAGAATTAACTTGACAGTATTTAATAACAACAACAATAGGGAATATCAATTTCTTTAAGTTCTTTGAAATTAAAAATACTGACCAGACCCCCTGCCACCCTCTCCCCCAAAAAAACCCAAAATTTCTGATGTTGTCCTCTAGGGATCTCTTATTAGTGACCTAGTAGGGTTGGGTTTTGTTATTGGTTCCCTAACCCTACAGATTATTAGATCTAAAGATTATATCCAGGGTCTGTTCCAGGGTTATTGCATAAATATCACTATATGTGACTATTGCTTTCAACATCAAGGTTTTATGTTGGGGAAATTTGCACCCAAATATGAAGTGAACCCAAGGAGCTTGCTTCTATAGCTTTGGCCCAACACTGGAATTTGTGAAGGATAAGTGAACCTGACAAAAGACCCATCTTTTGTCTGTCCTGAAAGATGTCTAGCTGAATGTTCATACTTTACTGGGGAAAGTTTTCTCTTTCAGACAGTCAAGGATAAGAGCATACATCCTAGATTATTTCAAATTTTGTAACTACACAAAGATCATGATAAAGTCAAGAGTACACTGCAGTAGGCAGATGTACTTAGTGTCCTAACCAGTGCTGAGAAACAGGATATGAATGGCCATCCTTGTAAAGAAGGGTGCCTAGTGTGGTGTCTGCTCCCAGGCCCCATTCTAGCATTCTAGGTATGCTGGGGTGGCAGTTTGCTGTAAACAGGTCACACACTAATTATGTCACAGATACCAGGTGTTTGTCACCCAGCGTATGACCATCAATCCTTTTCTTCACCACTCAGGAAGTGTTGTTTTCTTTTAGAATATAGTGAGAGGGGTGTTTGTGAAAGCAGCGCATTTGATTTAGATGATTTGTTACGTGAGAGCAGGTTCTATGTCTGTTTTAGTTACGAAGGGACTCGAAAAAGTTTGACTAAAAATTCCATTATCTTTTCATTCCTTTTTCCCATGAACTTTTTAAAGCCGCCTCCTATAACTTTTCTGGAATACACCCAGTTCAAATCATGTTGGAATGGAATACTAACTAATGTGCTAGTGAAGAGCCTTCCATTCAGCTCATGTCTTATACCCATGGTGTAACATGAAATGCCATATTCTTTCAAATTATACTTCTATTCCCGAACCCACATCCCCAGGTTACTTTTTTTTTTTTTTATCTCATGACCTTTTTTTCCCCTAAAATCCATAGCATTAAATATATATATATATATATATATATCTTTATCTTATTCCATGAGACGATACTGAGCTTTTACTTAGGGTTATGCTTAAAGGAATTTTATTTAAATACTCATAAGAGTTAAATTGCATCTGTCAGGGAGTTCTACATTTTTGGCAGCTATAGACTGCCTTTATTCAGTTAAATGATGAAGATTTGACTTTGTTGGATTTTTTTCTTCTTAGTAAAATGAATGGTGCATATTTCTTTAATTGTGATCCTCGTCAACCATTTGGCCCAGTAATGGTATGCAAATTGAACTCTTTAAAAATTAATGCTAGCATTTATTAAATAATGCATCATACAAAAAGATAATTTGAAATTCCAAGTTGGACTCTATCTCCTCATGAGAAAGTATTTGTGTGTGTGTGCCATCTTCATAAAATATCTTTATAGTCTCTCTAAATACCTTGATTTTTTTTCAGTGTTTTTCAAAATTATCACTATGGAAACTGTTCATGAGGATAGAGTCTAAATTTTTTAGTTTTGATTTCTGTGAGCTTTCAGGTTTTGAATTTATGCTGAGGCTCTTCCTTTCCTGATTTAAAAGTAGTTGTTATGTGCCGTGGAGTCGGTTCCGACTCATAGCGACCCTGCATAGGGTTTCCGAAGCTATAAATATTTATGGGAGCAGAAAGCCTCATCTTTCTCTTGTGGGACAGCTGGTAGTTTCGAACTGCTGACCTTGTGGTTCGCAGCCCTATTCGTAACCACTATGCTACACATAGGTATATCTCTAAAACGTTATGACAAGTTTAATTAAGGGTTATATGCACTTAAATTGTATGATATTACTTTTCCCTTCTGAATATAAAGCCAGAATGTATACTGGATGCTACTTTGGTCTAATATAGCACCGACCCAGAGAGTTCAATGAGCATGGACATTTAGCATAGTAACATTCATGATTCTGTCAATTTGGTTTTGGACTATCAAGTGAGATTGTGACCATGAACAACATGATATGAGGAGTACAGTCCATCTTATGAGGCAACACGGTAGAATGTTAAGTACAAGAGCACTGGCCTGTAACTGCAGGATTTCGAATGTCAACTTCACCAGGTACGAGCTTTGTGGTCTCAGAAGTTCTTCACATCAGTTTCTTCATTAATAAAAATGGCAGCAGTAGTACTTACTCATTCATATGGATGTTAAGAAGTTGAAATAATATACATAATGTGCTTTTAACATCCTGACACATAGCAGACAGTAACAGTTAGAGTATTCTTCTGATCTTGAACAATTTGCTTACACAGGCAACTTTAGCTATACTAGTTAAGTGAATCTTCAGCATTTTTTTACAATAAGATTTGAGTTGTAAACATAAGAGCTAGAGTCAAACTATTTCTTACTTTGATTGTATGTAGAAATGGACATTGGGGAAGAATGTACAATTTTTTCATTACCTGTTTCTTCCATTCCATGTGAAAATGTGAGAAACAAAGTGTGCTTAGGTGTGTCTTCATATCAACAAAATGCATTTAAACCCCAAACCAAATCAGTTGTTATCAAGTCAATTCTTACTGATGGTACCACATTTGTGTTAGAATAGAACTGTAGTCCAAAGGGATTTGATTGGCTGAGTTTTCAGAAGTAGATTACTAGACCTTTCAAAGGTGCTTCTGAATGGACTCAAACCTCCACCCTTTCAGTTAACAGCCAAAAGTATTAATCCTTTTACGCTAAGAGACTCCAAATAAACATTAATCCCTAGTTTGTGCAAGGTGAGCTCTAGAGGTATAGTGGTTAATCACTAGACTGCTAACTGAAAGATCAGCATTTCGAATCCCCAAGATACTCTGCGGAAGAAAGATGTGGCACACAGATTACAGTCTTGGAAACCTTATGCGACAGTCCTACTCTATCTATAGGGTTGCTATGAAACGGAATTCAACTTACCTTGAATGAGAATATGCAAGGCTTTGAGCAGACATTAGACAGGGTGTGGGCTGGTCTAGATCCTCAAAGAGTTAACCCTGTGATTAACAATAGACATCCGCCAAATCAAAAGCTAATCATACTATGAAAAATGAAAGGCTATTTCAAGACTACATAATACAGAAGTGATGGTGGTTATATATTGCAGAGTCAGGTTCCAATTCATAGTAACCCTGTATAGGGTTTCTGAGGCTGGAAATCTTTCTTGCAGCAGAAATATTCAGCTTTCTCTTGCAGAAAGACTAGTAGATTTGAATTGCTGACCTTGTGGTTAGTAGGGCAACTCATAACCCAATACAACACAGAACTCCTTGTATAATACAATTGTTGTTTTTAAGTGCCATCTAGTCACTTCCGATTCATAGCGACCCTGTACAGGGCTTCCAAGGAGCAGCTGGTGAGTTTGAACCACCCACCTTGTAGTTCAAACCGACCTTGCATCCAGTGCTTTATCCCCCAGCACCACAATAGGATTGCGAATGATACAGTAGTTTCAGCTCTGGTAGCGTAGTGGTTACGTATCGGGCTGCGAACCTTAAGGTCAGCGGTTTGAAACTACCAGCCGCTCCGCGGGAGAAAGATGAGGC
>NW_006408519.1:5408634-5410016 GCF_000296735.1 Chrysochloris asiatica
TGTAAAGCCATTTGAACTGCAAGGTCAGTGGTTCAAGCTCACCAGCTAATCCTTGGACAGGGTCGCTATGGGTCAGAACCAACTCAATGGCACTTAACAACAACAACTCAACCATTTGGCAAATGATCCATATTTATGCACATCCTTAAGAAAGATAATCCAACAGAATGAGGAAATTATTGAATAACATCCTTAATATCACACACAAATAAAATGTTGCTGTACATAAAGGAAAAAATAGTTGCAGCAGTACATCAACTAGAACCTACCAGAAATTCAAGCTGGATTCAGAAGAGAACATGGAGCAAGGATGGAATTAATGATGTCAGATGGATCTTGGCTAAAGGCAAAGAATACAGGAAAGATGTTTACCTGTGTTATATTGAATATGTCAGAGCATATTAAATTGTGGATGATACTGAGAAGAATGGGAATTCTATATCATCTAATTATGCTCATGCAGAACCTATACATAGACCAAAAGGAAGTCGTTTGAAGAGAACAAACGTGTGGCCTAAAATCAGGAAATGTGTATGTCAGTGGTGTATCCTTTCACAATACTTAGTCAATCTGTATGCTGAGCAAATAATCCAAGAAGTTGGACTGTGTGACAAATGCAGGATCAGAACTGGAGGAAGACTCATTAACACTCTGCAATATGCAAACTTGCTTGCTGAAAATAAATAGGGCATGAAGCACTTAATGATGAAGGTCAAAGACCACAGTGTTCAGTATAAATTACACCTGAAAGTAATGAAAACAAAAGTCCTCACAATAAGACCAATAAGCAACATCAGGAAAAGATTGAAGTTGTCAGGGATTTCATTTTACATGGAACCATGATCAATGCAAATGGAAGCTTCAGTAAGCAAATCAAGTGATGTAGTAAATTGGATATATCTGCTGCAAAAGACCTCTTTAAAGTGTTAAAAAGCAAAAATGTTACTTGGTGGACTTAAGTTCACCTGAACCGAAGCATGATATTTTTGATCACCTCATCTGCATGCAAAAGTTGAGCAATCAGTAAGAAAGACCAAAAAAGAATTTGTGCATATGAATTAAGAAGTTCACAAAGAATACTGAATATACCATGGACTTCCAGAGAATGAAAAAAATCTGTTGTGGAAGAAGTACAGTCAGGATTCAACTTAGAAAGGAAGATGGCAAGACTTTGTCTCACATACTTTGAACATGTTATTAAAGGAGCCATTCCATGAAGAAGAAAATCATACTTGGTAAAGCAGAAGGTCGACAAAAAAAGAGGACTCTCCTCAATGAAAGGAGCTCTGGTAGCGTAGTGGTTATGTATCGGGCTGTGAACCGCAAGGTCAGCAGTTCGAAACTACCAGCTGTTCCATGGGAGAAAGATGAGGCTTTCTGCT
>NW_006408519.1:5419636-5428027 GCF_000296735.1 Chrysochloris asiatica
AACCTTAAGGTCAGCGGTTTGAAACTACCAGCCGCTCCGCGGGAGAAAGATGAGGCTTTCTACTCCCGTAAGGATTTACACCCTCGGAAACGCTGTACAGGGTCGCTATGGGTCGGAACCGACTCGATGGCACTTAACAACAACAGCAACAAGGAAGATAGGTTCCAAGTGTATACTTGAAGCCTCCTATAGAACCAAATCCTATATATACTGTATTTTGTCCTATTATATTAAGCATTGGACTGGATGGTCAGTTTGAATCCATGTGTCACTCCTCAGAAACCCTCTGCAAGGTCATTATGAGTTGGAACAGACTCACGCACTTAACAACAATAATAATATAGAACAATTACAACAATGTACTGTAATAAAAGTTGCATGGTTGATAGAATGGCATGGCATGAGGTTTCATTTGAATAGGTACTCATTTAACCTTTTTAAACCGTAGTTGACTGTGGGTAACTGAATCCATGGAAAGTACAACCACAGATGTGGGGTGGTGATGGTGAGGGATACCACTATAATTAAAATGTGAATTATCATAAGGAAAAAAATATAATTAAACATCAAAAAGTTATATAAACATAGATGCATACTTGCTTCTTGCATACTTGTTTGTTTATAATCTTATTGCACACAAATGTGAAGTTTCCATGCCAAGCATTTGTTGTTATTAAGTGCTGTCAAGTTGGTTCTGACCCTTAACGGACCCTGTATAGGTTACACCAGGTCTCCATGCCAAGCATTTAGACGAGTAAAATCCCTGGGGCTGGATTTGTCTAGGAAAGCACCATGAAGAAGGTGGACCTTAGGAAGGTCTTGAAGATTGAGCCCCAGACATGCTTCTTCTTAGACTGTCCCACAGATGTTAATCATCTACCTATATAGTTAGATTGAAGATGTGTATTCCTTAAGACTTTAACAGCTGATATCATGACTGATTACAGTTCTGACGCTGCCTGTCATAGGTTTTCCTCAGTAAACAGATGGAATAAGTTGGAAAGACTATTATAAGATGACAAGCTTGATCATTTCAACAACTCTGCACTGTAGGGTAATCATTGGACTGCTAACCACAAGCTCAGTAGTTCAAAACCCACCAGCCACTTCACAGGAGAAAGATAAGGCTTTTTGCTGCTGTAAAGATTTACAGCCTCAGAAAACCTATAAAGGGTTGCCATGTGTCAGTACTGTGACTCGATGGCACCTAACAGCAGCAACAGTGGTGAGTTTGTTTTGATTCCTGGATTCCTGTTGCTTACAGAACATGTAACAAACATTTGTTTTATGTGAGCTGAAGGAATAAAAAGGGGGTATTATGAACAGAGCAAGTGGACAGGGGGCTGCTTCAATGAAGACTTCAAAGGGGAGCCAATGCTTTTCATGGAATCTAAAGATATGATCAGTGAGTAAAGATTACTAGATAAGTATGAACCGGCGGGACAATCACGCTTTTTAATTAACATTTTGCTCCAAAAATGGAGCAGGAGATTGGATATCTGAGTTAGCTAAAATACACAATTCACAAATTGTGTTGCTAATTAATCATGTTGCTGTTGTTAAGTGCTGTTGGGGTGGTTCTGACTCATAGCAACACTGTAGAGTGTTTTTGAAGAGTGGCTGGTGAGTTTGAACTCCCAACATTACAATTCAAAAGCCGTTTTGCATTGTACTTAGGAAATCTTTGTTCAATCAAGCACTCCTTTTATTTACTCCATCGTCTATGCACATGCCAGGCTCTATACAATTTTTTAAAAAACTAACTTGGTAATGAATAAACACTATTTCTTTATTAGTTTTTATATCTAGTATTTTGTATTTAGTTGTCTTTCAGAATTGCTAGAATCCATTTTTGTTGTTAAGTGCCCTCAAGTCAGTTCTAACTCATGTCCACCGTGAATAGGGTTTCTGAAGAATGGTTGATGGATTTGAACTGAAAGTCATCACATAGGCAGGGAGATAGTCTATTGCAATATAGAGTCTTGGATGCCTAGACATTTTAAAGACACTTAGAGGGGAACACTTAAATACTATCTAATTCATGAAATAAAAAAAGGAGTCCTGGTATGGCGCTGTGGGTTAATGAACCAGGTTGCAAAGCCATTTGAACTGCAAGGTTGGAGGTTCAAGCTCACCAACTACTCCTCAGAAACCCTATACAGGGTCACTATGGGTCGGAACTGACTCGAGGGCACTTAACATCAACAACAACACATTCATGACCTAAATCAATTTAGTAACCATATCAAAATAAGTAAGAGAGAGAGAAGTCCTTATACTTAAGGAAAGCGCAGTCTAAACCCAAATGGTGAATCAGACTTTAGTTAGAATAGTATATACAGATTGAGTTACTATTATTTTTAGTGATATTTAAGAAATTGGGGGACTTCTGAGAATGCTATTACCCCTAATAATGATGGTCATTTCTTGGTTCTGTTTTTTGTGTCAGGCCTTGTGTCAAGTACTTACATTTCAGATGTGTTTCTTCCCTACAACAGGTTTATGAGTTTGTGTCACCCTCTCTATCTGTAAAGGAGGAAAGCAATGTTGAGAAAGGTTGAGTCATTTCCTTAGATCAGGAAGGGGTTAATGAGTAGCAGAGCCCATACTGTATTTAATCCTACTCTCTACCCACAGTCTAATAGAAAAGAGATATTTAAATTGTCAACAATGAAAGAATTAACATTATTTAGCTTCATGCTCTGAATTTTAATTTCAGCATCTGCAGAGTTCTTTGAGAGGGCTACTTTTTCAGCTGTATTATATGGACTGGGTAGTTCCAGGAATAATGATCACTGGAGATAATTAAATACTTTAGTATACATGATCCCTAAAGAAACTGGGGGTTAGAGGAGGGAGGGAGGGAGGAAGGGAGGAGAAACCAAATAAGTGCTGTGTTTTAGTGGACTGGAGACCTAAAACACCTAGTACTAGTGTGAATTAGTACTAGGAACAGAGAGGTCAGTGTTTATATAATCCATATCATTCTTTAAATTAGGCAGGGGAGGCCTCTTGGGGTAAGTGCTATCTCAGAGCCTGATTGAATGATTGCAGGGAGATATCTGGCAGAGATGGGTGTGGGGTATGGATGTTATTTCTGGCTGAGACTGAGACATGAAGATAGAAGTAGTAAGGGCTTTGGAAACATGTACAAAGAGCAGAGGGATTTGTAGGCATAGTTGAAGTCAAGTGAAATTATTGTTATACCTCCTAAACAAAACATTTTTGAAGCTGAAGAAAGTTTTTGTTTGTTCTTGATTTAAAACATGTCAGATAATCTACTATAATGCTTTGCTCCTTCCCTTCTTCATCCCCTCCTTCTCTTACCCCATCCCCTCTTGTTCAGTCCTCCTCTCTCTTGCTTCTGTTTTCTTTTACCTCTTTCTTTCTTCCTGCCTTCTTTCACTACTTCTTCCCTCACTCTCTTTTATGAGGAAACTGGTCTCTTACATAATGGGAAGAGTAGAAACTTTTTTTTTTCTAAAGCCATCTCACATCCCTGTATTTGGACTGTCAACCCCTGGAATGATCATCTCGTGGTCATCTACAGCCAGATTCATCTTCTCTGTGAGGTGGATCACTTCTTCGATCATGAGAAAAACTGTGGCTCTCATCATATTCTTGGTAATCAACATGATAGTACAATTGGTTGTTGCTTCCTTCACCAGATCTGTCTAGTAGTGGTAGTTTCTTTGGCACAATATTAACTACTTTATGGTAGCCAACACTGGGATGACTTTGAGGAGGTAGATGATCTCTTAAAGTCTTTCATAGTCATATAGTCCCTCAGACTACATTTCATTTTTTGGGGGGAGCCACTCTCAAAATTCAGCTACGCCCTGGATAAATTGTACTTTCGTCTCTATAGAAATCATCGGCATCTGTCTGGATTGATTGTGCAGGCTCCAGGAGAGACTCTGGGTTCCAGGCTGCTGACACACAGGCTTCCACGGTGGTTAGAGGCCTGGTCTGTGTGTGCTCTCTGAGAGGCAAAATGTACTCATCAACTCTGAGCCACCAGGAGATCGCCTAAATGTAGTTGTCCACTTCCCACCATTCTCCTTTCCTTACTGTCTTATAATGTTTTATAGACCTGGTATGGCACTGTAGGATAAGTACTGGACTGCTAACGGCAAGGTTAGTGGTTCAAACTCACCAGTCACTCCTTGGAAACCCTATACAGGGTCGTTATGAGAAGGAAGTGGCTCAACTGTGTGTAACAGTAAAACAACAAGCATGTTCTAGGAACTGGTCTAGTTTATGAGGACCCAGCTGATTTGGAGATGGGAAGAGAAAGTACACAGTAATTGACTAAACAGATAGCGAAAATATTTTTCACATGGTGTTACAAAGACAATAGACTAGGTAATGAAAGTGAGAGAGTGATGGGTATGGGGGTGTGTTACAAAAGAATAGAGAAAGGTAAGACACAGTAAATTCTTATTTAAGGAGATGATGTTTGGCCTGACTTCTGACGTGATAAACAGCCAGGAGCAGGTCAATCTGGCTTCTGAGTGGAGAATGCCTGGATTGCAGGAGAGTCTAGTTAGGAGTCTATGGTTGTGGTCCAGGGCAAAGATGATGGTGGATGGGTTAATTAGGATGGTGATGGAGAAAACTAGAAAGATTCAGCCCACTGCATCCCTATGGCTCCCTAGATTCAAAACAGAGTTGCGAAATAGGACTAAATCCAAGTATTAATGATACTAAAACCTAGACTGATGAAAGCAATCAGGTGAAAGGTGGTTCCATTTACTGAGATAAAGAAGATGAGGGGAGGAATGGTTTGGTGTGTGAGATAAAGAGTTCTGTTTTAGATGTGTTAAGTTTGATATGTTTGTTATCATATAAATGGAGGCATCAAGGAAAACTGTTGAATATAAAAGCCAAAGACATGTGGACTAAAGATAAAAATGTGAGTCACTGGCATAGAGATGATACTGAAAGTCACATTTATTAAAGCATGCAGATTTTAACAAATAGCTAATGTTAACAGATGTTATTCTTGCCTGAGAGTTCCCTTTTTCTTTGTAATTTCTTGAAAATATTACAGCTGTAATTTTCACTCTCAGATATAATTCTAAATGTGTAAGCATCCTTGTTGAGTTAAGACAACTTTATATATTACTATATTTTGATTTATAGCTTTAAAATATAAATTATATTCCATTTGGTTTTGTTATCTGATTTGCATATTCATGGACTTTGTTATTCTTTAAATTTGTAAACTTGAGCATTTTTCTGAAATGACTCTTGTTAGTGGATTAGGAAAGGTAATCAGCAGTATGAGCTAATATGATACACATAGCCATTTCATCAAAAGTTTCTTTGTTTTGTACCTTTAACTTTTGCAAATATAATGTCAAAGTCATTGAATATTAATAGACATACTTGAAAATGTTAAATCATGCTTGTGTTTTGATAAAAAAGAAGAAACCACCAAAAACACACAGCAAAATGACTGCAACCAACTGATACCTACCTATAGTCATACTCAGCATCAGTCAAGAGACAGAGTAGCAGATAGGATAAGAATACAGCATCCTAAAATATACTGTTCACAAGAGACACACGTTACACACAAAGACAAAAATTAAAGAATTAAAAATCAAAAGATGAAAAAAGACATAAAGTTAACAGCAATCAAAAACAAGCAAGAGTGGCAATAAGAATTTCTGATAAAAAAGACCTTCAGGTAAAAACCAGAAAAATAGACAAGGAAGGACATCAGATCATGACTAAAGGGTCAATTGAACAATAACACATAACTGAAAGAGCCTCAAAATGCATAAATAAAACTTTAATAGAATTGAGGAAAGAATAGACAACTCTACAATAAATGTAGGAGGTTTTAATACCATTTTTGATGAAGAATAGAACATCTAGAAAGAAACTCAACAAAAACACAGAATAACTTAACAGCACCTAACCCAACAACAGCACAATATACATTCTTTCCAGTACACAAGTAACATTCTCCAGATATGTTAGACCACAAAACAATCTTCAATAAATTTTAAAATATTGAAAAACTACAATGCTATAAAATTGGAAATCAGCAATTGGAAGCTCAAGGAAAAAAAAATCTGATACATGGAAATTGAATAACACCCAGCTTAAAGCTGCTAGGTAATTTGTGGAGTCCTGGTGTGGCACTGTGGGCTAATGCACTGGACTGCAAAGTCAGTTTGAACCACAAGGTCATTGGTTCAAGCTCATCAGCTGCTCCTCAGAAACCCTATACAGCGTTGCTATAGGTTGGAACCAATGTGATGGCACTGGGAAATAGAATATATAAGAAATTAAATGAAAAAATTCCTTGAATAAATTGAGAATGAAAATGCAACATGCCAAAACCTTTGAAACACAACAAAAGCAGTGCTTAGAGAGCAATAAATGCACATATACAAAAAGAAGAAAGAATCAAAATCAATACATTACTGCAACATCCACAACAATAAGTAATAGAGCAGCAAAGTAATCCTACAGTCACCAGACAAAAAGAAATAATAAAGATTAGAACTGAAATAAAATAATTAGAAAACAGAAAAGCAATAGAAAGGATCAGGAAGTTGCTTCTTTGAAAGGATTAATAAAATTGACAAATAGTGGCACATGTAACAAAAGAAAAAAAAGAAGATTCAAATAACACCCATAGGACAACAGTATCAAAGAAAATAAAAAGGATAATAACAGAATATTATGAATAATTGTGCTCCAACAAACTTGAATATCTAGAAGAAATGGAAAAAATTTTAGAAAAACATGACCTACCTAAACTAACACAGAATGAAGTAGAGAACTTGAACAGACCTGATGTAGCACTGTAAGATTAGCACTCGTTTACAAGGTCAGTTTGAACAGAAAGGTAGGCAATTTAAACTCATCAGCCACTCTTCAGAAACCCTACACCAGGTCACTGTGAGTCAGAACTGACTTGATGGCATTTAACAACAATAACAAAAGAAGAAATTGATCAGGTTATTATAAAACTCCCAACAAAAAACAATCCAAGCCCAGATGGCTTTACTGGTGAATTCTATGAAACATTCAGAGATGAGCTGACACCAATTCTAATCAAACCATTCTAGAACATAGAAAAGAATTATGAAACTCCCCAAAACATTTTTAAAGTGAGCATAACCCTCTTACCAAACTAGGGAAAGATATTAGTAAAAAAGAAAATTATAGACCAATATCCCTCATGAATATAGATGCAATTTTTTTCAACAAGATCCTAGGAAATAGAATTTAACAACAAATCAAAAAAGTGTAATTCATCATGACCAAATGTAATTCATATCAGGGATGTAAGGATTATTCAATATTAGAAAAGCAATCAACATAATCCACCACATAAATAAAACAAAGGAAAAGAACCACATGATTATATCAATTGATGCAGAAAAGGCATTTGACAAAATCCAACATCTGTTCCTGATAAAAAAAAAACAAAAAACAAAAACACTCCAAAAAGTAAGAATTGAAGGGAAATTTCTCAACAAAATTAAGAGCACATATACAAATTCAACAGCCAGCATTATTCTCAATGGAGAGAAACTAAAAGCATAGGCAAACTGGAACTAAGACAAGAATGCTCTTTATTACCAGTTCTAGTCAGTATTGTAATGGAGTCTAGCCCAAGCTATAAGGTAAGAAAGGGAAATTAAAGGCATCCAAATTGGCAAAGAAGAAGTAAAACTGTCTTTCGTTTCAAATGATATGATCCTAGACATATAAAGTCCCAATAACTCAGCAAGAAAATTATTGGAACTCATTGGAAGATTCAGCAAAGTGGCAGGGCACAAGATCAATATACAAAAATAAGTTGGATTCCTATACACTATAAAGACAGATCTGAAAAGAAAATTTTAAAAAAATAGTAACATTTACAACAGCCACCCAAAAATGAAATACTCAGGAATAAGTCTAACCAGACAAACAAAAGGCCTATACAAAGAAGACTATCAAATACTACTATCAAAAAACAAAAGAAATTACAAAAATGGACACACATGCCATGCTCATAGATAGGAAGACTTAACATTGTGAAAATGTCAATACTACCCAAAGCTATCTGTAGAAATAACAAAATGCCAATCCAGATTCCACTATATTTCTTTAAAAAGATGGAAAAAGTGACCATCAATTTTATATGGAAAGGAAAGAGACCTCAGATAAGCAAATCATTGCTTAAGAGAACAAGGTTCTCTTCCCTGAAATCTTTCCCTGATGTAAAAATCTACTACACAGCCACAGTGGTCAAAACAGCATGATACTGGTATAAAGAAAGTTACATAGATCAATGGAACAGAACTGAGAACTGAGAAGTAAATCCACATGCAATCAGCTGATCTTTGACAAAGGGCCCAAACACATTAAATGGGGGAA
>NW_006408519.1:5429037-5430426 GCF_000296735.1 Chrysochloris asiatica
CAAGAAAAAGACAAACCCATTACAAAATGGGCAGAGGACATGAACAGACACTTCACCATGGAAGACATGAAGGCAGTTAACAAACACATAAAGAAATGTTCATGATCATTAGCTATTAAAGAGAGGTACATTAAAACAACTAAATATCATTTAATCCCATCATTAATAGAAATGTTCAAAAAACAGAAATGCTGACAAAGGTATGGAGAGATTTGGACCTTCCTACATTGCTGGTGGAACTGTAAATGATTCAAACACTATAGCACTCCCTGAGAAATTTGGAATTAGAAATACCATATAGCCCAACAATCTGATTACTTGGAATATATCCACAAGAAACAAGAGCTGTGACACAAGTAGATATATGCACACCAATGTTCTTTGCAGCACTATTCACAACAGCAAAAAGATGGAGACAACCTAAATGCCCATCAATGGAAGATTATCAAACTTTGGAACAAACACACAATGGATTACTATGTAACAGTGAAGAATAGCAATGACTCTGGAAACACATGATAACATGGATGAACCTGGAGGACATTATACTGAGTGAAATTAGTCAATCATAAAAATAAAAATATTTTATAAGACCACTATTGTAAACACTCAAGATAAGGTTTCCAAGGTGGGGCTTGATGGCAGATAGGGTAGAGGTGCAGTGAAGATCTCTGTCAGCAATAATACAAAATAACAGACGAAAATGGTTCAGGGAAGAGCTCCAAAACTCTGAACCACATAGGTAGGGATGTTTTTAAAGTGTGAAGGCTTATACCTAGTGGAACTTGTAGTGAACATAAGAAGTCTTGTACTTTAGAATCTGCCTGGCTCAGGATCCAGAGCTGATAACTTGGGTGAGACGAAACAGCAAGACCAAGCGGCAGAGCAAGCAGATCTGCCAGGATTTAACAACCACAGGAACCCCAGAGCAAAGATGACAAAATTCTGCTTGTTTTTGCTTTGTTCTGAGGTGTTTTTTTTTTTGTTTGTTTGTTTGTTTTGTATCTGTTCATTGGCCTCTAGCTGTCAGCACACCTCCATTTTGGTGACTAGAGGGGGTGCTTGAGTGAGTAGACACCCCTCACCCACACCACTGGAGGGTTCTTCTACCACGCATATGCACAGATCCTCTCAGCATTTAGAGGGACTTGGCCTTCTCATTTGTTGAATGCTTGGAGTAGATTCCAGCTCATAGTGACCCTGCACAGGATTTCCGAGGCTGTGAGTCTTTGCAGGAGCAGAGGGCCTAGTCTTTCTCCCACAGAACAGCTGGCCTTGGGTTTGGCAGCCTGATTCATAACCACTGTGTTGCAAGCAGGCAGCTCAAAACGGCCACAGCTGGCCCTTACTGTTTATTAATAGGGAAAAGGCCAGAACAGGGGGTGTGGA
>NW_006408519.1:5434866-5437071 GCF_000296735.1 Chrysochloris asiatica
CTGAAGACCAGGGGCAAGCTTGCAGGGTATACCCTTTGGTTGGTTGATGATGCATGGAGGGGATTGTAACCATGGCAATGAAATTATATGATAGGATGAATGTAAAGCTAATGTTTTCCCATGTAAACTCCCATAATTCACATTGAAACATTAAAAAAGAAGAAGAAGAAAAGAAAAGTTTTCCATACTAAAAGAAACATTCTTTGATAGTTACCAGGAGTGGTAGTAAGGGAGAGTAATTCACTGTCTAGAGAGTAGACACATGTTAACTTCGGTAATGAGGAGAGCAATATACAAGAAGAGGGATATCGGCACAAGAATGATAAACACAGGTGATGACAAGGGAGCTATGCAAGGGCTAAAGTAGATAGAAGTAAGTAGTGTTATGTACATAATCTTGGAACAACATGGTTCTGCAGGTAGATATACGGGCAGATACATAGAATGAATGAGTGTGGGAGGAAACGTGGGAATATAGCCGCAAATATATAATGGTTTGAAAGAGAATACACTCCTATGAATGTGGTGGAACATAGAGCAGGTAAAGCAATGAAAACTTCTTAGATATTATCAAACATGTAAAGGCAATGAGTTGCTGGGTCTCCAGGTTCAGGACCATAGTTTCAGGGAACATCAATGTCAACTGGCATAACATAGTCCACAATGACAATGTTCTACATCATACTTTGATAAATGGAGGAGTAGCATCTGGAATCTTAAAATCTCATTAGCAGCCACCTAAATTGCAACAACTGGTCTGTCCATGTATGGAAGATTGAAGAGTGATGAGAATTGAAGATGCTTGGGATCAATTAGTCGAATGGACTAATGGAACATGTGACCATCAGTCTCCATGACTCTGAGACCAGAAGAACTAGATAGTATCCGGGTACCACCGCCAACTGTTCTGAAAGGGATCACATTGTTGTTGTTATTGTTAAGTGTCGTCGAGTCAATTCTGACCCATAGTGACCCTATATGGGATTTCCAAGGTGCAGCTGGTGAGCTTGAACCACCAACCTTGAAATTGAAACAACTTTGCAGTCTGACGCATTAGCCCACAGTACCACACCAGGACTCCATTAGGAGGTTCCAAATTCAGTGGCAGACAATATAGAACAAAATTCAAAATTATATTAAAAAAGAGTGGGATTACTGGTCAGAAAGAAACTGGAAGAACCTGAGATTATGCCCCTCTGTCACCCTTCAGGTCTTGAAAGGAACTCAGCCTTGTGGCTCAAGTTCAGTTTAGCAATAGATAGGTATATATGGGGAGCAACAACACTAGTAAGTTATCCTCCCCATGGAATGATCAATCATCCAAACTCAAAAAGGAAACATTTACCTAAGGACAAAATTAAGAAGGGATAGGAAGGTGGGTGGAATGGAAACACAGGGAGAAGGATAATGGTTGTTGGTGGTGGGTATTGGAATCATTGAGATGAAATGAAGTGTATGATTTATTGAATGTAAAGTTGATGATTTTGTCTTTAAACCTTCATTCCATTCATAATAAAAAGTTTAAAAAATGAATAATAAAGAAGAAGAATTACTTAACGTAGCATATTGGTAAAATAACTTTATTCAGTGAAAACAATTGCCATTTTGGAATACCTTTGGAGGGATATGTGAGATGCTACAAAATGTCCTTTGGAATCCATCCTTGGTTGCCTGGTATATAGCAAGGTCAGTGAAATGTGTTATGTCACCTGCATAAAACAGGTTGATAATGACTCTTCATCCAAACCTGGTGCCATGGTCTTCTTCATATAATCCAGCTTCTCAGATTATTTGTTCAGCAAACAGATTGAGTAAATCTGGTCACAGACTATTCTGCCCTACATGGTCACAGTGAGTCAGAGTCAACTCCATGGCAGTAGGTTTTTGTTTTTGTTTTTATGATGATTCAGACTTAGAACTAGAGGAGAAATGTTCAATTGTTTCTCAATTTTTAAATGTAATCTGAATACATGTCAAATACATATGTTTTATTAAATGTCTTTGTAACTATCACAATTGCAGTTATACTTCACACAGGTAGTCATATTTCTAACACAATTTTACCTTTGTGTTTCAAAATCCCAGTTTCAAACTACTGATCAAAGATATATGCATATCAGTAATTGATGGTCTGTTCCACAGTCTGCCCCTGGCCTTGTTTTCACTGATGATATGGAGCTTTTCCATCTTCTCTTTCCACAGATT
>NW_006408519.1:5438701-5439921 GCF_000296735.1 Chrysochloris asiatica
AAAGCCTCATCTTTCTCCCGCGGAGCGGCTGGTAGTTTCGAACCACTGACCTTAAGGTTCGCAGCCCGATTTGTAACCACTACGCTAATATTAGGTACAAACTAAATAATGGTGTTTATTTTATTCCTTTAGTTACAAATTAAAATATATGTTTATAATAGAAATTTGGAATATGAAGAAAAATAAACAAATTAAGAAGTAGGAATTAATCAAACCCCAGCACTATTTTTTCCTTGCTTTTGTGAACAGTTTAAAGTAAAAACTAATACATCTTCTGGGACCATTGCCATATCAATCTCATTTTTCAGAAGTAATATCTATATCAGTTCAGCACTTAGTGTTTTAAAATATAATAAATCAGAAACATATTTATGAAGGTGAGTCAAAAATTATCTGCACTCCAGTTATATGAAAATTTCTATTGACTGCACTGTCTTATCAGTGTTTTCCATTCAACATCCCAGCTGTGCAGGTGTGAACCTGGACATTTGCAAACAAAACAGGGACCACTATTCAAAAGAAGGTAGAAGTTCCTTTTAAAAAATCATTACTGGTGATGAGACAAGGATTCATCATTATAAGTCTGAGAATCAATGGGAGAGTATGGAATAGAAACATCCTCTAATCACCAACCAGTAAAACTTCAAAAGTCAACCATCAGCTGCAAAGTTGATACTTACAGTTTTCTGGGATTCTCAAGGTCCAGTATGGAAACACTATCAGGAAAAAGGTTCAACAATCAATAGTGTTCATCACAGTGAGAACAGCTGAAGCCTAAATTTGGGATTAAATGTAGAGGACTGCTTTCCAAGGGCCTTGTGATCTTGCATGACAATGCACATCCTTACACCTCTACCCGTACTGTTAACACTCTGCAAAAACTTCATTTTGAAGTGTTAAGCATCCTCCCTCTAGTCCTGATGTTGCTCCATTGGACTTTTACCTGTTTTGGTCCCTGATAGCAGCCCTTCCTGGATGAAGATTCAACATAGATAAAAAAAAAAAATTTAAAAAAGTGAAGTCAGTGGTGCATTCATGACTTACAGTTCAGCCTAAAACAAGTTTTAATGAGAATATGAAACCTTGTTGACAGATGGACAAAGTTATTGAAAAGCAAGGAGAACATGTCGAAAAATGATGTATTTGTTTTTTCTAAAAGTTGATGAAAATAAATTCTATTGCCACAGTGTGGATAATTTCTGACTCTTTTTTTTTTTTTT
>NW_006408519.1:5441305-5459559 GCF_000296735.1 Chrysochloris asiatica
AGGCAGTGTTTTGTTCTGTTGTGCGTAGGGTCACTATGAGTCAGTACTAACTCGATGGCACCTAACAACCATGACAACAACATCATACATCTTTTGATGTGCCTGTGCTGGCATTTCGTTAGGATAAAGACCTAAAACTGGGATTCCTCACTAAAAGTTCTGTATGTTTGGAATTGCAAGAGAGAATTTCAATAAAATGAAATCGAATTAATTCACTTCCAAAATACTTGAGCCACTTTTGCTTTTCCAAAGGTCACAGTTAATTTTCCTGAACTCTTCAGTTTAGTATTCTGCTTGGTAAATACCAGTGTTCTAACATGGCTTTTGTTATGAGAACTGAATCTCTGCAACTTTCTGTTATTATTAGCTCTATAATTTTTACTAGAGTTACTTATGATTTGCTTCTGCTTTCTGATGCTCATAATGAAACTATTTACAGGTTTGTTTCCATTCAATAATTCAGTGCAAAATGTAAGCAATGCACCTGGCACAAATGTCATTATGATTTAATATCACAACAACCCTTTTTATTGTTGTTATTAGGTGTTATCGAGTCCATTCCAGCTTATAGGGACCATAACACAACAGAATGAAACACTGTCCAATCCTAAGCCAGCCTCACAATTGTTAGTTAGGTTTGAACCCATTGTTGCAGACATCGTGTCAATCCTTCATTTTTGGGTGTCTTCTGCTTCTATTTTGCTGTCTAATTTCTAAGCATGATATCCTTTTTCCAGGAACTGGTGGTGATGGTTATGTGCCGTGGAGTCGGTTCCAACTCATAGTGACCCTGTACAGGGTTTCCAAGGCTGTAAATCTTTTACAGGAGCAGAACGCCTCCTCTTTCACCTGTGGAACAGCTGGTAGTTTCAAACTGCTGACCTTGCCGTTCACAGCCCAATTCGTAACCACTATGCTGCCAGAGATCCTTAACTAGTTCCTTATAATAACATGTCCAAAGTACCTAAGACAAATATCATCTTTCTTGTTTCTAACCATTCTTGTTGTACTTCTTCCAAGAGATTTATTTGTTCTTCAGACAATCCATGATATTTTCAATACTCATTGCCAACACTGCAATTCAAATGCATCAATTCTTCCTGGATCGTCCTTATTCATTGTCCAGCTTTCATATGCATGTTTTTATTTATTTATTTATTTGTGGAAGAAATCAGGTTGTTTTACAGTTTCCTATGGTCTGGAATTTGTTGATTGCATTCCTGTAGTTGAATTTTAAATGTTCCTCTGTTTTCTCTTTTCCCTATAATTTGGAAGTTAAATATGAGGGGGCTTCAAAAAACTCAAGGGAAAATTGCATTTTCTTTTCAATCAAATTTTTTTGAAGCAACTCTTATATAAATACTTTATCAGATTCAGTTTCTATTTCTGAAACAATGACTGTTTCACAATGGGCTGTGTTCTCCCACCAAGAGGCACATAATCTCATGCTTTCTTGTGTTTATGTGTGTGTGTGATGCCAACAGCCTTCCATCATTGCACAGTTACATGATTCTACTAGGAAATGCAAAATGATGCTATTTTGATTTTATCATATCTTCTTCTTTTATTGGGAAGATTTATAAACAAAGAAAATTGCCCCCATCATCCTTTTGATCACATTCTGAGTTTTAATTCATATAAGAAAAAATATGATAAATATTTGCATTACAGAGTCTTTTTTTTGTCTACTGTGTCACTAGTTTGGGTCTATTTGAAAAGTAAAAGGTGGACTGATACTTCAGTGTTTCTTAGGATGATGTTTATATCGACATTTTCTTAAATTTTGTAATAGTTTTGCTTTGAATATATTAATAGCATTATTTGGCATATAAGTATTTATTATAGCTTTAACATTTGTTTTTCTAATCTAAAATTATGTCCATGGCTAGATAGAACCATTTATTTTTACAGAAGTCTTAATTTTTATTTTGTTTGAAAATAATATTTTCATCTTATTTTGATCTAACTTAAGTATTTATGACAAATCTCTGCCCATATTCATTTTATTCATTATAAAAATGGTGCAAGTTCATTGATCATTAAAAATAAAATAATATGGTGGTTAATAGGAACTCTTGTAACATAGTGGGTTATGAGCTGGACTACTAACTGCATGGTTAGTAGTTCAAATCTACCTGTCACTCTTAGGGAGACAGATGAGGTTTTCTGCCCTGGTAAAGATTTTCAGCCTTGGAAATTCTATACAATGTTGTTATGGCTAGCAGATAGGTATTGATCCTACAGCACCACATCAAGAATATATGTGTGTGTGTGTGTGTGTGTGTGTGTGTGTTGTTATGTGCCGTGGAGTCGGTTCCAACTCATAGCGACCCTGCACAGGGTTTCCGAGGCTGTAAATCTTTACGGGAGCAGAAAGCCTCATCTTTCTCCCACGGAACAGCTGGTAGTTTCAAACTGCTGACCTTAAGGTTCACAGCCCGATTCATAACCACTACACTGTCAGAGCTCTCTCTCTCTCTCTCTCTCTCTCTATATATATATATATATATATATATATGTATGTATGTATGTATATACATGTATATATCTGTAAAACAACCAGATATATATGAGGTTGTTTTACAGTTTTCCACAGTCTGGAATTTATTGATGGCGTCATATATATCTATGTATGTGTATATATACATGATAGAGTCCTGGTGTGGCACTGTGGGTTAATGTGGTTTAAATCGCAAGGTCAGTGGTTCAAGCTGCTCACCAGTCACTCCCTGGAAGCCCTGTACAGAGTCGCTATGGGTCTGAACTGACTCAAAGGCACTTAACAACAACAATATTTATATACATACATCTGTTTTGACAGATAATTAATGAAAGCTTAATCTTTATGAAAACTCAAGAGCCTGGTTAGGTGTACATCGAAATATAAGGTTTTTCCTCCTACTTCACTTCAAACAAGGATGACACATAAGTTGGTCAAGATGGTATATATGGCCAGCTAAAATTTTCCTTATTAGTTGTACTGGTGTGGCTCTGCAGGATAATGCACTGGACCACAAGTGTGGTTTGAACCACAAGATCAATAGTTCAAACTCACCAGCTGCTCCTCGGAAACTATATTAGGGTTGCTATGAGTTGGAAACAACTCAACGATACTTAACAACAACAGTATTTTCCTTAGAAAATAATTTTCTAAACTTCACATATAAAATAGCCAGATGAATGCCTGAAAACCCATAGTAATTTCCTGTAAAGCAGGAGTAGCAAATATGTAGCATGAATGTCAATACTTACCTTTGCAGCACCCATGGCAGACATCACTAGTCAATCCTAGCAGTTTATCCTCTCGAACTTGTGTGCAACAGTCATAGTCTTTTTAGCATAATTCTCCAGAGTCGTATCTAATCACTGTGGAAGGACAGTTAACATGAAATTACAATCACTGTTGTATATGCGGGCTCAACTCATTAGGATTCAGGCTCCAGTAGAGCATAAATGTGGTTGTTTTGCTTACCAGCGTTTGCAACAATTCTTGGCACACACTAGGCACTCAGTAAACATTTGTTGAATGAATGAGTTATAAATTTAGACAGAAAACTTTCAAAACAGATTCAAATACTCTTCACAGTCACCATTGAATTTCAATTAATAATTCAATGACTATCCCTTTTTGAGCATTTTAGCTTTTTGGTCACTAGTTTTGAGGCTATTGAGGATAATCTTTGCTTTTGATGTTATGTGTGTATCAAGAATTTGTTGTAACTAATTTTTTTCATTGTTGTCATTTTTTGCTTTTTTGTTTCTTTTTACTTAAAATAGAATTTTACTGCACTGCTTTGAACAATATAAATTACAATGAAACATTAATAGAAAATGGCTGAATTTTTAAATACCCCCTACTCCATGGGTATGATTAGCATCCTCTATTTCCATTCCACCTGAATTTACAATTTGACTTTAGATCAAACTTGACAGTAGGTATGACTGTGACTAAATTGAACTGGATGGTAAAACTTATACCCTATTTTTCTAAGGTCAACATCTTTTCTGATCCGTATGTGAATGTTATGCTGAGAAATGTGCTTTCAGGCTAGCTTGAGCAAGGGGCAGGCTTGATATCCTTTTTTTTTTTTTTTTTAATTTTTTTCTGTCACTGAAGCTTTGGTGCTGACACAGATCAGGGGCAAATCAGGAATTATAGCAACTTGACTTGAATTACTTGAAAATAGTAGTTCAATTCAAAATTCAGTAAGGTGGAGATATGAATAGGAAAGAAAAGAAAATCATTTCTTCCCGAGATCCAGAAGCAGTTCAGGGTATGTGACAGGGTGTCAGATTTTCTTTGCAAGAAGCCCCATTACACATGACTGCTTGGTCTACAGCCTCAGCTAGATGAATTTTCCAGACTTCTCACTTTCTTCATCAAGCTTATTTGATAACTGCCAACGTCTCAAGCATTCTTCTTGAAATCAGCTTTCACAATGATGTAAGAGTTCCTAGTTTGTAAAATGAAAAGTTTTTCTAAAAGTGTTCATTTAATTCTATAAGGCATGTGCCATCATTATTATTTAAGTTCAAAATCAATAGAGTCGTAATCAGAACAGTGCGGGAGTACCCTCCGCCATATGACCACATGGCTATTAAGTGGCAAAGCTATGACTCAAACCATGCTCCTCCAACACCAAATCGAATGCACTTTCTAATAAACCAATTTCTGCCTGAAATCACAGAACTGTGACACTTTTTAAAAAGAAAAAATTGGGGGGTGGAGGACTCCAAGAATACAGGAAGGAGAGATTTTCACACTATTTAAAAATTCATGCACACAAAAAGTGGCAGCTTTAGCTAACTAGGTAATTCCTATGTGAAGGTCTAGCTTCTGATTAGGGAATGAATCGGGTGCTTTTGTGGTCACTAACTTGACTGACTCTCATTTTGTTGGAGGTTTTGCATTAGTATAGAAACATTTCTTCCTTATAGCTGAGCTCTGTTTGCAGCTCAGACCCTTTCCATGAAGTGAAAACACCACTCTATGAAAACATGGTGACAGAAACTGCTTGACCAGGTATGCATAGGAATCATTAGATCATTTATGCCTTTTATAACAGAATTGAATCCAAAGATCTTCATAATCCTCTGTCTTCCTAGCAAATAATCTATAAAATCATGCAAATGTAGGTGTTTGGAATCTGTAAAAATGTGCACTGATTTTACCTTCCCTAGCGACAGAATGATTATGTTAGTATAGATGAACTGCAGTTTCACACAAAGTGACTCTGCTGAGGATCCCAAAATTTGGGTTTCTAAAAGGAAGTCATTGCATTTTCCAAGAATCTCTCTTGGCTATGAGATGACTGAAAGTCTTAAAGGCCATTACAAAATGGAAAACCCCTTTATAAATATATTTAAGAACTGTTATAACCCTCAATTTGAAATTGATCCTCAAGAGGCAAAGCCTTGGGACTTGGAAAGCATTTGCTTTGGACATGAATAACCTGCCTGTCTATGACAAGGTGTGATGTGTGTAGTTTTGTAAAATCAACTGGATTCACGTAGTTCCTGAGAATAGGATAAGGACTCTTGGGACGTAGCACTTTGGCCTGGAGAGTGGCTTAACCTGTGCATGAAGACTGTGGCAACACCTTATTCTGCCAATGTTCAGTTGATTTCAAACAGGATAGTAGCACTGAATATAGTATGTGTTACCAGACTGTATCAAATGAAGCCCAGCTCATCAAAACAGAAACTAAGAGGATCTGGGTACTTTTATTAACTGAAAATCAATCCTTTTGTGTGATTCAATTAAAAGCATCAATAAAAACCTTATTTCAAAAGTCCTAAGTAGAGTATATACCACTACAGTGCATATCGTAGCTAGAAACTGCTTAGCCCCCTCAGAATCCTTGCCTGTTTTAATAAGTATTCAGAAATTATACTCTGACTTCAAAAGAAATTGTAAGGAATTGTTAGCAGGTTTATTAATGTTTTATGTTTTATTAAAAGTTTGGGTGTACATTTCACAATGAGCAACATCAAAAATCAGACTTTCTGCCTGTAATTTTGCTTCCTCCTGTCTTTCTGCCTTTGGGATTCACTCTTTTCCTTTCATCAGCTGCCATTTTCAGCAGCATGCAGTAATTTCATGGCTCATTGCAAGCGCTGAAAACCTTTGAAACCACAAATGCTAACCTACCTGGCCTGCAGCCATTTAGGAAGAGATTAATTTAGCAAACAGAAGCAAAACACTTTCTACTTCTAGCCTGTGCATAATTTCACTTCTATCTATATTTATTTTACAGTGAGCAGCGTAATGACAATTTCAGTAATTGCAACTCTATAAAAATTTGCCTACCTAGCTTATCTCACCATCGCAAGACTGTGAGTCACTCAGATTAGAAAGGGTACAGCATGTGAAACGGCACTGGTTGCCTTCCAAAAATATGGGCCTTCTATAAAACCTCAAGTGATGCTTTGCACTTATTTGTGTTCTTATCTGTTGGGCTGCAGTTTCTTCCTGATGTTTTGATTGGGACATGTGCATTCCTCTTTAATTCATGGTGATTTATGGGGGCACACTCCTTACAAACAGACCAATGTATCTGGAAGACTGGAAGCACCAACCCATTCCTGCAGACTTTGTTGGTTGTTATGTTGCTATCGAGCAATTTGAACAGAAGAGAAAGTCCATCTGGGGCAAATTTAAGCTATCATGCTTGGAAGGATTTCAAGGACTAAATTAGCCCACAAACAGTGAGCTAAAAATAAAAGTTTAATTGTTTCTTGCCTAACTTCAAAAATCCACCATTGAAACTAACACCAATTATATCTACTGTATATTTCTGTGTAGTTTCCCCTAAGGAATCATTTGTTGCTTCCTTTTATTCATTTGTGTAGTTCTAACACACATGCACACACAAGATTGTTTAGCAGATAATGATCCCAGGGAGAAAGAGTGAGTCAAGCAAAATAATATTTAGGAATTAAGAGAAAACATAATGAAAGTTTAAGTCAGCCAATATATCAGACAAAATCATTTGCACTATTTAACTAGTAAGACACAGGAAGGAATTAAATACAAAGGAGGAAAGGAGAAGTCAGTGTGAAACTGTTGACATCAAACCTTGCTGCTGGAGCTTATCGTTGAAGGATTTATATATATATATATGTAAAAGATAGGACAAGAATGTCACATTGCTAAGTTATTCTTTTCTTGGATCAGCTACCAGGGGGGCCTGCCTTGATAAGTGACTACAATGTTCGTTGTTCAAAGCATAGTTCCAAGATGGGAATCTAGGGTTGAGGGTTGAATATTATTGCTTGGTTTTTCCTCAAGAAGAAAGGGATTTGGTAGTCAGTGAATGACCTTGAGGTGTGGGATGGCCCCTCCACTCCTGTGATAAAGGATCATTGTGCACCTTCCCATGTTGCAAAAACACTACTGCCAGTAAAACAGGATGATATAATAAAAGGGAGAAAAAGAAGAGCCAAGCTCGCTACATAAGACATTTTCTGTTTTGGTGCTACATCTTTTCCATTTTATACATTCCTTGTTCCCAAGTAATAGCAGCTGAACATACTTCTCGACTTTACTCAGATTTAAATATTCTGTACCCTATAAAGGAAATTCTGTGACATTAAACTTGTTTATGCACTGTTTTTATATTAGCTAATTCATTTAAGCATACAGATACACAGACGGCAGTGGGATGACTGGCCAACCCCCACAGATGTACACCTCCAATCTGGCATCCCATAACATTCATAAAATATGTCAACACAGCCTGGAATTTTTCCATGGTTTATGTTATACTATTGGTGTTCATTGCATACTGGCAAAAATATTTCATGTTGAAATTTGTGGTAGTAAAAAAGAAAAAGGGAATTCTCTCTCTTTTTTGAGACCATTTGCAAAAGTACTTCATCAATAGCCTTCACATATAATAAGCACTTAAATCAACACAAATTGAACAGGAAAAAACACATTCATGTGCTTGGGTGTCATATAATAAATAGCTGTTCATTTCTTTAAACAATTGATGGTAATTATGCTGTCTTAAGGACCATTTTTAAAATGCTGTGCACCTTTTCAGTACTGCCCAAAGAATCATAATACTGTGTAACAGAATCAAAGAAATATAGAAACATATTCATAACCGTCATAGGTTATTCTACAGAGATAATTCTCCAAAGCAAATAGCAACACTGGGTGAAGGGTGTCACTAGTATCGGGTGATTACTAATGGTGGCAACTTCACAGACAGAAAGTTCATAATAATCACTTCTTATTGGTTAGTAAAGAAGCTATGGTAGCATAGTGGTTATGAATCGGGCTGCAAACCGCAAGGTCAGCAGTTCGAAACTACCAGCTGTTCTGTGGGAGAAAAGACAAGGCGTTCTGCTCCCGTAAAGATTTACAGCCTCAGAAACCCTGTACAGGGTTGCTATGAGTTGGAACTGACTCCACGGTGCACAGCTACCACCATTGGTTAGTAAGCTTACATTTTCTCTACAATATGCAAGTTTTTGCCCCTCTTGCTGGAGAGTGCATCCACCTGAGTTCCCCATCCAATACTAAAAGGACACTACTGGGCAGAAGTTACTAGAAAATTATTGTCTAGTACTACAGTACAATAATTTTCTAGTAACCTCTGGCTGACAGTGGCCTCTGAAAACTCGTATCTCATCCTTCAGATGGAGTCCTGGTGTGGTGTTTTGGAAAACACTGAATCACAAGGTCAGTTTGAATGGCAAGGTTGAGGTTCAAATGTACCAGCTGCCACTTGGAAACCCTATAGAGGGGCCTTATGAGTTAGAACTGACTTGAAGACACTTAACAACAACAGTCCTACAGTAAATTCAGGTCTTGAGAAATGTCTTCTGATGTCTTTTTTTATCTTTTAGCCACAGTTTTTGAAGATGATTAGGTTCCAATTATCATTTTAGTTAATTCTAAGGTGGCATGCAGCTTCTCAGTGACCCTGCAAAGAAAGACCTAGGGTTCTACTTCGGTGCTATTACAGCTAATCTCTCATCTGAGGTCAATATAAGCAGGGATCAATTTAAAGCACTCCACAACAACAACATTGTGAAGCAGTAGAAAGACACTGGCCTCTGGATTCTGTCAGAGGGGCCTAATCTTTTACCCAGCTCTACTTTCTAAAATTATGTCAGTTAAAACAAACATATTTTCTTCATGGTCATTATTTGTCCTATATAAAATGGAAATGATAGTAAATGATATTTCATGGTCATTATTTGTCCTATATAAAATGGAAATGATAGTAAATGATATATAATTTTTACTAAGTGATGTTACTATCTCTGTTCTATTAGTGAGAAAAATGGATCCCAGAGATTTAAAATGGCTTGTCTGGACCCACCCACCCAGCACATGACTAAACCCTCTTTTGAACCATAGCAGCCAGGATTCAATTTGTATTGATAACCACTGGGGACTCCAGCCTCTCAACATGGAATATTTCCTTTGGCAATTGCTGGAAAGATTATCCATGTCTTTCCAGGCATTCTGTGCCATGGTGCTTTTGAGTTTTAGTTTTTTGTTTTTGTTTTTCCTTTGTCCATCATCTAAGCTAACACTATAAGTTGAAACCAATTCGATGGCCCTGAACAACAACTATGGCCAAAACAAGGCAAGGAGTCAATTGTGGAACAGACCATAACTTGTTTATATGCAAGTTCAGCCTAATGCTGAAGAAAACTTTTAAAAGTCCATGAGAGTTGAAATATGGCCTTGTAGGTATCCCACCTGAATTTAGAGACAATCTCAGGAACAGATTTGATTCATTTCACACTAATTACTAAAGACAGGAAGAGCTTTGAGATGCTATCAAAAACATCATATAGGAAGAAAGCAAAAGGACATTGTTGTTGTTATTATGTGTTGTGGAGTTGGTTCTGACTCATAGTGCCCCTGTACAGGGTTTCTGAGACTGTAAATCTTTTGGGGAGCAGAAAGCCTCATCTGTCTCCAGTGGAACAGCTGGTAGTTTTGAACTGCTGACCTTGCAGCTCACAGCCCGATTCGTAACCACTATGTTACCAGAGCTCCTTAAAAGGACAGTAAAAAGACAGAAAAGACCAAAATGGATGTCTGAGAGACTCTGAAACTTGTTCTCCAGTGTAAAAACACTAAAGCAAATGGGAGAAATGAGGCAGTCAAACAACTGAACAGAAAATTTCAAAGGGCAGCTCAAGAAGACAAAGTCAAGTATAATAAAATGAGCAAAGACCTGGGGTTAGAAAACTAAAAGGGAAGAACACACTCAGCATTTCTCAAACTAAAAGAACTGTAAACAAATTTAAACCTCAACTTGCATTATACAAGGATTCTACAGTGGAAATATTGATGTGGAAAGCAGCAAAAGAAGATAGAAGGAATACACACAGTACCATACTCTACCACAAAGAAATGGTTGATGTTTAACCATTTCAAGAATTTGCATATGATCAAGTACCAATGATACAGAAAGAAGTCAAACTATACTGCATGTATTGACCAAAAAAAAAAAAAACCAGTCCAAATAAGGCTCCAGGAATTGGTGGACTACAAATAGAAATCTTTCAACAATCTGATGACACATTGGAAGCACTCACTCATTTATTCCAAGAAATTTGGAAGGCAGCTACCTAGTCAATCAATTGGAAGAGATCCATATTTGTGCCTACTTCAAAGAGAGGTAACTCATTGGAATGTGGAAATCATGTCAACAATATCACTAATATAGCATGCAAGTAAAATTTTGATGATGATAATTCAAAAATGGTCACAACAGTACATCAACAGGGAGTTTTCAAACTTGATTCAGAAGAGAAAATGGAATGAGGTATATTATCGATGATATCAGATGGATCTTGACTGAAAGCATAGAATACCAGAAAGATGTTTACTTGTGCTTTGTTGTCTATGCAAAGGCTTTTGACTGTGTGAATCATGACAAGCTATGTATAACATTTCGAAAAATAGGTATTCTATAACACTTAATTGTGCTTATGAGGAACCCATACATAGACCAAGAGGCAGTCATTAGAACAGAGTTGGAGATGGCTAATGATCACAAGCATTTCTTCATGTATTTGTTGGTTTTTAGTTGTTTTTTTTTTATTGCATTTTTATTTTTTAATCTCATTTATCTTCCAAACTTAAAACCACATTCAGGAACCACCTGATCCTTTTTATTAGATCCATTCCAATTTGCCATGAATTTTTTGAAGCCCCTTGTAGATTATTTCAAATATTGTCTTTGCATGGTTCTAATCCAGTCATGGAGTCCTGGTGTGGCACTATGAGATAAAGCACTGAATCTCATGGTTGGTTTGAACCACAAGGTCAGTGGTTCAAACTCACCAGCCATCCTTTACAAGGATGCTATGAGTCAGAACAGACTTGATGGCACTTAACAACAGCAGTAATCCAATCAATGCATACACTGCCTATTTTCTCTCCAGTGGCTGTTCCCTATCATTTCCCAATTAAAATATTTCAAACAGCTGCTCAACATTTTCTCTTAACTTTTTGTCTTGGATTAGAGCATTAAGATAGAGTTGTTGATCTTTAAAGATTAAGTCTGGACAATTTGCTATAAAAGTCACAGTTGCATGTTCCCCTCATCTTTTAGGTAAAGTGGTATTTCTTAGGCACTGAGGGGAAAGGGGGAAAAAAATGGAATTCTTTATGTAGCTGCTAACTGTAGAGAGAACTCCTGGTGTGGCGCTGTAGGATAAGCACTGGGCTGCTAACCAAATAATCAGCACTTCAACCCACCAGCTGCTCCTTGGAAACTCTCTATGAGTCCAAACTGACTCCATTCACTTAACAGCTGCAGAGAGAACCCTTTTTAATTGGAAACTCTGTGGAGGTAAGCTTTTACATTCATAGATCCAAACAGAAGCTTTGGGGTTAGAATATCTCCTCCTAATGACTATTTCAAGGAGTCCTAGTGGGTGTAGTGAATAAAGCACTAGGCTGCCACCAAAAAGTTTGAACACGCCAGTCACCGATGGGAGAAAGATGTGCAGTCTGCTCTGCTGTAAAGAGACCAGCCTTAGAACAGGCAGTGCTTATTTTACCTACAAAAATGGTTTTCCTCATTTGAGGACATTTATTCAGACAATAAATGTTAAGGCAGACTATGTTTAGAATCTGCCTGTCATTTTTCTTCTCATTTTAGGGGTACAAAAGAGATATAGTGAGAAAACTGCCCAGTTTTACTTCTAGCAAACGCTGGTATTAGACTGCTACTTGATTAATATCTGTTCTTGAATTGGATTGTTCAGTCATTAGTTGAATTATAATACTGTCCTTAATTGAGACTATGTACTTTAATAAAACAAGCATCTTATTATTTATAGAATTTGCAAGTGCATATACAGATTTTCAGTATACGTCTTTCATGCATGTTGTAGTAACTTTTTATGGACGCCATCCCAATTAATGAACACTGACTGCATTCTATGCTCTTAACTTTTCTAATTACAAATGTTGAATGTGTACGCAAACTAGTGCGGAGTATGTGTGTCTGTATGTTTATTGAAGAAGAGGTTTTCAAGATACATATACAAAGTATAGCCAGAAAAAAAATAGGGAAGATGCTATTTAATTTTCCAATCCAATTATTCAATAATATCATGGCAATCAAGGGAACCAGCCATTGACTAAAAACAAAACAAAACATGGTTAGTTTCAGGCTGGAGTACATTGTCAAGACCACGTTATAAACTTCTGAGCAACAGGAATTATAATGGAATCACTGCTACAACCTTAATCTAACAGTGTGAACTGTGTTGCTATTATTTACTATGGTAACATAATAAAAGACTGCACTGTTTGGGCCATTATCCTCACTGCTTTCTTTTCAATATAAATCATTATATTTATTATCTGTCTTCTTGTATAAGGGGTCATGAGAAAGGCCAATCAAAAGCTGAAGAAACCTACTTTTCTAAAAGAAATTGGGCCTATTTCTAATTCTTTTTCTTTATCAAATACAAGGGAACAGAGACTTTTTTGGTGAAAAATTGTTTCATGTAAGATTAAAGTGCAGATTATTGGTGAGAAAATGACATTCACTTCTAGACATCTTGTAGATCCCTGTGAGATATTGCCAGCTTCCCTCTGATATTTTTACCTTTCTTCCTTGGGGGATTTCTTTCCTGGCAGGTTTTGAGCAGGAGGTGCCAGAGCTTTCATTCTGTTCTGGGAACTTGTGTTATTGTTTATTTATTGATGACTAAAGCTATGATCAGCCAGGTGGCATCATTGATGGCGTCAAGTGTGGCAGCAGTAGTGAGGTTAGCCCAGGATCGGACATTGTTTCGTTCTGCTGTGCATGGGTCGCTATGAGTCGGTTCCAACTCGATGGCAACTGACAACAACAAAGCTATGATCTTCCTGAAATAACACCTTTTGAGTGAATTTTATTTACCATTGCAAATAAGTGTCTTGCACAGATTTTCCTCCCCTCTTTGTAGAAATCCTACAAACTCTACTTAGGTTCTTTTGTTTGATTACTAAGTATGTTAGCTGGAATGATTAATCATACTTTATTTATAATGGTTCCAGAAACAAGAGTGATCTAATTTCACTAATAATTTGGTCACATATTATTTTGAATTCATCCTTACTTGTGTCAAGCTCTAGGCTCCCATGGTGAACAAATGTAACTTTACATAGAATGACAGGGTCTTTATTTTCAAGTCTCTGAAGGGCAGTCATGAGTATGTAGCATCTGGATATTAGGTTTAAGACACGGAGGAGTGTGGGGGATTGGGTCTGAGGATGAATGGTGGGAGTATCATAGAAGACAGCCCAAGGGACTCCTATCTCACTTTCAGGAAAAAGAAAAAAGAACATAAAATGTAACTGGAATAATATTTTCCTTGATGGAAACTCAGCCTCACTCTGAACTACTTCTAACCCAAATGGGGCCTAGATGTGGTGGTGGAGTGATTCCCATCAATTAATATGCATCATGTGGTGACACCTTAGAAAAGCAAAGTTGAAGATACCTTTTCCACCTCAAGTAGACCCTTCCGTGTAAATGCAACCTGCAACCAACTATGACCAACACCAGAATACTCATTAAAAATAAATGTAAAGTAATTATGTCTTTAACTTAGCATAAATCGACTTGAAGGCTCACACTGCCATCAACAACACACATCAGTACCTTTTTAGAAAAGGATAAAGTATACATGCCTCCCTCCCTTTAACCAGACATTAGCAATGTGGATGCTTTCATATCCATGCAAGAAACAGAAACAGGGTTTTCTTGTACTTTATGCTAAATTAACTTTATACTATGTTCTATTTTCCTGAAGGAAAAGACAATTTACTAAAATATGTTTTGAAGATATGATGAGTCCATACGAATACTGAAAACAGAGGATATTACCACTTTGATAACTTTGCTTGATCCAGTAAAATTTTTCTTGGCATAGTAAACATTGGCCGTAAAACCTGTGGTTAATACCAAGTGGTAAATTGATTGAAAAATGGCGTGTAGAGATGCTGGGCTATATGAGTTTATAGATCAGTACGTTGCTGATAACTAGTGTGGGGCAGTGAGACACTATCATGAAACCTTCAGCAATTAAGTCCATTAAAACAAATTTTATTTGATAAAATACTGCTTCTGAACTGGCTTTCAGACAGACTTGCTAATTTGTTCAATGGATTATCATTGCAGAAGAAACTGACGGTTAATCATAAAATATTTGAAAAGACTGAATTTATTTAACATATTGCTTTATTTGTTAGATGCTTGTGGCTACAATAAAACTTCCAATGATTTGATAATGATTCTACAATATATATTTTCAAGTTTTTATTGTGAATTGAGTGATAGTTTACATGGGAGAACATCAGCTTTACACCATCATTTCATTGCAATGATTACAATCTCCTCTGTGTATCATCATTCAACAGTATTTGCTTCCATTCCCTGTTTTGTTTTGTTTGGGGTGGGGGGGGATGGGCTCTGGTAGTGTAGTGGTTACGAATCGGGCTGTGAACCACAAGGTCAACAGTTCGAAACTATCAGCTGTTCCGTGGGAGAAAGATGAGGCTTTCTGCTCCCATAAAGATTTACTGCCACGGAAACCCTGTACAAGGTCACTATGAGTCAGAACCGACTCCACAGCACATAATAACAACAGCAACATACACAGAAAATACTCAGGAATACATTATAATTTAGACAACCAAAGGGTACATTCTGCAAGCCTGCCTCCTGGCCACCAGCACCCAGTCCTCAACTGCTCCCTCTCTCCATGCCCTCATCTTTGCCTACATCTCTAGTGTTGCTGCTTCTCTGGATAGGGTCCCACACTCTATTTGTGCTCTTCTCTCTTAATGGTCCTAGGGTCCTCTGTTTCTGGACTGTAAGATTAACTACTCCCCCATTTTTGTTATAAAACTTCCACCTTTACAGTTGTGACCATAGCAATTAGTCATAACAATTTCTCGCTATTGGATCATAAGAATATTATCCCCATCTCTTTTCATGAAATCCATCTAGATAAGATGAAAATTATTCAGTGAGGATTCTACCTTCCCCCGCACACTTAAACTAAACCTCCTTTTGAAAACTTGTAAGCCAGTCAATTAGTGCCTGTATAGCCCCCTCATTTTACGTAGCCAATGCCTAAGTTGCCCAACCCTATCTACCCTATACACAGAAGGGATAGGATTGATACTTGATGTGAAGACTCCACTCTCAGTTGATATTTTGAGCTACTACATTCATAAGTATAGTTCAAGTTCATCAAATTCTAGCAATTTACACTTGTTTCCTTTATCAATTTTTTTTTTTTTCTTCTTCTTCCCCTAGTGGAGTTCTGATTATCAAGACATTGAGGCGAGGTCAAATGGGTACTATCTGAAAGTTTGGGCATTCTTGTGCATCTCCCTTCACTTCATATCAGCTGGATGTTTCATTCTCAGTTTGAGCCCTCCGTGGCTATGTCCTTGTCCATAGGCTCAGGAGTCCCCAGGTCTTGCTACACTTCGACCAACCAGCCTTTCCTCTTCTCTCTCTCATCTCCAGGTAAACAAGAGTCTATGCAGCATGGTTCGTCATTGCTGCCTTTCCCTTTCCTCCAATCACCAGTAGACCAACATGGTCACCAGTAAGCTTACATGCCTGCTCATGTGTTCACTTTGAGTTTCAGTCTTGGAGGGGGTTTTCTCCTGAAGGGACTTGATTGTTTGCCTTGATGGCTTCCCTGCAAACAATTTACTTGTTCTTGTAGTAACCAATCATACTGCCTTTTTGTTTTGGGTTTTTCCTGCTGATCTTTCTATGAAGATGTATCTTTTATTGTTCTAGCTGTTCCAGGCTGGTCTGTCTGTCCTTTCTAGTGGGAATGTCCCCACCTCAGAAGGTTCTGGATGGGTCTCAGAATTCCACCTAAGGTCCTATGCACTACAAAGGCTCCACAAGAAGTCTATTACACTGGGTAAATTCTAGAACCCCTTTTAGGTATTCCAATCAGCTATAGGCTGAAGACAAGCTTACAAGCTTTCTGTAATAATGTTTCCCGACGTTCCTTTCTATCCCATGCAAGTGTCTATTTTATAATAGTAGGCAAGGAAAACCAATATTTATAAGTCAGTCAAGCATCTTAACATTATTTCTCCTCTTCTGACTATGCCTCGATCCCTGTATCACAGAGCCCTGTTGTTCCAAGGCTGAGCATCCATCACTATTTACCTCTGTCCCATTTAGCCTGTGGAAAGCTGCCTCAGGGTTCCCCCATCTTCCTTGTTCTTCCATCCCCCCTCCCCCTCTTGTGTATTGCCCTCCCCAACACCCAAACTGTGATGTGTATACCCAACATCCTGTGCTCTATTGTCTTCTCCCTCCATTCCCCAACCCCCTACACAACCCACAGGAGTAACCAACAAAGAATTCCTCCCCTCCCCCCTTTTAATATGGGTATCTTTCCTTAAGCTTTTACAGTGATGATCTCATGCAGTATTTCTCCTTTTGTGGCTGATTAATTTCACTCAGGAGTCCTAGTGTGGTGCTGTGGGTTAACACGCCAGACTGCAAAGCCATTTGAGCAGCAAGGTCGTTGGTTCAAGCTCACCAGCTGCTCCTTGGAAACCCTATACAGAATCACTATGGATCGGAATTGACTCGACGGCACTTAACAACAACAATTTCACTCAGCATAATGTCCTCAAGGTTCATCCATGTTATGTGGTGACTTGCAGCTTCCTTATTATTCTTCAAGGTAGCATAATATTCCATTGGGTGTATATACCAAAGTTTGTTTATCCAATCTTCCATTGATAGGCACTTTTTAAGCTGTCTCCATCTTTTTGCTCTTGTGAACAGTGCTGCTGTGAACATTGGTGTGCATCTATCTACTTGTGTTATAGCTCATATTTCTTATAGATATATCCAAGTAGAGGAATTGCTGAATCATACCGCATTTCTACTTCCAACATTCTGAGGAAGTGCCATACTGTTTTCCAGAGTGGTTAGAATATTTTGCATTCCCACCAGCAATGTAGGAGGGTCCCAGTATCACCATATCCTTGCCAGCATTTATTGTTCTCTGGTTTTTTGAACTTCACTGTTATTGCTGGTATGAAGTGCTATTTCATTGTTTTGATTTACATCTCTCTAATGGCTAATGGTTGTAAACATTTCTTCATATGTTTGTTGGCTACCTGAATCTCTTCCTTGGTCTGTTCATATCCTATGCCCATTTTTTAATTGGGTTATTTGTCTTTTTCTTGTAGAGGTGTTGTAGTTTCCTATAGATTTTAGAAATTAGTCCCTTGTCTGATAAGTCATTGCAATAGATTTTTTCCCATTCTGTGGGCTCCCTTTTTACTCTTTTGGTGAAATCCTTTGATGCCCATAAGTTTCTAATTTTCAGAATGTCACAATCATCTATATTTTGTCTTCTTTTTGTTTGTGCAATTTTTGCAATGTTTAGTAGTCTGTGTGTGCCCTGTATCAGAGACCTAAAGTTTGTCCCTGTTTTTGCATTGATAAATATATAATATAAGTAAATTTAAAATTCTGGGATTCACGTTTAGGTCTTTAATCCATGCTGAGGTGATCTTTGTATATGGCATGAGGTAAAGTTCTTGTTTCAATCTTTTGCATATCTGTTTCCAGTTCTGCCAGTACCATCCGTTGAAGAGACTATGTCTTCTTCATTCATTGTACTTTGGACCTTTGTCCAAGATCAGTTGGCTGTATGTAGATTGGTTAATTTCTGTATTCATAATTCTGTTCCATTGATCTGTGTATCTTTCA
>NW_006408519.1:5460879-5511322 GCF_000296735.1 Chrysochloris asiatica
CATCTGGACCTGGACATTTTATGGTTGCGAGTTTTTTGATGGCCTGGTCAATTTCTTCCTTTGTTATAGATCTGTTCAAGTTTTCTGCTTCACTCTTTGTAAGTTCAGGTAGGTTGTGCTTTTCTATGTTAACTTTTAAACTGATATTTTATTAGAAAGGAAGACCTTGTTGAAGAGAGTTAACAAAATGTTTTCAAGGCTATCTGTTAGTTTTAGAAAATTTATTAATAGTATGTGCTTCAAAATAATTGATGGGGAATGTTCATCAGTGGGCAATGAGAGCAAATAGATCGGTTATGACAATATGAGAAATACATTTCTTGGAAAGGCTTTGAAGTATAGATATAAGGGTCATTCTCATGGCTCCTTTGATGACATTCATCCTTGCTAAACATCTGTATTTTAAAATGCATTGTGTTTTGTATGAAGAGAATTACCACGTAGACTATATTATGCCTTGATTGTGCATTCATACACAAATGCTGCACCTATGTCATTATTTTGATACATGATCATTTTCCTGAAATTTATTCTTGCTTAGCTTTCTGTTTCTTGTCTACAGGGACTTTTTTTTTTTTTTTTTTTTAATGTATAAAGCTTTTATGGTGAATTGAGTGATAGTTTACAATGCAGAACATTGGTTTTGCACTCAACCAATCATATGTTGTTTCACTGCAGTGATTACAATCCCCTCTGTGCACCATTGGTTAACAGTATTTGCCTCTATTCCCACTTTGTTTTTTGGGGGGCAGGGGTATTGGTTAAACATTCAGGAATGTATAATCATTTAAACAGCTAAAGGGCACATTTTGCAAGCTAGCTTCCTGCCTGCCAGCACACAGCCTTTCTCTTTCCATGAATCTAGAGTCCTCAGTTGCTCTATGTCTCCATGACATCACTTCTGCCTCTGTCTCTGATGTCACTGCTTCTCTGTTTAGGATTTCACATTCCACTCATGCTCTTCCATCTTGATAGTTCTAGGATCCTCTGTTCCTGGAATGTAAGACTAACTACTCCCCCCCCTTTTTGTTACACAACTTCCACCTTTACAGTTGTGACAGTTGCAATTAGTTATGATAACATTTACTCACTATTGAATCAAAAGAATCCTATCCCCGTCTCCTTTCACCAGACCCATATAACAAGATGAAAATTTTTCAGTGGGGATTCTACCTTCCCCTCACCCCTCTTTCACTCTAAAACTAAACCCCTTAGTGAAAACTTGTAAGCCAGCTACTTCATGCCTTTATAGCCCCTCACTCCCCATTTTAGGTAGCCAGGGTCTCAGCTGCTCATCCCTATCCACCGTATGCACTGAGATGATAGGTTTGATCCTTAATATGAAGACTCCTTCCCTTTCAATTGGTATTTTGAACTACTACATTTATAAGTAAAGGTCAAGTTCATCAAATTGGAGTAATTTATATTTGCTTCCTGTATCAAATTTCTTTATCTTCCTCTAGTCAAGTTCTGATCAGCAAGCTACCCAAGTTAGGTCAAATCTGCAGGTTTGGACATTCTTGTGCACCTCCCTTCACTTCACTCTCAGCTCTAGTCCCCAGTGGCTAAGTCAGTGTTCATGGGTTCAGGAAACTTCAAACCAACCAGCCCTTCCTCTTCTCTCCCTCATCTCAAGGTTGACAGGAGTCTATGGAACATGGTCGAACTCAGCCAACATCTTCATTACTGCCTTTCTCCCATTTGCACTTACAAGTAGACCAACGCAATCACCAGAGAGCTTACAAGCCTACTCATGTGTTCTCTTTGAGTTTCAGCCTTAGAAGGGGGTTTGTCCTGAAGGGGCTTGATGGCTTGCCTTGATGGCTCCCAGGTGAATAGCTTGCTTGTTCTTGTAATAGCCAAACATTCTGCTGAGTTTTGTTCTTCTTGTTGTTTGTATTTTCCTGTTCTTTCAAGAAGTATCTTCTGTTCCTCTAGCCACTCTGGGTTGTTCTGCATGTCCTTTCAAGTGGGAATGTCCCACCTCAGAAGGTTCTAAATGGGACTAAGGATTCCACCTAAGACTTTATATTCTAAAAAGGCTCCACAAGAAATCTATTTCACTAGGCAAGTTCTAGAACCCTTTTTAGGCATTCCTGTCAGTTACAGGTTAAAGATGGTCTTACAACATTTCTGTAATCATACTTCTTGATATTCCTTTCTATCCCACTCAGGTGTCTATCTTCCATAGTAGGCAACATGAACCAATATTCATACTACAATCAGTCACATTAACATAATTTCCCCTCTTTTACCCATTCAGATTATGCCTCTATCTGTGTATCACAAAGCCCTGTTGTTGCAAGATTGAGTATACATCACTATTTACCTCTGTCCCATTTAGCCCATGCAAAACCACCTGTGTGTTCCCCTATCTTCTATAGGGACTTTTCTCATGCTACAACCAGATAGGCCTATTTGGATATCTTAAGTCCATTTATGTATTTACCAATTTGTGATTAAAAAATTATTGTTCATTGAGTAATGATTTTCAAACAGCACAGCCACTATTAATTAGTCAGGATAAACCATATGTGGTAGTGGTGGTGGTGGTGGTGGTGGTGGTGGTTGTGTGCCAAGGAGTCAGTTCCAACTCATAGCAACTCTGTATAGAGTTTCTGAGCCTATAAATCTTTACAGGAGCAGAAAACCTCATGTTTCTTCCATGGAGCAACTGGTATATTTGAACTGCTAACCTTGAGATGAGCAATCCAGCTTGGATTCCATGATGCTACCAGAGCTCCTTATCACATGTAAGTATAAAAAGTTATATATTTGAGATATAACTAATTTACCTATTTTAGTCCATTACTACGTTACTGCTATAATTTAATTTTGCAAAACGCATAAATGAAATTTCAAAGAAGCCAAGCAGTATAGCAGATCTAGTTAGAAATTAATCCTTTGAAACACATAATTATCAATCACATAAATATATATATTTATATTAGTAATATCCTTTTTAGTAATTATTTTCTGTATTAATATCTAATAGGAAACAGATATTTATATAGTCTATAGCAGGTCTGAATGGGTCACTAAAATGTGGATCAGCTGTGGAAAGCAACCCTGAATTTATTCATTTTCAGATAAAAGCCTCTTCTGAAAGTACTTTTTAGAATAGGATAGGCAGCCATTATTAATAATAACTTATTAATCATTCAAGGGAGGTAGTTGAGGTAATATTCTAGAAAAATCAGTATAACTGTAGGAGACAGTAAATGATTTATAGAATGTCAAAATCTGAGATTGGCAACAGGGCTACCAACTGATTTCAGTTCATGGCTATGAGTCATGGAGTCATCCAGTTTCCTGTGCATTATTCTTTATGATGAGATTCTTTAAGAAATCTCAGCGCCTGCCCACTGAAGCAGAAATATATGGGAATTTGACATCCTTGTTTTGCACATATCTTAGAAAACTTACAAATGCTGAGCTTCCTGTTCTTCTGTTACTCTGAATAGGACAAATTGGTCAAGAATCTTTTATACGTATCCCACAAACATCAAGTCAATCCCGATTCTTAGAGACCTTGTATAGGGTTTCCAAGACTGTAAATCTTTACAGACAGCCTCATCTCCCTATAGAGTAGTTTACGTATATATACCCTGTTGTGGACTGCGGGTTAATTTACTGGACTGCAAAGTCAGAGGTTTAAGCTCACCAGACACTCCTCAGAAACCCTATACTATGTCACTATGAGTCTGAATTGACTTGGTGGCACTCATCAACAACAGATGTTATGAAGGCTCCAAAAACAATGAAGGCAGCTAGAGCTGGTCACATGACACTCAGAGCCAAAGAGATAAGAAAGGATCAAAAGAGAATATTTGTTGTTGTTAAGTGCTGTCAAGTCAATTCCGACCCATAGCGACCCTGTACAGGGTTTCCAAAGAGCAGCTGATGAGTTTGAACTAGTGTCCCTATAGCCCAGTGCTTGTCCTACAGCATCACACCTGGACTCTGTTTCATGTGCTAAATGTAAACAAAAAGGACCATACAGATATGTTTTCCCTGGGTAGATCATGGAAGCTTTTCTAGAAATAGGGATGAACACTGGGGAAGGAGATTTAGGCAGAAAGATGATTCTTAGTAGAGATGTGATCAATTGTAGAGCTTTCTCAGGAAATAGTAGGGAGTTGGTTGACCAGCAAGCACTACTTGTAGGAGAAGGGTGTAATTAATGGAGGTGTACATCTCAAACTTCCTATTGCGTCTGTAGCACACAGGTGCCATGCATAACACTGTGCTTGTCTCTTAGACTTAGAGTGAGTGGATTGTTATATGTGAATCTGTCTCCTGGGCAGTGGAAAAACATTGAAGTCTTTGCTGAAAACAGCAGGTTTCAGGAAATTTCTTGTGTTCATTAATGCAACAAAATCAGTATTGTTACTGATAATCCTTTTACAAGATAGTCTTTTATTCTTAGATGTTGCCCAAATGATTTAGTGCAAAAATAGAGATTGGTCCTTAGGAATCCTTTATTTTGTTATGGGATTGAAGTCCTCCTCCACCCCCACCCTATAATATGATAATTTACTTGAGCAAAATCCACACCCTTCCTTTAGTTCGGTATAAAAACAATTCTCGGTTGCTTGTTTTCCTAGGGTAGTTCTTCACTATTTCAACCATTTTTCCCCCCTAGGGTAGTTCTTCACTATTTCAACCATTTATCAATTGTTTCCCCTGTCCCCTATTTAAGATACTAGGAACTTTCACTTTGGGGAGATTCATTTTGACTATCAAGAAATTAAATGATGTGTGGCATTAGGCAAATCTGCTGCACAAGACCTTTCCAAAGTATCGAAGAGCAAAGATGTCAGCTTGAGGACTAAGGTGCACCTGACCCAAGCCGTGATATTTTCAATAACCTCATATGCGTGTAAAAGTTGGACAGTGAATAAGGAAGATAGTAGAAGAATTGATTCGTTTGAGTTATGGTGTTGAAGGAAAGTACTGAAAATACCAGGGGCTGCCAGAAGAACCAACAGATCTGTGTTGGAAGAAGTGCAGCCAGAGTGCTCCTTGGAGACCAGGATGGCCAGACTTCGTCTGTCATACTTCAGACATATTGTCAGGAGGGACTGGTCACTGGAGAAGGATATCATGTTTGGTAAGGTGGAGGATCAGAAAAAAGAGGAAGACCCCCAGAGAGATGGACTGGCAAAGTAGCAGCATCAGTGGGCTCCAGCGTGGCAACAATTGTGAGGTTGGCCCAGGATGGGGCAGTTTTTCATTCTGCTGTGCATAGGGTTGCTGTGATGAGTCAGTATGGACTCGATAGCAACTAACAACAACAATTTTGTTTATGTTGAACTGTACTTCTTGCTTCTTCCTCCAGGGTCTTAGCAACAGATACATTTAGGTCTATAATAATAATGACAATGGAAGCTAGACAACTTTCAGCTATCTTGGCTACATCTCACCCAGCATTCTGGATGGTTCTGGCTAAATACTTGCAACCAGATCTCTGACTATAAAAATAAACGATCATTGGTGCATTGGTACATAAACATTCTTTCTCTCTTTCAGGCACAACCCACTTTTTATATTTTTGCTTTTAATTTTGAATTAAGTGAACGTTTACACCAAAGATCATCAGTTTTACTTTCAAGAAATCATATACTATTTCTTTTCAGTGATTGCAATCCCTTCCATGCAACAATGTCTATCCTACTTTCTCCCTGTGTGGTTCCTATTTCCATTTCACCCTCTTTTCCATCCCTTTTCAACTTTGTCCTTAGGTAAATGTTGCCCATTTGATCTTGAATGATTGACCTTTCCATGGTGAGCCTACGTTACAAGTGTTATTGTCCCTCTATATACCTATCTACTGCTTGGCTGAAAATTGTGAAGAGGGTGGTCAAGGACCATCATCTCAAGTTCCTCAGTCTGTTTATGACAAGTGCCCATCATCCCAAGTTACTCCAGTCTCTTTCTAACTAGTAAGCCTGAACTTTTTTATAATTTTGAGTTTTGTTTTATATTTTCTCCCACTTTATCCAGGATCTTCTAATGTGATCACTTTCAGAGCAGTTGGTAATGGTGGCCGGGCACCATGTACGTCTTCTGGTCTCAGAATTGTGGCAACTGATGCTCACCTGCTCCATTGTCCATTGTACTAGTTGATTTCAAGCACATTCAATTTTCATCACTCTTTAGTTGCACCTTAGATGCTGCTCTAACCAATAGTTGCACCTTAAATGGCTGCTCATGAGCTTTTAAAAGCCCAGTTACTACTAACCAAAGTAGAATGTAGAATGTTGTCTTTGTGGACTATGATATGCCAATTGACTATGGTGTCCCCTGAGAGTATGGCTCTGAGCCCCCAGGCCAAGGAACTCTTTGCCTTAAGATGTTTGATAATATTTAAGAAGTTTTCATCATTTTGTCCCCAAATGCTCCACCAGATTCTTGGTATGATGCTTTGGAAAAGCATTTGACTACTAACCACAAGATCAGCAGTTCAAACCTACCATTTGCTCCTCATAAACCCTATTCAGGATTGTTATGAGTCAGAACTGATTCAATAGCACTTAACAATAACAATGCTTGAGCACATCCATCAGTATGTTTGTAGCAAAGATATATACCCATGTACAAAAAGTTTATGTATTTTATGGGTATTCTCCTTACCATACCTATTTAGTCTGTGTAGCTGTCCATGTAACTACCTGCAGAACACTGTTGTTCCCAGGGTTGTGTACATACCACTATTTACCTCCCTGTGTCTTCACTTGGCTTCATCATTCTTCTGCCAACCTCCCATTTCTTGTATCTTGCCCTCCACATCACCAGAGCTAACATATGTCTACCCTCTAGCCAGTGAATTACTCATCCTTCCCTCCCACTCATGGCGACCATCAAATCATATTTATTTTAGCATGAAAACCTTTTCTTGAGTTTTAAAATTTGTGGTCTCATACAATATTTATCCTTTTGAGATTGACTAATTTCTCTCAGCATAATGTCTCCCAGGTTCATCCATATTATGAGGTATTTCACAGATTCATCCTTACTCTTTAAAGTTGCATAGTATTCTATTGTGTATATATACCAAAATTAGTTTATCCATTCTTCCATCGATGGACATTCAGGCTGTCTCCGACTTTTGCTATTGTGAATGTTGCTATGATGAACAACAGTGTGCATGTGTCTACTTGTGTCATGGCTCATTACTAATTGTGGATATATACTAGGTAGAGAGAGTGTTCTATTTCCCATTTTTTGAGGAAGTGCCATACCGTTTTCCATACTGGTTGTACCATTTTACAGTCCCACCAGGAATGCAGGAGGGTCCCAGTCCTGCCACACCCTCACCAGCATTTGTTAATTTCTGTTTCTTTTCATTTTGCTATTAATGTTATTGTGAGATGATATGTCATTATTGTTTTGATTTGCATCTCTCTAATGGCTAAAGGTCATGAACATTTCTTCATATATTTGTTGGCCACCCAAATGTTTTCTTTGATGAAATGTCTGTTCATGTCCTCTGTCCATTTTTCAATTGAGTTGTTTATCTTTTCTTGTAGAGGTGTTGTAGTTTTCTATATATTTTAGAGATTAGTCTCTTATCTGATATGTCATTCAAAAAAAACTTTCCCACTCTGTGGTAAACTTTTTACTCTTTTGGTAAAATCTTTAGATGCTTATAAGTGTCTAATTTTTAGGAGGTTTCAGTCATCCATTTTGTCTTCTACTGTCTGTGAGTTTCTCTTTATGTTTAGCAGTGTATTTATGCCATATATTAGAACCATAATTCTGTCCATATTTTTTTTTATTGATGACCTTTATAGTTCTAGATTTTACATTTAGGTCTTAAGACAATGTTGAGTTTGTTTTTGTATATTATGTGAGATATGGGTATTGTTTCTATTTTCTGCAACTGAAAGTCTTCTGCAACAGACAAGAAACTAATTTCTAAAATTATAGGAAACTACAACACCTCTACAAGAAAAAGACAAATAACCCAATTAAATAATGGGCACAGGAATTGAACAGGCACTTCACCAAGGAGGTCCGGGCAGCCAACAAACATATGAAGAAATGTTCACGATCACTAGCCATCAGAGAGATGCAAATCAAAACAACAATGAGATATCATCTCACACCAGCAACAACAGCAAAGATCAAAAAAGTAGAGGACAATAAATGCTGGCAAGGATGTGGAGACTGGGAAGCTCCTACATTCAAAATGGTCCAACCACTCTGGAAAGCAATATGGCACTTCCTCAAAAGGCTGGACATAGAAATATCTTATGATCCAGCGATTTCTCTACTTGGTATTTACCCACAAGAAATATGAGCCATAACACGAGTAGATATATGCACACCAATGTTCAGAGAAGCACTATTTACAATGGCAAAAAGATGGAGACAGCCTAAGTGCCCATCAATGGAAGAATGGATAAGCAAACTGTGGTACACCCACACAGTGCAATATTATGCTACATTGAAGAATAACAAGGAAGTTGCCAGCCACCACATCACATGGATGAACCTTGATGGCATTATGCTGAGTGAAATGAGTCAGTCACAAAAGGATAAATACTGCATAGGACCATTATTGTAAAAGGTTAAGAAGAAGAACCCACACTAATTTGAGTATCTCTCTGGATACGAAACAAACAGTACTTCATTTCTGACCTTAAACTGCTCAATAATCTTGGAAGAGAAATAGATACAAAAATAATTACCAAAGTTCTCTAAATATTTATATCTATTTGTGTGTGTGAATCCACAAGAAATTTTTGAAAAAAATACAAGTAAGCACCTTAGAAAGTAAAGGGTAAACCAATTTGTCTTTCTCCTGTCTGTAGGCATGATTACTCAGAGATGATGTTCAAACATACCAGCTGCTACACAGTAGAAACATGAGGTTTTCTGCTCCTGTAAAGACGTACAGCTTCAGAAACTCTGTACATGGTTGCTATGAGTCAGAACCTCCTAGGTGGCACACAACCACTACCACCACTGTTGCCAATATGCAGATGTTTTAAAAATAAAAATAAAATGCCTGCTATTGTTGCTAGGTACCACTGAGTTGGTTCTAACAACACAGATGTACAACTTGATGTACAACAGAATAAAATGCTGCCTAGTCCTAGGCCATCCTCACAATTGTTATGTTTGAACCCATTGCTGCAGCCACTGTGTCAATCCATCTCACTGAATGTCTTCCTCTTTCACTGACACTCTACTTTCCCAAGCATGATTTCCTTCTCCAGGGACTGGTCCCTTTTGACACCATGTTTAAAGTATGTGTGACAAAGTCTTGCCATCTTCATTTCTGAGGAGCCTGGTTGTTGTCATTGTTGTTGTGTGCCATCGAATTGGTTCTGACTCATAGACACCCTGTATTGGGTTTCTGAGAGTGGCTGGTGGATTTGAACCACCAACCTTTTGGTTACCAGCTTATGCTACAGGGTCACATCAGAGAGGCTGTTGTTGTTGCTGCTAAGTGTTGTCAAGTCGATTCCAACTCAGAGCAACCCTGTACAAGGTTTCCAAGGAGCCTTTAGTAGGTTTGAACCACTGACCTTGGTGTTACCAGTCCAGCATTTAGCTTATAATGCCAAACCAGAACTTCCTAAGGAGCCTGTTGTTGTTAAGTGCTATCAAGTCAGTTCCTACTCATGGCAACCCTGTACAGGGTTTCCAAGGAGCAGCTGGTAGGTTTGAACCATCAACCTTGTGGCTAGCATTCCAATGCTTATCCTACAGTGCCAGCCACACCAGGACTCCCTGAGGAGCCTTACTCCTTTTAAGTATGATATTGGACAATTTTAGTATCTCTCCTTATGAGAGGAAACATATATAGCACAAATTAAATTGTTACCTCTAGTTAACAAATCAACCATGGTAAAAGTTAAATATTGCAAAGATGATGAAATTTAGGATAAGTACTTGACTGGTAATCACAAGTTCAGTAGTTCAAATCCATCAACCATTCTTATGAACTCTATATTGGATTGCTATGAGTCAGAACCGATGGGACAGTACACAACAGCATCAACAGCTGCATGAGTTCCTTGAGCATGCACCCTTTCATTTTAATTTCCTTAGGGAAGCTTATTCTGTATCGTTGGGAATTATTGCTGAATTATTGAATCCAATTAGCACATGTTTTTGGTACTCTTTCGTTCCTTTTTTTGTATTAAACTAAATTCAAAATGCCCAAAATAGCTGATAATTTTCTATTTCTTTTCCTAACAGATCAGATATCTTTATAGAATGGGATTTTATTGCAAACATTTTATACCAAAAATGGTTGGTAGCCTCAGATACAGTCACACTAACAAACCATTTTTTTTTTTCATTGCACTCTGCTCTTATAAAAAAGAGGTGAATCCTTTTATTTCAGACATTACGTACAAAATAAAATTTCTAAGAGTCCTTGGTTTAGACTACTTTCAGACCAAACTCCTATAGCATTAATCCCAGCAGTATTGCAGTATGGTTGCTGTTCAACAGATTATTAAGTCCTATTTAATTTTAAGATTTAATTAATATTTTAAAGTAGAGCATAGAAGCAAATGAATGTATTTCAAAAGTATGTTTAAAAAAATATGGTTGGAACAGAGATGGTTTACTTTCATATTAAATTAACTTGTAATTAAAGTAACCCAAAACTTTTATTTTTTGACTGTTCTAAATAGTCAAAGTTTGTCAAAATACAAGTATGGCAGATGTTAGGTAACTAACCGCAATGACAAACCTCATTTCATTCAATTTAAGCCTTATAATCACTCTATAATATAGTTTTCTTTAGTTCTTTTATAGAGAAGAAAATAACAAAAGTCCCAAGAAATAATGGACTTGCCCACGGATTTAAGATTCAGGAATATAATTCAGGCCTTTTGATTTGGGGCTTAGGGACAAGGGAGAAAATCATACTGGTTTTGAGTACAGAACAAGAGGAAATATCACATTAAATACTGCTTTCTGACGGAATGGTCTTCTAAGTTAAAATTTTATACAAGCTTGTTCTTAGGAATTTCTACAAAAATGTGAGTATTAAAAGAAAATGCATGGTTACTAAAACAGTGACTACACCGTTAGATAATATACAATAAGCACAGAACTACTTTATCTCATATTTATAAAATTCTGGATCATTTTTGTAGGTGACTTCAAGTGGCTACTTCTACAATGCCAGTCAGCTGCTTACAATGTACATAAGCCACTCAAATGCATCACAAATCATCCTAAATACAGAAAATGTACTTTCATCTTATACCAACAAGCAGTCATGAAAAGTGTGATATGCAGCATCATTAGAGGACATGAGAAAGACCAGGTCTCTTACAATAATGTCTGTGAACCTCAGACGGGTGTCTGATGAAACTCAAGGGATGAGCTTCCCTTTCATTATACTCTACAGCTAACCTAGGCCTCATTTAAAAACTACACCATTGGTCCAGCCTGCATTTATTGAGCAGCTATTGTATGGCAGACATTCTGTTCCAGGAAACCAAAGATGAAGTAGAAATTAAATGATGCAACTTCAGGAATCCAGTCATTTGTTTAGTATATAAAATTCATACACTTAAAAGCTAATATTATTTAAGTTATTCACACTTTTTCTTAGAGTGTGATTTCCTTATGTGTGGAAACATGTTACCAATTTTTTATTTGGGTTCAATACGTTAATTACTTGGTTATGGTTTCTATAAAAGAATTCTTTTTTTAAAACCTCTAATACTGTAATGTGTAAGAATTTATGAAATTAGCGTAAATCTTGAGTTTTTAAGACTGAAATGCAATATATTAGCTATTTCATAATTGCTCAAGATAGTATGCACAGATTTTTTTTTTTTTTAGCTTCATTAATTTTTCTTTCAAATTTCCCATTCTTGAGAAGCAATAATGGGTATCATGAAAGGTATCTGTGTGTGTCGTAAATAATTTAATGATCCTGACTCCAAAGCCAGTGAGACCCTTTCAGTTTTCCTTCTGGCCTAAAGCTATCTTTCATAGTCTTTCATTTTCATACTGATGCTACCCTGGATCTAGGTGGAGGTTAAATCCATGAAATAAAATTAAAATTATTTCTACTTAGAGAAATATGACAGGTAGAATTTTTATGTTCGTTAATCTTTGGTGTTTTATTATTGTATGACTACCTATCATAAATTTTCTTGCAATCCTATTTTAGTGCATTCTATAAATTAGTTTATTCTAGCACTCACCTGACTTGCAAATGGTTAAAATTCCACTGATTATTTCATGGTGCAAAATCCATTATGGTCTATATTAGCAGCAGAAGGAAAGTTTTTGATATTTAGAAATAATTGTAATGGCAGAAGTAAGCCACAATTCACTGAATTTGTGGTCAGATTATATTCTTGTCATGTTAGATTCTATGTAAGTAAATCAGTGCACATTAAACATGATGAACAATAATTCACAAACATACTGATGTTTTCCTCGGACTCAGACTAAAGAAAAAACAGATTACTGCTGTTCTTGTTGGGTGTCCCACAGCCAAGTGAGGAAGCTCCTCCTTCCTCACCTGCATACCCAGTTAAGCACCATCTGTTTCCTGTTTTAATGTGATATCTCACATAGTTTTTCCAAAGCTTTCACATCAGTAAGCACAATCCTAATAGACAGTTAATATGAATTAAGAAGCATGTTTTCACTGAAATTGTGTTCTAGTTTTCTCTCTCTTATTTTTTGAAATGCGTAACACTACATTGGCTGCTCCAAACTCACTTCAATAGCATGAAATTCCCCAGATTAATATAGGTTATTTACAGCATATTGACTAGATGCTGGTATTCAGATACTGGTTGATGGGCAGGGCAGAACCACACGTGCCTAACAAGGTAGCTGGAATTTTAATCTTGCGTGGAAGGAAGTATTTCCCACCTCATCTTGCCAGTTTATCTAACAGTTAATTCTCTATGCCCTCTCCCTAGTCACTTTCCTCTTGAAATTATAAAAATTAAGAATACCTGAGCAACCAAATCAATTGTGAATCTGTTTTTCTTACACTTTTGTTGTTACTGTTTTCATTCTTGTTGACAGAAGTCAAATTAACCAGGGACTGTATACTTGGATTTCTCTTAAGTTATAGGTAACACATTGACTTCGCTTTGGAAAGTGTTTTAAGTCCCATGAAACGAATGAATAAAAATATGTACAAAAGACTCATTTTTATTGGTGAATTTCATCTTCTTGGCCCCCATTCTCAGGAGATTGTGTGCCATGTGTTTTATTTATAGAGTTGCTTTAACCAGGAAATCTACCAGTTAAACCATTGTAGAGGCTTTTGAATATGAATTATCTATTAACAACACACACATTTCTATTATGGAGAAAATATAGCATACTGTAGTAGTTCTCAAGCTTTGTATCAGAATAATTTCAAAGATTTGTTAAAGTATAGAATGTTGTTGCAGTTGTTGGATGCCATCAAGTTGACTTCAATTTAGCAACCCTATTTTGTTAAGTGCCTATGATTTGATTCTGACTCATAGAAATCCTGTACAGGGTTTCTGAAGAGCATCTTACAGAACATCAACCTTATGTATCACAGGGCAGTGATTATCCTACAGTACCACACCAGGAACCCTAGCAATCCTATAGGACAGAATAGAATTGTCCATGTGGTTTCCAAGGCTGTAATCCTAGTGTGGGTCTGTAGGATAAAGCACTGGACCAAAAGGTCAACTTGAACCACAAATTCAAACTCACCAGCTGCTCCTTGGATACCCTATACAGGGTTGCTATGAATCTGAACCGATGGCACTTAGCAACAACAATAACAATCTGTACATAAGAACTGGACTGCAAACCACAAGGTTAGCAGTACAAACCCACCAGATACTCCTCAGAAGCCCTATACAGGATTGCTGTGAGTTCGAACCAACTGGTGGCACTTACAAAAAATAGCATCAATCTTTACAGAGAAGAGTGCCACATTTTCTTCTACAGAGCAACTAGTGGGTCCAAGCTGTCAGCCTTTAGGTTAGCACCTGAGCTCCCGGTTCCTTAAAACACAGATGTGAGGTCTTCTTTCTAGAGTTTCAAACTTAATAGGTCTCTCACTGGGTCCAATAATTTTCATTTATAACAAGTTCTCAGGGAATACTGCTGCTGGTCCCAAGACAACACTTTGAGAACTGGTGGTATGTTATTTAGAGCTCTGAAGAAGAAAGCAGGGTTACATGTGTTTTAGTCTTGGCTCAGCCTCATAAGTAGCCCTGGTAACACACTGGGTAAGCCCTTGACCAGTAACCATAAGATTGGTGCTTCGAACCCAACACCTGCTCTGTGAGTAAATATGTGGCAACCTGTTCCCATAAGGATTGACAGCCTTGGAGCCCTATGAGACAGTTCTAAACTGTCAGAATGGACTCTCCAAAAATGGGTTTGGTTTTGGGGATTTCTGTCCTTTAACAATTGTGGGACCTTTGGAAAGTTATTAACCTCTTGATACTTCAGTTTGCTTAGATGTGAAATAAAGACACTACCCAACTCATGGAGTTATGGAGAGATTAAATAAAATAATACATGCAAAACACTGAGGCCAATGGCTGACCAATAGTAGTTATTCAACAGATGGCAGCATCGTGCTCCTGATCTATTAAGAGGAAACCACACTGTGGAGACGAGTTCTGTGATTCTACATTTTACTGTACTGAAATCCAAAGGCAGGAGAGGAGGCACAGAAAAGTGATGTGAGTAATAGATAAGAATAGATGGAGAGACTTCCTCAGAGGTAAATATTTACAACTGAGTTTAAACAAAAATAATTTAACCTTTGATAGTGTATGGCTCAGAAATTAGAACTTTTTTGTGTTTTAGCCAGAAGGGGATTATTTTTTTCCCATACTCAATGTTAGATTTAGGTTAATTTCCCTCCTTGCTTAGTTCTTGAAAACTCCAGCCATGAATTGATATGTTCTTATTCATTACAAACCAAATTTCAGATTCTCCTATTCTGAATTTTAAAAATATATAAATATCATAAACATACATATATGTGTATATATGCATGTGTGTGTGTGTGTGTGTGTATAGAGTCCTGTGTGTTGCTGCAGGTTAATGCACTGGATTGCATTATCAGTTTGAACTACAAAGTCAGTGGTTCAAGCTTACCAGCTAACCATCATCACCAGGGTCACTATGAGTCAGAACCAATTCGAAGGTACTTAACAACAATGTATGTATACACACAGTTTTGATGTTATTAGTAAGTCAAAATTTACAACCATGGATATTTATTTACTACTGATAATTATTCTTGGGAGCACACTGGCTCCGTAAGATAAGACTGGACTGTGAACCACAAGGTTGGCTGTTGGAACCAACCAGCCATCCTGGGGAGAAAGACAAGGCTATTTTGTTCTCGCAAAAATTTAAAACTTCAGAAACTGTCATTTTGAGTGAGAACCAACGTGGCATTTAGCAACAAACAACAAGAAGTGATATTTGTTAATAACAGTAAGTTTTGACTTCTCTTTAAGAAAAACTTCCTATGTACATAAGTAATAATGATTTTCATAATTCTGAAACTCATGAGGAATCCTGATGTGGCACTATGGGGTTAGCATTAGACTGCCAACTACAAGGTTGGAGATTTAAATCCACCAGTCTCTCCTCTGAAACACAGGGTTACTATGAGTCAAAACCTGCTCAATGACACTTAACAACAACAACAAAACACATGCAGTTAGAATAAATCTTGGAGACTGATTTTCTAATATAAACCTTAAAGAACTTATGTTGTTAGGTGCCGTGAGGCAGTTCCAACTCATAGAAACACTATGAACCGTAGAATGAAACACTGCCTGGTCCTGTGCCATCCTCACAATTGCTGTCACACAGCCCACTGCTGCCGCCATTGTCAATCCATCTGGTGGGAGGTGTTCCCTTGTTTTTCCAACCCTCCGCTTTACCGAGCATGTCCAAAGTATGAAAGATGAAGTCTTGCCATCCTGGCTTCTAAGAAGCATTCTGACTGTACTTCTTACATCACAGATATGTTTGTTCTTTCGGCAGTCTATAATACTTTTAATATTCTTCTCCAACACTGTGATTCAAATGCATCAATTTTTCTATGGTATTTCTTATTCATTGTCCAACTTTCACATGCATATGAGGCAATTGAAAATACCATGGCTTATGTCAGATGCACCTTAGTCCTCAAACTGACATCTTTGCTCTTGAACACTTCAACGAAGTCTTGTGCAGTAGACTTGCCTAATACAATACGTGGTCTGATTTCTTGACTGCTGCTTCCATGGGTGTTGATTGTGGATGCAAGCAAAATGAAGGCTTTGACAACTTCTTTTCTTCATTATGGTCCAGTTGTGAGGATCTTTGTTGTCTTTACATTGAGGTGCAAACCACATTGAATAAGGTTGAAGTCTTTGATCTTCATTAGTAAATATTTTAATTCCTCTTTACTTGCAGCAAGCAAAGTTGTATCATTTGCATATCTTAGATTGTCAATGAGTCTTTCTCCAACGCCTGATACCACATTCTTCTTCATATAATCCAGTTTCTCAGATTATTTGCTCAGCATACAGATTAAATAAGTATGGTGAAGGGATACAACCTTGCTGCACACCTTTCTTGATTTTAAACCATTCAATCTCTCCTGGTTCTGTTCTAACAACTTCTTCTTGATCAAAGCACAGGTTCCTCCTGAACACAATCCAGTGTTCTGGAGTACCCACTCTTCGCAGTGTTATCCATAGTTTGTCATAATCTACAGTCTAAAGTCTTTGCATAATCAATAAAGCACAAGTAAATATCTTTCTGGTATTATCTGCTGTTAGCCAAGATCCATTTGATATAAACAATGATGAATAAAAATTTAAAAAAAAAAAAGCAATGAGGAAAAAGTTATATGCTTTATAAAAATGCAGAAATTTTATTAAAGTGGTTCTATTACCAGATTCCTGAGCACAAACATTTTCATCACTTTTTATAGATGAATCTCTGAGGTATAAATAGAAGTGTTTTCTCAGGGGACACAAATCATTAGTGCCAATGACAAAAATAAAACCAGAATTACGTAGATTCAAGCAAAATTTCCATTGAAATCATAATTTCTTATTTTAAAATTATTCTGTGCAGTTGTTAGGCTTTGGGGTTTATTCATGTTCTTAGCAACCATTTATTGAGTGTTTACTCTACGTGCCAATACTAGTTATAACGCTAGCAGTACCTTGATGTGGTATCAAGAGGTACTTATTATTTTCTAGGAAGCCATTTTGATATTTTATTATTAGCTTGTATCTGACATGTGCTTCAAAGTTACAATCTGCAAGCTGATCTCTTAAGATCCCTTGTATTTCCAACCATCTGTTTCTGGGATTCTAAAGTACTTGGGAAATAAAGATGTATTGTGTTGCTTTATCACATATTTTAATTGTTAAAAAAAAAATGCTCATGTTTACAATAAGCTTAAATTTCCATAATTCCTTTTAAAGGACTTAACACCAGAAATTCTATGGTACTAAAATCTTATAGATAGAGCCAACGTGGTATTTAGTCCATTGGAGCCTGAATAATAGTAATTCAAATTAGATCCTTTGTTATAACTACTTGGGTAGGTATTGTTGTTGTTGTTGTTAAGTGCCTTCAAGTTGATTCTGACTCATTGTGACACTGTATAGGGTTTCCAAGGAGCAACTGGTGAGCTTGAACCACCAACCTCGCAGTTCAAATGACTTTGTAGTCTGATGCATTAGCCCACAGAGCCACACCAGGACCCTGAGTAGGTATTAGAGTAGGTGTTGTTGTTGTTGTTAAGTGTTGTCGAGTTGCTTCTGACCCATAGCGACCCTGCATAGGGTTTCCAAGGAGCAGCTGGTGAGCTTGAACCGCCGACCTTGCAGTCCAAACCGACTTTGAAGTCCAGGGCACTAACTCACAGCCTTACACAGTGTAAATACAGTATCAATAACTGCATTGATATTTATTTTCATATTATCTATAAGTTATCATTAATTCTTATCTTCCTCTACTCCACTCCTCATCACACCTAATCCATTAGCAAGTTAATACTCTAAATGTCTTCATCAATACTCTACATCATATATATTTTTAATCTGCTCTCTACCACTGAATTTATAGCGCTTGGAATTGAACTTGGTATTCAGTGTATATTTGTAGAATTAATAGATGAATTTGTGCTTATTAAAAGTCTGGAATTTTTAAGTCGGGTTTATTGAGCTATAATTTAGCACAGTAAAATTCATCAATTTAAATGTATTGTTCAATTAGTCATGAAAATGTACACAGTCGTATAACCATAATCATGATATAGAGCATTTACATCATGCCAAAAAGTGCCATTGTGTTCAACCTCTAACAACCACTACTATGCTTCCTGTCACTATAGATTTCTCTTTTTGAGATTATCATACACGTGTTGTTGTTCTTGTTAAGTGCCATCAAGTCAGTTCCAACCCATAGTGTCCCTGTAAAGGGTTTCTGAGAAGCAACTGGTGACCGTGAACCATCAATCTTGCAGTTCAAACCAACTTTGCAGTCCAGCACATTAACCAACAGCACCACACGAGGACTCCCATTCAAGTGTAGTCAAATAGTAGAGCCTGGCGTATTTTTCTTCACAAAATTATTTTGACATTCATTCATATTGTCACATGAATCAATAAGGTGTTTCTTTTCATTGCTGGATAGTATTCCGTTGTGTGGATATACCACATAGTATTACCCATTCATCAGTTGACAGACATCTGTGCTGTTATCATTCCTCATTTAAGACAATTGTGAAAAGGCTGCTATGAATGTTTGTATAGAAGTCTTTGTGTGGAAATATGCTTTGATTTCTCTATGGTAAATACTTAGGATAACGTACTGACTCAGATGGTAAGTGTATGCTTAACTTTATGCAAAAGTGTAAAACAGGTTTCCAGTGTGGTTATACCATTTTGTATTCTCACCAGTAATGTATGAGTCATTAAGGTCAGGGACACATGTGACTTTTATTGAATTGCATTACTATATCAGTCTAGCTAGATATCACTCTAACTTTCTGATTTATATATTTAATGTCATCAAATATGAATAGAAATCATCATATTATCAAGGCATACAAATCTATTCTCTGTTACATGCTTTGTTACATTTCTTATACAAAAAGTTTGTTGTTACATGATGTCAGGATGGCTTTCATTTGATGGCACAGAATTGGGCAGTGTTTTGTTCTGTTGTCTGTAGGATTGCTATGAGTTGGAGACTACTAACAGTATCTAACAACAAAAACACACAAAGGAACGAAACACTACGATGTTCTTCCCTAGGAACTGGTTTCTACTGATTGCATGCCCAAAGCACATGATATTAAGTCTTGCCATTCTTACTTCCAAGGAGCATTCTGGGTATCCTTCTAATTCAGTGTTGTTGTTAAGTGCGATTGAGTCTGTAAATCTTTGTGGGGTTTTGTAAATAATCTTTCTTACATGAGGACGTCGGTGGGCTCAAAACCCCAACCTTGTGGCTCAAAATTCAGTGCTTATCCTACAGAGCCACCTCACCGGCCTTTCTTCTGATTGTTGGTATTGTTAAATGCCGTTGAGTCCATTTTAACTCATGGTGACCCTGTATAGGGTCTCTGAAGAGCAGCTGGTGAGTTTGAACCACCAATATTTCCATCCAAACCAACCTTGAAATCCAGGGCTTATCTTGCAGTGTCACACCAGGACTCCCTTCTTCTGGTTGTTGTTGTTGCTGGTAAGTACCATTGAGTCAGTTCTGACTCACAGGGAGTTTGTATAGGGTTTCCAAAGAGCAACTGGTGGGTTTGAACCACTGACCTTGCAGTTAGGAGTCCAGAGCTTATCCTATAGCACCACATCAGGACTCCTGTTGCCCATTATTGTTGCTGTTAAGTGCCATTGAGTCAGTTCCAACTCATACCTACCCTGTATAGAGTTTCTGAGGAGCAGTTGGTGGGTTTGAACTGCCAACCTTGTGGTTCCCAGACCAGTGCTGATCCTATAGTGCCATACCAGGAGTCCCTTTTGCCCACAGAATTCTTCCATATTGCAACCCAACACTTGAATTTTTTTCATTTTTTAATTGGTATTCCATCAGTTTCTGAAGTCTTGTTTTTTTGCCACTGCCTTCTTTCTTCAGTGCTACAGGTTCTTGTTCATATGCTATCTCATAAATGGTTGGACCTCAACCAGTTCTTTTAGGTACAGTAACTCTGTATCCCTTCTATCTTCTCATGGTGGTTTCTGCATTGTTCCACATTTTGCCTACAGAATTTTTCAGTATTGCAACTCTAGGCTTGTATTATTTTACTCATTTATTTGAGTTTCAGAAATGCCAAGTGTGTTCGTCCCTTTTGGTTTTCTAATTCCAGGTCTTAACACATTTCATTACAAGATTTTGCTTTGTTGTCTTGAGTCGCTCATTGAAATCTCATCTTTAACTCTTTTATGTCATTTTTTTCTATTCATTTTGTTGTTGTTGTTAAGTGTTGTCAAGTCAGTTCTGACTCATAGCAACCTTGTCTAGGGTTTTCAAGGAGAGGTTTGAACTGTTGACTTGGTTAGCGGTCACAGACTTCACTTTAGCAACTGTATGTTCCAGAACAAGTTTCAGAGTCTCTGATGACATCCATTTTGGTGTTTTCTCTTCTTTGTATTGTAAAAATTAGTGATTGGTCTCTAGTTGTCCTTTTTCATTGTTTATCTTTAGGGATGTATTGTAACTATCACTGTGCCCTCACACCCAAAGTGGATATTTGTAGTACAGCAACATTTATTTTGATGATTTTGTTGTTAAGTGCCGTCGAGTTGGTTCCAACACTTAGTGACCCTGTATAGAGTTTCTGAGGAGGGGCTGGTGAGTTTGAACCGCCAACCTTGTGGTTCAAACGGACCTTGCAGTCCAGCACATTAACCCAACAGGTAATAAAGAGTCCTGGTATGGCACTACGGGTTAATGTGCTGCACTGCAAGGTTGGTTTGAACTTCAAGGTCAGCAGTTCAACCTCACCAGCCACTCCTCAGAAACCCTATTTAGGGTCTCTATGAATCCAAACTGACTCCATGGCACTAACAATAACAAAAGTAATAAAGGGAGCACAGTATCTCCATACTATGAACCTCAGGGTCTGTGCTTTGAGCCCACCAACCGTTCCATGGGAGAAAGATGAGGCTCTCTGCTCCTGCAAAGGTTTAAAGCATCTGAAACTGTATATCGATAGCATTGTAGCCTAGTGGTTACAAATCGGGCTTTGAACCTTAAGGTCAGTAGTTCGAAACTACCAGCTGTTCCATGGGAGAAAGATGAGGCTTTCTGCTCCCGTAAAGATTTACAGCCTTGGAAACCCTGTACAGGGTCGCTATGGGTCAGAACCGACTCCATGGCACATAACCAACCAACCAACCAACCACATAACTGACTTGATGGCATTAACAACAAAAACAACAGCCTTTTTCCCTATCAAGGATGTTAGAAAGAGAGTAGTCCAAGAAGGTTCGTCCTACGAGGCATCTAATTTTAGGAGGAGGGAATATATATATGTCATGAGATAATGTTTTTATTTTTTTCATACAATGGTTGCTAAAGCCTTTTTTTTTTTTTTTTTTTTACTATTTTAAAAGCTGAAGAAATCCTTCCACTGTTTCTTCTTTAATGTGACTCTGCCATGATGCAAAAAGGAAGAAAAGGGAAGGAGAGAGGGAGGGATGAGAAGAAGAAGGAAGGAAAGAAAGAGGGAGTGAGGGAGAGAGGAAGGGAGGCAGAGAAAGAAGAATAGCAAGAAATTGTTCTCCAATGTGCCTGGCCTTAGGAAGGCTGTTCCCTTCCTCTCTATTCAAATGAATAAGCCGACCTTTCTAGAGGCTCCACCCTCACTTTGTTGTTGTTTAGTGCTGTTGAGTCTGTTAGACTCATAGTGACCCTATATGGGGTTTCCAAGAAGGGTCTGGTGAATTTGAACTGCTGATCTTGCAGTCCAGTGCTTTATCCTGCAGCGCCACACTAGGACTCCTTTGGAACATGTGAAAATGATGTCTGTAAGAATAAAGAAAGATGACCAGTGTCACTAGAATAGCTCTTATTTCTTTTCTACCCCTGACTTTTACCTCAAGTCATCCCAAGCAGATGACAAATCTATTCTGCTTTAAATTTTTTCCCCACCAAAACCTCAGTCCAGTGTGCATTAATCGTTTGTGTTCTTAGCATTTTGCACATTGTCTCTGATAATAAGAAGGATTCTGGAACCAGAATTTTACTGACACTTTTCTTGATGAGGTGCAAGACAGACCTGAAGAAAGGTCTTCCTCATCTAAGCCACAACACTACCATCAGGATACCTGTGTAGCTTGGTTTGTCAATCATTTGCACCCTGCCAGCATCACCGGGCCACAAGAAGGAGCTTCAGTCTGCCTTTTCTCACAGTCACACTCCCCTAACCATAATTACACATAAAAGAGGGAGGAGAAGACTGCAGTTCATTAGGAATCCCTTTCCTAGACATAATGAAGAGAAGGCAGGCTGGCAATAATGAGCTACAAATCTAAATCTCTTGCCATAAATAATAATAGTAATCCTCACTTAGATAGCATCTATCAAACAAGAACCTTCTCATCACAGTTCTCATCCCATTCCCCTGGAGAAAGTGATTTGAAAGAGGAGTGAAATAATAGATAAATCTGATAGTGATTTAAGATCTGGTGTTCCCAGTTTTCTATGCTTAATGTGAAAAATAAACAAGCATACAAACCTCATTGCCACTGAGTTAATTCTGATTCAAAGCAACCCTACAGAAGGGAGTATAACTGTCCCATCAGGTTTCCAAGGCTGTAATCTGTGTGGAAATAGACTTTTGCATCATTCTCCTGGGAAGAGCCTGGGGTGTTCAAACTGTGGACCTTTTGGTTAGCAGCTGAGTGCTTAACCAGAACTCCCTTCTGTACTCACAGTGGCATTTGGATTCTCCAAACTTTGTCCGGGTCCTGAAGGGAAAGAATAAGAGATGAGTTAGACATTAAAGGAAGGGTATCTGAGGATTTTGCTTGGCAGTAACACGTGATTGGACTTCTGGTGTGGCTTTGTAGGATCAGCACTGGACTACAAACCACGAGGTTAGCAGTTCAAACCTATCAGCTGCTCCTCAGAAACCCTATACAGGGTTGCTCTAAGTCAGAATCGATTTGATGGCACTTAACAACAACAATAGCATGTGATTAGATGAAAAGAGAGAATGCAAGTGTAACTGGGGTGGATGTTAGAGCTACTTCCCTCATATCACCTTCCATCTGACCAGACATGTATGTAATGAATGGCACTGAGACAGTTACCTTCAAACGTGAGGTGAAAGTTAGATATTGGAGATGACTGAGCACCTGAATAGAAGACGCTTCATCCTGCACCTTGAGTTGTTTCTGTTGTTAAGTGTCATCAAGTTGACTCCCACTCAGTGACTCTGTATAGGGTTTCAAAGGAGCAGATGGCAGGTTTGAACTGCCAACCTTGAGATTAGTAGTCCAATGCTTACCTACAGTGCCACACCAAGACTCCTAAAATAACTTAATTATTCTGATTGATGCTAATTCCTTCCAATTGTATATTCAATTTAACCCTCTACACAACCAAAAATGGATATCCAATTGATCTCTGTGAGTCAGAACTGACTGGACAGCATTTCTTAGCATCAATTAGAATAATTAAATTTCTGTAAAAATGGAAGTCCTGTGTGGCACTCCAGGATAAATCACTTGAGTTCCAACTCATATATGTGACCCACTATAGTGTTTCTAAGGAGCAGCTAGTGATTTTGAACCATGGACCTTGTGTTTAGCAGTCCAGTGCTTATCCAACAGTGCCATACCAGGGTTCTATTTTTACAGAAATGCAGTTATTCTGATTGATGCTGTGCCTTACAATTGGATATCCAGTTTGGGTTGTGTAGAGGGTCGAGAATTGGGCTGCTAAACACAAAATTGACTGTCCTATGAAAGAAAGGTAAGGCAGTCTGTTCTCTAAAGATTTCATCTCTGAAACTCTAGGGAACAGCTCTGCTCTGTCCTATAGGGTTGCTGTGAGTTGAAATTGCTTCTCTGAAATATGCATTGCTTACTCATTTTTGAGGCATGTTGTCATTCCCATTGTCCTTAATTTCTTTTAAGTTCCCTTAATGCAAAGCATCTTATTTCTGAAAGACCTTCCTTGATTCCCCCAGAGTTAGTTGAAATCATATCCTATTGCTTTTAGGATAAGGGCTGAATTCTAATAAGAGCCACCCATATATATTGCTTCCCTTATAATTTTGGATGCACAGAGTGATCCAGCATATGTACTAAATAATCATGGATTCTTGTTATATACTATCACCCAAATTTCAGTTCATGCTGTGGTAGCTGGTGTGTACCTATGATGCTGGAATCAATGCTACAGACATTTCAAATGCTAACAGGTGGACCCATGGTATCCAAGTTGTCGTTTAAGACTAAGAAGAAATGCCTGGTCATCTACTTTTTAAAAATTGCCCATGTAAACCTTCAACAGAACATGTTTTGACTCTCTTGTTTGGACCATATCTTCAGAAAGGATAGTATCATGTTTGGTGAAGTAGAAGGTCAGTAAGTGTGTTAGAAGCCTTTATTGTGATGGATTGACACAAAAGCCACAATGTAGATTTGAAAATAAGGTTGACCCAAGACTGGGCAACATTTCTGTTTTTCATAAAATCTCCTTGAGTCAGAATTGATTCAATAGCAGCTATTTATCTATCTGTCTGTCTGTCTACCTACCTATCTAGCTATTTAACTGAATGAGTGCTTATTAAAGCTCCAATGAACTTGAAAATTCTTGTTTTCACTTATTTTCTCTACCATAAATACAATGCCTGATTATTTTCCAGGCTGTAAAACTTTTTTTATTTGTGTATTATTTGTCCCATGGTTTTTAGAAACAGACAGTTGTCAGCCTGCCTGTAGGGAATAAAAACTGAAATTAAGGATTATTCTGTACAAATAACTATTCCAGTCACTTTAAAGTATTAAATCTATATCCTCCAAGGACAACATATGTTCCAGTAACTGTTTTTCCTACAATTCATTCATCTATTGAACAAATACTTATTGAGCATTTAATATATACCAGAGGTCCTAGGTGATACAAATGGTTTGTACTTGACATCTAACATCAAGGTTGGTTGTTCAAACCCACCCAGTGATGCCACAGAAGAAACACCTAAGGAAATGATCTGCTTCCAAAATAGCTTTTCAAATTTAGCATCTTTGCTGTTGTTTTTAAGACATTTTTTTTTTTTTGAAAAATTTTGAACAACAGGGGACAGGATTCAATATTCTTGTATACCACAGTATTTCATAAATTATGCATTTGGTTGCATAAACAAGGGCAAAGCATAATATAAAATGTAACAGTTTGTTTAGGCCTAAGGGACTCATGTTATAAGCTATTAAATTGTATGCTTTTACAGTGTACATCAATTACAGGTGGACACGAGATTGGCAAATACGCTAAGATTGTGCTTTATTTTGGACCCTACCACCTGAAAAAGATATGTTTAATTGATTACTTACAAATATCCCATGAATGGGACTTTAGAATTAAGACATTTTGAGTAATTTCCAGCTTGTCCTAATATCAATTCACCTTCCAGAATTTGATTTAAATCCTCCTCAAACATGACTGCAAGATTGACCATTATCTAGTTTCTTATTCTGATAACATAGCCATGATTTTAATTAGAAAAGAAGTAGTTTTAATAAAATTAAGCTTCTTTTAGAAATATGTTTCTGTTAATGTGGCATGTCACTTCACAAATAAGTATATCTTTAAAAGATTAATAGGTTAATGTATGTAAATGATTAAAAGCTAGGATTTCTTATTTTATAAGCATGGCTGATGTAACTAAACATCAATTTCCTCTAGATGCATTTTTCCATGGAACAAATCACTTTTTTCCAGCAGAATACCTCTTGTAGCACTCACATAATGAAAGTGTTCCCCAATAGATATCTATCTTTGAAAGCAGATTTTATTTCTCTGCCTGATTTCCAAAAATGCAATATGATTTCATGAGGATATAGGTCAGTGGACCAATAAATGACTGTTGTAAGTATGTATCAAGAAATGGTCACAACTTACGATGCAAAATTTGCCTTGTACTTCTTATTTTTTTGCCATCCCAGAGTTGTAATTCCAATACTATGCCATGTACACGGATTGAGTGCAAAGATCAGCCCCAGGCAGGTTTAAATAAAACATTGACATTTTGAAAAATGATCCAAGTGTTTCTTTTTTCCACCTTCTGTGGTTTTCACTTTGCTATTTCAGGTAGTATGAAGAAGGGAAAAAAATTTTTTTCACTGCCTCTAATCATTAAATAGATTTCATATTCTCTATAGTATAATAGTGCAATGACAATTTGTAAACCATGAAAGATAAAGTTGCAAAATTGGAAAGGTTGTTTTTTACATCATTATACTACATTCCTTCCTTGGAAACCAAATCTGGGGAACCCACTGTGTGTTCATATATGAAGTATTTTTTAAATATATATGTAAAAGTTGCCACATGTGTCATGTATCAGTCATTATGGAAGGTAATTTCAAGACATACAATTGAAGATCATGATTTCCTCTTATCTAACTTTCTAATGTCATTAGAATTTTATTATGAATGTTTTGATAGTACATACATATTTTACAGCATACCTCATTGTTCTTAAGAGATAAGTAAATTTACTGCGACACTGTATAGCAGGGACTGTGTCCTTGTCCAGGAACTGGTAGGTGGGGAAGCAGATTCTGGGAGACTACAGTCACTGCCTCTGACCTGAAAACAGATATAATGGATTTAGTTTGTTGGATGTAAGTTAATTATCAAGTTTCATCATATAAATTGTCTTCAAAGAGGAAAGGCAGCAGGATGGCTCATTACTGCAGAGTTCCTTGTGCCACTTCGTCGAAGTCCTTGCTGTCTGATGCCAAGAGCCACAGCCTCTGATGGAAACTTTAATTCATGGCGATGCTGCAATGCAGTTCATTTCAGGATCTCTATTGTCGTGTTGTTCAGGGTTCATTCTTCTCAGTAATGGGAATGGCTCTGCTCTGTAGGAGGTTAAACATACAGAACCCTAGTGACTTGCATGATTTCTGCTTTCAGAATCATTCCTGGCACACAGATGATGTAAAAGATGTCGTTTGTTGTTGTTGTTGTTCCTAACAAGCAATAGCACACAGTAGAGAGTTTTCCTCCCCAAAAAATACTTTATGAAATGAAGGCTAGACACACACATACAAGGGATACACACATTGGGATAAAACAATAATACAAAAGATTCCAGGCTTGTTTCACACTGCAGAAATCAAACCATCAGTACAGCTAATCATCAAGTTCCTCTGTAAGTATTCCTCCAGGAGGGGGGTTTTATGTAAAAGTTTCATGCTTGTTTGTTTAAAGGCTTAGTATAAATTTGCAGGTGATGAGAGCAACCTTCACTCTGATAAAAGAACGGGCCAAGCTACTGATTGGAGAAAATTACATGAAGTTTTTAATCAAAGTCTCTGTGGTCTACTGTCTGATTTTCTAGGCCAGATGTCAAATGTTTTTCACTGATGTCGATGTTGAAGTAATCACTAAACCAATTCCAAGAAGGAGTAAGTGAGACGATAATAATGTTTCATTTCAGTATTACATAAGGCTTGTTCCCCAGCCATGAACAAAGTAACAGGACCTCCCTGATTCAATATAATTACATAAACTATGACTTTGAATTTTTTGATAATTTCATCTCTCAAATTATGTGACTTTCTTATGAATGTGTGAATGTGATATGCATGTATCTGGATGCATTCAGCTAAAATGTGAAACAACCTACGTTTGCCAGTTTGTTTATATTTTCAAGATTTGCATTCACTTAAAAATAATAAAATTAAACATTTATTATTTCATTTCTTTTCTCTTATTTTTAATGTTTTTGTAACACTAATAACCAGTCAGTTAACAAATCATGGAGCTTACTAAAAAAGCCAATCTTCTGTTGTTTAATACGTCAGGGAAATGAATGGTTAATCTTATAATACGCTGTGATTTTTCTCAATTTAAAAGCAATTTAAAGATAATTTCAATCAAAGCAAAATTTTCAGTTTGACTCAGCATTTTCTTGAAGGTGTATATGGATGTGTATTGTGTATTTTACGTTAATATTATATTTTACAGTGGCACAAACCTCCTTTTCTTAGAAACAGTAATATCGTAGAAAACATAGTTTTATTTAGAAGGACAAATAGTTCCTAAATTTATTTGAAATCTCTATTGGGGTACCTTGAAATTCTTGAAAGAACGTGCCATACCCCTCACTGACAGATGTTATGCAGCCTGAAGAAATTCCACTGGCCTTGGCCTCTCCTGCTGAGACACCTGCTTTCATTCCTAGAATTCCCACCTCCTTCACCTGTCCATCAGATCATTAATCTAAGAGAATTAAAATACCTAGAAACAACAGCTACTTTAACTCTCTTCTGAATGGGAATTTCTTTGAAAATCAAAAGAACAGAAAAAACAAGTTTACCAAAGGAAAGAAAATGAGACTAGGATTAGAAACAATATTAGCAGTAGGGGAAAGGACCCAAGAACTGTTCTTTCTATCCAGCATGTACTAGGATTTCCCTAGTAGTTCTAATCAGTAAAAATACAGCCCTCACGTCTGACTCAGTTTGGGCAAAACATGCCTTCCTCCATACATAACCTCACTCAAATGTCTTCTTGTGAGCACATCAATGCCTTTCTCCCAGACACATCTAGGGTTCTCACCTGAAAGTATTAAAGGATGAAACATTTTCCATTTCATTTCTTCTATGTCATGTCTTCATTTTGCACCAGACTGTTGACAGCTCTTTTCTTTTTAATCATCTCTTCCAGTTATTTATTGCTGTGCAATAGGTCACCTTAAATCTCAGTGACCTAAAACAGCAACAATTATTTTATTATCTTCCGTAGTTCTTCGCCTCTCCATGTACCTGGCCTTTCTCCCTTCAGCCAGGAAATCTCTTAAGCCCTGGGCCCAGACATGTGCTACTGGACAAACTGTCACAAAACCTAAATTCAAAAAGAGGGGACATAGACCCCACCTTGTGATGGGCAAAGGGTTAAAGAATTGGGGCTGTTTTTGAAGCACACCTTATTATTTTTTTATATGTATTACTTGCTGTTGCTGCTGTGTGCTGTTCTATCGATGCCCATAAATAGTGACTGCAGGACGGAGTAGAGCTAACCCTTAAGATTTCCTAGGTGAAATCCCTTATGTGAGTAACGCCAGATTATGTTCACCAGTGGATCCAAACCACTGACCTTTTAGTTAGCAGCAGAGTGCTTAGCCATTGTGCCACTAGGAATCCTTCCTTTAGTATATACCCATTGCTTTTGTATTGATTTTGACTCACAGAGATCCTATAGGACAGAATCGAACTGCTCCATTGGGTTTCTAAGGAAGGAGCACTGGTAGCTCTGTAGAATAAGCACTGGACTTCTAACCTGCATGGTCTTCAGTTTCAAAGCTACAAGCAGTTCCTCAGGAGAAAGATAAAGGGTTCTCTCCTATAACGATTTCCTCAGATACTGTTGGAATCTACTTGATTGGCAGCGAATGAGTAAGTGAATCTTTACAGAAGCTGACTGCTACATCTTTCTCCCTGAGTGGCTGGTGATTTCAAAAATCACTGACCTTTCTGGTTAGCAGTGAAACACTTAACCAGTTAAACACTTAATCACCAGATGTCTTCTTCAGTCTGTATTGTTGTTGAATGTCATCAAATGGCGGTGCTGAACCATACACTCTTATATGGTTTCAGAGAGGTGGCTACTGGGCTTGAACCACAGACTTTGAGGATAGCAGTCCAGTATTTATTCTACAATGCCACCCCAAAACTCCAAAAGTATGCTGGTTGTGGTGTTGCTTGTGTGTCATTGAGTCTGTTCAGACTCATAGTGACCCTGTATAGACTATAGGGTTTCTGAGGCTGTAAATCTTCATGGGAGCTGAACGTCTCATCTTTCTCCCACAGTGTGACTGGTAGATTCAAACTACTGACCTTGTGGTTTACCCAACTATGCATAACCCACTATGCTACCAGCAGTCCTTTAAGATTTTGGATAGCAATAATTATATGCTTAACAAGAATGAGCAGTATTTTACAAATATTTATTGAAAATAGTTCCAGAAGACCAATGTCTACGAAATATGATCAACGAGAAATACTTAATTTTTGCAAATTTTTATTTGTGAAAAGTTATCTTCTAAAGTTTGAAAAACTTAAAAAATAGTAATCTTATTATATGAGAAGGCCATTTTTATTATATGAGGAGATCATTCCTTCTTCACAGCTCTTAGGCATATTTTGAGGCAGTGAAAGGGAGTTGCAATCAGTGAGACTTATTCAAGAATTTTAGTAATTCAGAAAGAGCTTGTTTCAGGTGCACAAATCCTATACTTATTTATATAATATCCAAAATAGACTATTTGGGTGAATATTAATATATGCAAACTAAACCCTTTGTCAGGGTAGGTTTTTTGAAAATTATAATAGTCATTTGGGAAGCAAAGAGCAATGTACTCCATGGCTTTTTAAAGAGCTACGGACTGCCTTCAAGAGCAGAGAGAACCCATTATCATTGCCATATTGCAGGGTACTTTTCAACTTAAAAATAAAATTTATAGGCCATATTGAATAATCTCTCTTGCAAGACCATCATCCTACCTCATTGAAACACTGAGATAAGATATTCAATGGGTATTAATGCTTTTTACTTATCATTGAGCTTTGAAAAAAGCTTATGTAACTAGATTCATATTTTATGCTGAAGTGGGCTCCATTTTTAATTCCTACGGCCATTGATGGATGAAACACACACACAAAAAGATGAATTGGTAGTCAGTGAGTTAGATGTTTATAACTCCTGAAAGAGCAGATTCAGAACATTCAGAAGTTACAATGAAATATAGAGAATTGCCCAGTTCCATGTGAATTAGATAATCTGTGGTATTTAATTACTTTAATATAACGTTTTTCTAAATCTTGTTTTCCATAAAAGACAACAAAATTATGAGCTCAATATACAATTTCTACTTGACTTTCTACGTGATAGATATAAGAGTCATATTTATTAATTGATTTTAATTTTGTGGATACATGCAAAGACAACACGTTTGTGTACAAAGACCAGAATAAAGATGTATCAGTTAAATGCCTCATTCTGTCTCTTTGAAGCAGGACATGAAAGTGGTTTTTGAACAATTGCTATCGATAACTTTGTCAAAAAAAATTTTTTTTTATTTCAAGTTTTGAGATTTAGGAAAATAAAATCTTAAAATGAAATGTTGATATGTTTTGAATGACTTTATATCATCTTAATGGAGTGATATTTTAGACAATGCACAATTATTTAATTTAAAGCCTGGAGAGAACTTGGCATGTAATTTGGTCCACAAATCCCACTTTACAGATTGAGAGCCTGAGAGTCTAAAGCATCACTTACTTGACTTGCCACCAATTAGGTTTACAGCATCATTTCCCTGCTAAACCGCTACCTCCAGATGAAACTATTTCTTAAGTGCCAAGGTGAAAGCATAGTTTGAATTTAACTTCTGACCACCATTACCAAAAACAGTCCAATGTCACAACCATAGTGAACAGTTCATTTCCTGAACAAGATGAGGTTGTTCCTTTTCTTTATGTTTTTGCAAATGTACACCTTTCCCCTGTACCTATACTACCTTTTCCATCTTGATACCCTGAAAACTCCTACTCAGTCTCCAAGACTCAGCTCCAGAACCTCCTGCTCTCCGCTCCCTCAATGCTGTCAAGTGCTGTGATTTAGTGATCCTGTTTCCGTGATCCAGAACCAAATCCATATGACATCACATTGTTTTGTGGTTTACTTATAATGAATTACATTGCTGTTCCCAATGTTTTTGTTTCCCATCCTATTACAGGAGATTAGTGCTTTCCCATGGCCCTGTAACTTGCTGTGTCTTTCTGTAGGAAGAATATATTTTCTTGTCCCAATGACATTAAACTTAATCACATGAGATACTTGAGTCAAATGGCACTTGAGAGGAGCTCACTTAGATCACATTGAGCAGAAGGTTTATGAACCACTCCTTTTTTCTCCCTTACTACAAGAATGGTGTGTATTAAGTATGGTCTTCTCCATTGGTCTATCTCCTGAATAAGAAGAGACTAAAGAACATATGTGGGCAGAGCAGTGGCCAACCCACAGTCACCACAATAAAGATACAACTTGAGAAAAAGGCCTTGTAAACCAGTGAGATTTTGTCACTGTAGCATTATCAAATGAAAGCTAATACAAAGGTATTTGTATTTTTTTCTCTTAGTACCATTAAGGAGTCCTGTTTTTTTACTCTAAGTACCACTAAGGAGTCCTGTTATATCTATCACTTAGAAAGTCAAGTAGAAATTGTATATTGAGCTCATAATTTTGTTGTCTTCTGTGGAAAACAAGATTTAGAAAAACGTTATATTAAAGTAATTAAATACCACAGATTATCTAAAGGATAAATACTTGGTCACAAAGTCAGTTTAAACTGAAAGGCTGGTGGCTCAAACCCACCAACCACTCCTTGGAAACCCTATGAGTTGGAAATGACTTGATGGCACATGACAGCAATGCCAACAGTACCATTGAAGTAAACATATTAAGAGCATCAATTTTTTGTATTCCCAGCATCTGTATCAATTTTTGACACACAATAAATGTTCAATGTTTGTTGAGTAAAGGATGAAGTTTTGTTACATTTTACTTGTTTTAGTTATCTAGTGCTGCTATAACAAAAATACCACAATTAGATGACATTAATAAAGAGAAATTTATTTTCATGGGGTTTGTTGTTTCCGTTGATGTTAAGTGCTGTCGAGTTGGTTCTGACTCATAGCAACCTTTCATAGGGATTCCAAGAAGCAGCTGCTGGGTTTGAACTGCCAACCTTGTGATTAACAGTCCAGTGCTTATCCTACAGCACCACACTAGGACTCCTCTCACAGTATAGAAAGCTGGAAGTCTGAATTCAGGATAGAAGCTCTGGAGGCAGGTTTCTCTTTCTGTGAACTCTGAGGGAAGGTCCTTGGCTCTTTTCAGCATCTACTCTTGGGCTATCTGCATGCAGCTTGGCATCTGTTTTCCCCCCATCTCTGCTTCCTAGCTTGCTTGGTCAGTCTCTTTATATATCAAAACAAATTGACTCAAGATATACCCTACACTAATCATACCTCATTAACATAACAAAGACAACCCATTCTGAAATGGAATTTTTACTATAGGCATGTGGATTGCTGTTAAGTGCTTCCCAGTCCAGGCGATTATGACTCATAGTGACCCTTTATAGGGTTGCCTAGAAAGACCGGAGTCTCTGGTGGGTTTGAATTGGTGAACTTGTGGTTCACAGTCCAGTACAGAAGTTAGGATTTACAACACATATTTTGAGGGGACAAAATTCAATACAGAACAAGCTGTACTTGGAAGTTTCCTTTCATACAAAGATTTAGAATCTGAATCAAGTTGCATTTATACAGAGAAATAAAGACATAGATTTATATAGCATAATAAGAATGCTATAGAAGTGCACAGAGACAGTAAAATTATTCAGACTGCACCCTCATCAATTGCAAATTGGAAAGAAATCAAGTTTTAATTTTTTTTTGTTAAGGGTTGAAGAAACAAGGAGAATAGAACTTGGGCTTCAAAGTTGAGATAAGTTGGATACACTAGAAAGCAGTAATCACTAAGCTCTTTCTGATCAGTCTATGATGGGTTTATGGGGAATATGGATTTTTAGGAGTCATCTTCAGAACAAAGAGATACATAGCATGTCAATAAAAGGCAGAAGGAGTCACGTAATTTTAATGTGTAAAATAAGTTATTTTTTTTTTATAATTTTCCCCATATGACACCAATGTAAAGTGATTATTGTAAAATGTGATTCTCTTTTTTAGGACTATTTCACTGCTCATTTTCTAGTTCCAGTAATCCTTTTCTAGTTTCAGTAATCCAGCAGAAATTTATTATCTAACTCAAATTTTAAAGTAAAAAAGCTTTAAATCAGAGGCAAATTGTCTAATAAAATGTATGCATTTTTATTTTTCCTAAATAGTTATCTAATGTAGTTTATTCTATCTGTATTTTACTTTTTAGTTTATACACAGCATTCTTTAAAATTGGGGCTCTATTTTTTTAAGGCAGGCAAATGTCCAAATTAAGATATACTTGTATCTATTCGTATTTCTTTTGTGCATTCCAATGATTGATTTGAAATGTAATCACCAGAATGTTTGAAATAGTTTAATAATTATTTACCATCTTATAAAGGTTCTGATCAATTTGGATTTTGCATCTGACTCCGGAAAAGAGTGATAAAACTGAATGAGCAATATATACAATAGAAATTGGAGAGGAGGAGGCCTCTGTTGTTAAGCCAAACAATGTCTTTTCTGTGAGCTTCATGCTCTTATTTGGGATTGTGCTGAATCAGAATCAAGGCAGTCTGCATGAAGTGTATTGATTTTTATTTTAGGCGTTATTTCATGACTGATACAAAAACTCATTAGGAAGTGATATGATGTGTCCTTAAGAGTCTACTTGTGAAAGTTATGTAGATAAGAGATCAAATTTCATACTTAACTAACATTATATCATGCCTCTTTCGAATGGGCATTATAGAAGCATTTCTGGGACTTGATAAGAATCCATTGGTCATAACTACAGAGATATTTATCCTGGCATCCTGAGAAGAATGAACTATTTATATAGAGAAATTTACTCGGAAGATTCTCAAATTTAACACCTTTCATCTACTTGAAAACTTTTCATTTCTTTGCCCAAACATTCCACACCATTATTCTTTATCTGGGGGAATTAATTCCTTATTAATTTGATCATTTTGGTTTAATCCAAGCATCTTGGTGTGGTTCTGTAGGATAAGCCCTGGACTGCTAACTATAAAGTTAGTGGTTCAAACCCACCAACTGCTCCTTGGGAACCCTATTCATGGTCCCTGTAAGTCAGAACTGACTTGACCACAGTAACAACAAAAACAAGCCCAGTACTGGTATTTGTCTGAATTTTCAGAAACTTGGATTTTTCACAGTATAAATGACATGATTCACCTATGCTTTGTTAAATGATATATCATTTGATGCAGACACTTCTGGTAGCACAGTGGGTTAAGCATTGGCCTTTCAGTTACAAGGTCAGGGGTTCAAACTTAGGCGCTGCTCTGAGGGAGAAGATGAGGTTGTCTGCTCCCATAAAGATTTACAGTCTCCAAAACCCTAAACAGCCTGTCCTATGTGCTCCATGCCACTATCTAGCCACTGTGCATCAGAAAACTAAGACTTTCATGTTGTTGCTACGTGTCGTTGAGTCACTTCTATTCACAGTGACCCAGCAGGAAACACTGCCTGATCCTGCACTATCCTCACAATCTTACCTGTTTGAGCCATTGTATGAGCCACTATGTCAATCCATGCTTTAGAAGATCTTCCTTTTTCTATAGACTCTCTGCTTTATCAAGCATGATCTCCTTCTCAAGTACTGCTAAACATCAAAATTCTCATCATCCTCACTTCACCAGGGAATTCTGACTGTCCTCCTTCCAAAAAAGATTTATTAGCTCTTCTGGTAGTCCAGGATATATTTAATATTCTTTTCCAACACCATGATTCAGAAGCATCAACTCTTCTTCAGTCTTCCTTGTTCGTTACTCAACTTTCACATGCATATGAGACTATTAAAAATACCATGGCTCAGGTCAGGTGTACTATAGTCCTCAAAATGACAAATTTACTTTGTAACATACAAGTTTTGGTTAAAATTTTTGACCACATCAGCAAGGGATTTGGCCTGGGGCACATAAGACAAGCAGTAGATAATTAACTTTCTGGATGATGATGGAAGAGAAGAATCACTACAGTACAGTTCCTTTAATGCCTCCACTAAAGGATTTCCTCAGATCTCAGTAAGGATGGATTATAATAAAACATCTGAAACCACTCTTGTTCTATCTGCATATTTATTTATGAACATTATAATGGACGGCTTACAGTAATACTTTGCAATCAGTGAGGGCTGTGTTTAACGGGTCCTGGAACTTGTAGTCGTGTAAATTTGAGTACCTAATATAATCTCCATACTTACTTCCTTATTGATGAATTAGCAATAATGAAGAAGCTACCTCACTGGGATTTGGGTGATTTAAACTAGCTGATGGTCATAAAATACATAGTCCCTATGCCACGTTATTTGACCATAAGAAAGCTAGCTGTCCCACTAACTTTACGACTCATGACATCGTTCTTTTGTTGGAAGGGGATTATGTTTCTTAAGTAATCTTTATATATATAGTGTGTATGTGGTGGTGATTGTTTTAGCATTGTGCCTCATTTAACAAACATCTGATAATTTTAAAATGAAGTAGCTAAACTTATCACATGAATAAATATGAGTTGCAATCAGGGTTTTATTGGCCCAAATTACTATAGCTTAGTAGCCTCACTCCCCAAATGTCACTGGAAGAGCACCTTTTTCCAGGTACACTTTAATAAACCCTATAAAATAAAGCCCTATAAACAGCCTTGGAAACCCTGTACAGGGTCGCTATGGGTTGGAATCAACTCGATGGCACTTAACAACAACAACATAAACTAAATAAAGCCAATTGTTTGTAATCTGAGCACCATGGATCATCCAAATCCAGGTTGTTATTTTGTGGATAGCCTTTAGACCTTATATTTCTTATTGATTCCCTTACAAAGCACATACATTCAGACCTAGAAGTATTTTATAATTTATTATATCATTGAATTGTCTTCGTGGCTTTCATTTGGTTTGTTTCTTTAAGACAAAAAACAGAGCAGGATAAACAGGACCACAATCTTCTAGTAACTTTTCGTAAACCAAGCAGAGATGGCTGTAGTCCAAAGTCATCACACCAGAGGTCACACAGATGGGGAGATAAAGCTTATCCCTCTGACCCTTTGACAATGCTCTGTATTCTATTTTTTTTAAATTCTCAGGTAAGCCACCTGCAGGCTGATGACATCACAAAATAAAGGCCAACGGCTGATTACTGGATGGGTGCTCTTTATTATCATATATCAGGTGTCACCTGCAATTTCACATCTCTGGCAATGAGACAGAATCCATCTGTCATCTAAGCATGGATCATTGTCTATTTTCTCTGCTCTTTGGAAACAAGCTCTTACATTGTGTGGAAGTTGTCAGAAGCTGGCCCATTTTTGAAATAAATGGTTGTGAAATAAATGGGACAAGAGTTAAAGAAGACAACATGATGTTCTCTGTACAATGCCAGCTAGACAAAGTTGTTTCTCTGCAGTTTTCATATACAAAACTATAACTGGTTCAGATCTCCAAGGATGTTGTTGATGGATCCTTGTGTGGAGACTAAACATTCAAAAGAAGCAGAGAGCTTCATGCTCAGCGATGTGTTAGAAATGCAAATGTATTGTAAAAAGGCTCTTGAGATACTTCCGGTGGCATACCTTCCAGGGTACCCGTCAAATAAGACAGATACATTATTAGAAAGATTCTGGGTATTTCAATTTCTGTGAACAAGCATCTCAAGAACAGGAAGGGGTGGGTGGAGCTTCTCATCTTCTAAGTTCAAATCTCATTTGTCATTCATTCATAGCCTATCACTGAACCAATAAATGACATCACAATAAATGTAGAACAGATTGAAATTGTCAAAGACTTCATTTTGCTCAGATCAGCCATCAACATTCATAGAATATCAGTCAAGATATCAAATGACGTATTGCATTAGGCAAATCTACTGCACAAGACCTCTTTAAAGTGTTAAGCAAAGATTTCAGTTTGAGGACTACCATGTTCCTGACCTAAGCCATGGTATTGTCAATAATCTCACATGCATGTGAAAGTTGGGCAGTGAATAAGAAAGACTCTAGAAGAATTGAGGCATTTGTGTTATGGTGTTGGAGCAGAATATTAAAAGTAGCATGGATTGTCAAAGGAACTAACCAATCTCCAATCTCTGTTGGAAGAAGTATAGCCAGAATCGAATGCTCCCTGGAATCCAGGATGGCCAGACTTCATGTCTCATACTTTGAACATATTGTCAGGAGGGATCAGTACCTGGAGAAGGATATCATGTTTGGTAAAACAAAAGGTTGGACAAAAAGATGAAGACCCCCCAATGAGATGGATTGGCACAGTAGCAGTAGCGATGGACTCCAATGTTGCAATGATTGGGAGGTTGACACAGGACCAGGCAGTGTTTTGTTCTGTTGTGCATAGGGTCACTATGAATCAGTACTGATTTGATGGCATCTAACAACAACATAGCCTACCCCAAAAGATCTAGAACAAGACCCTCTTAATAAGGTTATCTTAATAAGCATATTTCTGTACTCAAAGAAAGAGGGCCAAGTTAATTAGATAGATTAGTATTTGCAACAATTGGCTCAGTCATTCCAAAAGTCACCAAGATGGTGCAGGACCAGACAGTGTTTTGTTATATTAATAATACAACAGTCAAGAGTTGGGTCAACTTGACAACAATTAGCAACAACAATACATAGAATTCATAAATTTGGGGAGATTCTGGAAATGGTCTTCAAATGGATAATGCAAAAGGAAAAATCAGGAAAGAATGATGGCTTATTACGTAGACAAAAAGAAAAAATCTGTTTGTAAAAGAAAAATACTTTATAGTCTCTGAGGTAATTGTAAAAATAAATAGTGGAGTAATTTGGAATGATTTTTCTATCATTTTAGATTTAATTGTTGTTAAGTGCTGCCAAGTTGGTTCCAACTCATGGTGACCCTGTATAGGGTTTCCAAATATCTTTTCAGTGAGAAGTTATATTTAAGTAGGGACAGAGTTTGCATGTTTTTGTAAGAATGGGTCAAGAAGGCAGCTTCATCTATTCACAGAAAATGGCAGAGTATTCTTACAGTGGTCCCACAGGACTTCCTCCAGACCTAACCTGAATGCAGTCAGATACTAAAATGCAGTAAGATGAGACTTATCTGGATAACATGGGAACTATGAGTAATGTCTCTGATTTCTTCACAGTACTGGGTAAGCTGGAGCACTTATTATCAAATAAATTAGGTACAGTGGCTAAAACACATTTTTATTAAAAGCAAATTCAAAATGTGCAGTGCATCTCTCAATTCTGAATTGAAGTGGACAATTATGGAGTTGATATTACAATGCATGCACCATTACAATAGACTTGATTCTGTAAGAAGCTGTTTCAAAGTCAATTACTAGGCAGGGTTTCCAGACCCTGCGTTTGTCATGATTATATTTGAACTTCTTGCTGGTTGATTAGAGGACAGTCTGAATCTTCTTAGATGAAGAAACCCAAGGGAGAAAGAAAAGACAAAGCGCGAGAGAGCTATGCAAGGCCAAAGGGACCCAAGTATTGCTAAGGTTCTAGTTTCCAAAAGCTGTAAGACAATAAAAGTAAGCCATGAGAAATTGAATCAAGAAGCATCTTATGCAGAATATCAACAGAAACTACATAGACTGGGGAGGGGAAATGAATGTTGCAGAGAGAGAACTAAAAATTCTAAAGTCTATTATGGAAATACATTTTTTAATAGTCATAATTAATCATTGATCTGGTCTGGACTGACCATTTTCTCGGTGACAAAGTTTTGCCCCTTAATGATGAATTTGATATTGGATAATATTAAATGGTTTTTGCATCTCATTTGCTTTTCTTTCTTTTTCACAAACCTCAACGTATCCTTTTAAATGGCATAGTGTCTCGGACCTAGGCATTTGGTCATTGGAGCATAAATCATTCTCTTTTACTTGCCCTGAGACCTAGACTCACCCATGCAATGTGCTGGGGATTGGGAGGGGAGAACAATAATTGTTGTGTTCTCTTGTTTAAGAAGGAGTCCTGGTATGGCACTTTAGGATAAGCAATGGACTGCTAACCATGAGGTCAGCGGTTCAAGGCTACCGGCCACTCCTGAGTCAGTGTATATAAAAAGTGTGGGGTTTTCTATGTAAATTTACAAAATCATGGTTGGAAAGATTTTATAGCATTGTGAATATGTAAGAATATACAATATTTATACATGGTTCATAGAAGACTTGTTTCGCAAGCCTCTAGCCAGAGAGACATAGATGCAGGTAGTATTTCACCAATGACGACAAAACCAACGTTTTTAACAGTCCAAGTGCTAGAATCCCTCTGCACCTAGGCCTGTTCCCAGCCTCAAAGGACACTGTGTTCCTGGAAGGTCCTGTAACTCAGCCACCCTCCTCCTGCTGTTGTCTCATTGTCAACTCTACACCATCTAACCTAGCCTTACCCACAACAGTGCAGCTACAAATGAGCGGCTTTTTTGTCTACTGGTTTTCTGTTGCAACTCCTTCTGGATAACTGTTATCATGCCAAGATTCATGCTACTATACACTATCAAGGAAACTTATTTGTTCCTTCCTGAAATCCTAGGATAATGATCCCATTCTTTCAATGTTGGAGAAAGTAGAGCAGCCTCCTTTTACCAAGGGTCACTGTTATGAATTGTGTCCCCCAAAGATTTATTAAAGTCCTAACACCTGGGACCTGTAAACTTGACATTGTTTGGAAATTAAGTATTTGAAGATATTATCATTTAACATGAGATCATACCGGAATAGGGTAAGACCAAATCCAAACTAAGTTGTGTTCCTTAAAAAAGAGAAGAGATGCAGAGACTGAGAGAGGATGATCAAGGAGAACCTAGGGTTAGAGTTTACAGAGGGACCATAGCCTTGCCCACACAATGATTGAACTTCTAGCCCCCAGAACTGTGAAACAATAAGCTCCGGTTCTTTAAAGGCACCCACTTTGTGATTTTTGTCTCTTTTTTATTTTTACAGCAACCCTAGCAAACTAATGTTTGTTGTTATTAAGTGCTGTTGAGTCAGTTCTGATTCATAGTGGCCTGTATAGGATTTTTGAGGCTTTAAATCTTCGTGAGAGCAGGAAACCTTTTCTTTCTTCTGTGGGGTGACTTGTACAGTGGCTTACAGTCCAGTGCTTACCATATGGAGCTACCTAGAAAAGTAATGTAGGCAGAATTTATATGACCCATTCAGGGACAGGACCCATTCTTGCAGAAGAGCTAGGGCTGCTTCTCCCTAATTTGGCTGAAACTAAATCTCAGAGCTCATAGACCTAGTACACCCTTGAATTCTTCAAGGCTGTCTCCTAACTTTGCTTCTCCAGAGCAAGACTTCTCCCAGGTTCTATCTTGGGTTTGACCTCACATCCATCCATTCCTTAAGAAAGAAACTTTATAGACTTACAGACAATAAAGACAATTGTTTTCCTCTGACAAAGAACATTTCCCTTCCAAGCCAAGTATAACTTTGAGCTATAAATAATTTGTTTCCTTAAGAATAGAAGATGTTACTTTAGTAGTGTCTCTGTTTTTATCTCACTATTCACTGCAATGGTGAGATGGAATTCAGCACATGTAGGAGTCCTAATGTGGTGTTGTAGGGTAAACACTGGACTGCCAACAGTAAGGCTGGTGGTTCAAATCTGCCAGTCTTTCCTCAGAAACCCTCTACACTTAACAACAATCATGCTGAATGCTATCTTAGTAAGGATATTGTATTTAAGTAGCTAAGTATCCTATTTTTAATACAATAAAGAAAGTGAATACTTAAAAAATATATTAACATATTTATACATAGTACAAAGCAATACATTTTATCATTTTTGTATATAAAATTAAATAGAAACAAACAAAATGCTATCCATTATTATGACAACAATAAGAGTCTATGTCCATTTGGCCTAACAATTCTACTTTTTTTAGAAATTTATCCTACAGGCATGCTCACATAAGTGGACACCGACAATATATTAAAGAATATCTATTGCAATGAAGTCTACATAAATATAGAATATTATGTAGCCTATTGGGTAATATGGAGTCCGGGTGTGGTGCTGTAGGATAAGCACTTGAACACAAGGTAAGTTTGAACCACAAGGTAGGCAGTTTAAACTTACCAGCCACTCCTTGGAAACCCTATACAGAGTCACTATGGGTTAGAATTGACTCAACAGCACTTAACAACAACAACAATTGGATAATATAATGTAGATCTATAGATCGATAGGAGTCCTGCTATGATACCATAGGATAAGCACTCCACCTCAAGGTCAGTTTGAATCACAAGGTCGGTGGTTCAAATTCACCAACTGCTCTTTAAAAACCTGTATAGGGTCAGGATGAGTCGAAGTTGACTTGACAGCACTTATCAGCAACATAGATCAATAGGAATCCTGGTGTGGCACTATAGTTAATGCACTGGACTGCAATGACAATTTGAACTGCACTGTTGGTGGTTCAAGCTCAGCAGTCACTCCTCAGAAACCCTATACGGGGTCGCTATGAGTCAGAACCAACCCGATGGCACTTAACAACAACAACATAGATCAATATGTGTCAAAAGAAACCGACGATCAAGAAATATTTGCAGAAAGAAAATTGTAAAATATTGAGAAGGTCATGATTTCATTGATGTAAGAAAAGAGTGAACATATATATGCTGGTATATACATAGATTGTTTCTAGAACCATCCATGTTGTTGTTGCTATTAAGTGTTGTTGACTTATAGAGACCTTGTGTAGTGTTTCCAAGGCTGTAAATTATTGAGGGAGCAAAAAGCCTTACCTTTCTCCCAATGACCTTGTGATTCAAATTCCAGGTTTTATCCTCTAGAGTCACCACGCTCCCAGAACCCTCTGATGAGGGATAGGGTTGTTTTGAACATGCTTGTGGGTGACACTGAGCAAATTGAGATGACTACTTTCACTTTTCCTTCTACATTGTTTCAATATTTTATCATGAGCTTGAACAATTTTCTAATAAACATAAATAGGAGTATAATATTATTTTCCCTCCCTTCAATGAATGTTGTTGTATTAAGTGAAAAATCTCCATTTTTTCAGAGCACTCTGATGAAGAACATTTTGTTTTGAATGATGATACTTTTTTGTCAAGTAAGTTAATACAGTCCATTCACTTGTAATACATGAGTGTGGAGAGACTACCTACTAACTTCCATGGAGTCTATTCCGACTCATAGTGGTGCTATATAGACTAGACCTGTTCCTTAGGGCTTCTGAGAGCAAATCTTTATAGGATCAGACATCTTTCTCCCACAGAGCAGCTGATGGACTTGAACTGCTGACTTTGCAGTTAGCAACCCAATGCTTAACCCATAGCACTACGAGAGGTTGAGTACGTTCGCACTCTAAACTGCACTGCACAGGTTTGCCAGGGAGTGACTTGTGGGTTTGAAGTACTGACTGTGCAGTTAGCAGTCCAGTGCTTATTTATGTCATTGGCAATCTGGGATGCCTCCATTAAGTCTTCTGTTGCTCTGCTCTACGGCTAAAAAGTCACCTTCTCTCTCACCTACTGTGCTGATTTCCCCCATTTTTTATTATTTTTAAAAGAGTAAAAAAATTGCTTAGCAAGTCTGGATTTTAGCATCTGCTCCCAGATTCTTTCCATGATTGAGATCCCAGAAGTAATCTTAATTAGGAGACACAGACTTGAATGTTCCAGTCCTTCTTAATACATTATCACCTTTGAAAAAAATCTTCCTATCCTAACAAGGCAGATTTCGACTTTGGATGTTTGCTGTTATCTAGATTTTTTTTCTAGTGCATTCCCCAGTATCCATGTTCCCTTTAGGACTAAGTGCCACCATTGTCTATCCAATAGCTTCCCCAGCACCTGATTTTCAGGTACTAGCTTCTTACCCCTGGGCTTCTAGGGTACCTAGTAACAAACCATGGTAATCTGCTTCTCTGTTGAGATTTATATTGTATACTCTTAGCCCACATATTAGCAACTGACCTGTGACATTCTTTGTTTAGCTTTTTATCCATTAATTTACTAAATCTATAATTGTATGCCCACCATGTGCCAAGCACCATGTCAACCACCAGAAATACATTGTAAACCAGACTCTGTTCTGTTCTCAAGAAAATGAATTATCTTGTCATGTGTTTCTCACACTTATTCTCTTCCATCTTTATTATTTATTATGGCAAGAGAACTATTTTTTTAAGTGAAATCTTAAAAATCTTAGAATACCAATAACAATTAAAGAACAAAGACGCATTGTAAGACCAATCTCTTTCTTGTGACTTTCAAAATCATGTCCAGTAGCACTCTAGGGGTCCCTTGAACAAATGTTCCCTGCATCCTATGTGTTTCCTGCCAGACTCAGTTTCTCTTTAGGTAACAACACTTCTGAGTTTCTGATTCATAACAGTGGGCAAGTCTTGGTTTACCTTTCTGTTTTGTCCACACCAAACTGATTGCTACACATTATCCAACTCTTCCTAATTGGATCCTAAAATGCACTTCCAGACAAAAATGGAACCTCAAGAAAGAAATATTTTCAATGCCTCTGTCTAGACGATACTTTGCATGTGTTGAGAGATAATTTCATTCTCTTATTCCTGCTATAATTCTGGGTCAAATTGTATTATATGCTTCCCTTTAAAAACCTTTTTTATATAGGAAAGAATTAGTTTTTCTTCAATAAAGAACACAGAATTTGCAGAAATGTGTCATCAGTAGAAAACGCAACAGTGACCCATAATCCTAAGCAGGCATGGGGAGGTTTAGATTTCCTTCTCCACATCTTTCAGAAACATACTGGAAAAAATAAGAAATAAAGAAACAGAATATGCTACAATCTTTATCGCTCACCCATTTGAAACAGCCTTAAGAGATCTCTTTAAAAGAGCATAATGTCCTTATCAGGTTAGATGGGAGAAATAAAAAACTACAACAGTGGCATGCCACTGACTGATGTGATGAAAAGTGAAAGCAAGTATGTATCTGTCCTTTCATTCTTGTTTTCATTTGATGGTGCAATACATAACTATTTGATTATTAACCAAAAGTGGCTTTAATAAAGAAAGACCTGGGTATCTGTAGCCATAAAGATTACAGCCCAGATAACCATTGGGTCAGTGATACAGTGTCACATGGGGCATTAGGAGTCAATAAACGATGGCACACAACAATAACAACAACACTATATATACAGCATCTGCTTTCTTATAACTCTATTATACCCTCGGTTCCACCACTCATCTGCCAGCTTGTGTCTTGCATATTGCTGTAATGCTGGAAGATATGCCACTGATATTTTCAATACCAGCAGGGTCACTCATAGTGGACAGGTTTCAGCAAGGCTTCCAGACACACACAGTGTAAGAAAAAGAGGCAGACTACTTCTGAATGCTCAGCCACTGAAAAAGCTTATGAATAACAATAGGATATTGCCAGATGTCGTGCCAGAAGATGAGCCCCTCAGGTCAGAAGACCCTTAAGATAAATCTGAAAAAGAGCTACCACATTAGTGTTGACTATGATGACACAAAGGGAGTAAAAAGTTCTAAGATGCTCATTTGCTGATGGGGCAAAATTCAAAATGAGGAGAAACAACTGCAAACATCTATTAATAATCAGAACATGCAATGTACAAAGTATGAATTTAGAAAAACTGGAAGTTGTCAAAAATGAAATGGAATACAGATAGGTCAATATCCTAGACATTATTGTTGTTGTTGCTAAGTGCCACCAAGTCAGTTCCAACTCATAGCAAACTTAAATAGGGTTTATGAGGAGCAGTTGGTGGGTTGAACCTCCAACCTTGCATATCCTACAGTGTCACATCAGGACTCCACCCAAGGCATTAGTGAGCTGAAATGAACCGAAATTGACCATTTTGAGTTGAAAATCATATGGTTTACTATCACAGGAATGACAAATTCAAGAGGAATGTCATCACATTCATCATTAAAAAAAAGTAAAACATTTCAAAAGCTATCTTGAAGCACAATGGTGTCTATGATAGGATAATATTCATATACTTACAAGGAAGACCAGTTAATACAACCATTAATCAAATTTACATACCAATCGCTGAAGTCAATGATGATGAAATTGAAGAATTCTACCAACTTGTTCAGCCTGAAATTGACCAAACATGCAATCAAGACTGATCATTACTGTTGATTGGAATGTGAAGGTTAGAACAAAAGAGGAAAAATCACTAGCAGGAAATATGGCTATACACATAGACCCCACCAGATAGAATACATAGGGATCAAACTGACTGCTGTTAGGTTGTTGTTTGAGGTGCCGTCAAGTCAGTAGTGATTCATAGCACCTTTATGCACAACAGAACGAAACACTGCCCAGTCCTGCACCAACCTCACAATTGTTGTTACTCTTGAGCCCATTGCTACTACCACTGTGCCAATCCATCTCATTGGGGGTCTTCGTCTTTTTCAATGATCCTCCACTTTACCAAGCATGATGTTTTTTTCCAGGGACTGGTCATTCCTAATAATATGTCCAAAATATGAGAGCAGTCTAGCCATCCCATCTTCTAAGGAGCATTCTGGCTGTACTTCTTCCAACACAGATTTGTTTGCTCTTTGGGAAGTCCGTGGTACTTTTAATATTATCCTCCAACACCATAATTCAAATGCATCAATTCTCCTATGATCTTCTTAATTCATTGCCCAACTTTCACATGCATATGAGGTTATTGAAAATACTCTGGCTTGGGTCAAGTACTCAGACTAGTTTTTCCTTTTAAACACTTCAAAGAGGTTTTGTGCAGCAGATTTGCCTAATATAATAGTGTGGTGGTGGCGGTTATGTGCTGTGGAGTCGGTTTCGTCTCATAGCGACCTTGTACAGGGTTTCCGAGGCTGTAAATCTTTATGGAAGCAGAAAGCCTCGTTTTGCTCCCGTGAAACAGCTGGTAGTTTCAAACTGCTGAATTTGCGGCTCGCAGCCCGATTTGTAACTACTAGAAATTGGGCTGCTAATCTCATGGTCGGCAGTTCAAAACTACCAACTGTTGCGCGGGAGAATGATAAAGCTTTCTGTTCCCATAAAGACTCACAGCCTCGGAAACCCTGTACAGGGTCGCTATGAATTGGAACTGACTCCACCGCACATAACAACAACAACAACAACAACAAATACGACCTTATTTCTTGACTGCTGCTTCCATGAATGTTGATGGTTGATCTGAGAAAAATGAAGTCTTTTATAGCTTCAAACTTTTCTCCTTTTCTTGATATTATTTGTTGGTCCAGTTGAGGATTTGGGTTTCTTTATATTGAGACACAATCCATACCGAAGGCTGTGGCCTTTGATCTTCATCAGTAAGTATTTTAAGTCCTCTTCGCTTTCAGTAAGCAAGATTGTATCATCCGCATAGCACGAGTTATTAATGAGTCTTCTTCCTCCAATCCTGATGTCGCGTTCTTCTTCATATCATCCAGATACTCAATTTATTTGCTCAGCATACAGAGTGAATAAGTATAGTAAAAGAAAACATCCCGGACACACACCTTGCCTAATTTTAAACTATTCAGTGTTCCCTTGTTCTGTTCAGGTTCTATGTACAGGTTCCTCATAAATACAATTAAGTGTTCCAAAATACTCATTCTCCACAATGTTATCCATAACTTGTCATGATCCATACAATTAAAAGTCTTTGCATAGTCAGTAAATTACAGGTTTCAGCCAAGATCCATCTGATGTCAGCAGTGATATCCCTGGTTCCATATTTCATGTGAATGCAACTTGAACTTTCAGCTGTTCTCTTTTAATGTACTATTGCAGCCATTTTTTAAATTATCTTTAGAAAAATTTAACTTGCATGTGATATTTTTGATATTGCTAGATAGTTTCCGCATTCCTTGAGTCCCCTATCTTTGAAATAGAATCTCTCCTACTCAGTTGGCCAAGTAGCTGTCTTGTAAATTCTTGGCATAGATGAGTGAGTGCCTCCAGTGCCACATCAGTTTGTAGAAATTTTCCAATTTATATTCCTTCAATTCCTGGAGTCTTACTCTTTGCCATACCTTCAGTGCACCTTGGACTCCTTCCTTCATTATAATTGACTCTTTTCTGTTTGTTTGTGTTTAATGCTTTTATTGTGAATATGAGTGATAGTTTGCTTGGGAGAACATCAGTTTTGCATTCAACCAATCATATTTTGTTCAATGAATGATTGCAGTACCCTCCATGCACAGTCGATTAACAGTATTTGCCTCTATCTGCCCCTCCCCGCCTTTTAAATGTACACAAAAACACTCAGGGATATAAAATTGTTTAAACAACTAAAAGGCATATTTTGCAAGCCAGGTTCCTTCCTGCCACCACACAACCTTTCTCTTTCCATGAGTCTAGAGTCCTCAGCTGCTCTTATGTTTCCATGCCATCACCTCTGCCTCTGTCTCTGGTGTCCTTGTTTCTCTGGTTAGGATCCCATGTTCCACTCATGCCCTTCTCTCTTGATGGTCCTAAGAAATATCATTGACTCATACTCATATGCTACCTCTTGAAATGGTTGGATATAAATAATTTCTTCTTGGTACGGTGATTCTATCTATTCCTTCCATCTTTTTTTTGATGATATCTGAATCATTCAATATTTTGCCCATAGGATCTTTCAGTATTGCAAATGGAGGGTTGACTTTTTTCTTCAGTTCCCTCAACTTGAGATATGCTGAGCATATTCTTCCTGTTTTGTTTTCTAACTCCAGGTCTTTGCACATTTCATTATATTTGTCTTCTCAAACTACCCTTGGAAATTTTCTGTTAAATTCTTACCTCTTCCTTTCTTCCATTTGCTTAACATCTTTATGTTGGAGAGCAAGTTTTATAATCTCTTCTGACATCCATATTGGTCTTTTATTTCTTTCTTGTCTTCTTAATGACCTTGTGCTTTCTTCTTGCATGATGTTCTTGATGTCGTCTTACAACTTTTCTGGTCTTCAGTCATTATTTTCTAATGCATAAAATCTGCTCTTGAGATGATCTCTAAATTCAGGTGGGATTTGTTCAAGGTCAAATTTGGCTCTGGTTGGCTTGTTTTAATTTTCTTCAGCTCTAGCCTAAACTTCCATATGAGCAAATGATGATCTCTTTTATAGTCTACTCCTGGCCTTGTTTTGGCCGATGATATGGAGCTTTTCCACTGTCTCCTTCCACAGATAAAGTCAATTTTATTTCTGTGTATTCATTCCATCTGGTGAGGTCCATGTGTATAGTTGCTTTTTGTGTTGTTTAAGAAAAGTATTTACAATGAAGAAATCATTGGTATAGCAAAATTCTATTGTACAATTTTCAGCATCATTTATACCACTAAGGCTATATTTTCCAATGAATGACCTTTCTTCTTTGTTTCTAACATTTGCATTCTAATCACCAGTAAGTATCAATACACTTGATTGCATGTTTGATCAATTTCAGACTGAGGAAATTGGTAGAATTCTTCAATTTCATCATAACTGGCTTTAGTGGTTGGTATAGTTTGAATAGTAGTTGTATTACTTATAGGAATATGGATATTATCCTATCACAGACAATGTTATAATTCAAGATAGATCTTAAAATGTTCTCTTGATGATGAATGCAATCCTATTCCTCTTCAATTTTTCATTCCTGGCATAGTAAACTATGTGATTGTCAGATCAAAATGGGCAATACCAGTCTATTTCAGTTCACTAATGCCTAGGATATTGATGTTTATACATTCCATTTTCATTTTTGATGACTTCCAAGTTTCCTACCTCTATACTTCATGCATTCCTTGTTCAGATAATTAATGAAGGTTTGCAGCTGTTACCCTTCATTTTGAATTGTGCCCCATCAGAAAATGAAGGTCTCCAAAGTTTTATTCCATTCTTATCATTATGATCAACTCTATTTGAATAGACATCTCTTCTCCAGTAGTGTTTAGAATACCTTCCAACCTGAGGGGCTCCTTGTCCAGCACTGTATATGACAATATTCTGGTATTCTTCATCATGTTTCAATAGTCAATATTTTGGTGCTATCTGATACTTTTTCACTGCTGTTCATTAAGTTTTCAGTGACTAAATATTCAGAACTAGTCCATCTCTTCTTCTTCCTAATCAGTCTGGAAGCTCAGTTGAAACCAGAGCGACTCTGCTGATATTTAAAATACTGGGGGAATAGCTTTCAGCATTACAGCAACACGCAAGCCACAACAGTACAACAAACTGACAGATGAGTGGTCATCAAATTGACTACATCTGTGGGCATAAACAGTAGAAATTTTCAATGTCATTAGCCAAAACAAGGCCAAGGGCCAACTTGGAAATAAACCATTAATTGCTCATATGCAGATTTAGGCTTAATCTAAAGAAAATTAAAACAGATTCATGAAAGCCAAAATATAACCTGGAACATTTCCCACCTGAATTCAGAGACCATCTCAAGAACAGATTTGATTCATTAAACACTAAAGATTAAAGACCCAGAAGAACTGTGGTATGACATCAAGGACATCAAATAGGAAGAAAG